>NC_079159.1:13701271-14901271 GCF_947563725.1 Argiope bruennichi
TTATAAATAAATAAATGATATATATTCAACAAGTTGAGAATCTGGCTTATGTTAATTTATGTTTTATGCTGTTTGAGTCAATAAATGAATTCTGAAAAAATTAGACTATATTTTTATATAGTCCCTTATAAAAATATAGTCCACAAAATATCTTTGACACACTTATGTTTTAAAGAAAAAAATTCTACTAAAATTGACTGAATTATGAAACTTCAAACATAATTACTTTTGATGATTTTAGAACAATTTCAATGGTCGCCAATAGGAAGATCAGCCAATTAATGAAAGGAGCTTCCTAAAAGTGCCTGTTGATTGGCTTAAAGTGATAAAATTCAAAAGTTACAGGAGTCAGTAAATTTTAGTCGCAAAAATGTGGAACTTTTATTTTATTTAAAATGCTGGTGTATCAAGAGTACCTAACTAAAATGAATCACAAGATCAGACAACTATATAAAAATTTAGTACATACATTTATCGACACAAAAATATATAAAAAAATAGTTTTTCACATCCTTTAAATATTTTTTCAGTTGGAAATATATGCATATTATTAAAAGCATTAAATTAACAACTGGATAAGATTAGTTATGATTACATCCTCATAATATAATAAATAATTCAGCTTCCAAACATGTTAAATCCGCTTTCTTCCTTTCTGTCATAGAATTTAATTATTTAAAATATTTCAATTCAAGATATATATATATATACTAGCCGCCTTTGGCGACCAGCCGGTTCGCCAATCTTAATGTTCGTTAAAATTTTAATAATTAAATATTTTATGCAATTTCTACTTTAATAGCTTCTTCATCAAAATATTTTAAAACTTCAAATTTTGATTATCATATAATTCATTCATAATATTATAAAGGTCTTCAGTCATAACGTAATATGTATCTCTTTCATTTTCTGTTAGCACCCGTAGAATTTATGCTTTAAATTAAAGTGGAAAGAATTTATCTTCAATTAATATAATAATATTTTTTACTGAAACAAAGCCTTTTTTTATAATCTGATTACTGAAAATAGAGTCACTCAGCGTTTAAACTTTATGGGCACTAAAGAATATCTTTTTAAATTTATGTAATATCTCAAGAGTTGGTCAACAAAATTTTCTTAGATTCATTATGAGCAGATCGATTAATTAACAATGTTTAAATTTAAATGCATCAAACACTAAGAAAATAAAACGAATCGTTTAAAATAAACGGTTGAAAACAGGTTTTAAAAAACTACTTAAAAAACGATGTACTTAAAACTATAAGCATATACAAAAAATATATAACTAACATAAATACAATTTACTTACAAAAGCATGCAACTAACCCAAAAATAATTTAAATCTTCCATTGATAACGTTGTCATGGCAACAATCAGAACAGAATGCGCATGCGTGAATTTTCTTCGCCGGTTACGTAACGCAAATACGTGATTTTTTCTACGCCAGTTGGGGTAACGCTATGCGGATTAGAAATTTTTAATTTCCTTTATTCTGTTTTATTTTAATTCAAAAGTACTTCAGAATGAATCTGAAAGATCGATTCATTAACAATGTTTAATTTTAAATGCATCAAACATTAAGAAAATAAACAGAACCGATTGAAATAATCCGCCGAAAAATTTTAACCCTAGCCTCATTACTGTTGGGAGAAAAAAAAACTGAAGCCTTTCTCGTTTGGCGCTGGGGATAATGGAAGATTTTTTTTGGCGGAAAAGTTGGCGGTGGGGAAAATGGAAGATTTTTTTGGCGGGAAAGTTAGTTTTTAATTAATAATTAAAATTCTAATTAAAAATTCGAAAAAAGAAACCCCAGGTGCACATTCCCATCCTCCAAGGTATACATGTACCAAATTTGGTAGCTGTATGTCAAACGGTCTGGCCTGTAGAGCGCCAACACACACACACACACACACACACACACACACACACACACACACACACATTGAGCTTTATTATAAGTATAGATATAGATATATAAATTTTAAAATGCTTTTATTTTACAGATACTTGGGGAGAGAGAGTTCCAAGGTGTCGAAAAAATCAAAACAATTGGAAGCACCTATATGGCAGCATGTGGTTTACAAGCGCAAGATAGGGTCTGTTTTTCTTTATTTAAACTAACACTTGTTGAAAAGGGGGGGGGGAGTATATTTCGCCGAAAAGTTTTGGCATATTCATACAATATTATTTCAAAAATTGTGGCAATTAGACAGGGCCGTGAAATTCACGAGTGCTCTTATTTTTAATTTCAGAGATTCCTAGGATTTTTTTTTTTTTTTTTTTTTTTTTGCTTCGTAGAGTAAGTAGCACGGAAAAAAAAAAATCTAAGAGCATTTTGATTCCTTTTCCCAACCTATTGAAAACAAAATTTGGCACAGAATTATAATTGCAGTCACAAGATTTCATACCAAATTCTTTTTATGTAAGACGTCTGTCTTTGAGTTATCATATTTATATGCAAGTAAAAGGACAGATTCACAGACAGTCAACCGATAGACTGGGTTCAAAATTTGATAAATATCTGCACTTTAAATGCTTAAATTGTATTCTAAAGTTCGTTAATTCAAATCGTTGAATTTTTGAGTTATCGTTTTTACATGCACGGGAAAGTACAAATTGATAGACGTTCAATCCTTTGATCAGAGCCTTTAGTTTAAAATTTGATACATATCTACGCTTTAAATGTTAAATTTCATCCATTTAGCTTTTTAAATTTTGTAGTTATCATACTCAGACAGATAGATTTCCTGTAAATCGATCTTGACAAGTATTTCATAAAATCTACAAATCTGTTTAAAAACTACACAATAAATCAAAATCACATTTATCACCCTTTAGTTCAAAAAGTGTTTTTAAGTTCTTGAATTCACAAGGAAATATAATTTCAAAAATGTGATGTTTGGACTCAAGGGGCTCTAAAATGTAAAAATTCGTCAAAATATGGAATTCGAATTTTTGTGACGATTATAATATTTTTTCTTCGTAAACGAAGGAGTTAAAACACTCCAATAGGCGTAGGGTCGAGTCATACTCCGTTCCAACCCCCAAATTTTGCATGAGATAAATATATAATAAACTTCGTCGTTCAGTTTTTATGAAGTTCGGTACAATTTTACTATTTTTATAATACAACCTTGATCGAAGTTTAGATATTATACAATATTTCGAAGAATATAAAATAGTATCATCTCATCATATAAATTTAACATTATGAAATCCATCCGCAAGCAGCATTCATATTTTTTCAACAAGAGATATATGAATATAAATTACCCCAACATCGTCTACGCATTCAATCATGCATCCACTTGTTCATATACTTTTATAGATTAATTTAGATTTTAATGCATGTAATACAATGAACAGTAAAATTCATATCTAGAAGCTGACATATAAATGGGTCTGATTCCATATTAATTTTTTTTTTGCGGTGATTATACAAATGCTGATAATTTTTTAATTGAATAAATTACAAATCTCAAAGAACAATAAAACACCGTCTATACGTTTCTCATTTATACATCGTTTCATCACAGTATCAAATCCGTCATATATGAAAATGATTTGATTCTCCAATTATATGGAGCAAAGTTTGATTTGGGTCGTTTCATTCTTTCAAAATCCGCAAGCTTTCTACATTAATTACTATTTCTCCTATCCTCTTAGAGGGTAATTCTGATACCAACATTGCGATTTCGGAATTACTCACAGTTAGAAATAAAACAATAGAAATAAACTAATAGAAAATAAAGTTTATGATGCTAATTTAAGCAATATTGAAGGAGACGAGAAAATTATTCCACATTCTTTTAAAAAGAATTGCCAACGACAGCAAAATGCCTGAATCCGCCACTGATTTCAACAGGGTTTAATAATTATAAGGTTTATTAATATATTAGTATATCAATCATATGACTTTCATCTAATGAAAACATGGTTATATTTCAGGGCTCGTTGCAAGCAGAGGAGAACCCCATTGAGAACGTGGTGACGTTAGTTAAATTCGCAGTCAGCATGATGGAAAGGCTCAGCGAACTCAACAAAGATGCCATGCAGGACTTCCAACTCAGAGTAGGTGAGAGCTGCATTTCAATAGAAGTATAAGACATTCTTGTGAAAGTCTTACAATTTTTTTTTTCTTAGCCAGAAATAAAGTATCATTTAAGCAATTCATTAACGAATAATACAAAAATATAACATTTCGATCTAGCGCTAGAAAAAATATTGTTCCGAATCTATAATGTTGCCACCCACCACGGTTCCATCGTAGAAAAGATAGTTTTACGGCCAGATCTAATGGATGCTGATCGGATGCCAGATCAATGACCCCGGGCTTAGTGTCGAATTCAGCGATAAAATGGATGATACTAGAATTTTCATGATTTTTAGCGATAGGATCAAAAGGAGACGAATTGTGCTTGATTGTTCGAGAATTTTGTATGCCTTGCACCGAAAGCTATAAAAGGTAGGCTTTCCAAGCTGATGTCAGTTGCATAGTGTGTCAACGACGAATTAGTTGGATCAGTCCAGCGAAGCGCAAGCGTTGAGTTGAACTCAAGGAATAAGTGGATTGAGAATTGGTACCGTGCGCCGAGTTTTGGAGACAAGTATTGAAGCAGCATCGAGTCGTGTGCGCTGAGTAGCACTCATAAAGTAATGAGTCGACAGTTGAGTACAGCTAAAGTGAGGCGTTTGAAGAGACTATAGAGGATTACGTGGATTACCCCCACCAGCTGAGTTTTTTCTGGCCGCTGTGACTTGTGCGCTGTGGTTGTTGTTACTACCGATTACTACTTGTGAGCTGCTATTTGTACAAAAGTGTGCTGCTGTGTATTGCCTGTGTGCGTCTCGGCTGTATGCGTCTGGTTATTGAGGCCTGTTCATTGTGTTACCATGTACCTACTACAGAGAGCTCGTCGATTTTAACGGAATAATTTCCGTAACAGTATGGTACAAACATATTGATTTAGACATATTAGAAAAGTATCAATATTAATATGTAATTGTTAGCTTCTCATTTCTTTAAAAGTAAAGTTTCAAAAAAGTTAAAAGATTTACAAATCTGTTTAAAATAAAGGTGAAAACATACTATAAAAAATTTAAATTCAATAATAGGTTTTCTTCGAATTTTGCACACAAGTATTGTAAATGAGAAAGAGTTTTAGTAAAAATCATTTGGCAGTCAATTAATTAGATATTTTTTAAACAAATAACTATATTCTAATATGCCCAAAAGATTATTTTATCTTTTGTTCAGTCCTCTCCATTGAATAAAAATATTATATATATTTTAAATATATTTATTTACCCCTTATATGTCCCTCGCACCTTTTAATTAAATTTTGAAACATTCTATAAAAATTATGATTAATTTATCGGAAAAATTGATAATTATAAGGAAATCGTTCTGTGCAGTCTTTGTTTGATTCAATGATATTCCGATTTAAATGAAAAGTTAAATCGCAGACGATAATTACGTTAAAAGAATGCGTTTATTTGGGAAGTCGTTAGCATGCCTTGGAGTGTTAATACTAAACATATTTTTACTTTATTGTATGTGACGTTAAACCACATAATCGTCAGCAGCTAATTTAATATGAAATAGCTTCAACCTTTATGGTTTCATAAATATTCATTATAATACTTCTGAAAAACCAGAGAGAATGGTCGCCCAAAACATTTCTCGCATATTCTCTAATAAACTGGTCATGCCAGAGAACGCCTTACACGGCATTGGCGAACAATAATTACGAAATATTAACTTTTGGCATTAATTTCGCATTTTTACTGAACCTGTCGTGCCATCCTTGGCGAATTATTTGGCGATTAATTCCTGGCAGTTAAGAGTATTCGAAAATGAATTTCCGCTTTAAAAGCATTGTTTTTCGCAGCCGATTGAAACCAAAATTTGAAACAAAACTGCACTTGTAGTCACACAATCCCATACCAAATTTGATGTATTTAAGTCATTGCTTTTTTTAATTTTCGCATTTATATTTCTGAAAGTACAGACCGACAGACAGTCAACATGTAATTAGAATTTTGGCAAAATTTGGCAAGTGCCGACACTTTAAATGTTAAATCTGTATACCGAATCGTATTTGTTTAGCTCTCTTCGTTTTGTAGCGATCGTGTTAACTTATGTTCGAAAAACTGAACAGACGGACTTCCTTTGGACAGATTTTATTCAAAATTTAATTGTAGATATGGTGTAAAGTTCGTATACTAAATTTCAACAGTCTAGCTCGAAGCGTTTCTGAGTTATCTTTGTCATAGACAGACAGACAAACTAATAGACGGACATTTTTAAAAAAATGTGTTTTTCGAACTCAGGGTAATCTGCAACGTGAAGATTCATCAAAATTTCCAGTTGAATTTTTTGACCATTGCTATAATTTCTCTATAATACTTATACAAGAAAGTAATAAAATATAAAGAAATTTTAGTGAAGTTTCATAACAACTCATATTTTTTTAAAGAAAGACATAAAAGTGTTTTCATCCAAAAAAGATTAAGTTTATCTGCAAATCTTTAAAAAAATTAATAACAAAATGTAAACAATCTTAAATCCGTATTGTGGAACTATAAATAAAGAAAAGATGAAACGATAATATTAAATACATGATAATAAACGGAACTTTTAGAGGAAAATAAATACATTTGAAGCACCTTTCTACATAGGTATTTCAGTGGGACCGGTGATGGCTGGCGTTGTAGGAACAGTGAAGCCACAATATGACATTTGGGGAGATACCGTAAATGTGGCCAGCAGAATGGAAAGCACTGGGATTTCGGGGCGGATTCAGGTAAGTTTGATATGTACATAATCAAGAACTTTCATAAAAAAAACTTTTATTATAAAAGTTAATTGATTCTTAAAGCATTGTGATACACTAGCCGCCTTTGGCGACCCACTTGTTCGCCTAGATATTAACCTTTCAGGTTTTAAATAATTAATATAAAATGTATTTTTTTTAAATTCACCTTGTTATTTTGATGCGAACTGAAAAACAGGAATTAAATTGAATCAATATACTACAAATTAAAAAATGCAAATTTTATAAAGTAAAAGCGGAAAAGAAAATTATACTAGACAACTCATGATTTGGCAAAAGAGCACGATTGGATGTTTTGATGGATCAGTTTAAATTCCAGTATAAGTATTTAAAAAAATATTCAGTATCAAATTGAATTAAACTATCCTGTAACGAAACTTGTTCTAATTTGGCGCGGACTATGTGGCTCAGTAGTAGAATGCTATGAACTGGAAGTAACAATTTGTATCTGACTACAGACAAATTGCCTAAAAATTGTTTGGCTATTGCTTTACTTTCAGTTATTTCTCGTTTGTTCTAGAATGTTCTTATAATTTCTGTATCTTTCTAAATCTGGAAGATTCGAGTCATTTTGTCTTGCGGATAAAAACAGATGTAAGGTTTAGTTCCTTGAATAAAATCTCGAGGTGAGATTAGCGAGTGCTATTTTTGACTTTAATTAACACACGGTTTATTTATACTTACTTCATCTGCACGACAATATTGTTAAAACAAGGAGATAAAAATGATATTGATTTCATTAAATAAATATTTTTTTTAAATCTTAAAATGATACAAAGCTAATCTTTATAAGATTATTGTTTTGGAAGATAGGAACATCAATTTCCAAAGACAAGTCAGCGATCGTCCATCAGGTGACGGTAACGTCTATTTTTTGCGCTCGACTAAACTTTCTTTTTGGCTTCTTTCCTCTGACAATGGATTTTTTGGTGACACGGTAAATATTTTCCGAAACATTTAAAAAGATTTGCAGCTCCATCGATTAGCTAAGCGAAATGCTCGATTCCATGCAGCTGCAAATATATTCAATGAAGCAGTCTAAAATTCATACGATATTTTGTTACATTTGGTTGTTGCCAGTCGACAGTATGTTATAAGTGCGGTTTCTGAGGCACGTACGTTATCGTTTTATATAAGTACATCTCTTTATTGCAAACCTTACAGTCAAAAGGTGATTTTGCACAAAAGGAAACGTCTGTGTACCGTGGTAAAGGAATGACGTTTTACAAGAGGGAAAAAAAAGGGGCGATTTGCACTTTTAATCCGAAACATCGTAGTATAGTAATGCTTTAATCTATAATTTTATTTTTGATCATAGAGCAGCAATAATGAGTACAAAAAAATGTATCTAATATCGTCATATGCGTATAAATTATAACACACCTGAATATAAATTCAGTAATTGACGTTATGAAGGATGTTGTTAAGATATGTAGAAAAGTTTATTAAAAATTAGAGAACAAAAGGTGCAGAAATATAAGCAGTATTACCGAAAAGCTTGTTTAAAAATTTTATTTGAAAGTGGTGTAAAAATAGTTTTTCTGCACTGAAACCTCTAATTTCTAGATCTAGATTTTCAGCCTCTAATTTCTAGATATTGCAGTTATCGAAAAACTTTAAAAGGCAAAAGTTGTTCATCTTAATGGAGCTCTAATTAGGCTAATCGGATTTAATTTTTTATCTTCAATATTAATAAAATTATAGCGAAATGAAAATTTCAACCTACATCATTTTCACCCCACCCCCTTGAGTTAGATTGGCCATTTATAACTCGTCAGAGATTTTTACATTTCTAACAACATAATTCCAAGCCAGTTAAAATCCAAGCAAAATTAAATTACTCTAGTTATAAGCTTTTGAATGAAGGGTGGTTTGGGGTTCTAGAGGTCATGATTGGTGAAGAACTGAAGAAATTTTCCCAAAGTCTTTCATGAGAATTATTGCAGTAATTAGTCTACCTAAAAATATTAACATCTTTATTTAAAAATCTAATCGAAATTATTTAAATCCTTTCTTATTGAGCACCTACTACCCAAAAGTAAGTACTTACAAAATTTCATAACCCTAGATTCAACAATCTGCTCTGTAGTGTTTTATATGTTTTTTTTAAATCATCATGGAAGTTATAATTGAATGACAGCCTCCCGGTTACAGTTATTTTATTAAAATTTAGTCTATTATTGAGTATAGGAATTAGTTTAAATGATATTAAAAACGCAATAAAAAAAATTGCCCACAGCACAATTCATTTGTAAGATGGCTATTTCCTTTAATCCATCTTTGAAATGAAGACTGATTTAAAAATACTTTCAGGTCACCAAGGAGGTTGCCGATCTACTGTGTGCTTCGGATTCTCCATATAAATGT
This sequence comes from Argiope bruennichi, assembly GCF_947563725.1. NCBI lineage: Eukaryota > Metazoa > Arthropoda > Arachnida > Araneae > Araneidae > Argiope > Argiope bruennichi. Next base: position 13,710,475 of record NC_079159.1, read on the forward strand.
GAATGCAGGGGAGAAATCTTTGTGAAAGGAAAGGGAGAACTAACAACTTACCTACTGAAAACACCATATGACGAACCGCATATTCAAATCACAGTGTTCTGATCAAATAAATGCTCAAGTTTGCTCAGTAAAAAACGAATCTAGATTGTATTATTTTGAAAAAAGAAATTTCAACAGTTTCATTTAACTATGATTCTTCGAGATACACTAACTGTCACTCAGATTAATGAAGCAAGACGTTGATAAAAAACAGGCAAATAATCACTTTTACTTTCTCGTGTACGTAGTATAGAGAAAGTACTGTAAGCGGCAAAAAATTCGAACTCGAGATTTTGAAGAGTTTCCTCGTTTCAGATATCTAAGAATTCGAAAAACACATTTTTGGAAAATATCTGTCTGCCTGTGACAAATATAACTTCACCAAGAATTACATTAAAAGGAAACATCTCAACTTAAATTCACTTTTTTGCAGTTGAATTACAATTGATTACTATATTAAGTAAGAATTAAAACAAAATATAAAGAAACACACTAATTTTAGGATTAACAGTTAAAATAATACTGTTACAATGAATTTAAAATCATTATAAGATATTTTGAATATTGGTTAAAATAGCATTAAATAAATTGTCTAGTTTAAGGCAATGCATTGATTTTTTACTAAATTGAATAGTATATATCAATTAAATAGTATATATAAAATATTCAAAATTGTATTCAATTCAAATACAAATTATTCTATCATTCGATTACTTAAATTCATGTCAAAATGTTTAATAATTTAACGACATTTTATATTCATAAAATGTTGTTAAATTATGCCTTTTTGTTCTTTAGTTAATGAATTGAATCATTATAGCTACTGAATTAAATAAATAACAATGAATAAATATTTCATCATAATAAATTTATATATAAGTTACAAATTTGGTTGTCTTTATACTCAAATTTACCTTATAAAATTATATAAAAGCAGTGAAAAAAATTTCATTAAAGTTCTATTTTGTAAAAAATCCATTATCTCTTCTTTGAACATATTAAACCCATAGTGATGGGTGAATGCAGGAAAAATGGTATCAAAATTTCATTTTAAAAAAAGGAAGAAATAAAAACCCATAAAATCAATTAAATACAAAAACATAATTTATGCAAACTTAATTTGCATTTCAAAACATTATCTGCATTTGTTTATAAATTAAGATACCAATCTGAGAAACTATAATAATATTATTTTGGTTTTTATGCAGGAATACATACAAAAAATTATATTTATTTCAAATTATAAATTTTTTTTTCTCTTCATATAAAAAAAAGACTTAGATACATTTTAATTCTGTTAATAAAACATTAAAGAACAATGGAGCACATATTAAAAGCGTTTATTGTTTTTTATTTACAAAAACTATGATTGTAAGAGTAACAAATGAGATTTAATAAATGACACGATCTTGAAGGCCTTCTACTTCAGGTAGCTCATCCAATGAATGTTTAAAATCTATACTATTTATTCTAATTAAGGTATATGGTGTTCTAAACCCTGAAAAAAAATGTACGTAGTTTTAATAAGTGTTAACAAAAGCGATTAAATAGAATATTTAATCTTTTCACAGAAAACAAATAATATTTTATGTAATAACTGAAATGGACACAGAACACATACAGGGCAAATTTCTTTATCAGTTTTAACTAATATAAGATTATATGAGTTAATCATCATCCTCTATCATTAAATCATTACCATATACTTTTATACATAATTTTAAAGAAATTTCACTATAAGAGACTCAATATAAAGAATAAATTCAAAATATCTTCATAGCCAAAAATTACTAAAGAGACAAAAAAAAAATCAATTTATATTACAGACTAAAATTAATATAGGCAGCAATGTATATATTATTGGGAATAAGCATTCTTCATTTAAAATACATCTATAATATAAATTATTAGTGAACTTATGAAAAATTTTCATGACATATATAAAAATTAGGCAACACTTAAGCATTTGATTTCATCTTATTATTTAAAAATAAATTTATTTTTAAAGATGTGAGAATTTTGAATTTTCAATGCAATTTTTGGTATAAAAAATATAAAACTGTAAAAAGTCTTTACAGATAACTTTTTATTAAAAAGCAATTATTTGAAAGCTATAAAATTATTGAAAAAATGAATAACATTCTAATAAGCCATGAACTTTAAACAATCATTAACATGTAAAGCACATCAGAAAATTGCTTGGCGACTATAATTTAAAAATTAAAGATATTAATGATTAAATAATTCCACAAATTACTCCATCAAAAACTACTTGAACTGTAGCAAGAGTATTCATAGGTCTTACACTATGAAGCTGTGCCTTCTTATAATGCAATTACTAGTTGTGAATTTTTAACAAATAATAAAAATAATAAATAAATAAACATATATTGCTCTACAAGCTCCATATTTCCCAGATATGATTTAAAAAAATGTCAAGCATCATTCAAAGCTACTGTATTTTTGCTTTGAGATTAGAGGGTTTTTGATTAAATAATGTCTTAAATGTTGATTTAAGGTACATCTATGAATATCAGTAAAGCCATATTTCATTTAGAGTTATTTTTCTTTAGCAAGTGACTTTAAAGTGATGCACTCAAATTACCATGAAGCAGCAATTTTCCTAGCCATATAAACGGATTGTACCTCCCTATTATTGAAATATTTTAATATATTATACAATAAGATAATTATAATAAATAGCAAAAATAATTAATGTATTTTTTAAGAAATTTGGTTACTTTTTGATTGCCTATTATTTTAACACAATTTTATAGCCATATATTGAATTATAAAATGGAAAACCAAAACAAAGAGATGTTATCTATTTGATTTTGTACTATATTAGGATTGTTTTCCCAATGGCCTGAAATATTTCATTTATTTTTACATTAATTTCTTAAATTTGCAGATGGAAAAATCCAAAATTTGAAATTTAACTACTGATAAGAAATAAAAAAAATAAGTATATGAATAAGATTTTTTTTTTTAAAATTCTAAAACAGGAAAAAAAAAAATGTTTACAGAATATAATTATTGTAAAAGGGAATAAAGAATAAAAATACAAACCAATGAATATTAAAATACACTTTCAGAAAGTCTAAGATTAACCAAACTTTGCTCACTTTTATTACATATAAATTCTTATTTAAAATGGAAATATTACATAACTTTTATAAATACTTTTTAAAATTAATTTAATTTTAATAGTCTTCATTTTGGATAGTGGAATGAGCTTTTTTTAAAACATAGTACATGTCTTAGAAATTAAGTGATAATGAATATATTTGATATTTTTTATCAAACAATAAAAAAATGAAATATTTACTTTTATAATAAAGCTGCAATTTCAAAGAAGCCAAGCAAAATTTCTTTATTAAAAGAAAAAAGTTTATCTTAAAATTACAGAGCTGGGGAAATTTTTTTTTTTCAAATATTTAAAAGGGTACTCCAGTTATATTAGAATATATCATGATTTTATTAAAAGCCGACACAGCAGATTCAAATGTTTTTAGTTTTAAAATTCATATAGCAAAAGTGAATTTCTTTTCTTATCAGATAATCTATGAAAAGGTCAATGAAATTCTAGAGAAAGCAGATCAAAACTGGATCATGATTTATTATTAGATCATTAAGGATCTAAACATTAACCATAAAACAATTCCAATCCATTGGAAGAAGTTCAGTGATCAAGATCACATGATCAAGCAAAGTGCAGATAAAAATGTTTGATTTTGTCTTCAAATAAATTGAAACTTTTCTTTCCCATCCATTTTATGTACACTCAAATGAGAATAAATGTCAAGCAGCTATAGGATGAATGTACTAGTTCATTTGCTGCTATGGAAATGCAAGAGTTAATACTGATATTGAATAGAAATTATTGCAGTTGATTGAATAACAGACAATTATTTACAAAGAATAGAATTAGAAAAGAGTGGTAAATGCTTTTCAATATTTTTATCTAATATATAAAAATTAATTTTTGTTTGTTCGTATCTTATGCGCTGCCATACCATTTAACTAATTGCGATGAAACTTTGCCAACTTATTGCTTGCACTTGTGCGAAAGTTATATTTTAAAATTGACAAAAGGCAAACAGTAAGCGACACATGTCATTCGGAGTCATATACACACATATATCAAACAAAATAAAATTATTATGAATGATGCCAATCAATGTCAGTGAAATGAAATCAAAAATATTTAGTGCAAGCATTAATTTTTTTCTTCTCATTGATGTATAGTCATCTACACAGGATACTGTCATTCAGTGTGCAGCAAATGCACATATCATTCAGAGTTTATCAGAGTTATCTGTTTCAGAGTGAAAAACAGTAATTTTTCTATTTATTTAGTGAATCGACACACGATATTTCAATTATACAAGCACATATGTTTATTGCTTTGACAAAAAAAATATGTCCCCAAACGTTCGTCACTTAATAGATCTATCAGTGCAGCACAAACAAATAAGCCAATTTGAGCTTCTTAAACAAACAAGGAATGACAAGCAAGCAATGAAAGTGCTTCAGAATCTCAAGATCAATACAGAGCAAGAATCGAAAGACAACGTTTATTTACTACCTGATCAAACGCATCAGAATTAAAAAAAACCAATATGTGGCAAGAAGCGAGGCAACTATTTTAAATTGAAAATTGATTGGAAAAGATTTGCTCCTTCTACTCATTTCTATTATTCCCATTGACATGCCTTTTGATTTCAAATAACTGCAGTTGCCCATTCGACCTGCATTCTCGATAACCATCAACAAGACACATGGTGAGTCACTTCAAGTGTGCAGATTGAACCTACAAAATCCATGTTTTTTCACATGGCCAGCTGCAAGCTGGATGCTTATGAGTCAGACATCCAAGAAATTTATTTGTTTTTGCTGAAGATGAAAAAACAAAAAATACTGTCTAACCTAAAGCACTTGGGCAATAAAGTAAAAAAAAAAAAAAAAAAAAAATATTTATACTTCTTTTTTATATATATCATTAAATTTCAATGAATGCTTTCATTGTCAACAAGAAAATAAATATCATTCTTTCTAGCATCCCTAATTAAATGAGATAGCTACTTTAAATTTCAAATAATATTTCCAAAATTATTTCTTCTGCGGCAGCAATGCACCGAGTACTGATTAGTATATAATATTAATTAAAGTTATAAAAAGTATTTAAATGTTAAATAAAAAATTCTCATTTATGTTGTGAAATTAATTATCATGACCAAAAAAAAACTTGAATGAATGAATTTATGATTCAGTAAATTAACCTTACAATAAATAAAAAATTTCTAGACTTATAAAATAGAGGAAGAATTTATCAAAACTCTAGAGCATGCCAAAAATACTTTTGTTCACTTAATTCCCCATTTTTTTAAAATCTAGAGACAATTTTTGCATAGTAATTAAAACAAAGTAAAAATAATTATATTAATTTAATTACTAAAAAACATAACTAGCCATTTGATGATAATATTAAAATCATTCAAGTGAGAGTTCATATACTTCAATTCCCTTATTATAAACTTTTTCAATTATATAATATGATGATACACAATAAATAGAATAGCAATTAAAGTTCTGAAAGATGAAATGCAATAATCTTATTGTGTGTTCCTAAAAAATGAATCATTTTGAAAAACAGTACTATATACATGTATTTCACCTGAGATTTTTTTTTTTTTTTTTTTTTTTTTGCGTCTGAAAACTGGTATTTAAAATGGTAATTAAAGTTTTTTTTATTAATTTCTACATAAAGGAAACTCATTAATGCAAAATATGTAATTTTAATTAAATATTTTAAAATAATAACTTAAAAATCCATCAAATGATATTGAACAAAAAGATATACTCACAATGTAATCTCTTATAGCCCACTCGACCATGCCTATATAAAGGTCTGGGAACTATAAAAGTTTTTTCTATAACTGTAGCTTCAATACGGACCAAATCTTTACTGGAAATATATATATCAGAAATAGAATAAAATGTATTAAATTATTAATTAATGCTGAAGAATTTCATTTTCTTTTTTTATATTTGATACTAAAAATAATTTGCAAAAGAGGCAATGTAAACAAAACAATTTAGAAAGTGAACTTTTGTCCCTTCCTTATATTTAAAATTTCACATCTTATTTCACTTTTTTTAATATTTCTAGTTTGTCATTTTTTTATAGTTATTTTTTAAACATTACCTGTTTGTCTAAAAAATATTATCAAATTACAAAATAGATAAACAAAAGGAGCATTGTACAAAAAGTGAAACTATCTTAAGATAAAGTATGTTCATTTTGTTTCAATTTCAGGGATAATGACAGCAAATAGCTAATATGATTTCTTCATTCATGATTAGAAATTTAAAAGATTGAAAACATGATTCTAATAATATCTGAATTAAGGAAAAATTGAATATTAAACTAGAATAAGTTCTGCAACAATTTATTGTAAAAAGTCCTTTAAGATTTTTTAACGATCTTGGATAAAATATAATATTTCATACATATAAAAAAAAATCTTCATAAGAAATATGCTATATTACATTCATAAGTTAAATCTTAATGCATCATTTTAAATTCAAACAAAAAAAACATTGTTCAAAAGTTACAACTTTTTAATATTTTAGAATATTACCTAAAAGATTATTTTCTTCATGACTGAAAATTTAAAATCTTAAATTGTCTTAAAACAATTTTAATTTTTTAAACCAAAAATTATCTTTGTTATGATATTACTTATTAATGTAACAAATGATACAAAATAAATATAATAATAAAATATAATACAAAGAAGGCTCATTCAAAAGGTAGTAAAAGTATAAGCCAAATCTTTTAAAACAATACAATACATACATTCATTCATTCATTAACTAATTTAAAAGATAAATTATTTTTAAGTGAGATGTTTCATATTAAGTTTAAAATAGCACGCATATTACCAATTACTTAAAATTCTATTTCAGATATTTATTCCACAATTCCTAAAACTTTATATGAATTTATAACTTTTAACTATCTATGAAAATTCGAATATAATTTTGTATAATTATGTGGTACAATGTTTTATTTAAAAAAAAAAAAGACAGAGAGAGAAGAAACAGAAAACTGCACAAATTTTCAAATGTGTTAATAATAGTTTGATCAGGGGTGTTTGTGGGACCCCAAAAAATCCCCTGAAACTTTTACGGACTTACTACCGACATTTTGGAGTTTCGAGAAGGGGGGGGGGAGAGAGAGAGAAATGAAAAATTACAATTATGAAGTATTGAATGACCTAATTATAAAAGTTCAATAAATTACTTTTTTTGTAAAATTAATAACCATTAATTTTGCAAAATTAAGACCTTTGAACCCAGGTCACACATTGCACATCTGGTCAAACGAAGTCTCTCCCTTTTTTTTCTGCCGCGCCTACTTGCCGAAAAGAATCCAGAAGAGAAAGTCCGAGAACCAGGGGAATGAGTCATAACTCGAAATAAGGAAAGAACAAAAAAGAAGTTTTTCCCCCCTTTTCACGCATTATCACTGCCTTTGGAGAAAGAAAGGAAAAGTTTTCACCACACACACTGACCTTGCGTTTTCTGCTTTCAAAGCAAACAAAATTATCCAGATCAAAATAAATAATTCATTATTATTCCTACTTCCTTTTGAACGACGATCCCCTGAATTTCCGGGTATCGAAGTTCAAAATCCACGGAATTCCGGGGTTTCCCCGGAGCACAAACACCCCTGTTTGATGTTCACAAACAGAAGATGTAAAAAATTTGAAATGCCTAATTAAAAAGAAAAAATACTGATTTAGCAAATTTAACTAAGCATTAGCATGTTTGGAGCATACTATTTAACATCAATTGATTAGTAATTAATAAAATGAATATTTTATTAATATAGTTTAAGCAGTTTGAAAGTTATAGAATGCAGAAAATAGAATAACAGTGAAAATTGAATTAATTTAAAAAAAAATGAAATAGCAACCTAAAAGAATGAAACCTTATTATTGTATTTGATAGTTCAAACAACTTACTGTAAAAGAGGTCGCCCCAAAAGAGTGAAATCAGAACACCCAACAAGTAAAATCTAAAAAATAAGCATATAAATAAAACATTATTTCCTTATCATTGATAAATTATTATAACACTAAAAAAGAGTTACTTTACATTACCCTTTTACTGCCCAACATTTTATTTGTTGGACTGTTACATTTCCTCTTTGTAGTTAAACTGAAAACATTTTTTTCTTCTTCTTTGTCTAACAAGCTAAGGTGGATTTCATAATTTCTAAATTATTTTAATCATGTTTATATCATTCATTAGCCAAGTTCTAAATCAAAGAACCATCACTTTAAAAAATTATCTTTAAGAAATGTAAGAAATTCAAAAATAAATTTTATTTTTTTGATCATTTACTATTATTTAAACAATCGATTAATATATCTACTAATAATAAAGAAAAAGATGTCTATGTGCATACGCAAAATTTTAGGAGGGTTTTAGCAAAAATTTCCAAAAACATTATTACAAAACAATGACATTTTGTACAATTTTAATATTTTAGAAATTATTTTTCAATTTATGAAATTTTTGTCAAGTAATTTTTTTTTTAACTTAGCAATTTTTAAACAATATTTTCCATAATTTTTTAATATCATACTTCATGTTTAAGTTCATACTGTTTTCATGTTTAAATTAATTGTATTATTTTGTTTACTGCCTTATTGTTTAAAGAAAATGAAAAAAAAAAAAAAAAAAATAAAAGATTGTGCTTAGTATATAAGTAGTTTACATGAGAAATTTGAAAACAAATTTACAATACTGCAAAACTCAGATGAAATGGGTAGCTACATTTATAATAGCACTATGGTATTATGGGACTTGATTCCAGTAGAAAAATTTGCATATACAATAATTTTAACAAAAGTTCACATATTTGTAAATGATACTACGCTAATTTATATCACAATTTGATGACTGCTTTAGGTATACATTTTTATTTAACACATTTTATGGATTTGGAGTACATTTTAATTTTTTGATGTAAGCAAAATTAGAAAATTTTGTGCAAGGATTCGTTTATTTTATATTATTCATGATATATAAATGTGAGATAGAAAGAACTTAAAGCAATTAATGTCATAAAAATAATAATTTCAAACAAATGCATGAAATTTTGATATGTCAAGTGTATTTAAAGGGTTAAAAATATTGGCTAGTATATCAATAAGAAAGTTTTAAGAATGAAAATTGTCGAATTTTGAAAATTTTCCTCAAAAAATGTGGGACAATATTTGATTCTGTTCAACTTAATTTTGGAGTTTTGAAGATAATTTAGGAGACAGTTATATAACTCTCTCTAATATAAATTAAGAGCTAACAGGTTAATAAGTAGACATCTATAAAATTTAAATGCTAAATTTTAAAAAATTAAAAATATTTTCAACTAAAAGAATTTTTAAAATTAATTAATGAAATTTAAACAGCACAACAAAGATCAAATCTCAACATAATGTTCTTAGAAGCTAGCATTTAGGGATATACTTATTGACAATTTAAAAAAAAAGATAAAAGTCATCACAAAATTTCTATTTTTATTAAATCGTGATGCAAATTTAGTTTATTCAATTTACCAATGTATTTATTAATAATGATGAGTACCAGTTAGTATATGATATCATAATTTGCTTTTATTAGCCTATCAAAAATGTAAAACTGAAATGAAGATTAATATAAAAATAGCAACATAAAACAAAATTTTTAATAAAAGTTTTATAATTAAATTTTTAAAAAATTTGGTATTGAGTTGAAAAATGCAGATTTAAAGAATTGGGATTAGAAAAGTGTATTGAATTGAAAACATGCTCAAAACATTTTGAGTATTAAAACTGAATATGAAAAAAGATTTAAAATCTTTGAAAGAAAAGTTTTTTTGTGTATTCGACAATTTTAGATATAATGCTGAAGACTTGAAAATAAAATTTTGTGAAGGCATTTGGTTGAATTTTATAAGCATTTTCAGACAATCATGTCTAAAAATATTCAAAAATTGACGAAGAAATTATTTGTTAATTTAGAAGCATTTACTAATAATGTAAGAAATTGCTTCTCTTATGAGAAAAAAAAAAAAAAAAAAAGTCTCCAGCCCAATTAAGAATTATTAGTATTACCTTTGATCAATTATGAAATTAATTATAGAGAGTAAGATATCTCAAAAAGTAAAAAAGATGATAGCAGGAGAGAAATACAAAGTATCAGTAAAGAAAAATAATTTTACTATATTGTCTTCAACTTTTCTTATACTGTAGTTAGAAATACACATTTATTTTTATTTTTTTACTGACACAGATTTTATTTATTTAGTCAGTGCCCAACATTGGAGTTTGAAATATTATGATAGCATAAATTTGTTTTTACTATATGAGATTGTGACAAAAGGATATGGCTGATATAGACTGATTTCACAAATATGAATATATTTCAATTGAAATGTAATTAAAAACTTTAAATCTCTTGTCTTAAAAATTAAAGTTTTTAAATTCTTATCTCTCATGAATTAATTATTGTAATAGACACATTTCAAAAATATGCACATATTTTATATAATTCATGAAGTTTATATGTTTCACATGGATTAAAAGAAAATGGGAACAGACGAGTGCCTCAAATATTAAAATAAGTTTTTAAAAAAATATTTAAGAGCTACTTTAGAAAAGCAAAATTGGTAAAATATGTAGTGTTTTCAAGCATTTTAAAGGATCTAACAAAGTACAGTTTTAATTATTAATCTATATTTTTGAGATGCAAGACTATAAATCATATTCATTTGCTAGCATGAATATAATGATAAACATAGTTCTCAATTGAATCTTTTTTTTTTTAATATTTCAAATAACTTTAAATTAAAGCAAGGATTAAAAATTAAAATTCTATTAATAATTATATGTAAGTAATTAAATATCAGTCAAATAAATTTAATCAACCAAATTTTGGCAATTTTTTAACTTAACACTTTAAAAATATTTAACTTTTTTTTTCTTTAAAAAATAATGGTTTACAATTTCATTCTATATATTTAAGAAACATATGCAGAATGCTTATGCCAAAATTACACATAAAGTATTCTTAAAAAAATAATTAATTTACAAACCTTTTCTAAACAAATTTTATCTCCAATATTAGCAGGAAAATATGCATCTACAGCAATTATATCTTCATTTGTTATTTTGTACCTGTTCTCATGTAAATGTATTATAGCAAACAATCGCCCATGGGTCTTTTCCTTGATATGCGTATTGATTTTTCCAATAATTTCTGAAAATAAAAATTAATCCTGATTTTTTTTTACTATATCAACTAATTGCAAAAACAGTGAAAGAGAAATACCATTAGGTTATAAAACAAACTTGGATAACAGCATTAAAAATTAAATACTACAAAGTATTGATTTAACCAAGTTTTCTATTTAACAAAATTTCCTGCAGAATTTGACTCTAACATGTAGCATTGTTAATTCTCCATATTATATAATAAATGACTTTTATGGCATAAAGAGTTTTAAACTTAAAAAAAACATATATATGCACAACAACTTCTCATTTGTCAAAGCTTTTACAAATTCTTTTAATACAAAGTGCCTGCTGTGACATCATATTTTCAAGCTTTATTACAACATGTATATAGCAGTTTATAGCAAGTTATACATGTATATAGCAAAGTAAAAGTAGGATTATAAAATTATATATATATTCTTTACAAGAAATTTAGCAGCATTTGAGACATTTCAAAAGAGATTATAATGTCAAGAAACTGATATTTATTATATACTTTAAATTTTAGCAATTACGAATAATGACAGAGTAGAGTTGTTTATTTAAAAACAGACAGGTTCTTTTTTTCCCCATTATTAAGATTTTATTTGATTAATGAGGTTGATTTTAGATATTCAGTAGATTTAAAAGATTTTTTTAGACCAATGAAGTTCTGATAAATTTAGTGTTTTATAATTCCTTTTTATTACTTATGCATTATAATGTTATCAAAAATTTCATAATTTTACTGATTTTCTTATATTAATGACTGCATTCTCATGCAAATCTTTTAAACACTATTGCTTCTTGTAATTAGAAGTTTGGTGCAGTTTAACCAGTACCAGCTCTTTTGCCAAAAACTCCTAACACACAACAACATTTCAATGAGTAAAATCTCTCAGTTTTTAAATTTTACACATTTATGCAGACATATATTTTTAACCCTTTTATTATTGATCTAGTCCAACCAGTCTTGGAAATTCTATCATGGCAGGCTAGTTTTCGTTTCAAACAGGTGATTGAATTTTCACCAAGAATATCCTAATTTAATATCCTGCAACACTTATTTGAAACAGAAACTGGCTCGGCAGGACAGAATTTGCGTTTATGATTGGACTGGGTCAGTAATGAAAGGGTTAAAACTCTTTAATATTAATATTAAAATGAGCTAAATTCTCTTTATGCCTTAATTACAATCATATTATTAATTCGATATCATATAAAAAACCAAAATAAAAGTTTCAATTTACATAAGTTGAAACTTACATTAAAGTTTGTTTAAAAATGTAATTAACTATATAAATAAAACTAGTAACAAAAATCACATTGGACTTTTTTCTTAATGCAAGAATTCATTTTTTTAAAAACAGCATTTAATAAAAATCAAATGGTGAATATATTTTACATTAAAAAGTGTTTAGTATATATTTCGATTCATTCACAAATAAAAACCTATTTTTAAAAAAGTAATCACTTTGTAGCTGTATAGCATTTATTTATGAAAATTACACCTATGTTTTCATGTTTGGGCTTTAAACTTTTATAGAAAACTAGATACAATTACCATCAGAAATTTGTTCATCTCTGGCCAATTTAGCATCAGGATCTGTTGAAACAGATGAAACATAACTTGAATTTTTTCTATAAGCAATTTGTTTTGAAATATATACAGGCTGAATTATGTGCTTTTTGAGTAGAGCTTCTGAAGTAAGTCTTGAAATATTTCTGATACCTAGGAAAATCATAGAAAAACAATATAATATTTTGCTAGATAGAAAAGAGCTTCACCAAAAATAAGCACATGAAAAACAATGATAATATATAATGCATTACTAAAAAAAGGATATTGAAATACAGATATATTATATATTTCAAATGATCATATATTAATCATTGAAGTATATAAGATACAATTCAGATTACAACTTAAAGAAAAATTAAGGAATAACTTCATAGCATGTAAGTCAGCAAAAGTATAGCAAACTTCTTGGTTCTACTACAGATGAAACAATTTTGCATTTATAATTTTTGTATTGCAATTCTAGTACATTCTCACAGAAAACACAAGTTGATACCATACAGAAATCTATGAGTGACCGCATTATCATAATAATGCCATGTGTTTTTATGAGCCTTATGAATAGAACAAGTTTTACAAAATCAATTAACTTCTATTTTCAATATAGAGTTTCACTATAGAAGTTAACATACTAATAAAATAAGATATAAAATTGTTAAGGAACATGAAGTGGAGCAAAAAAGTTATGCTCACTACCTTACTTAATCAGATGATTTCATTCTTTAACCAGCAAAAACTGAATCAAGATACTAGAAGTCTTTCTTCAAATGAAACACAATTTATCATGCAAATTCTTTAGAAAAGCAATTCTACTAGTATATATTAAAACAAAGCCAGACTTCCTCCTTAGCTGTTTTCCAAGCTTTCATTGATCAACAGATAGAGACACAATTTCTTTCAGCATGAATCCGCAACTCATAGATCTCAACATGCTACATGAAATATGATTAGAATTCCCACTACATCAAATATCAAATACAATACTTTATAGGTAAATTCTTTCTTTAAATATAGTCAGGAAAACAGTGACATATCCTAAGTTATATAACTGGAAAAAAAAATGAAACATTATATAAATTCTGGAGTATTGATAATTTTAGTTAGTAGCAAGTACATATTTTGAAAGTTTATCAGCTGCTCCAATTAAAAGTAGTGATAATTATTTTTAATGCAAAATTTGAAATGATTTCTACAGCTTTTACATTAAATACAAGCATTAAATATTCAGAAATTTCTAAGGACCAATTTTTAAAAAAAAAAATCACTATTTATTATAATTTTTCAATTCATACTCATTACTTCCAGGTGTTTGTGTTTCTGAAGGTAAAGAACATACATGAAATCAACTTGAATTTCAGAAACTTTCCTTCAGTTACTTCAGAAAACTTTGCACATGAAGGTAATTTTCTCATGCATATTAGCAAGCAATATAGATTGCAACTTATTGATAAAAATCTAACATAAAATGCAAGCGAAATTTCCCAATGATAAAATAGCACAGTTTTTAAAGGTAAGAAATTCATACAGTAAATAACTATAATAAAGAAACTTGAAATGCAAAATATAACAAAGCACACACAAAAAGGTAAACTTAAAATATTTAATTCAGGTGTAGCATATAATGAAATTTCGATTTAAGTGATTCCTTCTTAAAAACTACTTTCAAATAAAAATTTTCTAAAATAAAACAAAAAAGATCTTATATAATTCGAGTTTTAAATTTTTATAAATCAATTTAAATAAAAATTATAAAATTTTATGATAAAAGAATGGTTTTAAAATATTCTAAAAATCATTTTTCAAATATATATACTTTATTAATATCTTGTAAAAAGAGAAAATTGCCTATTTCAATTCGTAACTTATATAACCTTAATATTATTTCATGCAGAAACTTTAAAAATGTCAGTGATTAAACAATACTTACAATTAATATTAAATCTCCTTATAAAATTCATTTTTTTAATTTAAAAAAAGTACAATTACAAAATGAAAACAATTTTCGTTCGGCGTTTATTTACCATGCCATAATTCTGTTTTTATTTAAATAAACACGGTTACAGTCAATTCTGTAAGGTTCTTACCTTGTTTAAGTGTCTGACTGTTTACTGCTATTAAAGCACAATAAAATAGGAATAATTATATACTCTAAATCTTGAAGATGAAGGGAAACGAGAATGTTAATAAGTTAATATCATAAGGTATTTTATTAAAAAATACACAAATAATTTTCGATATTCTTTGACCACCATGATTTTATAATATCATGACATTGAAGTTTTTAGTCTTGGGTCGGAGTGGTTCTCTTGTCACGGTTTCGTGAATTATCAGATCAGCCGATTCGCAAAAAGCAGCTGGGATAAAACAAAAGCATAAACTTTAAACCTTTATTTCTTAATTTTATAAGTAAAAATTCTCTTTTGAACCAAATCTCGCTTTAAGAGAAACTGTCTTTTCATTAGCAAAAATAAAATATCCTTCTTAAGTAAAATTAAATTTTGTATTTAATTTAATTTAATTCAATTGTGATGGTATAAGGTTCTCATTGAATAAGCTTAAAATTTTAACATCGATTCTGTTGTCTTAAGGAAAAGACATTGACACCCTCCCCCCCCCTGCATTCAACATTTCTTTTCTCCAACCAAAAATTCCCTCCCAGCCTACTGGGACCTCCCCGACCTAGTTCAGGAAATTTGTCTTTCTTTTCCAACGAGCTTAGTTTCAAGATTACAAAGTGGGGGTAGTACATATTTGAAAAAATTTAGATGTCAGCTCTAAAAGAGAAAAAGAGAAAAAAGGTTTTTTTTTTTTTTTTTTTTCCAATTTTTTTTTTTTTAATTATTATTATTATTATTATGCCGGCTTTACAAAAATGCATATATCACATTAAAAAATTGAAAGTTCATGCAATGACGTTATAATTAAAACTAGATTTTTTTACTAAGAATATAATTAATTTTTTGCATTATTTCAGAGCATTTAAAACATTTCAGATTTTGGTACACTTGCATCAAATTATTTTAATTTCTCTCAAATGAAATTTTATACTATAATATTTATAAGTATTATGCAACCATTAAATTTTTTCTGATTTATTTATGTACAAATCTATTATGCAATGAAACATATTAAAGGACATTACAAAATGTTCCTACACATGAAATCATAACATGATTTCGTAAAAGCATAATGGACCAATGGGAAAGAAATAGAGTACATCTTTTCGACCAGATCTCCCTTTATGAAGAATGCAAATGCATGTAAATTGAAATAATGTGCAATATCATAAAAATTACACAACAAAAATGTTAAGAACCTGGTACAATGTCGAAGAGGTTCCAAATACTTATTCTGTAATTTTATACTTCATACTTAGCTTTTTACTTACTTTTATACTTAGACTTTTTATACTTATCAAAATCAAAGTTTTACTGCAAATATTCATTAAAAATGCAAAACAAATAATTAAAATATAAACTATTCCAACAATCATATAAGCCACAACAAACTTTAGCAGGTGATTGAAATACGATACAATTAAAAGTTCATAATTTCTAAGAAATAGAGTCTTCAAAATAGAATTATGAGAGCGATATTGTAAATCTGATTCACGGAACCAAATAACGGGGCCGTTGCAAAAATATTTGCAATACCAATGATGGTATTATTAATAGTGCATTAAAAATAACAAAGCAAAATACAAAATTCTTCAATTTTATATTAAGAATTTTCTGAAGTTGCATCATGTGTATGCTCATCAGATGACAAATCAATAGCTGAATACAAACATATCTTCTGAAAACTACATAAATTGTAGTAAAAACAGATATCATGTGATGACAAATGTAACTAAGATCAATCATATTATTTTTTTCATTGTATATTTCGTTTAGTTTTTTTTTTTTATATTCCCCATGAGAAAATCAACAGTAAAAATTATCGTTATTGAAAAAATACTGATTATAATGTTTAAATGAGTAACTGTGGAAGAAGAGGGAAATCTAAAGAGAAGTAACAAAAATTTTTTAAGTGTGGTTCACATAAAAATTTTATTGACTTTGAGGGGAAGGATTGTCAGACACCTGCTTCAGTCTGTTTGTCACTCAGGCCTATTTATACGAATTAGACGTCTCAAGTGTTTGTAGAATCTGATCTAGAACATTAATAATAAAGTATGCTAGTCATTTTAATACCACAACGAACGTCCTTTACATTAATAAAACCAATAGATGTCTCAAAATGTTTTGACATACTCTCTAGTAAAGGTGCCCCCCCCTCCAATCTCTGCATAAAATTGCGGACTTTAGGCCAGGCCGTAAACACTCCACGAGCACTTAGATTTTTATTTTTAAAGACAGACGCTTGAGAGTTTTGCGCTCCGCAGTATGATAAAGAAAGATGAATATGCATTTTAGATGTGCTTATTATTTTTTTAATCGAATGAAACCAAAATTTGCTAAGAAATACAATTTGAGTAGCAAGATTACATACCAAATTTCATTTATTCAACTCGTTGCATTTTCAGCTTATCACTTTTACATGCATACAAATGTACAGACCGGCAGACGGTCAGCGCTTCGACGGATTCCACTCTAATTTTTATATGTATTTACACTTAAAATACTAAGACAGTATCATTTATCTACTCTTTCAGTTTTGTTGTAATCATGTTCAGTTTTATTCAGATATATAAAGAGGCGTTCCGTTATTGAATTTCGTTTAAAATTTGATAGAAATCTGCGTATTTGGTACAAAGACTACATACGAAATTTCCTTAGTTCAAAGCGTTTCTGAGTGTTTGTTTGCGTATAGATAAAATTTCAAGAAATTTGTTTCCAGAGAGATGTGGAACATGGAGTTGTGAGTTCGAATTATTTGATGATTGCAATGCTTTTTTTATCTACGTGCGCTGTACACAAAAAAGTTTTTAAAAAAAATCAATAAATATTAATTTTTCTAAAATTATATTTAAAATATGAATAAATAATAAAGATAAACAGGAACTTCAGAAAAAATTAAGGACACAGAAAATTATTGCTTATGTTCTCATAGCAATAATATCGGGTAGCAAGTAATTTAAAGTAAATTTTGCTCTTGTAAAAAAAAAGCTAAATTTTGTATTCTTTTTACTATCACTTCTTTGCATAAAATAAATTCTTTGAACGATGAAAAATAAATAGTATTGGATTCAAGTAGAAAAGAAATGAAATGAAACAATAATTTTTAGTTCATCTTTATAACTTAACAGATAATCAACGTTGCTTGCAAAATGATAAAGCAAATATTTTTTTTATTATAGTCAAATTTATTGCAAAATCTAATTTACAACCAAATTTTTAAATTCTGAAAAACTTAAATGTAAAATTTTTTCCACGCATTGAAATATTTTTGAGTGTGAATAATTATTTTGAGTTACTGAAGAAAATAAGTCTTTATTTAGACTATGCAGTGACCTAGTGTTACATAGAATTCTTACATGGAGATGTCTCTTGCTATGAAACCAAAAATTAACTAAACTAAAAAAATTAAACTCAGTGACATGGCAGCCCATGTGTGCCAAGGCCTACAGTGGCCATATCTGCTTTCTTGACAGAGGGCCCTGGGGTGCAAGCATATGTCCCGGTTAGGTGGTCAGCCTAACGCAGAATCCCCAGTGTTTAGTTCTCAAGTATGCTTGGTCCTCAGTTTATCGACGCACTGAAGGGATGAAAGGCTGAGTCGACCTTTCCCAGCCCGAGGATCAAATCTCGAACCTGCGCTTTAAGAGCGTGAAGCCACCGGGCTTTAAAAAAAATTTTCCCTAATTTTTTTCATTTTTATTCAAATTTTAACATTACTTTGGTATAAATATCATTCTTCTTTTCATTTTTCTGTGAATTTTAAGTTTCTTCATGATGGCATGATGAATTAAAATATTTTCGAATTTTAAGCATACATTGATCTGTAATTCAGACATTAATCTCAATACTGCATAATATCTTCATACGAAGTGGTTGAATATTAAGATTATTTATAAAAAGATTGTTATTGATATTTAATATCAGTAACTTAGAGATTACTTAAACATTGTCACAAAAAAATGAATATGGGTAAGTACATTTTGGTATTGACTCCTGTTTCAGCAATGCGTTTGGTTTTTGAGTCTGCCATTATCAGTAAAAGAAATACCAAGCGGGAGTGGTGTCTTCTAAATTTTCTTATACTCTATAAAAAAGATGTGTTATATTCCATTCCTCCTGTCTAAAAATTATAATTTTCAGAAAAACCATTAACATCATGAGGGTAGAGATTTTCATTTACCGAATCTCCTACATGAGAACACTGTACTTTGTAGCATACAGAGAGTGAAAACGAGTATAAATTGTTTTATACTCTTATGTCAACCAATACTCTTATGTCAATTGTTTTATACTTTTATGTCAACCAATTAAAACCAAAGTTTGACAAAGAATATAATTCTTGTCATAAGATCAAATATTAAACTTCATTCATTTAAGTTACTATGTTTTCGGTTGTCGAATGTATACATATGTAAATGTTGACCGACTTATGATTAATCCCATTAATGGATTCAGTTTAAAATTTGATACAGATTTATACTTTGGATGTTAATAGTGGGTGTAATTTTTTACTTTCTCGTATACGTTGTATATGGGAAGTATAGTAATGGAGTTCGAAAAACACATTTTTGGAAAATGTCCATCTGTCTGTCTGTGACAAAGATAACTAAAAAAAGATTTGAATTAGACGAATGGAATATGGTATGCGGGTTTTACTTTAAATCTGCGGACTCCTGTCAATTTTCAAATAAAATCTGTTTAGAGGAAATCCGTTTGTCTGGCAGTTCGAATATAAGTTAACACAATAAATATGAAACGAAGACAGCAAGACAAATAAAATTCGATACACAGATCTAACATCTGTAGTGCTTTCAGAAACATTTAAACATGATAACTCAAAAACACACATTTGATATGGGATTTTGTGACTACAAGCGCAGTTTTGTGTTCCATTTTTTCCCAATCGGTTGAGAAATAACATGCTTAAAACACAAATTCGATTTTTGGATCCATTTATGTATACCAAGGATTAATAGCCAAATAACTCGTCAAGGATGACACGATAGGTTCAGTAAAAATGCTAAATTGGCACCAAAAAAAATTCGTAACTATTGTATGCCAATGACATGAAAGGCATTCTCCAGCATGGCAAGTTTATTAGAGGGTATGCGAGAAAGTTTCAGGGAGACCACCTCTTTGCTCTTTGAGTTTTGAAATTTTTGAACTCACTCGTACTCAGAAAGATAAACAAACTTCCTGTGAATGAATTTCATTCAAAATTTGGCAGAGATCTAGAAATTTCTAGTAAAGATCGCATACCAAATTTCTTTCATTTTAATGCAAAACCTTTTGAGTATCATTCACAGATAGGCATAATAACAGGCAGATTCGTATAATTCAAAAAGTGGGTTTTTCAGACTTGATCAGATTTGAAATGTGGAGTTTGTCAAAATATTGTTAGCGAATTTTTTGATGATTATAATATTTCATATTGTTACGAAATTTCCGGGTTCGTTTCAATAGTGGGAGTTATATGTTGTGGAGAACGCTCACTCAGCAGGCGGCTAGAAAATAAAACAACGACGTTTATTTACACGAAGACACACTGGACAGCACAAAGACGACAACTATATACAGCACAGAAGACGATTATCTTCAGCCGAGACGTGTAGCGTACAACAGACTCTACTGCAGACAGTAGCACACAGCTTAGTTCAGCACTAGCTTCACTCTGTCGCTGCTCCGCTTATCTCTGGAAGGCCAGTTCTTTACCGTCGCTTCCGACGACTCTTCGACTCCACTGATCCACGACGACTCGGCAGCTGCAGGCTGCTCCTTTTATAGGTCTCAGGAAACGGGGATAGAAGCCTCTCAACCAATCAGGAACGCTCGAGGCGTAACTTGGTTCCTACTGGACGGATCGGGAAAATTCTCGATGTTTCGGGTATAATCTATTTTGGCGCCAAAGTCGCCAAATGGTCACCAAGTTTGTCGCCAAGCTCTAGGACCTCCTATGGAACCAACTATGCCGGGAAGCCGCATCACAGATTCGTAACAATATATTTATATACAAGAGAGTTTAAAAATAAATCCATAATGAATTGTCAACAAATGTGCAGGGAAACAGTAGTTACGACGGTAGCTTTCTGCTAGTTTTCTGGAAAAGTTGAATTCTAGAAATAATGATAAATTTTTCCAAGCTAGAAAATGAACTGGTGATATTTCTAATTTACTAAGTAGTAGATTAATGAATACATTTTAAAATTAATGAATATTATAATTAGGAACAAATTATATAATTATCTTCATGATTTATGACTTTCAAAATCTTTTATGTTTGTTTTCATAATAAGTCCACAACAAAAGTACAACCAACATCGGTCTGTGATACAATACTATATCGTAACATTGACCATGGGGTAAGGCTTTCTTAATAAATAATTTAAAATGTTAAAATTTTAGATTATTTATTTTTTTAAAGTTTATTTTTTAATATTTAATAAATTCAAAATTATTAAAAGTTAAGGTCACAATTCTCAACAGAATTAAAAAATTATAATTGAAAGCAGGAAAAAAAATAATATTGAAAATTGATGCACGACAGAATACTCTCCCTTTCAAAGTTGTGGTCTCTCTCTTACCTATTCATTAGTGTTCTATGGAATATGCTGCAAGCGATGTAGAATCTAGAGAATATCTAAATATCTTTTTGTTATAATGATGTTCAGATGGAGCTATCTATCACTTTATGTGCTTCTAGTACAGTTCAGAAAAAAATGCCACAATTTTGCTCTTTTATCTTTGAAAAGAAATTATTTTTGGATTACGTTTCGTTTGTGAGGTACCCATTGTGATGTAATCTTTTTTCATTTCCATATGCTTAGGGATTGCAATACCGGTTTACCGGGATACTGAATACCGGTATTTTGAGCCATTGGTGCAATTTTGTAATACCGGTATTCACAAGTTTAAATACTGCTTTTTCGGTATTTACTAGAATTTTTTTAAATTGTCCCCACTATATGTTCAGGGATCGCCAACATAGCAAAATAGTATACGTTTTTGGTTTTATGTTTCCCTAACTGGCGAAACTAATTAGACTGTGGATACAAAGTTGCATCGTACCATCAAGAGAAGTGATAAAATACTCTTTGACAACGGATTGTCAAACCCTCCGCGCTTTCGCGCATGCGTTCCAGTCACTTAAAGGACAGCACACATCACTATCTGAAGAATTATATATTAAATTGAAAAATCTCACAGAAGAAAGACATACCGAAATAGAAAATGTTTTACGGTATTTACATAATTATAGTGATTTTAAAAATGAAAATGAAAAAGAAGAAAAGAGACTAATCTATTCAAATCTGATCAAGTTTATAGTAATGGTTCTTAAAATTTTTACCCACAAACGTATCCACATTCAGAAGAATTCGGTACAGTTATCGAAGTTTATGATGACACTAATACGGTGAAAAGGAATTGTCTCTTGAACAAAAATTAGAATTAGCGATAAATAAAAAAGATTCAACAAACCAAAATACAATACAGAAATCAGTTATATCCAAAACCATCCGACGAGAAATCGATTTATTTGAAGATGAGGGATTTAGAGGTGAATACTTGGAAAAAGTATATCGTGCATTGCTAACAGTACCACCAACTAGCGTAGATGCCGAAAGAGCGCTTTCGACAGATGGTAATTTTTGATCAAAATTACATTCCAGGCTTAATGACAATACAATTGATGCATTATGTTTTTTTAAGATCACATTTCAAAAATGTGTAATAGTACCACAGACTGAATAGTGATATTTGCACTTTTTTGTGATTTAAATAAATAAGATGCACCTTTACTTTTTTGTGATTATTTATATACTGTTACAATTTATAAATTACAAATTAATTTTTGTGGTATTTACACTCTTTACTAAAACTGGCAATTAAAACAAAGAAACACCTATGTTTTCTTCCTTTTTCTAAAATTTCTACTACCGGTATTAAGATCTAAAATATACCGAATACAGGTATTGAACTTTTGGTCCTATATTGCAATCCCTACACATGCTCCTTCAAAACTGCAAAACATTGATAATCCACAACATTACTGCAAGGCTTAAGATCGTCGACTTAAACGCGACGTTTTACCACGCATTTTAGGGTAATAAAACGTCTGAACTCAGATTTGTTATTAATTTAGTTTAATTATATTAATATCCCATTTTGAAAGAATACGAAAGTTATTTTAGAACGGATTTCGTACCTTTGAACTGCGATCAGATAAATAGGACGATATATGACGATATCTTTCCAAACTTCCACACAAGACCACCTGGAAGATGTTTGATCATCAAGATTGAAGTTATTGTATATCAGATTCTCATATACGGTGCTTCTTCAGTGGAATTGAGTCTTGAAACTACTTTAGTAGCACAAAATGCCCAACATCAATGTTACGATATTTGCATGATATTGGCCGGTTTCAGAATGTCAGACAGCATCGTGGAGATGCCGCACAACATCTTGTGCTAATAATGGAGAAATCCCTGCCTTTGAACCAGAAATCTTGCAAGTCCATCGCTTCTTGTGCTTAAGTTCGGGTAGATGAGTTCATTTATTGGAAGACAGATTTGAATTAAAATTAATATATGATAAACACTCTGATTCCGTTTTATTTATGTTGCTGCTATTAAATTTCTAACTTTTGCACTTTGTTCATCATTAAGAGACATTTCAGTAGCACTAGCTTTGTTTTATCGTTCTTGAATTTTATTCATAAAAGCACAATTTATTCCTTTAGCCGTCATAATGAAATAGACAAGCTGAAAAATAAAATTTAAAAAATCCAAATTATAAGCATGAACAATAGTGAAAAATCAATAAAGGTATTCAATACTATAGAGATTTTATCAGTTTGATATCATCAAACTCTGCGCTATTATATTGTTACAAAATTTTTCTATACAGCAAAATACCGTCGATCAATCGTGATGCATTTAATCTCTAATAGTTCAGCAGCTTTCTTGCTGTCTAATCCTCCAAGACCTTTTTACTCGTCGGCGACTCCGACCACTTTCACACACACAACTTTTGACGATACATACCACTTCTTCTTCGCAGCTTGATGGTTGGGTTGACGGGGCGCCTAGCCCCGGCAGGGGCTTATCCCCGGTAAGGAGAGACTTCACAGTGCTTTGCTGTCTATACTTTGCCGTGGCCTTCTTCGACGAAATTTGGAGATGACGAGTGTCAGGACTCATTGTGATTGTCTGATATTAGGGTGAGGGGGGGGGGGGTACGCTGCCGTTGGGCTTAGTAAGTTTTTACTGCTTGTGAGCTAGAATTGGCTATTGAGATACAGTATAATTTGAGTTTGAAAAAATAAAAGTTAGGAAGAAAAACTAAGGGGCTGAGATAAATTAAAGTAGTATATTACGGGGTCTTCTAGAGTTTGTAGATGGTTTATATTTAAGAATTTTAGCTATTGCTTCATTTTCATTCTTATCCATGTTTTTAAAGAAGTTAGTGGCTAGATTTTTAATGAATTTTTTAAGAGGGGGATAGTCTAGGCATAAGTACATATTTGTATTGGGCATGTAGTATTTCATATTGCAGAAATTTCTAATTAAGTTATTTTGCTGGCGTTCAATAAGTCTAAGGTTAGTCTTGGCAGCATATCTCCACACAGGGCAGGCATAAGTTAATACTGGACGCAAGTAGGCAGAGTAAATAAGCATTTTATTTTGTCTACTCATTTTGGAGTTTCGAGAAATTAAGGGATAAAATTTACGAGTTAGGTCTCGAAACTTTTTAGCTGTGTAAATAAAGTGGGGTTTCCAAGTTAATTTACTATCTAGAATAACACCTAAATATTTGCATTCCTTAGACCACGGGACAGTTTGATTTTTAATTTTAACTGGGGAGAAATTCTTTTTACAGTTATTTTTATTAAAAACTATAGCTTCAGTTTTACTAGCATTTATTTCAATTTTCCATTCGACGAACCAGTCCTCAAGAGATTTAATATGTCGGTTTAAAGCTATGGTAATGAAATTTTGATTTTTGTTTCTAGCTAGTATTGCAGTGTCATCAGCGTACATGCACAACATAGTGTTAAATTGCTTGGGGAAATCATTAATAAACAAGGAAAATAAAATTGGCCCTAGTTTAGATCCTTGAGGTACACCTGCAAGAATAGGTTTTACTTCCGAAAATTCATTGTTTATCTTGATTTTAAAGGATCTGTAACTGAGGTAAGAAATTATAATTTTGATAAGGTGTGGGGGTATCTTGTAATTAATTAGCTTGTATATAAGACCATCTTGCCAAACTCTGTCAAAAGCTTTCTGAATATCAAGGAAAACCGCTGCAGTTTTTTGTTTATTTTCAAAACCTTCCTCAATGAATTCTACTGCTCTAATTAATTGGTGGGTTGTAGATAGGTTACGGCGAAATCCAAATTGTTCAGGTGTTAGTATATTATGTTCTTCTAGGTAATTATTTAATCTATTGAGAATTATCTGTTCAGCTATTTTGCTGACAGAAGAGAGTAGGGATATGGGCCTATAACTGCAGGGATCAGTTGGGTCTTTTCCTGGTTTTAATATGGGGATAACTGCAGCTGTTTTCCATGACATGGGAAAATATCCTAATTTGAGAATGCTATGAATTATATTAATTAAAAATTTTAGGTAATTGTCCGGAAGTGTTTTTAACATTTTGTTGTTAATACTGTCAAGGCCAGGGGCTTTTTTGATATTAAGTTTTTTAATATGATCCTTTAATTCATCAGTTGAGGGAGGGGGAATATCAATAAACTTTTGTGGCAATGAGTCGAGAAAGCCTTTGACTGTATTATTTACATTATGTTCTGTGGTGAAATTGCTCAATTCATTAAGTTGAAATTGTTTCTCAAGGCTAGCCGCCAGGCAGTTTGCTTTTTCTTTATCAGTTATTGCAATACTAGCAGGGCCTTTAAGGGCCGGAATTTTTTGTTTTTTACTTTTAAAAGTTTTGACAAGTTTCCAGATTGATCCGTCTTCTGTGTTAACACTAATTAATTTGTGTATAAATTCATTGCTTTGGATTTTATTGTTAAGTTTTTCAATTTCCTTATTAATTTGGTTCATTAGTCTCTTGAAGACTGGGTCTCTGGTTTTTTGAAAATTTTTCCTGGCAAAGTTCCTGTCCCTGATTAGGTCTCTAATTTTAGGGTCAATAAAATTTTGACTATTTATAATGGGGGTGGAGGCTAGATTTTTTGCATTAATAATTTGCGATTCGAAGATGTTTACAAAATGGTCAAGTTTATCTGGGTTTGTAAATTCATCAATGTTTGGGGTTTCTGATTGACTGAGGGTTAATTTAAAATTATTCCAGTTTGTTTTAAATTTATTAAGATTATTGGGCAGGGAATATTTAAAGAAAAAATTTAATAAGATGGGATTATGGTCAGAGCTAAGTTCAGGTAAGGAGTGAATTTCATATGGGTACAGGAAGTCTTTAATTAAGGTGAGGTCTATTGTATTGGCTGACTGAGGCCCAAATCTAGTGGGGGTGGACGGTGCTATAATGTCTAATCCGGCCTGAAGGGCGAATGATTTTAGGGAATTACCTTTTGGGCAGTTACGCTTACAATCCCAGCTAACGTGGTGAGCGTTAAAGTCTCCGCAAATTATTTGATTAGGTCCTGTTTGCATCAGGTTTTCGATGTCGAAAATAAAATTGGAATTATCTGCACTAGGGGGGATATAAATAGAGATTAAGGTTATTGGATCTTGATTTTTAAAATTTAATTTTACCACGCTAGCTTCTACATGTTGTAGTAAAGGTGGGGGGACCTCACTGTGAGGTAAACCATTTTTAATTAAAATTGCAGTACCGCCGCCAGCCTGGTTAGCTCTGTAACTGTAATATGAGAAATCGTTTGCCAGGAAAATTTTTCTTTGTGGTCTAAGGTGGGTTTCTTGCAGTAGGATTACATCGGGGCTATACTTATTTACAAAATTACGAAGGTCAATTATTTTATTGTTAATGCCATTTGCGTTCCAATAGACTATGCGAAGGCTATTGCAGGAGAAAACTAGTTAGTGACAGGTAGACTTGGGTTATCGAATGCCTTCATGAGTATATCCAGTTTTTCCATAACAGTGTTTGCGGTTTTTAGTTTTTTAAGCTGTGAAAAGAGTAAAGGGTACTCGGTCGTTAGCTTTTTCAGTTCTTTCATTGCTTCTATAATGTCAGCGAAATCATTGCCTTCTAAAACGGTGTTGTTGGCTTGTTTGTGACCATAGGTTTGTGGCGCCAGCTCTGGTGGGCTTGTGTGGTAAGAGTGTAATGGAGGCGCTATCTCATGATGGCTTGTGTTTTTAAAAAGACCTGCAAAACTGACATTTGGCCTGATCAGAGCTTGATTTTTGTGAAAATAGTTGTCCCTATTTTTTCTCGCAGACTGAATTTTTGGGAAGGCCTCGCAGCCGCGGTAAGATGCTATGTGCCCTTGTTTGCCGCAATTGATGCAAGTTGGCGTTTCAATTTTTTCTTTTATTACGCAAGCATTAGTTTCGTGGCTTTCGCCACACTTCAGACATCTGGGCTTTATGTTGCAGTTATTCGCTGCATGGTGAAAAAAGTTGCAACGATAACATTGCGAGACTAGGTTGCGACCTCTGTAGGGCTCTACTGTGATACTAAGGTAATCCAGATGTTCTATTTTAAAGAGTTCCTCGGCTTTTTCAGTTTTATTAAGTTCAACCATATAAAATGGAAGAGGTCTCTTAGTTCTTAGCTGGGTAAGTTGAACAACCCTAGTCACTGGGAAACCACTATCAACTAGGTTTTGAGCTATTATTTTTGTGTCGTATTCATGGGGGAGCCCTTTGATGACTGCTTTTAATGGTCTTTTGTTTTGGGGGGTTATGATATAATAATCATAACCCTGCTGCCTGCAGAAATTTTGAATGGCTTTGTGTTGATCAGCCGATTCTGGGAATATTTTTATGAACCCTTTATTCAGTTTGTTAACAGTTTTGCCGCAGGTTTTGGCAATTTGGGATAAAATTTCATTAAAGTTATCTGCATATTTCAACATTATTGGTGCTATTTTATGTTCTGCAGTGTTGGGAGTTTCATTTTCAACTGGAATATTATTGAGGACTTGAAATTTATTGCTTATGTTAATTACATTTTTAGGGGGTTCCGGTTTATTTCTGGCAAGTTTCCTCTTTGTTGGAGAGACGAAATTATCATTACTCAGGTTCAGGGAGGGTTCCTTAGAGTGTTCACATTTCGAGTCCTGACAAGAACTAACGAGGTTCATCTTACCCAGAAGGGTCTCCATCTCCTGAATCGCTTGTTTTCTTCTAGACTCCATGGCTGCAAGATGCGGGTGAGCATAATCAATCTGCTCCCTCTTGGCATGCCTTGTGGCTTGGTTGATACCTTCAATTTCAAGACTTAGGACTTTTACCGCATCGCGGATCATCAATCTTTCCTTGCAATGGATGCAAGTGTATTTCTCTTTAGTTTGAGGCAGATCACTATGATTGCCATCAATGATCATTTCTTCATTCGTCTCCGCGCATCTGCGCTTTCCACCTTCTTCGCAAACGCTACCGTTCATGACGGAAGCTAACACGAGAATGACTTCAAACAAAATCAAGTGAAAATCACAGCCTGCTTCCAATCTTCTTCTTCGCAGCTTCAGAGTGGCCGTCTTTTATAGTTCCGGGAGGCGGGGCTAGAAACTGCAGACCAATCAGTGCGTACCTGGGTGTATCTCTGTTATTAGTGGATGGATCGTGAAAGTTCTCGAACTTTCTGGTATTATCCATTTAGTCGCCAAACTCGCCAAATTTGTCGCCAGGTCGCCAAATGGTCGCCAAGCTCTCAGGTCATTTACGCGGCAGCTGCTCAGCACAGATCTTACAACGGTCTTTCTCACGATGACGCTATTCATGGCCGAGTAGCAAAATTACAAATTTGTAACAATATGCTGAGTGTCATTCATCATTGCAGGATTATTGCCTCTGTTTTGGCAAATCTCTTATTTCTCTGTCTATTTTTCTTACTGTGTCTATTCTACATGACTTGATATGATTATACAATTTTAATGAGAGATTCATCGCTCTTTCTGTCACCGAACATTGAAAGTATTTCACCCTTGACTTTTTGGAAAACATGCATTGGGTTTAGCTTGATATATTGAATGTGAATCTACTGAAGATAACGATTTTGATTTATAGACATTTTCACTTTGATCGATTAGATTTTTCACTAGCATTGTACAACATTTTATACAGATATATTAATGATGATTTTGATATTAAGCCTACATATCAAATCTATCTACTATCAAATTTGAGCTAACTTGTAGCAGTTTTAAGCTCACATGTTTATATAACACCAAACAGACATAATAGATTTTATCAATTGAGAATTATGTTCAAAGTTTAGCATAGAACTATAATTATAGCAATACAAAAGGACATATACTATTTTCTATTTAGCCATATTGTAGTATTTTTGAGCTATCTTGCTTATATAACCTCTGACAGACATATGGGTAAAATCCATCATTGAATTTCCTCCAAAATTTGACAAACTACAATTATAGCAATAGGAAAGGCCTATACACCATATTTCATTTAATTATATCGTTGCATTTTTGAGCACCGATGTTTAATACCAAACAAACTTTTGAATAGACAATGTATCAGTTCAGAACAGAGCCGACCTTCTCTTCAAAGGGGCCTGGGTGCATGAAGTCATTTGGGGCCTTAACTTTTTATAAAGCAAGAAAAAAAAAAAAAAAAAAAAAAAACTTGCAAACATGAATCAAATATATTTATTTAATGCGTTTCCCCCCCCCCCCCCTTTTTTTTGCTAATACATCAATTACTTCAGAAAAATTACAATTTTTTGCAATTTCTTCTTCGATGCTTAATACAGTAAGTTTTTTTAAGTTTTTCGAATACACGCTTAACCGAAGATAATTCTTTATTAATTTTAATGTGCTGAAAGAGCGCTCAGCACTTGCTGTAGTAACTGACAACGTAAAAAAAGGTTTTAACACAGTTAATACATTTAGAAATAACTCATTATAATTATTATTTAGTATGCATTGCAATATGTCTTGTGCGTTATTTACAACTCTTTCATTCAAAATCAAATCCCGTAATAAAAAAATGTCTTAGATTAGGTTTACATCTACATCTGTGTTATAAAACTTTACAAAATTTTTGGAACATTTCTCTAATTCATATTTTGTGTCTTGTGATAAAGCCTGACGACAGCTACGCAAACACCTTCAATGGCTCTTAGCCTCTCACTTAGAATAAATTTCAATTTTTCTGGCGTCTTTGTGGTTTCTAAGGGTTTAAGACTGAAATTATGTGTAAATCTTAAAGGATAAATGTAGGAAGAAGGTATATAAATTATTTATATCATCATTTTTCAAAATATTAAGTTTGTTCATGTATAAAACAAATTCCTAATTAAATATGAGTTTAACAGAAAATGAAAAAAGCTACAAAATACTAATTATATTTAATACATTCAATATTATTAAATTTTAATTTTAACAAAATGAATGATTGCATTTCACTTTCTTTCCAAGTTTTGAGTATTATTTGTGCCACTTGAAGCTTCAATTCAATTTCTGGAAACTTTTTATAGTAAGACACAGTAATTAAAGGTTCGGTAAGACTTAAGATTAATATCCAGTTACTTGCAAAACATGACAAAATCGTGCCAACTTTCTGAAAACTCACCAACAGTCAATCAAATAAGATTGGGTTGATGGTGTGCCTAGCCAGGATTTATAACAGTTAAAAAATATAGTTTATAGTGTATACATAATAATTTAAGAATAGTTTTATACTTTGCACTTATAATAATTTTTAAAAAATTCGAACTCCATATTTTGACGAATCAGCACGTTTTAGATCTCCCAGAATCTGAGAAACTTATTTTTTAAAAATAAAATCACGTCTATGAGTAAACACAATTATTCAAAAGCGTTTTCAGATTGACGGATGAAATTTTGTATATGGTCACAGCTTCAGATTTTAAAATTTCTATTAAATTTTGATCGAAGTGCATTCAGAGGAAATTTGTCAATTCGGTGGTCCGAAAGTAATTTAACACGATAGCAACAAAAAGGAAGAACGCTAAATGAGAAATATTTGATGTATAGATATAACATCTGCTGATGTCCTGTCCTCGTTACAACAGAAAGAGTAGTGTAGTAGCTTCTGAGGGAAATAACCCCTGAACACCGGAGGACAGAAGTCTGACTTCCAGCGCATATAAAGATGGCACTCACACACTCGCTTGTACAACCCCTTTTTACAGAGGGGGGGGTGTCTCTTTCACACACCTTACAGATAAAATAACCATGCCCGAACCAGAACTGGAACTCGGGATGCCCAGATCACGGGGAAGATGCACTACCCCTAGGCCAGTATGCCGGGGATTTAACATCTATAGTATTTCAAATTTGGATTGACCGTCTGTCGATCTGCTCGTTCACAAGCGTGTAAACGTAGTAACAGCGACTTAATCTGATAATTTATCTTATTAAAATAGTTTGGTAGGGAATTTTGAGTTTCATTTGGTTGACAAATGAGCATCCAAAATGCATATTCGGTTTTCTTCATTATTCTAAGAAGCACTAAATGCTCATAAATGGGATTTTGAAAATTGGATGCTTCTTGAACTGATGTTTTTTTCCGCATTAGTTTTGCGTGAATTTTATCTTTCAGCATAATTTTGAGCGTTTCTTCTCTTTTTCTTTTACCTTCCACTTCCTTTGTTTAACTAATTACTACATTAATATGAGATGGCAATTTACCTCAAATATAGCACAGGGCAGAAACTTATTTCTAAACATATTAAGTAAAAAGGAAATTTGTTCTCAAATTTTACTCAACACATTTTTTACAAATTTTAATCAATTTCAATCTCGATCGATAGTATTCGTTTTAAACCCCCCATGAAAAATCTAATTAATATTGGAAAAAATATATAAATTAAAACCCACATAATTTAATTAAATATTAAATCCCCTCTTTGTCCCCCTGTAGTATTCTATATTTGATTATTAGATTTATTCCATTGTTAACTTAGTAATAATCATTGGTTATATTTCAATTGTTATTGGATGCAGACAACAATCACCCTTATTATTGTTGCTAGCAGAAATATAACTGTTTAATGTTAAACAAACGCACAAAAGGCAAACAATATAATAAATGAAACAATGAATCCACCTTCTGCTGCTCTGTTAGGAATCATTTCTCTTTTTGCAACTGATCGTTGTGTGACTTTTTTTTGCTGAGCTATGCTTGGTGCGTTTTGTGAACATTTCAATGAGGCTACGGCCATCATTGGATGGATCGTCCTATGGATGATCTGGGAACTGTTGAAATATTACATGTTCCCTCACTTACCCTCAATCGGAGATCTGTTTTTCGATCCCGATTTGGATCAAGATGTTGATACACCATCTGATCCACCTGCGACTAGAGTAGAATCCGTCCCAGTGGTTCGGTCCTACACGGTATTTAGGATTTGCCAGGCTTTAGAACTTTCAGCGAAACTGGCTCCATCTGCAACTCAGAAGTTAGATATCCCTGTTGTAGAATCCTATACGATCTACAAGCTGTGTTCTGCTCTGGGTTTGCCTGCACGGATGGCTCCTGTCGGAGTGCCAGTTGTAGAATCCTTTGCGATCTACCAGTTCTGCTTAGCCTTGGATATTCCAGTGAGATACCGGTCGCAGAAGGACGCAGTTTAACATCAAAACTGTCGTCGACTGCCCGATGCAGTTTTCAGATCAGAACTGTCTTCGGATGCAGCGATGGAGGGTGGGCGGGCGGGGAACGAAAGTAGTCCACCTCCACGTGGTGTTCCCTGGGCAACGGTGCAGTTCTTTGGAACTGCATCGGCTAAGAGGCTACTCAAGTATAAAACAAATAATGAACTTTTTATTTAGTTTGACCAAACTACACACCTAATTTTTGATTTTGCGTTTTAATGCCCCGAAATTTCATTACAAGCATCAAATTCAGAACGTGTACTTATGGTAGAAACAACTGCAATGGTTTTTAGATATGATTTGCCAGAATAGAATTATATAAGAATTATATATATTTTATCCTAAAAATATATATAAAAAAAAATTTAATATGTATTTGACAAAAAATTGTTGTAGAACTCACACATACAGAAAATCAGTAGCGTTGACAATCATAAATCTGATGGAGGAATCTTATAATTAATTTGAAAAATTATAGTGGCAAATATTTATAAATTCATAACATAACTCGTCGCCATATATTTATAGCCGGTTATGACAAAATAGATTAAAGGCCTTATAGTCAGAGCCGGCCTTCTCTTCTAAAAGGCCTGGGTGCAAAAAGTCATTTGAGAACCTAATTTTTTGCAAAAAAAAAAAAAAAAAAATGCAAATCAAGATATATTATTAATACATCTTTATTTAATGCTTGACTTTTTTTTTTGCTAATACATTAATTACTTCAGAAAAATAAAAAAAATTTGCAATTTCTTCTTCGATGCTTAATACAGAAAGTGCATTTAAGCGTTCTGAATAAATGCTTGACCGAAGATAATTCTTTATTATTTTTAATTTGCTGAAAGAGCGCTCAGCACTTGCTGTAGTAACTGGCAACGTAAAGAAAAGTTTTAACACAGGTAATACATTTAGAAATAACTCATTATAATTATTATTTAGTATGCACTGCAATATGTATTCTGGGTTATTTACATCTCTTTCCTTCAAAATCAAATACGTAACAAACAAATTTCTTGGATTAGGTTTTCATCTACATCTGTGTTATGTAACTTCTCTAATTCATATTTTTCTAAAGTTGTTATATCAGTGATTAATTTGAAATCAGAAATACTATTTGGTATACTTTTAAACCCATCTTCTATTTGTACAATAACAGTATCAATTACAGTGTTAAAAAAAATAACATCTAAATTTCTCAACCGTTTTTTTATAACTTCGGAACATAATCTTTTCCTTGATCGAATACGTTTTTCAGGAAAATGTTCAAATTATATGCTAGCACTTTTGCTTCGTCGAAAAATGTGTTAAAGTTTGTTCTTAAATTTTGAATTTCAGTTTTAATTTTATTGACTAAATTGAAAGCCGAGTCAAGAACAATTGCTTCTGCTTGAAATAGTTTTATTGATTGCGTTAATTTTGGAAAATATTGCAAACAATACTATTAAACATAAAACAAATGACATTTCTTGCACCTAATAAACATTTAGTTTCGGATACCGCTGTATTATCGTTACTTACATCATTTAAACATCAATAAATTCTTCTAGGGCGTTACAAGTTCCTTCAAACTGTGTATACACTGCTTTCACTTAATCTATTTTGGCTCCCCAACGAGTGTTACATAATGGTTTAAGAGTAAGGTTTAAATGCTTTGCAGGATTTCCCATCTTTTTCCCGTTGCTGAAAATAAACAATATAAACATTGTAATATCACAAAAAGTTTTTTTACTATATATACTGCTGGAAGCGGCATCACAAATGAATAAATTAAAGGAATGTGATAGGCAAGAAACATAAATTGCATGTGGATTTAGAGAAAGTATTCTAGATTGCAGTCTGTTATATTTCCCTTTCATGTTACTACCTTTGTCATATGCTTACCATCAACAATTCGTAATATCTAAATCAAGCTCAGTAAATCTTTTCAATAGTTTTTGTTAGTCCTTCTCCAGTCACACCAGTTACTTCAATAATCATTATAAATGACTCGTTTTATAGTTAACCTTTTCTCTTCAAATTTTACATACCTAATAATGATTGAAGTTTGTTCCTTGTGGGAAATATCAGGAATACAATTCATTTGGATACTATACTACCTTTGTACATGGTACATGGCTGCTTTTATATCATATTTAATTTTGTCTTCATTTCCTAATGCAGAGATAATTTGTTCGTTTGAGCTATGTGCTAAATGATGCACAGTTCTATTTTTCGAATTTATGATTTTGTTTATATGATCCGTTAGCACAGGGTCGTACTTACTAAATAATTCAATCAATCATAAAAAATTTCCATTATTAGGCTATCCTTTCATTTCGCGATTTCCTCGAAGTGGAAGATTAGAAAAATAGAATCATTTAACTTGATTTGTTTTACCAGTAGTTGAAAGTAAATTTAGTCGTTTTAGTAATTCTTCTCAAGCAATAAACGAACTAAAACGACAACTAGAATGCTCATGATCTTGGATTACAGTTGACAGCTTTCTCCAGTTATTATAGCCACTTATAAATCGTGTAGTTTGGTCAACTCTTCTTTTGGAAAACAGTATACAACGAAAACAAAACACGGGGTCGCATTTTTGAATAAATTAACCATCTGAGAAGTTGGATTTCACCATTTGGCATTTTTTAAAAAAGTAGTACGTAGTGGAAAATGATCTACCTTCAGCATTTTTAGCAAAAAAATCCCTTGTGTTGTACAGGTATGCTTTAAAACAAAGCATTCAAAATTCATCAGTTATAATATTTGGCCATAAACCAGAATCATTTATACTGCCTTGATCGTATTTGTCATTATTATTTCCGCCATTATTTTCTTACTATAAGCTATTATCTACTAAGTGAGATAAGTGACTGTAAATCCACTTACCTTATATTAATAATATTTTTCACACTTACACTAGACTATAATATATACTGTAAACTTCATATATTTACAAATCTGTCGACTGCTCCATTTAAACTTCTTCCTTAATTCTTCTTATTCCGGTCGTATCCGATGAAAAAGTAACGCAGTGTGCATTGCTAGGAGTTGACCGTTTTATTTATCTTCGTTTTACTTTTTGTTTCAACAACTTAATAGAAACAAATATGCACAGATGCACACATAAAATGTATTCATTAGATGTAGAAAAAAAGTAGATAGTTGATTATTTACAAGTCCATTTGAATCCAGCCTCATCCTTGACTTCTGGGAGCCGCATGCGCCCAAAAGTCGCACCGCTCTGTCTTAACATGTCTGAAGGAGATCTCCTTATTCATAAATGAACTCTCCCCCCCCCCTTTTATAGGTATCACTGCGATCGTTGCTCAATAACAGCGTAAGTCGAAGCTCAGCCAGCCACGCGCAAAAAAAAACGTATACTTTCAGTATGTGTAAACGCTATTGTTGTTCAGAACACTACTTTAATTCTTGATCACAGCGGGGTCCCACAATCACGGAACATAGCATCCACAGCAACCCCCCCCCCCCCAGATGGCCGGCCCTGGTTGAGAATTTCGCACAAAATGAATTTGAAATTTCGTTCGTCTAGAGTTTATCATTGCCAATGTGACTATTTAAAAACTGACAAACAGACTTCCTCTAGATGACAGAAATATTACAAATTTGGTCGTAAGTCCTTGTGCCAAATTTCAACTTTCTAGCTCAAAGTGTCTTTGAATCCTAGTGTTCACAGACAAATAGATAGATAGCCATACTGCCAAAAAATCGTTTTCTGCACTCTGGCAGGTCTGGAATGAGGAGATGTGTCAAAATCTCGAGCTCGAATTTTTTGACTCTTACAATACATCTCTATACTTCGTATAAGAATATGATTGATAGATTATTCCATTTTTTATGAAGTTGTGAAATGTAGAGATTCATTACGATTTTGAGGTTTTTTAACCCATTACAAGATTTTCTTTCGTAGTTTTCGTACATAAAAAATTAAAAAAATACTTAATTGTCCGACTTGCAGGAAATGATATCTAAATCTCTATGGAAATATGAGACGATATAAACGAAGCAACATTGCAAAAACTTCACCAATTAAATAAAATAATAAATGCAAGCCTTCAAATCCTTTTCTTAAACTAAAGCAGAAATGTTTCCATCCTTTCAGTGGATATTCACTTCAAAAGTGGCAAGAAGGGCCTTTCACCTTATCAACACGCCTTTCATTTTTCACATTTTCCAAAGAGCTGCTTTGTTTAAAGACCTGGGCGTGTCTTCGACTATCCATTCACTTTTCAAAGAAAATTAACCAAAACGCGGGAACTTCGGCCTAAGTTTCCTTTAACACTTTTTGGGAATTTCTTAATACTCTGAATAGTGACAGGTTAATGATAGACGTTTGAGCCTATTGAAAAATCGACTGAATGGACGGAAAGCGATGACACGACTTAAATAACTGCTCCATATTGATGATAAGAATAAGGCATAGTAAGAATATTATATCTATGCAAATAATTTTGATAATTTATATAGAAAAGTGCTAATAAATGCCACTTTTAAAAAGCAGACTTTTAGTTAAAAAAAGAATAGCTTTCATTTTAAATACCTATATTTTGGAACAAAATCAGATATAATTTTGTCATTCCAATTAAAAGTTAATTTTTATAAAAATATTTTTATGCAAACGTAGTAAGTTTTCAGAAGAATTTTGTGTTTTTCTGAACTGAAACTATCTGAAAAGGTTTCAACTCTCTTAAAAAAAGCTCGGAACACAAAATGCATTCCCAGTTTTCGTTTAATGCTTAACCGGAATTTTTAACATCAATTTTATGTAGCTTCCTCAAAATTTAAGACCCTTGGTAAAGTAAAGTAAATTTCAAAGTAATTAGGTAATCATTTTGAGAAAAAGTTGCTATAAAGTGTTTAATATCTTTAAGAAACTATTTAAAACAAAATATTATTATTTTTAAAGAAAAAAAATGTATGATTTTTAAACATTTCAAATTGTTCCAAAAGACGCAATTTTTAATTTTTTTCTATTATTTTTTTCATTATCCTATAAAAAATTATTTGGAACAAAATTAGATGTAACTCTGTAATTCCAGTAAAAAAAAAGTGATTTCTTAGACATATTTTTAACCAAATGAACTAAGTTTTCAGAAGAATTTTGTGTTTTTTAAAAAATTAACTATTCAACTGTCTAAAAAAGTTCGAAACTCAAAATGCATATCCTGCCTCTTTCAAAATGTTTAACATGAATTTTTTATATCAATTTTATATAGATTCCTCAAAATTTGAGATCTCTGGGACATTTCAAGAAATGAAATCATCATGTTGAGAAAAAGTCATTAAAAATATTTCTTTTTCTCTAATCACTTCAAACGTTTATTTTATTGAACAATGCTATCAATAATGCTATTTTATTTTAATAGAAAGATATATTTAGATAATAAAACCATCAAAAGGGGATTCCATTTTTTTTTTTTTTTTTTTTTTTTTTTGCTAATTTTGAAGTTTTGCACCTTTTTAATCATAAGTTTCAGGTCTCGTTGAGTCCGAAAAACTTCTTTTCGGAATTCTTACTTCGAAATTAAAGTGAAAATTGTAACTTTAGAAGGAATTGAATAAAGAAATAATAAAATCACTGCAAACACAATACTGTATGTTCAGTGATTAACACAGTACTAAATAAAATCATTTAACAAAATATAGCCATCTTTGGTGACCGGCTGATCAGCCAGAAATATCGACTACGTTTGATTTCTTTTAAATCTCATAGGCATAATCATGTTTATGATACATTTTATTTCGTGTATTTTTTATGATACACGAAAAAAAGTACGTAATAAGCTTCGAATTGTGACATATATTAAAGCCATGTTATTTTATTAACTTTATGTCTGTTTTGTGTACATGAACCTTTCTAATGGAGTCGAGTCTCTTAACATCATAGTAATGTTAAGAATTTAAGCATTTCGGTAATCGATTTTAACGCGTTTCTTTTGAGGTTCTGTAACTTCACTTTCTTCTTCTTCATGAAAAATGCAATGATAATAAGTAATATCTTTCGCTCAGCTTTTCAACAGAAGAAGAAAATCATGCAATAAAAAGGGCGAAGAGATAATGAAAACAATTTGAATTCACAGCATATAATTAAATTTATAATTATAAATAATTTAGTAAAATATTTTTAAAAAAATAAACTACTAAAATTCACGAAAAAAGTGCACGATAAAAGTAAAAAAAAAGTTGAAAAAATTAGACAAAAACAAAAGTGGTATAAATAAATAGACGATATTTATAATATTTTAAAATAATATAAAAATAAGTTTTTCTTACAATAATATTTTCAGGAACTGTCACAGAAAAATTTCCAAATTTTTGAATTTAATTTTTAATTAATTAAAATTTTCCATAAAAAAAATCTCTCTGAAGAGTATGTACCAATCTTCCAAAGTATATAAGTGCTAAATTTGATAACTCATAGCCAAAAATTTTGTCTTGCAAAGTGTCAATGCACAAGTCTTCCTTTATTATTAGTAAAAATAAAAATATAAATCACCAAAAATTATTGTAAAGATCAAATGGTGTACTTCCGAGGTTCCCAAGTAATCGAAATTATAAGCATCATCTAAATTTCTTTATCTCAATTGAATGAAAATAGAGTTTATTCAAAATATAATTAGGAACGCCAAATTTAAAAACGAGAAATTATAAAAGCACATAAAATAAATATCTTCTAAAATATATTATAAAAATTCATTTAGCTATAAATATATATTAGTTTAATTGAATCCTAATAACACATATTTATTAAATTTATTTCATAAATGTATAACTTCAAACGTATACGAAAGAGCAATCAAAGTTATTAACACGAAATGAATGAAATTTTCGAAAAAAAAATTATAGCAAGATATTTTAATCTTGAAAATAAATATTTGGTACAGCTTAGGAAAATTAATCAATCTGCGTCTAGTAGTTGCATATCTGGTGAAATTCAATTGAACCACATTTCATTTATTTTTTTTAATAATTAATAGCATATTAGACTGTTTGTATTAAGAATTTTAAATCTACAGCTACCAGATAATAAGATTTGCAAACTAATCATGTCTTCCTAATTTTTCAGAACATTTTAAAAACATATCAGACGATTTTATTTGATATAATACGAATACTGATTTTAAAAAAAAGAAAATAAATATAGTTTGAAAAGATTTCATTTTCCAAGTTCGTTTATAAATTTGAAAGTTGAATTATTTTTAATTCTAAGGTGTGTTTTAGATATAATTTCTTAATTCTATAATAAGTTCGGCGCAATTCCAGGTCGTATAAAAGCTAATTAAATTATTTTTTTTAAAAAGTTCTTTCGTTATTACTTTGATAGCTGCCATTAATTCGTATATCTCAAATTTTATAAAAAGAATAGTTGTCTTTTTTGTAGGAACATTAATTCCTTTTGTTACTATTCCTGAAATAATTAGTAACTGGGAGATTTATAAAGAACTAACTCGAAATTAATAGCTTGTATGAACTTCTTTTTATAAGGTATATTAATTGGGTAAATGAATCAAAGACATTATATTAAAAAGACATAATAATAGCTTATTGGCATATCGAAGATTATCGATTGCCATATCGATTGAGGATATCGATATAATTCTTCAGCATATTAAATTGTCTTTTATTTTCAGCAAATCCCTAAAATAAAGCTTTTGGAGCCAATGGAGCAATTTTTTGAAAAGTGCGAGTTCAAATACAAATTCAAAAAACAAATAAGGAGATACAAACATCATCCAAATTTAGTTTATGTTTTTATCGTGTGAGAACATGATGTTGTTTTGGTTTGGGGTTTATGAAGCACGGAAATATCATACATGGACAGAGGATTGGCAATTTATAGCCATTGAGGCATCAATTTTTCTCTTTCAGAATTATTAGAAAATGATAAAGAAGGTTGTCATATTTGGAGACTTATCGCCAACAAAAAGTTACAACTGGGCGAGAATGTCTGCCATATACCCGATTCTTCTGTACGACTAATAAATAATAGACAGGAGAATAATTCTAAATAGCGACGCATACGTAATTTGACAGTCACCTGATTGTTTAAAACCATTTAAACTGGTTTTTTACGAAAAAATTTTAGAACTCGATTGATTTTGAGATGATTGCGAAATATGAGTCACGTGAGAACATGAGGATTTTCTATTGGATTGATACCGCGTGACTTAAAAATAATAATGTTCTCACATGATAATTTGAAATTTATGCTAGCAGATTTCAATTTTTTAATTCTGTATTTCCAGCTCTTGAGTAAACTTTGCTTTCGACTTCAGATTCCATGAAAAATAATATTCTGGTTAAGTATATTATATATACCTTCCGATTTTTTAAAGCAGTTACTCTCCTCGTAAAGAAGGGGCACTACTAATTCGCAGAAGAAAAGTTGATACAATTAAACAGGTCTGGGTACAGCAATGCCCATGTCGGTATTCATTTTCACCTTTAATTATTGCGCATTTACTGAGTAGTAAGCTAATTTCGATGCTTTTTGGAGTTTGTATAGTTCATCAACGGATTCTGAGACGACCACATTTCGATGACTCCATCTCATTAAGGGGTGAGACGCGGAACGATGAGTTACTTTTCCGGTATTCCCTTTGACCATGGATTTCGCCTATTAGATACTAATAAATGTAAACATCCCCTCCTTTCATCTTTCTTTTCACCCCTATTTTGAAGAATTAAACCCATCCTAACGCATGCGCAAAAACCGGAGGGTTTTACAATGCGTTGCTGAACTATATCTGAAATATCCCAATTGACGTATCTCTTACTTTTTAGTTAATTTCCTATCTCCTTTCGTTGTTATTGCGATTATTTTCCCCCCCAGAGGGCACCTCGTTATTTAGAACGAGAATTTAACTGTGCACGGTGGTTGGTTTTCATCACCTTGGTGGGTACAGGAAAAAGTGGAGTCTGACTCCTCCCATCCACACAGTAACCCCCCGGGGGGCACCTCGAAATGAGGATGAGATGCTTCCGTCATGGTCGTTGGATCTCGCCACCCTGCAGGGTACACTAATAGGTGGGGGATCTGACTCCTCCCATCGATGATGGGACGTTCTTGCCAAAGGAAGGGTTGTACCGTGGTCAGTGACGGCCCTTAGGGCTCAACCACAGTTCCAGCCAGTGTTGCTGTTGCGGCGGTCCAGTCATTCAAATTTTTCCGTGTGCCTTCTGGCGGGTCGGAGTAGCCAGTAAAAGATTTTTAAATTGAAGCGAAGTATTAAAAGAACATCAGGGCCGCAGACCTAATGAATGATCCTCCACAGAGTCTATTATTTTTTTCTGAGCCTGTCTTGTCGTTCATTCAGATTTCTCCGTATGTTTACACAGCAAGTGGATAAATCTTTTGTAATGACATATGAATCAAACCCCTCTTAAGAGGCTTGAATATAAGAATGAGAAGTTGCTGGTTAAGGAAGCTGCTTCTCGCTTTTTTTGGAGTTCGTTAAAGGTAATGTTGATTGGCTGTTGGGATCATCGCCAATGATAGCAGGGAGTTCCTCATTAGTAAGGTATGAATACACGTGCCGGGGAGTAAAAAGGACTATTTTGTGCGGATTACATTTTCCATTATACTATTAGGTCTATTGATTGGTCATTCAATCACTCCACGTGTGCAGGTTAATGATAAGATTTCCTGTCTCATTTTTCACTCTTTCTGTGCAAAGAGAAAATACTGTGATACTAAAAACAAATCGATCTCGGAGGTTTTGATGAATCTTCACGTTTCAGAACTTGACTCTGAAAAGACAGTGTTTTTTGGAATTATATTCATCTGTATGTGAACCAGTTCACTCAAAAACGCTTTAAGAAAGATGGATGAAACTTAGTATGCAGCTTTAATGCGACGTTTGTAGATTCCTTTCGCATTTCCCACTCATCACAATCTTAGGAATTTTGTCTTTCGGTTTATCTGCTTCAGAACAAGTGAACATGTTAACTATAAACCATAAAGACATAGATAGAAAACATTCAATATATAGATTTAGTATTTTTAATGTGGTTATTTGATACCAAAAGTGTAGATTTCTATCAATTTTTGGACGAAATCCAATAACAGGAAATATATGTATGTGTCTGAATAAAAGAGAATTGGAACACTGTCTTACTATTTTGACTGTAGATTAAAAGATTTTAAGTGTAGATTTAAATTTCAAACCAAATTTGAGAAAAGGGTGACCATTTGTTGGTTTGTCCGTTAGCATGCATATAAACGCGATAATTAAAAAAACGCAGCTTCTTAGATAAATGAAATTTGGCATCTTGTTATTAATATCTTCCAGTTATATATCCATTTTGGTTTCAATCGATTGTAAAAAAAAAAATGCTCGATACTTACCTTACATAATAAATACTCCATAAGACTGCACTTTCGTCTCATGAGCTGCACTTATGGGGTAATTAATTTCACACCAAACACTGTGAAGGAAGAACGATACAACTATTGTCACATTTGATAGTCACTAGCATGTTCTGCATGTGGCTATTTAAATCATCTAGAATTGCTTATTTGTCTTCAATTCATTGGAATACGATAGGTCAAATGAAGTTCTATAGTGTTTGAGGACTGTTTGGAGATTGTTGACTTTTGAGGGACATCAAATGTTTGGTATTTTTTCATCGATTTTAATATAATATCTGTAGGAGTTGCTTTTAATCATGCAAAACTAAAATAAATAAACACACATTTAAACTTAGAAATAAATTTCAGTGCCTCGTGTATAATTTTTTTTAATTAATATTTATAGAAACATTTGGATTTTCAAAAAAAAAGGGAAAAAAAAGAAAAGAAAAGAATTTTTAATTTTATGAAATACAAGACATTTCATTATAAGCGCTGATTACAGAAATTTACAATGTATATAGGTTTAAATAACCGCAAGCTCACAAATTAGCTTTTAAAATTGCAAATAATAGAGATACCATTATAGAAAAAAGCAAATTTTTTTTTTTTTATAAAAAAAGTTGTTCTTTTTAAATTTTTTTATTCCGGTGTGTATAGAAAAAATTCTGCAATTACTTGAAATCTTATACTGTAATGCTTTATGCATAATGCATCCGTTAATCCTTTCTTTATTAATTTTTCGGAACGGATAATTTTTTCGACGCTCAATATTTTTTAAATATTTTTATTTTTTAGTGGTTTACATAACTCTACTATCTTTTCTTTCGATGCAACAGATGGCGTTATCTTATTAATATGAAGGTACATTTCCCATGATCCTTCTTGGGGGTCAGATTGTATTCTATGTGAATGTCGTGTATTTTTTGTGTTCGTGTTTGTTTTGTCTTGTGAAACATGGAACTAAGAAAATAATTAATTAATTGTTCCTGAAACTCATTCTATTATTTTCATCTACCTCATATAAGGAATCTCGTCACTCTATAATTTCAAATATATTTAAATGAAAATTTTACTATAATTTTTGAATCTATACTCACACGTTTTGCAAGTTTTAGCGTTATTTTATTCATAATTATTTTTCATTCCCTGAGCGAATGAAAACTAATTCCTCAGTTCCTAATTTATGGTTAGGAATTATGTTTAAGAACTGCAATTAAAAATTAATTAAAGAAAAAAATATTTTCTGCGGTTTTATAATGAAAATAGTCTGCGAGTATATTAAATTTAAAACCGATTATAAAATTTGGTAGCAAAAACAACAACAACAACAACAAAAAAAAAAAAACATTATTTACAATTGAAATTTCGACGGCTTTCGGGATCTAAAACATCGTAGCTGCTTTTAAATCAATTTGAAATAAAACGGTAAGGAAAATGATGAAGTTTTTTAAAATATTATAATATTTAAATAAAAAGTTTACTGATTTGATTTCCTTGTGAATGAGTCAGAAGACTACAGATAAAAATAAAGACACTTTCTTGACCGGCAATT
Organism: Argiope bruennichi; assembly: GCF_947563725.1. NCBI lineage: Eukaryota > Metazoa > Arthropoda > Arachnida > Araneae > Araneidae > Argiope > Argiope bruennichi. The sequence goes on from NC_079159.1 coordinate 13,755,183, forward strand.
AAATTTGAAATTATGGAAAAAATCATGTTCTGTAATTCAAGCAATAGTTTCTTTAAATTGAATATGCTCGAATACATTGCTCAATTTTACTTTTTCTTGTACAGAATATTGTAATCTTCGAAAAAATTTGGAATCAAGATTTAGAATCTTCCAAGTTTCAGACCGTAATGAGTACGAAAAACACATTTTCGGATTTACGACTTTCTCTGAGCGCGATAATTCAAAAGCGCTTTAGGCTAGATGTATGAAATTTGGTATATGGTCTTCATTCTATTTTAGTACGTTTCTATCAAATTTTGAATAAAATCTATCCAGAGGAAGTTTGTTCATTCAGCTGTACGAGTGCAAATGAGCCTGATAATTGTAAAACTCTAATATGGATAAAATTTAGTACACTGGTTAAACATCGAAAATGCAAATCTGTTTCAAATTTGAAAGCTAATGCCTCTAAGGATTAATTGTCTGTCGATCTGTATTTTTGCATGCATGCGAACGCAATCATTCAAAATCCCAGTGACTTAAATAAATGATATTTGTTATGTGATCTAACTACTACAATTTTAGTTTTATGTCAAATTGTGAATGTAATCGGTTGAAAGAAATATTTATAATTTTCAGACAGATTTGATTTTCAGTCACTTATGTATTAAACACATGCCAGCGATTAATTGTTAATGATTGCACACTTTATTGACACCAAAGATTGATATTTCGTTAATTATCCTTCACCTATATCATGCAATTAATACGCAAGTACGGATTCTTTTTATTATACAACGAAGCACACAGTTCTCATGTACTCTAAAAATTGATATAATCGTTTGAGAACCTTAGATTCGTTCACTTTGCTCGAACTAAATGGTACCGAAATTTTGATGTAAAGTCAAATCAAAATTTGGCTTTGGAACCACAGTCATTTTAACAGCGTTTGGGAAAATAATACATTTGCATGAAGGCCGGAATAGCCTGGTTGGTAGGGAGTTGGATTCGCATCCCTTGTGTTGTAAGTTCGAAAACCGACTCTCGAAGACTCTCCGTGTGTGTGGTGGCTGACGCATGTATAAATCTGTCGTGCTCACAATGTCCCCTATGTCGAGAATAATACCACTGAGGGTACTGTTTAAGAGGTAAACGTTCAATGATTCAGGTCTAAATGACGATCTGTGGATGAGTGAATGTAATGTTTGAATGAAGTCCGCCCCGTATAAAACGTTCTGACGCTGAGTAGCTAAGACGTACTCTTGGCCCTAGATGGCGCTACTGAAAAAACAAGGACGCTCTCTCGACTTAAAATCCCTGACTACGTCAGCTGACTTGTCTATGACAAATGCCATTAGAAACAACCTACATTTACATGCAAAATATTCAACAGTTATGTTAAGTATAAGATAGAACCAGAGGGAGTGGGCTTTCCAAAATTTCGTCACATACTTTAATAAGTTTGACATGGCATAGAACGCCATGCATGGTATTGGCGTGCAATAGTTAAGAAATAGTAACTTTTGGCCAGAATTTAGCATTTTTACTGAACCTATCATGTTATCCTTGGCGAAATAATTGACGCTTAATCTCTGGCATGTCGTTAATAGCATCCAAACATGGAATTTGGTTTCAGACGTGTTCCTTCCAAAAGATTTACATTTTTGACGATTGCTATACTTTCTCTATACTACTTATAGGAGAAAGTAATTAAACGAGGGAGTTTTGGTTTTAAGATTAGTTATTTGATCCAATCCAAGTTAATTATTTGGCGTTGTAGTTGTAATAAATTCCATTAATTCCATCTATAAAAAAAAAGGTGTGAAAACAGAAGCAAGCTTAGATTAATGACAACTAATATGTGATGCTGTTACTAAATTTGTAGTTTCGTGTCAAATTTTAGATTCAATCGATCAAAAAAAAAAAAAAAAAGACGTTCAAACGCATTTATGATATTTTTCATTACACTACATAATGAGAAATGCTCATGCAAGGGACTCTGAAAATAAAATTCTGAGAACTTAGGGCTTTCATGACCTTATAGTTCCATCTTTATTATTCTATGGACTTCCATCCATAGTTTTATACGGAGGGTGAGGGATAGCATCTTTATTATAGAATATGCGAGAAAGGTTTGAGGTGAACACTTTTGATGGTTATCATAGGAAAGCAAAAAATTGAATTATCTTGAAAATAATGCTGAAATTTACCGCCAAATGATTACATTATAAATTAAACACTATCCCAGTGACACAAATCACATTATAATTCTGCATTAAAAATAAATGTCTCTTTTTATTAATATATATTTTTACGAAGCAAAAAAAAGTAATTCGATTGTATTTTTAATGGTAGAACTATTCGTACAACAGTCGTCCTGATATTTGCCCAAGTTTCTAGTTTAAATCGAATTCTAATACCATTATTACAATCTACTTGTCTTTCCTACAAATTAAAAAAAAATCATTTAAAAAGAATTTCCAAACATTCATTGTTACACTTTGAAACAGTCAGGTGGAATTTATAAATGGAAATAAAAACATGCAGCCAATTGGCTATACAATGCATTGAAGAGTTAAGGCTTCCTTAGCGAGCAGTAGCGAATGAACTGAAGGTATAAACCGAAAAGGTTCATATATTAGCATGGATACTGCCTGTTTGACCAAGGATAACCACATAGAATCATACCACATAGAATACAAACAAAATTTCAAGCTTATCTTGAATCTCAAAAAAAAATCTCAAGCTTCCTCATATTCTTTCTTCCTATCGTTCTTTACAAAAAAATTAAAACGCTTTCTGGTCAGTACAACTGTATTGAAAATCTTTTATCCATCATTGATGTTTATAGTTTGTTAATACTGTTACACTAAAAATCTATAAATCGCCAAAATATTCTTTTAGTTAAAACCAATCATTGGTCACTGATTACTATCAATGAATGAATGAAAGAAAGAATTTCTCCTATGAATTAAAATCTTAAATTATTCTAGGAGGAAAAAATATGTATAGGTCATTAACTATTTTTGCTGTTACCTACTGCTGCCAATGACAGGATTAACAAATTAAACTATTGAATTCTTTTTCTATAATGAGATGAAAGAAAGTAGTAGTATATTCTATCTTTTAAATATTCTATGTGCAAGTTTTTTATGCGATTAAAGAAAAGTAAAATTATTTTTCCTTCACATACATGCTTGAATTAATGATGTTGCCCTGTTTATTATTAAATTGTTTTCATCTCAAAGTACTAGATTTAATTTTTTTAAAAATATGCAGTACATAATAAGAATAAGAATTTTAATATTATTTAATCATATAGCGAAATTTATTTATCTTTAATTGCCCGAGGGAAACCATTTTTCGAAAAATTAATTCCGTGTTAAAACAACTCACAAAAAAATGCTTATCTGCCAGTGTTTGATTTTAGATGCATGTTTAGATGTAGTAAGTAATTTATGCTATCAAAACAGCTGCAGGGGCGTTTTTACTTTTTTTTTATTTTGGATGAAGCAAATTAAGTTCGTTTTTTTACTGTTATTATCAAATGTCTTCCGCAGGCGCTATTTTTTATTTTTTATTATTCTTTTATTCTTCATCTTTCTTCTTTGGTTATATTAATTTCTTTTCTTAACATTGTAATTATGTATTGCAAGTTCTTGATATCAGTTGAAAAACAATATCAAAAAACAGATATTGATAAACCAAAAAGTTTTAATTTAAAAAAAATCAATATTGAATAATATATAAACTACTAGCCGCCTTTGGCCACCAGCCGATTCGCCAATCTTAATGTTCGTTAAAATTTTAATAATTAAATATTTTATGCAATTCCTACTTTAATAGCTTCTTCATCAAAATATTTTAAAACTTCAAATTTTGATTGTCATATAATTCTCTCATAATATTATAAACGCCTTCAGTCATAACGTAATATCTATCTCTCTAATTTTCTGTTAGTTCCCGTAGAATTTATGCTTCAAATTAAAGTGGAAAGGAAGAATCTGTAATTAATATATTAATATTTTTTACTGAAACAAAGTATTTTTTTGTAATATGATTACTGAAAACAGTCACTGAGCGTTTAAACTTTATGGGCACTAAAGAATATCCTTCCTAATTTATGTAATATTTCAAGAATTTGTCAACAAAATATTCTCAGATTCATTATGACCAGAACGATTAATTAGCAATGTTTAATTTTAAATGCATCAAACACTAAGAAAATAAAACGAATCGTTTAAAATAATCGGTTGAAAACAGGTTAACAAAAACTAAAAAAACGATGTACTTAAAACTATAAGCATATACAAAAAATATATAACTAACATAAATACAATTTAATTACAAAAACAGGCAACTAACCTAAAAATAATTTAAATCATCCGTTGATAATGGTTGTCATGTCAACAATCAGAACACAATGTGCATGCGTGAATTTTCAACGCCAGTTACGGTAACGAAAATGCGTGAGTTTTCCTACGCCAGTTGGGGTAACGCTATGCAGATTAGAAATTTTTAATTTCCTTTATTCTGTTTTATTTTAATTCAAAAGTACTTAAGAATGAATCTGAAAGATCGATTCATTAACAATGTTTAATTTTAAATGCATCAAACACTAAGAAAATAAATAGAATCGTTTCAAATAATCAGCCGAAAAATCTTAAGCCTAGCCTCATGACTGTTGGGAAAAAAACTGAAGCCGTACTCATTTGGCGGTGGGGAAAATGAAAAGATTTTTTTGGCGGGAAAGTTAGTTTTTAATTAATAATTAAAAATTCAAAAAAAGGTCTATCTTATATTTTAAGTTTGATCAAACTGCACACTGTGTGGAAATTTGATTAAAATCGGTTAAGTAGTTTAGGAGTCCATCGCGGACAACGTGACACGTAATTTATATATATTAAGATTATTTAATTGAAAAGCATCGTCTGTTATTGTGATTATCTTTTTGATACTATTAAAAATTTATAAACGATATCTTGTATATAATTAAATTATAAAAAAATTCATTTAGCTAAAAAATAAAAAAAATAGAAAAAATTGTTCTCAGAATTTTTTTTTTTTTTTTTTTTTTTTTTTTTTTTTTGAAATTCTATAACATTAGTCCTCATTTTCTAACAGATTCATCATGTATTCGATCTCAAAATAGGTTTCAATAAACTTAATTCAATTCGTAATATAAACACAAAAATTAAATAAATAGATAAGAAGTAACAAACGCTCAATGGGCCTTTTCGCAATTACTTCAGCAGTTTTTGATCCAGAAATCTTATTTAAACTGGAAAGCTGTTAAATTTAAAAAAAAAAAAATGTTAAAAGACGTTTGAATTTTATTATATATTTTTAAGATTCTAAAAAAAAAGGAAGTCTTATAACGAAAATCTAATAAATAAAAAATATTTATCAATTATTATTCTAAAATTCCAATTCTAAAAAATTCATCCTAAATTAATTATATTATTTTTAATTTAACTATATTATTACTAAAAATATAATTTTTTAATGAAAATTTGTTTTCGTCAAGCTTTAATGGCAAACTTTAAAAGAAAATCAAAATTTTCACAATACAGTTAATAAATAATATGTTAATATAATATTTAATGAACTGTATAGAAGCAAGCTCTACTGGAAAAATATTTTTTTCATTCATAAAATCTAAAATATTCTAGATGCTTTACTGTAATACATTTTCATTTTGAAATTATATCGTAAATACATCTTCTGTATTTAATACGTTTACCTGTAACTGCGCATGTCCTACGAAATAAAGCGCCGACAAATAAAACGGTGAAAAAGTTCGACAGCGATTGCACTGCTCGGTTTAAAACTCTTCAAATCGATTGAGTTCTTCCGTGGGAGAAACATCTCTGGGATTCTTCCTAGTTTCAAAAATCGTTTGCTTTAGAACTGCAGGAACACGTGTTTCATTTCAGTTTATACAGATTGATCTTTTATCTTTTAATAACTGGCATCAAATTACCGCTGTTTCTGTCACAGAGAAAAATTTAAATGAGTGAGGATTGTTCGGAATTCCGTAAAAATATGAACTTGAAATGCAGCAGCGGTACTGAAATATGAAAAAGTAAGTACATTTATAAAATATATTCTTTCTTTTAATGTGATATTTTCGAACACAGTTATTTTATTTTTAAAAAAAATGCTAAAGAAATTGAGAAATTTTTTTGATAAATTTCTAAAAAAGTAAAAGATTTTTTAGTTAAGTTACATTTTGTTTGAACGTATCTGAATTTTTGATATTTTTTTCGTTCAATTCTAGATTTTCGAAATTATTATACAAGAAATTCACTGTTAATAAGTTGTGCGGAGTATTCTTTAATTTCATGGTCATAATTACGTAAAAAACCTAATTATTTAAGAATTTTCTATTTATTTTTGCAGTTTTCAAAAATAAAAAATGCACCTTCTGTATTCTTTATGTGAAGTCAGATATTATTTGTCTAACCTGGTATCTGAGGACTAAGTTTAATTGCTATTTTGTTTTCTTAGAAAATATTGAATTATTAAAAAATCGAAATTTTATTTTCGGGATTTTTCTTGAATGAATTTAAAATTACCGATTTCCATTTTAAATTGATCTAGCAGGCTTTTATAAACTAATTATAATGCTATTTATTCCTATTTAGAGTCAATAAATACTGTGATCAATGCAGTTTTGAAACGTAGAAGCACCAGATTTTAATTTTATTATTTAAATTAATAAGAACATTTTCTTTTAATTTAAATCTCTTTCCACTTCAGAACATGTTACTATGTGAATTTGTGAAAACTTTCGTTTAACACATAATTAAAATATGTTTAACAAAATATGCTATGATCATAATCCTATAAATAAAAATTCATTTTTTGCGATTAAAATAAAATAAATAATTTTAAAAAATTCTAATAAAATGGGAAAAATTAGAACAAGAGCTATTATATTTATTCTTGTTCTGAAATTATAATTATGTGTTGACAATTATTGCTATCAATTGGAAAACTATGTTAAATCACAGGCACGGATAATACAAAAGTTAGAATTTTTTTTAAAGAAAATGAATTCTTGTTATTTATTTGAAAAGGAAATTCTAATTTACATAGAATTCTAACTATCCTTATGCAGAATAATTTTTCTTCTTTTTATTACCTAACACTATTTTTCTGTTTTTATTTGAAGTACACATATCTTGAATATATACCCAGCTGTAAATATAAATTTTCAAATTTTCGCAAAATGTAATTATGAACTAGTTTTGTAATTTTTATTTAAAAAATGAAACAGTTTTTATCTTTACTGCTCTAAACAATTACAGCATATAAATTGTACAGATATTGCGAATATTGAACAAAATAATTACATAAATATTTCAGAGAATGAAAAATTTCCGCTTTCATATGCATTCTTCACATTTATATTAAGTTGTAAAAAGAATCCCACACATTAAAAATGTAAAAAAAAGAAAAGAAAAGAAAAAAAAAAGAATTTGATTTCATCATTTGTACAAAAAGAATACAAATTTTGTACATATAAAAATGGAATTAAAAAAGTATAATTTCTGGAAAGAAAATCATTTTTAATTGAAGACATCATTTCACCTAACAATGCACGAACATGGAGAACATTTCACCTAACAATGCACGAATAGGAAAAACTGTGGAATTTTATCTTCTCAACTCAAAAAAAAGCTTTTAAATTTTGAATTGTTTGTTGCAGCAATAGAAAAAACTTGTTCTTCCAGAACTTGTTCTTCTCTTTTGGATTCTAGATTGCAATAAAAGCTATCCAATTTCAAAGTAGTTTGCAGTTATCGCCCATTAAAATAAATTAATCTCCTATTGCTATCTAGTGCGGAAATGAAAAAGTATAAGTTGGTTTATTAGGATTAAGGAAGCGAGAGTTAAATTTTACTAACAAAAGGCTTACGTATGTTATACCTTCATCGTTGGCTATCAAATATTCATTTCTGGAGGTGTGTTGGTCACTGGGCCCATTAGGAGAAATGTCGGTCCTGGATATTAATAAAATTCTTCCCAGTCTCTTATGTTCTTGTATGAAAGAGCTATTATTTTGTAGTCCACATTCTCTCAAAATGATAATATATTTATGATTAATATACAAAGCGGCAATAAGAGAAACCCATTTTGTAATCTTTTCTCTTCCAACAATTGCACTATTCTGCTAATTTTGTTCCAGTGTCATTCTATAAGTGCAACATGTGCTACATGTCTGTGGCCATAGAAATCTACACGGAAACTCGATTTCAGACAATAATTTTGGATGGTTAGAATTGAAACTTTTGATTCCAACAAAGATGGTTTTTGAAAAGAGTGGTTTTAATAATTCAGTAACTCATCATCATCAGAGATAGATATATCCTTATTTTGCACTGTTTTTCATCTGCCACCTTAACCTGGTCTTAGGAATGCACTTGTAACATTTAGAAAACGATTTCTTATATGAAAATCAGAAATTTGTAATATTCGGCTGCTACTGTTACTGACATATGTGCAACCACATTCCATGCGGTCAATAATTCTCCAGCCCAGTGAATCGCATGAATGACTTTTTTTAGACATTATATTCATTAGTAAGAAGAAGTCATCGATAATTTATTCTCATATTTTGCTTTAATTATTGCAAATTTTATTTATAAGGAATAGAACTGGATAGGCAGAGAATGCACATTTCAACATCTGGAAATGTGAATTTTTGAATATTTATTTCCTTTTCACTTTTTCATATACGTAGAGTATAGTAATCGTCAAAAAAAAAAAAAAAAAAAAAAAAAAATTCGAACTTTAGATTTTGACGAATCTCCACGTTTTAGACCATTCTGGGTTCGAAAAATCAATTTTTCGAACATTTCCGTCAGTCTGTAACAAAGGTAACTCAAAAAGGCTTTGAACTAAACCGTTCAAATTTGGCACATGGCTTTTACACCAAATGTGAAAATTTCTATCAAATTTTGAGTGAGATCCGCTCAGAGGAAGTCTGTCTGTCCGGTTGTTCGAATATACGTTAACAAGATAATTACAAAACGAAGAGAGCCAGATAGATAAGATTCGGCACACAGATTTAACATCTATAATATAGACACCTGCCGAATTTTAATCCAAAATCAACAATGGGTTGAGTGCTTGTTCATATGCACTTTCAGAAACATATAAACGCGATAATTCAAAACCGCAGTGATTTCAATATATCAAATTTAGTATGGGATTTTGTGACTACAAGTGCAGTTTTGTGTCAAATCTTTGTTTCAATCGATTGAAGAAAACAGCGATAAAACATAAATTCGATTTTCAGAAACTATTCATCGCAATTCCAAGGATTCATTGCCAAATCACTCGCCAAGGATGACACGATAGATTCAGTAAAAACTCTAAATTCATGCCAAAAATTAATATTTCGTCAGGCGTTTTCTGACAAGACAAATTTATTAGACTATACGAGAAGGTTTTCAGGAGACCACTCCCTCTGATTCTTATAAGAGAAATTTAATTGTTTCCATTTCAAAGATTAAAGGAATACTCTTTAATTGTTTTGAGCAATGATGTTTATTATAAAATTGAAGTGAAAAAAGTACTCTAAGAAAAAAAATAAACTGGAGAAATAATTTACCAGTACAGAAATGAGCAAAATTAACTTTAAAACTAATGATAAGATAATCAGAAATCTCAATGAAATTTTTTCCTTCAAAGTAGAACTATTTCTTTCAAAATAAAATGATGAAATTTCCAGAAAAAAAACTACCATAATTCCAGTGGATTCTTTAGCTACGAAATTTTATTTGAAGAAGATTAAGAATTTATTTTTCGACAACAATTTAAGCTCAAAAACAAAATGTCTTTGCTACTGGGAAAGCTTAGCGAAAAATATTTTAAAGAAGAAATAGGAAGAAAATATTTCTTTTCTTTTCAAAATAAGCAAATCAACACCTTATTTGAATTCGAGAAATATTTCGAAATACTTGGAGATTATAATAATATTCTGAAAAGTAATATGTTGCAAATTTCATGCATTGTTTTTGAGTAAAGTCTATTTATTTGAAAAGAAATTGTTAGTAAACTTCATTGATGCAATCATAACATTGTTATTCAAGCATAGTGTTTTGCATGATGGAAAACACACAACAGAAGTAAGCGAGGGGAAACGTTATTTTCCTGAAACAATAAGATTACTTTGGAAAAACTTAGAAATTGAAATCTTTATATTATTCACCACGCTTTATCCATATTTTGTTGTGATAAATTTACTTTGAGGATTCATTTTTCGAAACTTTATTTAACCAAAATTTTCGAAGAACTTTTGCAATAATTTATTCGTATAAGGAAGATCTTATTATCAATAAAAAACAGAAGTGTCTAATTTGTATTTTGAAAAATATCTATATATTTGTTGAAGCGTTTATAAAATGTTATAAACGTTTTTAAAATATTGTTTTAAATTAAGAATATATTAGCTTTGATCAGGATGAAAATATTTTCATTTCTTCTTATTAATAAAAATTAATAAATGGATCAATTTATAAATAAATAAATAAATTATATTTCTATAATTAATTGTTAGAAATCCTGTATTAAATTTTTTCGTTCTTCAGAATTTGAAAAAAGTGTCGAGGACATTAAATTCCATTTTACCTATGGATAAGAGAACTTCGTGGATAATTCACAAAATGATTGAAAAATGAATACAAATCAACAAAAAGAGTGCATTTGAAGAATTTTTATTTAGAGTTGGAAACATATATGACTTAATAAGTGGTAGATTTCTGCATTTATAAATTTGAAAATTTATATTTTTACAAAAAGAAAAAAAAAATACATATTAAAACTTATTTCTTAAACTATATTTTGGGATTAATAATTTTGGATAATCCAAAAAATTCCAATACAAATCCATAATTTCCAATACATAATAAAAAATGCAGTTATCACAAACTAAACTAACATTTAGTAATAAGTAATTTGGTAATTGTAAAAGTAATTTATGAGTAATTAAGAATAATATTAATATCAGGTACTAGTCATAGGCCACCTAAAAGGACGTTGGAATATTCCACTCTGTTCTAATTTCGGTATTTGGAAGAAAAAAGGAAAACGAAAGATTAAAAATCAATTAAAAAAAAAGGTGCCGATGTTTTAAATTAAGAAGAAATATTCCTCGAAAAATAAAATGAAGATAACGAGATTAGAGAGTCAAATACAGAAATTTTAGTTTCAATTCTTAAAAGTTCCTCGAGCAAACTGACTAGATAATAAAATTGCTCAAAATCTATTAGGTAAAAATGAGGTAAAACTTAAAAAAAAAAATTAAAAAACAATAGCAGGACAGTTAATTTTCCATTCGATGACACATCCATTTCTTTTTCTGTGATCGTCAGAAATGAACATGCGAAAAATCGCTTAAGCAACACAAAATATTTATTTAAAATAATTCTACATTATAATTGAAAATTCGGAATTGTAGATGCATTGAGTCATTATTACAGTTGCAAGTACGCCAAACTGCAAAGCTGTAAATGAGATTCATGTGTACACTACATACATAGATATAAGAAAGCACACAAACATTTCTTTTTTATAAATGGAGATTAAAATGAAAACTTCAGTTTCAGCAGCATCTATCTTTTAACTGCACATTATATTTCCTGATACTGTAACTTGGCTTCTGTGTTTCTCAAATAAAACAACATAGATAATAACTATAGTCTTTTTCCATCAACTTTTAACAATGAGAGAAAATCAAGCGAAACGAAGAAAATGATATAATTTTCATTGCGACAATGCAAAATATTGCTGGGAATTATTCCAAATTTAATTTTTAAAAAAGCAATGTGAAAATTGGAAAAAAAAAACGATTGCAAGGCGAGTAATTTGTATCGTCAAAGAGCCAATTTAAAATGGTTTTAAAAGAATGCAAGGCTTTCAAATGATTTTGCAGTACTTTCGGAAGTTGTTACAGATAGTGGAAAAATCTAATTTAAATAATCATTTAAGTTTTAAATAATCATTCCTGCCATTCAAAGAATATTTCTTCAAAATTTCTTGAGCCTAAAGAGCTACTCCTTACAGCGTTTTATTGCTTTTTTTAGAGACAAATACTTTTACATACTCTTTTACTTTTAATAGAGATATAGATGTTACATATTTTAATGCATATTAATTTTATATATTTAAATAGAGATAAAAAATGCATTTTTTCCAAAGAAACGAATTTTGAGTAAGTTTTTGCATGGAAGAAAGGGGATTAGGTTGTGTAATTGTTAATCCATGAAACACTATGCATTACATAAAAAAAGTCTAAATAAACATTTTTAGGCTGTAACTGACATTACAATAGCTTATATTTCGATTGCGAAGCGATGTATATTTTATATAAGAATATTTAAACAAGATACTCATTTTTGCATGAATCACATCATTATTTCTGTATTTTATGAACTCCAGAAATAATTTTATATCTTAATTTAAATTCAACTCTAGTTAACTTAATTTAAACTTAATTTATTTTATTTAATTTACAAAGTATATATAGTTAGAAGATATTTCTAAAATTACTACGAGCTGAGGCTGGAAAGCTATTTCAAACTGTGTTATGTCTACATTATTAAATTTTTACATACAATTTCCATTTCATGTTATGAGATTTATAATTACATCCCAATTAGTATTTCAGTCTAACTTTCAACATTTCACTCGAGGAAATGAATGCTTTACTCTCCTTAAAATAAAATTTGTTTTGAATGTGAAAGAAACTATAACTTTATAAAAGTATTATAGCATTAAATTTAATTTAATAAACAAATTATTAAGTTGGAAAGATTGCGTCTCACTTATGTTTTTTGGAACGAGAAATTTGACTCTGATTAAAATGATTCAGGTTCTTAATATCTTTATGTTACTTGTTTCTTTATGTTACTAGATAGTAGTTTTTAGGATTGAATGTAATTCTTAATAAATGAAGTCATTTATTAAGAAAGTTAATCATTACTTCAACTTGAAACTTGAAAGAAGTAAGAGGTAGGGATTTATAGCACCAAACGCTGTTATCCTCTGTTATCCTAGACGTAGAAAGCGAGAAATTTCATCTACAAACACAAGAGCGCGCGTGAAAACTAATTGAAGTTTCAGTGTGCTAGCAATTACAGAGCAGTTCCGCTGATGCGATTCAGTCCATGTTCAAGTTTCTAAAGTTCAGTTGAAGAGGTACAGTAAAGCGCAGAGTTCGCTCAACACGGAGTGATGATAAGGTAAAAGACCCATAGAGGCCACAACAGAATGGGATCAATGAAGTAAAGTCAGTTAAATGACTAAATTTCATTGCTGTAAATTTAAATACAAATGCTAATTTTTTCCATCAAGTTTGTTTAATGAATCTTTGTTGTTGTTGTGACTTATGGCCCTTTAAAAGCCCACCGAAGTTATCTGTCAACGATTTAAGCCAAGTGAGCGTCTCCTGTTTTGTCAGTAACGCCATCTAGGGACAAGAATACGCCTTAGCTACTTCATGCAACACATTCGCATGCACAACCCCATTTTGAAAGGGGGGGGCATTCACACACCTCACAGATAGAACACAGTAGAAGAACAACTATCCCCGAACCATGGACGCCCAGATCACGGGGAAGACGCGCTACCCCTATGCCAGGACGCCGACTAATGAAACCAATTTGCTTAATAAATAGCTTCATATCATTTTTCAAAAATTAATCATCAAGAGTTTCCATTTTTTTTCATTATATTCCTGCGATATCACATGCACAAGATAAATGCAACTAAATGTGTCATCTAATATCTAGTGCATGTCACACTGCGCTGTAGTCTGCAATATTTATAATAAATTAAAAATTAATTGTGTGAGACACATATACCTCGCGGTGACAAAAGTCATGGGATGACAATATGGAAATATACAGATAGCAATAGTATCACGTACAAAATGTATAAATGGGCAGGTCTTTCATTAGAGTTCAAATGATTCATGTGAAAAGGTTTATGTCGTGATTATGTCCGCGCGACGGGAATTAACAGAGTTTGAACTTGGAAAGGTAATTGGAGTTAGATACATGGAATATTTCGTTTTGGAAATGGACAGGGAATTCACCATTCCGAGATCCATAGAGTCAAGAGTGTGCGGAGAATATATCATTTCAGCCATAACGTTCCGTCATGGACAATGTAGTGACCGACCTCTGTTCATAATGAACGAGAGCAACAAAAAATGAGTAGAACTGTCAGTGTTAACAGACAACACTGCATAAAATAATCGCATGATTCAATGTAGGACGTTAGGACAATGCGATAAAGAAAATAAATTGGTGGTTGGTAGAAAAGAAATGTTTTGTATGAAAGTGAAATGACACCGTTTTGTTGAAAGATGAAATAGGTCCTTATAATTTATCATTTATATTTCAGTACTTATACATTTCGAAACTTACCTTACAAGAACCATCTTATGTCCCTATACAACATTTACAGGGTGTAAATGTAAACTTCTTTTTTTCTTGATTCTTATAATACTTTGTTGTGTCCATAAAGGTAAGATATGAAACATGCGTAAAAATATATCGTAGAATTCAGTAAAAAGTATTAAAAAATTGAATATAGGTTTTGATAAATTCATTCTGTCGATCACTTTTTAAATGCAAATGAATAAAAAAAATCAATTTATAATTGTAAGTCTTCTTATTTGAAATTCTTTAAATGTACCATTTAATATAATGATCAGGAGAATGAGTTGTTGGTATTAAAGAAAATATCCAAACATAGATAGCTTTCAAAGTATTCATTGTACATAAAATTCGCAACAATTTGATCTATTTAAAATAAGAGCTTCTGTAAATCAACAATTCTTGCTCGAGCACAAGGAATCCTAAACATATTACATTTTAAGCTATATATATATATATATATATATATATATATATATATATATATATATATATATATATATATATATATATATATATATATATATATATATATATATATTTCAAATGGAATTTCTCACTTCTGAATACAAATTCAATTTCTTTGGCTAATATTACCTCAAATATTCCATTTATTGAAAATAACTATCTACATACTGAATTCTGCATTATATAATTTCTTTTCACACGCGCACCTTTGTATTACAACAGAATTCTGTTTAACGAGTATGATTTATTTCCAAATCTTACTCTTAATGCGAAACATTTGTTAAAGGAAGCAATTTTTTTAATAAGATCGAGGTGAAATAGGTATGATGTGTTCCCTTTTAAAAATACTCAAACAATTTTATAATGATGCAATTTATTATTTATATTACATATGCTTTTTTATATGAAGGTTATTTGAAAATTTTGTTTTTGTCTACGTTTCAAAAGGTGGGGTAAATAAGACGCAGTATTATCATTAAATTTGTAGTGCGAATATCTACTATATTAAACTGATTCTTTTCAATATAGGATGCAGCAATTTCCCTTTTTTTCACAATAGCCCTTATTTTACTGGAAGGTTCATGCTCTATCAAGGCAATTTTCTCCTCCACAATTTCTTGCTGTGACATTGAATGCATTTCTTGGTCTGTGGTTATATTTGTGCTCGTATCTTGAAATATTCGAAATTAAGACGCTTACGAAAGAGATTCGTGTTTGTTTCTTTGAGCTCGCGCGCGTGTGTGTTTGTATCTGTATGTGTGTGTGTGTTTTGCTTCAGTTAATTGTATAGTATTTTAAAATATCGTTTTTATTTGAAAAAACAAATAAGCATTAAGAGCAGATTGATAGTCGAGATACATACAGGATAATGCATGTGACGTTAAGTCGTTTCTTCGTAGCACGTTTTTCAAAATGGAGCTCGTTCAGAAAGTTACTATTATTATCATTATTTACATTTTGTTTCACTCGTTCTGCGTATCAAGGGTTAAACGAGACCCATATTAATTATTTCAAGCAAAACTTACAATTTTTAAAATCACGTCAATTTCTACAATTAAAATTATATCAAGTATATATAAGACTTATTTATTTTCAAAAAATAATAGGTGATTTAAGAGTAATTGAAATAGTATCAATTCAGTGCTAGCGCTAACTCAATAGCTCATTTGACGCCTCGACTTATTTAATTTTAGAATCCATTATGCACTTTGACTACAAAGAGCAAATGGCTTCATAATTCGATAAAATAAGCGCAGCTGCATGTCAGATTACACAAGCAATTATTCTTTTCATGCAGAAACTTTCGATTACCCAAGATTTCATATCTTTTCGCTAAGTTTTTTTATATAGTACTAAGATATATAAAATCTATAAAAGAATTATATAACAAATATCATAAAGAAAAAAAGTAGCGTGAAGAGTTAATAAAACGGAAAACCTCATCTTATTTAAAGTTTTTTAATTTTCACTTATTAAACTAAACCTTTAAAAACATCTTACAAGAAACGTGTTAAATTTGTATGGCAGTCGATTCTGTTATAGGTGAGCCTATGGAAATAAAATCATTTTTGGCTGACAGAAATTAATTTCTCATAAATCATTTCCCTATAAAAACTGGAATTGCGAATTAAAAAAAATATCAATGGAAAAGTCGTTTTAAATAATTTCAAACGATTTTTTGAAGCCTAATCATAGACAAAATAATTTTTGAATTCGAGTTACTTATAAATGGCATTCTTATTTTGAAAGATGCTAAAGATAGGACTTTTGAAAGATGGGCAAAGGCTGACGCAGAAATAAAATCACATTTTAAAAATAAGTTCTTATTCTTGTTAATAACAAAGCGATTAAATACGATTATTTCTTCATGCCTGAATTTTTAAGTTTTGTTTGGTGAAAGCTTTATTACTCAATATTGCACTATTACCTTATTTATCATTTTCATGTTGTCAGTCACTGACCGTATAAATAAAAGAAATATAACTTTAAAGTTTTATTTTCAAGCCATGTTTTCTTTAAAGAACAATGAAAAAATTTTACTATATATTCAAGAAATGAATTCAGGATTGAAAGGGAGAATATTATAAAAACTACCTATTCTTTCTTCCTATTTTAATGTTACAAACTTTCTTGAATATCTTCAGCCTTTATGAAAGAAAATATAAGTTGACAAATGCATAAAATGTCTAAAAAAAGGGGGGGGGGAGGATTTCCATAAGGAAATTGGAAAATCATACAAAAATAAATACATAGATAGATAACACACGAAAACAATCGATCTTATATAGGAAAGATACGTTTCAAAATCAATTTTGCTTTATTTTAAAACTAGCCGCAGACTAGCTGGTTTGCTTGTAATATTGCTTGAATTTAATCTCAATTAAGTCTTTTATACATAATTTGATGTTAATGATTTCCTCGATAAAACATTTTTAAGCATCATATTATGATAGACATTAAAGCTATCTTATTTAATATCAGCTCTGTTTATTGTATACCTGAACCTTCCGAATGGTATCTAATCCCATGACATTATAATGTCATTGAAATTCAAGTGCCTGGGAGTCTATTTGAAATTGCACATTGTCTTTTGGTATAATGTCATTTAATTTTCATGTCATGTAAACAGTATAGATAATAAGCAAAATCTATATTTCTTTGCTTTAAATGGTAGAAGAAAATCGAGCAATAAATATTTGATGAAACAAAAGTGTAAGCAGTTTGAGTTTCATTACAGCAATGAAATGTATAGTTGAAAATAATGCAACAAATATTTTTTTAATTGCCAAAATTTAGAAAAAATTTGCATGGCAACTCAATTGATATTATTAAAAACAAACAAAAAAATTAAATGGCTTGAAAAATAAGTTTTGTGTAATAATAAATTCGAAAGTACCATAGAAAAACACCAAAATCCTGCTTAATTTTTTATTATTTAAATTTTAAAAAAATGCTCGTACGTGTATATTTGCCTCCTTCAAAAACATCTATGACAAATTTGGTAGCTCTAAATCAAACGGTCTATCCTGCACTGCGCTAATAGACAGAAACATATATTCTGCTTTATTATTAATATGGGTATATTTCCTCTCTCCCAGGTCTCCAGACACCTTTGCGAAAAGCGCTTGACCTTAATACATACCTATAATACTATTTTAAACTTGCACAATACATGAAGCATATTCTGATTACTCAGCTGTGCTTTTTAAGTGGCAAAAGAAATCTCCCATTTCTTCATATTGGTTGACTCTCTCAAGACCAGATTTTGTAATATCTTTCAAAAATTGAGAAAAGTGGGTATAGACATTCACTGATAATGAACCTAGTTATCACTAACTTTCACAACAAATAAAAATTGCCGAAATCAGTAAAGTAGATGAAGCTGGAAGACTGTTTATTAATTTTTCAGTTATTTTAAGTTTATATTCGAATTATGAAGGATAAAAGAAAAAATTTTCACAACAAATTTGTTGGCTCAAAACAGAGATAGATAATGTTGTAATGTGAACAAATGCAATCATATTTATCTCCATAAATATAACCAGGAATTAAAAATGAAGCTTCTGAGTCTCTGTACATTGACTTAGACATTGATATTTTAATAGCTAAATGTTGTGAAGACAGTTTCAAATATAAAATTTAGTTGAACAGTAAAGATACCTTAAAGGGGTTGATACGTATAGGGAGATTTCAAAAAAGCTTCTTATTTTTATAAACATATTTCCTTATATTCACAATGAAAGACTGTGCAGGCCAACATGAATCTGTCTTTTGTAGAATGCTAAATATTTTTTAATAAATCGAATACGTTGATCGTAAAATGACATTTTTTTTTTCTACTTCATTCATACTGTAGATTCTTTACTAATCAAACCCGGGGGGGGGGCAAAGCTTTTGGCTTGCTTTTTATTAAAGATCATACCTCCCTTCCTTCACATAGAATTGGAGACCTTAGTTAAGGCCACGAATACCTCACATGGCATTAGCGAACAATAACTACGAAATAAAGAACGATAGCATTTTTACTGAATGAATTGCGACAATATGTATCATGGACTTCTTTTTGCCGGTCGGTCGTTTGACAGCAAAATTCGACATAAAACTGCAGACGTAGCCACAATATAACATATCGAATTTAATTTATTTAAATCACTGCGTTTATGAGTGAAAGTGCAAGCCGATAGAGGGTTAGCGGTTTGATGGATTTGATTCAAAATTTAATAGCTATATATTAAATGTTATATCTGCGCATCAAATTTTATCTATCGAGTGTCATTTGGGCTTGAACAGCCAGTCAGACAGATTTCCTGCAAATGGAGTTTTATAAAATTTGATAAAAATCTACAAATTTGATCACAGTTCCATATCCCAAATTTCAACCATCTAGCTTAAAGCTTTTTGAGATATCGTGTGCACAGACAGAAAAACTAACAGAGAGACAGACAGGCAGAGTGCCAAAAATATTTTATCAGTCTCAGATTATATAGAAATACAGAAAATAAATATTACAGAGAAACAGCTAGATTACACAGAAAATAGATATCTCTTTTGAAATGACATAATAAATATCATGGAATTTACATTGATTTATATAAAACCTGTAAAATCAGTTAAATTTTACAGGTCAATATTTAAAAAAAACTTTTAGAAAATATCTTAGATGTTTCTAAGTATCTACCATTTCGGAATTATTACAAAGAAAAACGTATTATCTGTAAGTGCCAAATAGTGCTGGATTGTCTAAGTAAGTTTTATATTTTCGAATCAGTAAATCGTTTGAAAAAGCGCTTGCAAAGTATGTCTAATACATAAGTCAGAATAGAAATATTTTTATCTTTGAAATTAAATGGCGCGAAACAGAATTATCGCGCTCATATATATGAAACACTTTACTGCAGTAGAATAAGATAGAAATGTGACAGTATTATAATGTCAGTATATAATATAGTGACCATAATACTGACTGCTTCTATATTATACGCTCTGTTAACCGCTTTCTATTTTAAGAAACTCATCATTTTTTAGCGGCACTTTCAGAAGTCGATGAATCAAACTATAATTCCTTGGAAATGTATGGGATCATCCAAGGTGATATTCGCTTCATACTTTTTTCAGATTTTCACACCGAACTTAAAAATACATTTTTAATAGGATTCTTCTCTATAAATCTGGCTAAGAGGAAATGTGTGTTCTAAAGATGGTATTTACTTGGCAAATAAAAAAATAAAATAAAAATAAAAACCGAATATATTCAGCAAAGACCTCCTTTCTCGCAGAGTGGGGCCCAGCTATTCCGAGGACAGATTTGAAGGAATAAAGTGCTCATTTTTCAAGGGTATTTTGTACTCCCACCAAATCGCATTACGTCTAGAGTTGGTTGAAAATAATACTTTAGGAAAAATGCATTTCTGTAGCCTTCCGCGCAGAAGGAAATACTAAAAGCGAATGCAAAATGTAAGCCGGCTGAGGTGTTGTAGATGGAGTTTGCTTTCTGTGATTTCAATGTTTATATTTCCCAGAGCATTTGGCATTTTTTTTTTTGAAGAAGAAGAAGAGGAGAAACTTTAAAAGGAAAGGCGTTTTTCTTTTCAAAAGTTTGGAAAAGAGTAACAGTTAAGTAGCTTATATTTGGTATTAAATTTATGTTAATGGAATGAATCGCAGTTTTTATTTCGCGTTATTTTAGAAAATATTTTTAAATCTTTTTATTGGTTTTATCATGTTTATGCTATATTGTATTTTCTTGTAAATCGGGCAATATAATTAAATAATTTAAATAACCGTATTTTAGTTTTTATGTAAGTATGAAAAAGTTTTGGTCAAAGTTCTCATGTATCTAAACTCTTTCGAAGAGTATAAATGTCTCATTTCACTTTAAGATATAATATTTTTATATAAATAAAAGTGTTTGAAAATATTCATGCTTCAGTGTATTTCCAAAACCATTGGAGCGATTTCTATAAAACTTGGAGCGATTATTACTTGAACAAAATTGCCACAAGATGTCGCTACTACCATATAAGAAATGTGAAACATATTAAAAAGTAATAAGTTAAACTTTAGAACATTAAGGAATATTTTCGAACATTACATTTTGTCAATCTGCAGAAAATGAAAATTTTCGAAGCATTCTACATTATTTGCAAGTGTTTTTGGACGTTATTACATTTTGATAGAATCTAGAACTTTCTATAATATTCTATATTCTAAACATTCTAGAACATGCTACATTATTCCGGAATATGCAAATTTTGCAAATTCTGGAATTTTAGGGACGGTTTTTTGAATGCTATAACATATTCAAAAATTGTTGTCTTAAAAAATTTATACAGCACTTTGGTGTATTACTGAATATTCTGCAACATTATCGAGGTGTATTTAATTGTTTTTTGCGCCTTTCACCAATTTTATAACAGAATTTAGAGATAATTAATTTAGTTTAATTAAAACGTTTAAACGGAAAATCTTGTAATAAATTACAGTATTTGAAGTTTTTACTTTAATTATCGTATAACACAATGTCATATATTGTTAAAAGATTAGAACTGAATTTAAAAAGATTTTTATAATAAATTTAATAGAATTTAAAAGATATATTTTTTCTTGAAATTCTTCATCATCATTCAAGCCATACTCTTATAGAGTAACAAACCGATTGAATTCAACTAGATTGAATCTGAAGAAGATTTATGTTAACAGTGGAAATTTACTTACAGTATTTGTAAAAGAAGAAATGGATGATTGCAATGACTTGATCCTGTCCGATCAAATAAAGGGTAACGTTTATATACAATTTTCTTTATTTACAGCCTTATTTACATGAAAACAACTCTTTCTCATCTAGGTTAAATGAATGATGCTATTCACAACACGAAAATTTAACAAGAATAGTTTCTCGAGCAATTTCGGAGAAAACAACTTCACAAGAACAGCTAACAGGCTGTTGACGTCTCAGGCTACTACAGTGGTATAGCTCAGAATCCACCGACTTTCCTTCGAGTGGAATACTCAGAAGTCTGCTTCACACGAATCTCCTCTCTCCTCTCTTTCTTTCGAAAAATCTCACCTTTTATTTTTCTCTCAGACTCCACCTCTCATGTCCACATTGGTACACTTGGTCTCCCTGATACCCAATCACCGTTCAGAACAAACCTGAATGGTCTCCGGTCGACCGTGGGAATGTCCGTTGATGACCCACCCTCCACAATGGGAAAAATGAAAATTGAAATTTGGAGGGTTTGACACTCTCCCCTTTCGAAAACACGATTTATTTCCCTGGGAAATGCATGCGTGGTTCTTTATCTGGACTCACAGTAATTGGCCAGATGACCGTACTTAAAAGGAGGTCCCCCATCTGGCAATCTGGAGGCACTTAACACTGTGGGAGTTTTACACCTTGATGATACAGCTTTCCAAAAATGCTACTTATCGAGTGTGGGAAAAAGGGACGTCACAAAGATTTCAGGACGATTGAGATAAGTCTTTACATGATTTAAATAAAGAAATTATGTGTATGAAGTGAATATATAGTCTGTTTATTTATAATATTTTATAATTATTTCAAATTGAGTTAGTTCGTATCAATTTAATTTTACTAAATACCATAACTGATACTGAATTATCAGAGATACTGGGTGTTGCTTGGGATTAAAATACTTTCCTGTTTACTATCATTTATACAAAAACTATATTTGTATAAAATATTATAATGCCTAAAATCAGTTTATTCTCTTAAATGTATTTTATCTAAAATGGAAATATCAATTGAACCAGATTATTTTTAAATACTACCTATAGCAAATTTTCTCTATAAGTTATTAATATGTGCTATGTAAGTATTTCAAGTTTTTGTTTAAAAATATTGAAGAATAAGAATGATAATAAAGAAAAGAAACAAAAAAAGTTACCAAAAATAAAAATAAAAAAGTTAAAAAAAGTATTTAATTTGCCAAAAATAAAAATAAAGTTTAAAAAATCAAAATTAAAAAAGGTGGAATAGTTTCAAGTCTCGACGTTGCAAAGCAAAGGAATTAATATAAATTGTCTTATTTCACAATTAACTGCATCAATTTAATTATTTAATAAATTTAAAAAAGATTAAACATTTACATAAAAAATTTATGGAAATGGAAGTACCTACCATCATTCGAAAATTAATTAAATATTTTATACGCTTTTGCATATTGAAAATACAACCCTTTTTTTCTTAAAGATTTAAGTCCAACTCTCTAGGACGAGATTTCGAACATGCAGTCATTTCAAATTAAAATAAAATAATGCGATCCAAAACGACAAGCAGAAAAAAAAAATCCCAGAAAAAAATACTTCTAATAATAAAGAATTTGACAACAATGCATACCAAGAAAGCTATGGAGGGGCTCATCTTACATCGCCATTTCCGAAGTAAAATCATCCAAAAAGTGCTACTCTCGAGATTACTGAAACAAACAGTACTTTTTATATGCATGCTTCGTATATGGAAAAGTCAAAAATGAATCTGGATGCTTATAAAAGATAATGAGATTAAATAGTTTTTCAATAAGCATAATTGGAATCATACTTAAAGATTTCATTATAAACTTTCATAATATTTAAAACCATCAATAAATTTGATTTCAGTAAGTCAATTTTTTTGTTAATCAATATTTTTTGGAATTTTGTTTTGGATCGTCATTTTTTCTTTTCTTAAAATTAAAAAAAATCTGATCAGTTAAATGATTGACCACTTCGAATTATTTTACAATAAATTATTTAGCTTCCAAACGAATATATTTTTTGAGAATACAAGGATTTTATTCGCACATATTTCCTTGGGGTTCGTTCGATTCTTTTATTTCTTATATTAATTAAATTAGTTCGCTCGGATTTTATTTTAATTGAAAGTTCTATGCGCTACCTATTTGTTGGACTTTTGCCAATTTTTTTAATTAATTTTTTTTATTTTTCATTTTATCTATTCGAGTTTTATTTTTCACATATTCTACCGCTTCTGTGCAAAATATGAAAATGAGAATACAAATAACGTCATTAATTATATTTCTTGTGCCTCTTACATTCTATTTACTTTTTTTATATACTCCATTTTTCAGCAGCTGGCATTTCAAGGGAAAGAATGGGAAACTCAAATTTATATTAATTAATTAGCAAATATTAATTTATTGACATTTTTTTGGTTCGTTTTCCAGAGAACGCAAATTTCTTTTGCACTGTATGTTGATAATTTTTTCTTGCAGAAAATATCTTTTTAAAAATTTAATTATTTGCATTTTTTAGGATTTAATTAAAATTCCGTTATTACAACCAAGATGAATGATCTTGAATTATTTGTTTTCTTTCATAATTTGTAAAAATATGTACTCTTAAAATCTTCATCAAGCCACATAGTAGCAACATAATGAAAAGAAAAATGGCGTATAATGCAAACAGCGATTCGTGTTCTGCGACGAGAAAGGAAGGAACACAGCAAGTGTTTTTATAAAGTGAGAATGACATATGATAAAAAAAAAAGAACTGACTTTTGACTCATTATATATACAGTGTAGTTATAATTAATGTTCCAGTTTGAAATGGCCATAAAAGGAAAACTACTGGACCAAATGTTATCAAACTTGGTAATAGTTTATAAAGGATCATAGAAATTTCTTTTCCTAGAAAAAAAAAAAAAAAAACTTACCACCAGGGGAGGAATGGCATTGTATGCAATATTGCTAAGCAAAATAGGCATAAAGGAAGACGTGGGTTTAAAATGCGTTTAAATGTTTTAAAACGTGTTTCAAAGCATGTTCAATGTGGCGTCCACCATTTTCTAAAACAAGTTACGTCCCATTTCTGCATTCTCAATAGTAGCACTTAGCATATCAAGAGAAATGTTAAGCACATGTCGGTATACCGCATCTTTCAGTTACGCCAACTTGTTCAGATTATCACCGTAAACAGTGCTTTTTGAGACAACACACAGTGAAAATGTTTTGTAACACGTTTCAGAAACGATTAAACACATTTTAAACAGATGTCTTCATGTCTTACTTAGTTTAGCAATACTGCATAATGCGCTATTTTTTCCCTGGTGGTGAGTTATTGAATTATTTTTTGGCGGAAAAGAAATTTCCATGACTTTCTTTAAACAATTACCAAGTTTGATAACATTTGGTCCAGTAGTTTTCCTTTTATGACCATTTCAAAGTAGAATTTTAATTATAGCCACCCTGTATGTTGCGCCATGTGTTGCTTTAATCTAGGGTTGTTCTTAAGTTTACATTTTTATACTTTAGATCCTGCTTATCTAACCCGAAATTCCTTTGCCCTATGAATATTCAATTCTGTTTGTGTACTTATTAATTCCGAAATGGTTCGTTATTATTTATATAAACATTTATTATATTTAACCCTTAAATGCATATTGTTGCCAATTGTCTATATCCAGTTACGCTTAACTTTATTCAAAAACCCGTTGATAACCACAAACAATCAATCACGTATGAAACAAAAAAAAACTGGCATTATTTTTGGCGAATAAGTTATATCGGTTTTTTTTTTTTTTTTTTTTTTTTTTTTACATTTGAATGTGGTGGGTGATGTGATGAAGTTCAGTGTGTTATTTGAGTTTTTTAGTTTAGGTGAGTTATATTAACATCCTGTTTTAAAGCAACAGTAGGGTTATTTTTGCGACGGACCTCATAATTTTGAACCATGGTCAGATGACGAGGACGACACCTGAGCTAGCACCCCTCTCACCACGCCACACCCCACCAGCGGCAGGACGCTTAGTCCGGACGATTTTAACGTGCACCAGACCGCTTACACGACGGTTCTTCGGGTCATGAACTTGAAGCCCTCCGGTTCCAAAACCGAGACCTTACTACCAGGTCACCGCGGCCCGCATGTGTTATCTGAACAGATAGTTTGTATTGTCGAGTTCCCTATAAAGAAATGATTTATCTAATCTAATTGTTAAAAAATTACTTCTCATCTATTGTCAGGTAAGCTATCAATGCTCGACTTGTATTTGAAAATTATATTAGATACAAGCTAGATTTTTTAGGAAATAATGTATGCTGCCAAAAGTCAACATGCAATTTTTTTAAAAATAAGTATACCATATTACCTGGATTTTATTATTTATTTTTTACGTAACCTATGACTATTATCCTATAATAATAAATAAATCTTAATATCCTATAAAAATAATTAGTTTTATTATTTACCAGGATTTTCAACTAAAGTATTTCTGATTAAGTAATTAACTTAGTTGAATCTTCAATATCTGGCAAATTATCTATTGCCATAATTTTAATAAAAATATTGAATGCTGAAATTTTATTTTTTGTTTTGATTAAATAAAACGGGAATATCCAAACGATATATTTAATAAGATGTTAAATGCTACTTTTAAAATAAAATATTTGTTCCCAGAGCAAGAATTAATTTAACTTAATAAATTAAATCTTCAAATTCTCTTCATTGTTTATTTAAATTTTGTTTAAATTATTCTCGCATGTAAAAGAAACTTAATTTTCTACAATTTTATATCAAAACAATTCTGTTAACTTAAGAAAAGGAAAATTTCTCAATGTAGCAAAATATGTAGCAAGTAATTTGTAATTTAATTACTGACTATTATGAAAATTTGAAGTAAAATGGTTCAGCCATTACTTGAAAATAAAGTTTTAATTTTTTTTCGTTGTCTTGAAATTCATATAATTGCCACTCATTAAATTTCTTATTATTTTCTTCGAAAATTATAAGATTTATTGCCAGCACTTTACTTTATGAATTCTAAATTTATTGAAGCAATTTAGAAATATCAAGGCAAAATATTCATACGCAAAAAATCATGCACAAAATACCAGTAATTATCAAATTTCTTTTAATAACTCCAAACTTTTGGGGGAATTTATTTTTTAATCAGGTTTTAGAATAGATGCTTGATTAAAAAAGATTGTATTTTTCTAAAACTGGTATGTTTATATTCTACTGAAAAGTACAAATTAGAATCTAACCCATAAAAAAAAATCTGATGCGCATATACTGTTGAAAAACGGCAGAATAAATTCTGAGCTTCAGAATTGCTTTCAAAACTAAAATCTTCGACTTCAACACACCTCATTTCTTAGGAAAATTGTTTCCTTGAATCATTTTGAAAATAGTTTGTATTAAATATTCTAAACCTTCTCTAAATAGGAACATCCCAACCGCGTACACCCTAATTTAATTTTCAATAATAAAGACATTAAGAATTTTTCTCTTCATTTCTTTTAAGTTGCATTTTTGTGTTCGAAATAATTAAGCAACTAAGTTGATTTCGGTCCAACTCTTTTCTTTAATCCGAAATGCAAAACATTTCTCGGAACAGAAAAAAAAAATCAAATTTTTTAAGCACTCGTTTCAACTAAGCTTTAAAAAAAATCGTAAATTGTGCATTCTTTTCTAATCTTGAAAGTATTTTTCTGTACCGTCGTTTCCATTATTACAAAAGATGAAAGGAATTATGCATTTTTTTTCCTTCTTTGCATTTCTAAATTATTCCTTAAACAATTTCTTTTTCATAAATTTTTCCTTTAATCGCGGTCAACATCTGCTTTTGAGTTGTATTTTCTCTTTCATTTTTTTTCACGTATTTTTTGTTTTTGTCATCATTGTGAAATTTACAAATGAATCGTGAATTTAATACATTCATCCTTTGCATTCCTCATTAGGCCAACTGTTTCTTCGAGTTACATTCGTTCCTATATTAGTTATTGATTTTATCCTTCGCGTTTATAATTAAATGTAAATACAGTTTTCATACGAATGAGATTTTGAATTAGAACGCAGAACAACAAAATGACTTCTTTTTTTCCTCAAACAATTCTAAGCGAAGAAGAATTTGTTCCTACCTTTATGTTAATTACTGGAAGCGGTGATTCTTAAAACCTGCGTGAAAATATTCGACTCTTAATAAAATATGCAGAATTTTAAAGACTATTTAAGAAATTTAATATGGTAATTATTTAAATTTGGTTTTTTAGATAATTATTTTATTTTAAAGTTTTATAAAAGGATCAATGGGTTTATAAATATTAAATTCTGAATTGCATCTACATTGGAATGCATTAAAAGACTATTTTTTTGCAATTATTTTAAAAATTTATTTTTCATTTTTTCTGTAATATTTCCTAATTGGGTTTCGAGTTTCTGATGTACTCGGATGTCAGTTTGACAATTATATTCCATGCCCAAAATTTGGACTCTTATTTCCGTTTAGCAAAATCTCAATTGGAAATGGAAAGTGCTTTGCAAGGGATGGATCCGGAAGGGGAGGGGAAGTACTTTTTTGTCGGGAATGATGTGCTCCGTTTTCGATTTTGATCTTATATGAGCAACTTTTCTTTATCTCACCAGATATGTTATGAAATTTACTGTGCAGATGAGTTCTGGATACTGTTAGACATAAATGCCTTGGTGTCACAGTCTCCATTATTTTAGAAGAATGCATGCATATTGTTGCTTTTGGTCAGCAGTATTGCAGCAAATCGGGATTTAAAAATCGATCTGCAGGATATACTGCATGTTTTTTCAAGGAAGTAAGATGCATTCAAGTCAGAAACATTATTACAAAAGCAATACTCCCACCGGGGGAGGGCTTAGAAATGAGGATGTGAAGATTCCGGTATGGTAGTTGGTTCTCGGCGTGCACAGAAATAGTGGGGGTTGGCTACCTCCTGTCGATGACTGGGCTTGCTTCCTATGGGAAGGTTTGTACCGTGGCCAGTGATGGCTCTTAAGATTCAACCCTAGTTATTTCTTTAGAAATAATTACTCCTTAATACTCCTTAGAAAATAATTCCTCTACATATTTCGTCAATATTTTATACACCCTTCAACTAGAAGATAAATAGAAATCTGGGAAAATTTGAGAAGTTTGTCCTTACACTCTTCTATTTTTGGGCAGACATACCCCCGACCGTAAGACGAATTATGACCCTTGTTGAGCAAGCTCTAACGCTATTCCTAATGCTTCAGGGTGTATTTCTAAGTATTTAAAAAAATCGTTTTGCGAGCATGGAAATAAAATGGTAAATATCTTAAAAACAGGAGAAATCAAAAACCGACACATTTCCATTCCTCCATTTTTTTTTAAAATTTACATCGTATAAAGTATTTATATAAAAGTTATTTAAAAACTCTGTTTGCTCCTCTTCATATTAGTCAGCTATTCATATATAATAGTTTTCAAAAAAGAAAAAAAAAACTTATTTAGGAATACATTTTTAGAATAGCACATCTGTATTATCTGTATTACTGCAACCGAAACAAATCTATTAATTGTGGTATTTTACCATTTAAGTACTGGATAATGAGCATTTGGCATTCAGTCTAAAGCATTTTGATTTAAAAAAATACTTATTTATCCACATTTACTGACAACATTGCCCGCTTCTGAAATAATGGCCATAAATAATTACTGAATTTCTTTAATTAGTGAATAAATTAATGAATAAACTTCTGAGAATTGCTTTTTTTCATTGTTTTATTAATATTTTTACTTAAATATTAACTGAATTTTGTACAATTTTTCCGGAAAAGCTTAGGTGTATATTATCGCATATAAACCATTTTTATGTCACTTAAACCATTAATAAACCATTTTTTTTATCACAATTCAAATCATAAGCCTTTTAGTGATATCTGTTTTATTTATAGGTAAATTTTTCTTTTAACTGAGGATTAATTCACTTTTAACTGAAGATTTGAAAAATTAAAAATTAATCTGTTATCAAAATTTAAATTCACTGAAACTATTTAAAACTGCTTACTGCGATGTTATAAAAATAAAGCAATAATTAATTTTAAAAGAAGGCATCATTTCTAGGTCAGCATCATTTCTAGGTCAAACGATTCTTAAATTTACCACGGACGATAGTTTTATTACCTACCCGAGAATTAAAAAGTCAAACAGAAACAGAAAGAAAAAAAAATCATCTTACAATCGATAGTTTTTCTAGAAGCAATTATTTTATTAATATCAGAATAATTAATTGGCTTAACGATATTTATTAAAACATTTTTATTTTTTACTATGCTTACTCTCAAAAACTAAATGATATCTGGAATCGTATTTTTTTTTTAGAACTGCTACCTATATACATGCAAATATTTAAATTAATTACTTTATTATAGAATGGCAATATTACGATTAAATAAAGTTTGAATTATTTCAATACCAACAATATATAAAAACTTTAAATGATGACATATCAATTTATATAGATAAGAAATAAGAAATCTCGCTTCATTCAGATCATTCTTCCAAAGGCAATGGAAATCATATATATCTAAAGAAGGGGTAAGTGACGAACCATACGTCCCTTCCGTATATTTAGGGCCGATCATTTCCTGACAAAAATATACCTTCTCTCCTGCAGCACCCATCCTTAACAATTTTCAAGGTGTCAGTTCTATAACTGAACTGAACTGAAAGAAGCGCATCATGCGCATCACGTGTTTTGATGGAGCGCCATGTCGTTGATTTTTCTTCCCTCCCCCTGCCATCCCCCGTGCCTTATATAGAGAACTGGTAACAGATTCTGAGCGCATTCGCAATCCTTTTCCATCTGGGTGGTAGAAAGGCCCCAATCCAAAAGAGGTTTCGCAAAGATGCGAGCATTATTTATCTTTGTCTAAAATGCTCTTTTTTATTTTTGCCACTGACTTTTGAAAAGAGGCAAAAAGTTACAAAAGCGATTTTTTTTTTTTTTTTGTAGAAAAATATAGCGTAGTGGACAAATTTCGGACAAAGGAAAGGATGGTCGTTTTATTTATAAAGTGACATTTAATTCATGGTTGTTAATTTATCCTTGATATCTACAATATAAAGCATGAAACACATGTGTCTGTTTCTCTTAAATCATATATTTGTTTCTCTTAAAGTGCAGAGTAGTTCAGAAACTCGATAGCTCAAAAAATGACATACATGAGGCTGATACACAAAGTCCATTCGTAACAACTATCATCTCGAGAGCGTCATTAAAACATTAAAAAAATTAGATACTTCATGCGATCGGAAGCCATAATGCTATAATTACAGATCATTCAGTCTAACATTCTTTATAACAAGACCACAAGAGATATTTGAATACTAGGATACCGAACTGCCCTCTAATCAAGTCCTGCTTCTACTTAGACAATATAATCAACAAAATTGACAGGATTACACAAAACACTTAAACATGCCTTTTGTAGTCCATTTACAGGTTAAATGTTCCATTTTCAGTTTTCAAAATAAATTACTTTTTAAGATGTGTGATAATTTAAAAACATCAAGCGCAACTTTGATATTTTTGTACGACTCTAGGTTAACAATTTGTGAAGTAATTAACACACGAAAAGGGTTCATTTATCATCTTAAAGATCGATACAGTTATCTGTTGAATGATATTCATTTAAGAGTTGCACAAATATTTATATTTGAGAACATGATGTAGTTTCGGTTAGGTGGGTTTGAAGCTCGAAATCGCGTAGGCAATGAATATTGAAGCTTGAAATAGTGTAGACAATGAATAAATCATAAAAGGCAATTTTCATCATCGTCTTTTAATCGCACATATTTTTTTTACCTGCTTTTACCAGTATTGCATTATTATTACGTATGCTTCCTTGAAAGCAGATGCGTTTTTAAAAGGTTGACCTGCTTCTACCAGTATTGCTTTATTATTATTACGTATGCTTCTTTGACAGCAGATGCGTTTTTAAAAGGTTGACGTAGAGCTATGACATCATAGCTTTTATTTCATCACAAAATCGGTCCAGTTCCAAAATTTTGTTTGCCAGCTAGAAAAATTGAAAATTAAAATTTACAAAAATTATATATAGAGAGAGGGGGGGTGGGATAGAGACTGATAGAGAAGTCTCGTGATTGTTTCAAACCGGTTTAAACTAGTTAATGACTTAAATTAATTAAAACAAATAATGACTTAAAAATAATAATGTACTCAGATGATGACTTGAACTTTGCGATCGTAAATTTCATTTTAATTTTTTCCTTTTTTAAATTTTTTTTCAAAATTCATTTTATGCATAATTTATAACAATGCTTTCTATTTTTGGAATTGAATACAATTTATTTGTGTCATCGAATCCCTCACTCTTCAGTTTTCAGCAATGTTAAGAAAAAAATATTACTGTCTTTTGACATTAACTCTGAGGCAGAATTTTTAAATCCCATTCTGTTTAGTAACATGATGCCTTTTTAAGATGCTTCTGCAGAAATTCTTTGCCATTAGTTTATATAATATACTACGTTTCGTTTAATTTTCTCAAATTATTAAAATATTCTAATATTCGCATCAAATCATTCAAAAGTTACCGCAATGATTTGGTGGAAAAGGAGACGAGAGTTCAAAGATCGGTACATTTCTGCCAGATGGTTGAAATATGGGAACAAAAAGAAGGCTGTGACCCATCTATCAGTTGAACATTCAGATGACATAGGAGAAGACGAATACAAATTAACAAAAGTGAAGTTTAAATGTGAAGCTTTTTAAAGTACGTTTTAAGTATTTTAAAGCTTAAAATGTAATAAACAATTAGACTTGATAGACTTTTATTCCGAACAGAGCCGATTTGCCGGTTACAGCTAGTAATTATAATCGTATGAAGATGCTTGCTATTTTTAGCAATTCAAACAATCATTATCGGCTAGCCTTTTTTTCCCATTTAAATATAATGTTAAGAACACGCCATTTTCCTAAAAAATAAAACGTTTCAGAATTTTTAGTTACTATATTAATTTTTAATTAATATTCTTGTTAAAATTTTTAACGAAAACTATATTTAAGCAATCAGAAGATAGATCCAAGCTGTGTTTGAAGTTTAAAAAAGTAGCCCGTTGGGATTAAACAAGTTTTCAACTGCTTAAAACTCTCTTCACGCACCCTAACAGAAAATATTTCTGTTATTCTTCATATTTATTTTCTTAAATTTCAAGTATTATGTGCATAGCCAGGCTTTGACAGAAGAATTCAAAAAATGAAACTTTTAAGGTACTAGAAACGAACTGAAAAAATCTCTAATCTCTGTATTAAGTTATTGTAAATGTGCTTTTTTAAAATTTACGTAATTTTTACCCTTTTTTTTATTGAATTAAAAAAACAACTGATCCATTAATCCTCTTCAAACTTTCATTCCACAGCAAATTTTCGATGTCAGTTTAACGTAGATTAAGTCGAAACATGGCATATCTTGAAACAATTTAAAATTCCTTACTTTTTTAGCAGAAGCTTTTCTGGCGAACCACTTTTGGTCCATATTTTATAACAAGTTTAGCGAAGGAAACCTTAGTCATTTAAACCCAGAAATTTATTGACAACTTAAAGCAAAATCTTCTTCTTTTACATCTAAATCAGCGTAGCAAATAATTTTAGTTAAATTAATAAATTCCATTAAGTTTTCTTATATTTCAATAATATTAAAATGAGTCTTATTGCGAGGCCAAAATTACACACTTAATTAACGAATTTAAATCAAAAGGTGTCGGATTTACAAAGCAACTAAAATAACTTTCTGTAAGACTAAATTAAACAAATGGTGCGATGGTGCAGAATTTTCTTAAATTTAGTTTGCGAATGGCTTGTCGCAACAACATGCTCTAAATTTATGTTCGGTCAATATCGATCCTACAATTATCGTTACGAAAGGCGTCCTTAAGATCTTTCCATGCCTTTAACTCTTTAAATAAAAAAAAAATGAAATTATCTTAAAACTTTATCGATTCCATTGTGACTACGTAAAGTGGTGGATGTCTAGATATGAGGTAACTTAGCAGAGGATAGTACTGTCTAGGTTTGTTCTTTTAATAATAGCTCCGGTATGGCAAAAACTATATAAAACATAATGAGGCATTAAAAACCATTTTAGTATTAATAGCATTCTTAATACTTTCAAATAATGAGGCACGAGGTCCATCCCAAAATAGACCCAGTGTTCCTTTAAAACGGGGCGTTAATATAACTAAACTAAACCAAATAATGAGGTATCGACGTCAAAATTTAAAAAAAAAACTGCCCCGCCTTGAATCTGTACTTACAGTTAAGAAATCTAAAACTTTGATTAAGTTATAAAGCTCTTTTAAAATTCTCAGCATCAGTTATCGAACGAAACTTAAAAAAGATTAATAAAGGTTCTTGGTCTTGGTCTACCCCACGACGGCCCGCCCACTCAAAAGGGTGTAAGACCATGAAGTCGCCGGGGAGAGAACCATTATTTATTTATTAAAAAACTTACAATCATCACCAGAATATGGGTGGTAAATAAGGGTTTTACATTATAATTCATTTGATTAAAATAAAATATTTAAATGAAATTGTTCTCAAACCAATTCTGGATTCAGGAGACTAAGTTGAGAAGTATATAGAGAAAGCATTAACACACATAAGCATAAAAAAATATCACAATGTCCAAAGAATGGTAGACATAGTACACTGTACAGCAATATCGGACAATGTACCAATATCTAAAATCACCAATCTGTCCCATTATATAAAGTGAAAAATAAGTGAATGACACAAATGCAAAGTGAAAATACAAAGCAGATCGAGAATGACAAAAACATAAAAAAAGCACCATTAGAAGGTAAATCAAGAATATAAGCAGAAACGCATTAAGTTTCTAATAGCTATAATCCTACATAAAAAACAATAGCAACTAGAAGCTGCGCCAGAATAATTACATAAATAAAGAATCAATTAAAACAAGATTGCAAACAACCCAGGGCACAGACCCATCATCGTAGCCTCTTCTGAATTTCCTCACAAATATCTCTAGAGACTTCACAAATCTTCCCCATCATCCTTAGCCAAGACTCTTCCTGAGTACACTGAGAAACCAGTGAGCTTTGGATTCGCTAGAGGAACGGGTGAGTTGATATGGACTAGTGTGCGTACATTCAAAAGCAAAATGGTAGGCATCCCCCAGAACACCGCAGGAGCAGAATGGGCTGTTTATTATATTAAATCGATGTAAATATAAAAGGAAAAGGACCATGTCCAGAAACAAAAAAAATAATAAGTATTTATTATGTGTTAATAAATGAAAATCCCCTTTGGGAACAAACACTCTGACTTTTACTCTTACTCTTTAAATATGAATAAAGAGCCGAAATTGCGATTGATTTTCCTTATTATTGCAGACTTGGCATGATGGTCCGCTAACCCATTACCCGGGATACGGCATGTGCTTTCACCTAAGACAAGCCTACCAACCCTTCCGCCTTGATCATGTTTAATTTAATATCGTTATTAAATTTCGAATTGCATTTCTTTCTCTTTAAAATTTCAATTGATGAAAAGTCATCTGTAAAAATGTTAATTTTGGCACAGTTTTCCAAAGCCCAAAATTAATTGCCGCAAAATTAATTGCCACCAACTCAGCCTAGAAAACAGAATTATAAGGGGCCAATTTTAAAAAATGAGCTCTAATTAGTTTATTATTTTTAAAGATGCACATCGCAGCCCCAACCTTGCCGTCAGTGTACACCTCAAAGTCAGAATCTTTGATACTATTTGGAAATTCAATTGTTTAATAAAGGTTCTTAGAAGATCTTTAGTTCCAACCACGCCACATTCCCAATACTAAAATTAATTTTTCAGATGTGTCCAGATATTTTCTTTCCAATAAACCCAGAGAGAGAAAAGAAATTTCATTTTTTTTCTTTATATTCAATTCATAAAACCAGGAGGCCGAGAGGAAATAAAGGCAAAAAGAATACACATAAAGCCAAACAAACAATATTTCCTGGCTGAGCTGCAGCCCTCCCCCTACAGCCCTCTCTCTTCCAAACAAAAACGTCAAAGTAGATTTTCTGAATTTGAAACTAGCTTCTGTCAGAAAGGTGCCTTCAGGATCGATAAAACGAATGTCAAACATAAGATTTATCGCAGAGCAGCAGAGCTCTACGAAACATCTGCTTCCACGGTCTCGACACAACCTTTTAGGGGAAAGAAAAAGATTGGTATCATCTTTGACATTTGATAGCTCCGGCATTGTTTCTCTCGGGGTACTTTTTGAAAGAGCTTTAAGTCTTCCTTTTCCCCTTTTTGATAAGTTCGAAATTTTTACTCGTGAGTATTCCCGAACCGATGTGTGTGTGTGTGTGTGTGGTGACCATTGCTTTTTCCGCTCGAAAGTAAAAGACGAATTTTCAAAGTATTTTTAAAGGAAAAAAAGCGCATCGGAAATGTACATTCACTTTTTCCGGATGGATATTTGGTCAAAAGGTGGAATTCGTAATGCTTTGAAATGCGAATAAAAGTAAATTTGGTAATAGTTGGCTAATTTGAAATTGACTGGATCGTCATAAAAATTCGGTTTATTGCAAAATTCACTATAAAAATATTTGGATCTATAAATGAGTAGGATTAAATAGGGACATTGTGGACGAATTTTGATAACTTCGTCATTTTCTTTGATTTGAAATATTTTTGCAAGGTTGAAAATTGGCCTATAATTTAAGTGAGAGCATATTCATGTTATGTAAGGCTTATTAAACAATACTCTTTCTACAAATTAAAATAGGATTTAACCAACCTCAGCTAAGTTTATAAATGTTCCTGATATGTTCCCAAATATCCCAGAGACAATGCAGTAAATGGGAATTTTCACTTCTGAGCAGAGATCTGAGCATAATATATTTCAAATTATAAGAACATGAACCTTAAAATCTGTTTTTCTGCCCGTTCCGAAATATCTGCCAAAGTACTGCTTTTTTAAATTTTTTTTAAATAAAAATATATTAATTTCATTTTATTTATTTTTAATGTGCATTTAAACTATCATAACTAATAGTGTCCCAAAATCAACACAAGATTTGAATTTGTCACCAATCATGCAGTAAGAGCTTGGCAACCCTATTTAAAAAACCATTTGACTGCTGACAGTTTAGGGTTACACAACAGAGCAACATGTTAAGGCAAGATTTGAATTAATTAAAAAATACAGGTATTTTCTTTAAATTGTTATATTTTTTATTGAATCGTAAAGTACACAGGATAGCGTTATGTATGGAATAACACATAGAACAAATATCCTCCACGTCTTTTCTGGCACATACGCACTCTTTTGTCGAAATTTTCCAAGACCATTTTGCATAAACATGGCTGAATTTCGTTGATGTAACGTTGAATTTCACTCTTCAATACACGCTTGCTTGTTGGTAAAGACTTTTAATTTTAAATAACCTCGTAGAAAGAAATCCAATGGTGTTAAATCACACGATCTAGGGAGGGGGACAATTCTCAAATTTCCGAACTGTGGCAGCCAGACTTTCATTATTTTTGAAATATTGTTCAACAATGAAAACACGCTGTTCTATCGTGCAACGCTCCGCTTTTTACTAATTTTAAACTATCAGCTGTCAAATGGATTTTTAACAGAGTTGCCAACACTTTATTGCACGAATGATGGCAAAATAATAAACTTTTGAATTAATTTTGGAACACCCTTTATTAAGTTTGGTAAGTCTTGGTTAAATTGTCTAGTTTGTAGAGCACCAACGCATAACGTTCCCCTTCATTATCAATTAGCCGCTTTTGATGACCAGTTGGTTCGATGGAGATATTAATTGTATTTAATATCAATGAAATCTCTTTGCCGCAACCAACTATTAATAATAATCATAATTTAATAATAATAATTTATAATAATTCTATTCTTAATTTTGAAAAAAAAAATCCGAAAACAAACCCTTATAAAAACAGAAATGAAATGAATCTTATAAGGCAAGCGAAGGAAATATCTAGACTTAGATTGCACTTTAAAAGTAATAAGGTAATAGTTCAATTTAGAAGCAAAAAATGCAGTACCTCACTTCATATTAAATCCCTTATTCATTTTTCTCTGACATCAGCTCCACCTGAAAAAGTCTGTATAAGATATAAAATTTGGTAGAATAACTTTTATCAGGCACTCAGAAATAACAAACGTGTTAAATATCAAAAAGATTAAAAAACAGTTAAATTAGAAACTAATGTTTTAACAGTCATTTTTAAAGACGTTTTATATTTTTTAATGGATACATAGTATAACAATGAAATTCTCGAATGAATTAAGTGCATGAAAAAAAAACCCAATAAAATTCTATTTCGGTGAACTCAAGGCGCATATATACTAGCTTACGTAATCAATTTAGATATAAACACAATTTTTAACTTTTTAAAATTTTATCTTAAAAGAATGAATAGAAATACGAATTATATTCAACATTTTAACATTACATTAATAAGAAATTCCAGCCAACAAGAAAGAAATTAGAATAATTGAAGAATTATAATTAAAATCATTCAAAATAATCATCTGCACTGTATAATCTATGTAAGTTGAAGAATGAATGATAATTTAAAGTATAAATTTTAAGGTATCCGAATGGCACAAATTAAAAATTGTTGTCCAATTGTCAGTAGAATTAGAAAAGCAGAACAATTCTTTCGAGAGTTAAACCAGCAAGTATTGATCTATTTTTTTCAATTTTATCAAAATTATTTTGCCGACTAAATTTAAATGCTACGAAATTTTTAGATTTAATTATTCTACTATAAAAATGTTAATTTAATAAACAATTACTTTCAATGGCAGCATTTTGGAACATATATAGGACCATTACTATTAAAAAAAAAAAAAGTAAACCGTGAATATGTTAACTATCTAGTTCATAGAAAAGCTCACTAGATAAGCTCACTAGAAAAATTATGAAACATTGGAATCAACATATTGCTTTGAAATTTTGAATTTTTCAGTAACGATTATTGATTGGCTGGCTTAAATCTCTAGGTGCATTCAAGAGGCAGCCATTTAAACAGGTAAAAGTTTATTTTTTGTTGAATCCAGTAATCTTAAGAATACTTTTACACACACACACACACACACACACACACACACACACACACACACACACACACACACACACACACACACACACACACACACACACACACACACACACAGGGTGCCTTAAAAACCCGTGACCGCGGCTTTTATTCCTTAAATATTGATTACAGACATATACTGTAAATTACAAAGTTGCGTAAAAAAAGTGCAAAATATGATGAAATCGATTAAAATTTTTAGGGGATTAAACTTAAAAAAATACAAAATTTCAATTTTTATACGGACCCCGTACAAACAAATTCCCAGTGAGTAAAATGTGCCCCATCCTCTAATAAGGTCATGTACAAAATTTCAGAATTTTATTATGAAAACTCTCAAAGATATGTTAAAACAAAGTTGGTGAAGGGTCAATCACAAATTAAAATGCAAATGTTTACAGCTTCAGTGCAGATGACGCGACGCAGGAATGCATCATAAGAAAATAAAATATGCTTCATATCTTTAATTTTAAATACAAATTTTAAAATGTATGCTTCCTGAAAAATACTTTAAAATTTTATATCATGAATTACAGAATATAATTTAAAAGTAGCAAAGTCAGTGAACTTGTAAAAAAATCTTATGTAATCTTTCATTGAAGTAATCTTTCCTTTAAGTTATATAATCTTTCCTTTATGTAATTATTTCTACACATTTTTAATACTTTTGAACCAATAAATAGCAAAATTATTATTTATTTATTCAATCATTACTTTCTTTGTTAATTTGTATACGACCCCAAAAACACGAACATTTTTCCTTTTCGCGAACTCACATCCAGGTATCGAAAAGTGGTTTGAGTCCGCATTTATGTAGTTTCATATCTTTGAGACTTTTTGTGATAAATTGCTGAAATTTTGTACATGTCCTTATAAGAGGATGGGAAACATTTTACTCATAGGAATTTTTTTGTACGGGGTCCGTATAAAAATTTAAATTTTGTATTTTTTTAAAGTTTAATCCCCTGAAAATTTTAATCGATCTCATAACATTTTGCATCTTTTTTTACGCAACTTCGTAATTTACAGTATAAGTTTATGATCAATATTTAAGGAATAAAAGCCGCGGTCAAGAATTTTGAAACATCCTGTATATCACTGCATCTTCTTCTCACTCAAGGAGTTTACTGGAAATTTTACCTTTGCACACGACCGTTTTTCAACTTAATCAACCAACTTAAAGCATTCCATTGTCAGGAAAACAAAATTTGTATTTTTGGTGAAGCACACATTGAGCGTTCTTAATCGATTCACTTTAAGTTAACAGTTATAAATCCTAGAATCAAAACCATCAAAAATTTTGCTCTTGACTTATGTAAATTAATTTTTCCAAGTCCTTTCTTGAATAGTGCTCTAGATAGTTTAATTGCGAAAATACTCTGATTCAAAGTTGTATGTTGCATACCCAAATAGCAATGGAAACAAATGCTCTGAATTACTCAAATCTTAGGTGTATATACAAATTTGTAGCAAAATTATCTGCAAGTATGGATCCATCATATTTAGAGAATTAAATGCACCTAAAATCTACATCTGAATGACAATGGACATACATCTAATCAGAATCTTTGTTAGAATTAATTTGAGTTTAGTTTAGTTTATTTATATTAAAGTCCAGTTTATAATGCAGCACTAAGGCTATTTTGAGACCGACTTTGAAATTTTGAACCGCGGATAGATAATGAGGACGACACCTGAACTGGTATCCCCAGTCTCTCCATACCACGCCACACCAGTGGGAGGACGTTTGTCCCGGACGTTTAACGCATACCAGACCTGCTTACACGCCTGTTCTTCGGTAGAATCGGATCTTGAACCTGAAACACTCCGGTTCCGAAGCCAAGGCCTAGAATTAATTTGAGATATCGATGTCAAGTTATTACCATAATTTAAAAAAAATACCAAGCACAGAAAAAAAAATTTCTTGCACTTCTTTGATAAGCCAACAACCACATCCGGTCATTGGACAGCTATTTAGACGTATAGGTACATGCGTTAACCTTTTATAACCCTCCCTTCTCATATAATGGTATGCGAAAGGGGAAGGTTAAATAGTATAAATTATACGTATAATACTTAATGGTTTACCAATTACGGTATAGCACTTACTGATCCAATAATAAAAAAAATAGGGCGGGGGGAGGTATGATTCACGCTCAAGTTTGAATATGTTTTTAAATTTTTAAATTTAAAATTAATGAGGAGTTAAATTTTTAATTAAAAGAAATTGTTATGTTTAATTTAGTCATAATACCAGAACTTAAGTTACACAAATGTCAACAAACTGATATTAAAAATCTAAATTTCAGAAAATCCCAGACAATAAGCAAATAAAATTCTAATTAAAATTTCGAAATTAACATAAAGCAAAATAAAATGATTAGAAAGGAATTAAACTTTTTCTCAAATTAGAAATTTCACTCTCTGCAGACAGGAATTTTAAATCAGTAAAGGCAACATTGCTCATGAATCAAAATTTTGAATGCATAATTATGAAACATTATTAAAAATTGTAACAAACATAATTTCCTTTCGTTATAGAAGCAAAATAAAAATGTTTTGGGGAAATCTGGATTGTTATCTTTGTAGCAATCTCATGATTAATTATAGTTTGCTTTCCTAAGGTACAAGTACTCATTAAAATTATTTTTACACATTTATCGCATAAACCTTATGTTAGAAAAAATAAGTTTTATGATGTCGAAAAGTTTTAATATTTCTTCCTCGCAATATTACAGACAAACGCAATTTTATTTGGCCTCGTACCTGAGCTAGGAGGAAAAAATCAATTTTGCGCCGGTTTTTCATTCACTTAAAAATTCAGATACACATGGTGAGTACTTTTATTAAATTTCCCCGTGATTCTTAGTTTTTCAGGCTCCCGTAATAAAAGCACGTTATATTGTTTTAAGAGTATTGCTTTATTACTTTTAAAAATTTATTTTTAAGAAATATAGTTTAAATATGAAATTGGTTTAAGAAATTTTTATGAATGGAGTATTAAAATTTAAGGAAATTTATGTTTAATATTTTAAAGCTTTAGTGAATTATTTTTTTTTTTTAAATTTCCGCATAGATTAATAAAAATCTAAGTTATTACTTTTTTATTATTTCGTGATGTAAAAAAATAGCCTTTTTATTTATTATTTTTTTCTATACGAAATATGCATGAAGAATGTATTACAATCGCTATGAAATTTGACCTTGAAAGTTTTCACGAATCCTCGTTATGTTAACCAGTTAACTATTTCAACCTTTTCGGAAAATGCATATCTAAATTGTGTCGTAAAAATTTAGCTACATTTAATTCTTGTTACTCCTGACGAATAAACTCGTCATAAAGCAAAATGTTGTACTTCTTGTACTTGTACTGTAAAATGTTGTACTTCCATGACGAATATATAACAGTTAA
The DNA here is from genome assembly GCF_947563725.1 of Argiope bruennichi. Classification (NCBI taxonomy): domain Eukaryota; kingdom Metazoa; phylum Arthropoda; class Arachnida; order Araneae; family Araneidae; genus Argiope; species Argiope bruennichi. The sequence continues at coordinate 13,797,389 of NC_079159.1, forward strand.
CTGGTTAAATGCTACATTTTCCTAAGATCTCTTTCCGAAGAACATTTTTATATTATGTCTATATGTCCATCCATCCATATAGTTATGAATATCCTTCGGTGGATGTACATGAAAGAAATCCAATAAGATAAATATTGGAAAACATCATTTTATTCAACAAATATATTAAAAAAAGACCTCGAAACTCAATTAGAAAAAACGCAACCAAAATATACAAAAAGAATATCTCTTTCAACACAAATTGATAACTAATTGCTAAATTTGAAATAATAGTGCTATTCTTAAACAGCTAGACAGCTTGCTTTGCGATCATCATTCTAAGAAGAGAATTAAACTGCGTGTGTGAGCTTGGATTTAAAAGGACTTTTGATGGGATGTGACGTCACATAGGAGGTCTCAGATCTCAACTCTTAATTATGAGGGTCATAATCCTTCCATTTTCCAGAACTTTCATTTTTGTCGTCAAGTGGTCGCCGAGTTTATAAATAAAGTCGAGGTCACTGTTCTGCCCGTAGATTTTTGTTTTTAAATCAATATTGAGGATAGCTGTTTTATAGGTTCGACTTCAATTATCTGTGCCCAATAACTTAAAAAAACACCCCCCGAATGATTTAGGAAGTTGAATTTAGTATGTTGTTTTTAAATCAAAGTATCGGATTTATATCGAATTTCGTATAAAACTGTGAAGATATCCGATTGTCTGTCCGTGAATTTGTGAGCACAATAACAAAATTGCGACATCTTAGAAATTTAATAAGTGGTCTTTACATCTAATTAGTAAATCTGTATCAAATTTTAGAATAATTTAGAGTAATCTATCAAAGTCTATTCAGTTGTCTATATCTATTAAGTTGTCGCAGGGACATGGAGAGGTGTTATGTCTATATCTATCTAAACATGTATTTTGAAACTCAAACACAAAGGCGTAATGAGCTAAATAGGTAATAATTAGCATGCGATCTTTATATTCAAATTATATATAAGTATGAAATAAAAAATTAAATTTTATACATGAAACTTTTTCTTTTTGTAAATAAGTTAAAGAAAAGAGGCAAAACTCAAAATGCATGTACGACCAAGTCAAACCCCAAAACCATTTTATATTGTGACATCACATGATATAATCACTGGAATAAAAATCTCCTTAGTTAAACAGAAAATCCAAAAGAATTCGTTTTGATATAAATTTTAAAAAATAGTTATCTTAAAATCGTTTTCACTTATAAACATTTAAAACAGTTAAAAGAAAAATTCTAGTTTTCCGCAGCATCCTTCCACAAACATTCATTTAAATAATAAGCAGTAAACAAAACAGAAGAGAACCCTTGCCAACAGAATAAAAATATTGATTACTTTAATTAAGGTGAAACAAAATACTTTCGCTGTTTTCATTTCGATTTGACAAATCATTAAAATTGTTTCATTTTTTATAGCAATAAGGAAAAAGCATTTCGTTTGAAAGTAAAAATTTAAATACTTTATTTAAATTGCAATAAACTTTCTATGTTATCTGTTTATTATATATTTCTATGTTATTATTTAAATTGCAATAAACTTTCTATGTTTCATTAGCTAAAAATGTTTGGCAATTATTTTAAAATGTTTGGAGGGTAATTTTAGATTATGTAGTACAAAAAAAATATTCTCTATAATAATGTAATTTCGTTTAACTGAATAACAATCCAAAACATGCACTTAGAGTGGATACATACTTTCTAGAAAATTGTGGTACTTTTTTTTCTAAGGTTCATTATTGTATTATGCGTAATATTTAGCACAATGTATTAAAGATGGTTTAGGTTTCTGTAGAAAATTATACATACCGTGGTATTATATGCAAAACTGAAATTAAAGTCTATAAAATGGTAATTATTTTGGGACTGCGCAACTGAGTTTAATGATCAGGTGAGTTTTATTGTACCAAGAAATCCCTACAAAAATTAATATAAAACCCCCTCGATACATAAATGTGTAAATATAAATGATTGAAAATATTATGAATTATTTAACATGTTGATGTTTATAGACTGGGGTTGTATTTGTATATAATAACATGTGATTTGCATGATAAAAAATGTTGAAAATGCTCTACAAATGTAGCATCTGAAACTGTCATATTTGGTCGACTATTCGTAAAAAAGAGGTCACTAAAAAAGAGTTTTCAAAATCTTTACTTATAATAAAGATGAATGTGTGCTTGTGTATTGGCATTTTATAGGCCAGACCGTTTGACCTGGGGCAACAAAATATGGCACATTTACACTTTGCAGATGGAAGTATGTACTTCGGAGTGATTTTTGAATTTTTAATTAGAATTTTAGTTAATTAAAAATTAGAATAAACTTTCAGCATTTTTCTGTGATAACTTTCGAAACTATTACTGCACAAGACTGATTTTTCCATCATCGTAAAGTTCAAAAAATGATCTTTTCAATTATACCAAAGTTTTAAACTACAAATTAAGTTTCTATTTTTAATGAATTAAAAAATATTTTAATTATATTTTCCAACAATTTATTTTGCACAAAATGAAAATAAAACCTAAATTACTAGAACACGTTGGGAGTGCGTGGGGAAATTTTATCAGCGCTTTGCCATCATGTTGACAAAAACTCAAATTGAGTTAACTTTTATTACAAACTAGCCGCCTTTGACGACCAGCCGGTTCGCCAATCTTAATGCTCGTTAAAATTTCAATAATTAAATATTTTATGTAATTCCTACTTTAATATTTTCTTCATCAAATATTTTAAAGCTTCAAATGTTGATAGTCATGTAATTCACTCTAAATAATATAAAGTCCTTCAGCCATAACATAATATGTATCTCTCTAATTTTCTGTTAGTTGCGGTAGAATTTATGCTTAAAATTAAAATGGAAATGACTAAACTGCAATTAATGTAATAATATTTTTTACTGAAACAAAGCATTTTTTTTAATAATATCATTACTGATAATAGAGTCACAGAGCGTTTAAACTTTATGGGCACTAAAGAATATCTTTCTTAATTTATGTATTATCTCAAGAATTTGTCAACAAAATTTTCTCAGATTCATCATGAACAGATCGATTTATTAACAATGTTTAATTTTAAATGCATCAAACCTTAAGAAAATAAAATGAATCGTTTAAAATAATCGGTCGAAAACAGGTTTAAAAAAACTACTTAAAAAACGATGTACTTAAAACTATAAGCATATACAAAAAATATATAACTAACATAAATACAATTTACTTACAAAAGCATGCAACTAACCTAAAAATAATTTAAATCATCCGTTGATTACGGTTGTCATGGCAACAATCAGAACACAATGCGCATGCGTGAATTTTCTTCGCCAGTTACGTTCACGCAGATGCGTGAATTTTTCTACGCCAGTTGGGGTAACGCTATGCAGATTAGACATTTTTAATTTCCTTTATTCTGTGTTATTTTAATTCAAAAGTACTTCAGAATGAGTCTGAAACATGGATTAATTAACAATGTTTAATTTTAAATGCATCAAACATTAAGAAAATAAACAGAATCGTTTGAAATAATCAGCCGAAAAATATTAACCCTAGCCTCATTACTGTTGGGAGAAAAAAATAACTGAAGCCTTACTCATTTGGCGGTGGAGAAAATGGAAGATTTATTTGGCGGGAAAGTTAGTTTTTAATTAATAATTAAAATTCTAATTAAAAATTCGAAAAAAGGAAGCCCAGGTGCACATTTCCGACCTCCAAGTTATACATGTACCAAATTTGGTAGCTGTAGGTCAAACGGTCTGGCCTGTAGAGCGCCAACACACACACACACACACATTGAGCTTTATTATAAGTATAGATATAGATATAGACTACACGTGTTTGTACAAAATGGAAAAAATATAAAACGTGATATTTTCTAAAAAAATGAATGCGTGAAAAAGTTTTCTGTGACGATTTGAAAGAGCTATATTATAATTCAACAATTCAGTTTTATTTCAGATATACATAGCTTAGTAAAAACAGGATGTCCATTCTAATCAGGACTCAACTGTTAATTTCTAAAACTTTATTAATTAGCGTGTATATGTTAATTAGCGTGTATGTGTTAAACCTGATCTGAATAAAATATAGTTTGAATCAAAAAAATTTCTGATGAATTATGAATTTTAAAATTTTATACAGATGTTATACACATACCTTGTTTTGTAAGTCATGTTTAGTAAAATATTTTTGAGACGCTAATACTTTAAATAAAAAAATGTTCTTACTCTTTTTGAATTAAAACTGATTGAGTTATGATAATTTGGAATTTCAATTTTATAAAAAACGCGATTTTAGACCTCTTCATTGTTTTTCTCAAAGAATATGCGCAAATCAATGCTTGGATTTACTGCAAAACTGGTGTAAACTATGCAAAATAATAAATTGTTGATTTCCCTAAAATGATGATATTCAAAATTTTATATTGATCGGTTAAGCTTGGTCTCAGAAGTTTGAAATGTTAGATTGTCTAGATAATTTTATTAAAGTTTTATCTCTTCCATTTCAAATTCAAATTTAAATCTTAAGTCAGCTGCCAGCAAATTAGAGAAATGTATATAGTACAAAGAACAAAATGTCATTATGTTTCTACAATAATATGAGTTATGTTACGTGACTAATATGAGTTATGTTACGTGACTAATATGAGTTATGTTACGTGACTAATATGAGTTATGTTACGTGACTAATATGAGTTATGTTACGTGACTAATATGAGTTATGTTACCTGACTAATATGAGTTATGTTACGTGACTAATATGAGTTATGTTACGTGACTAATATTAGTTATGTTACGTGACTAATATGAGTTATGTTACGTGACTAATATGAGTTATGTTACGTGACTAATATGAGTTATGTTACGTGACTAATATGAGTTATGTTACCTGACTAATATTAGTTATGTTACGTGACTAATATTAGTTATGTTACGTGACTAATATTAGTTATGTTACGTGACTAATATGAGTTATGTTACGTGACTAATATGAGTTATGTTACGTGACTAATATGAGTTATGTTACGTGACTAATATGAGTTATGTTACGTGACTAATATGAGTTATGTTACGTGACTAATATTAGTTATGTTATGTGACTAATATGAGTTATGTTACGTGACTAATATTAGTTATGTTACGTGACTAATATGAGTTATGTTACGTGACTAATATGAGTTATGTTACGTGACTAATATGAGTTATGTTACGTGACTAATATTAGTTATGTTACGTGACTAATATGAGTTATGTTACGTGACTAATATGAGTTATGTTACGTGACTAATATGAGTTATGTTAAATGACTAATATGAGTTATGTTACGTGACTAATATTAGTTATGTTATGTGACTAATATGAGTTATGTTACGTGACTAATATGAGTTATGTTACGTGACTAATATGAGTTATGTTACGTGACTAATATTAGTTATGTTATGTGACTAATATGAGTTATGTTACGTGACTAATATTAGTTATGTTATGTGACTAATATGAGAAATGTTACGTGACTAATATGAGTTATATTAAATGACTAATATGAGTTATGTTACGTGACTAATATGAGTTATGTTACGTGACTAATATTAGTTATGTTACGTGACTAATATTAGTTATGTTATGTGACTAATATGAGTTATGTTACGTGACTAATATGAGTTATGTTACGTGACTAATATGAGTTATGTTACGTGACTAATATTAGTTATGTTAAGTGACTAATATGAGTTATGTTACGTGACTAATATGAGTTATGTTACGTGACTAATATGAGTTATGTTACGTGACTAATATGAGTTATGTTACGTGACTAATATGAGTTATGTTACGTGACTAATATTAGTTATGTTACGTGACTAATATTAGTTATGTTAAGTGACTAATATGAGTTATGTTACGTGACTAATATGAGTTATGTTAAATGACTAATATGAGTTATGTTACGTGACTAATATGAGTTATGTTACATGACTAATATGAGTTATGTTACGTGACTAATATGAGTTATGTTAAATGACTAATATGAGTTATGTTACGTGACTAATATGAGTTATGTTACGTGACTAATATGAGTTATGTTACGTGACTAATATGAGTTATGTTACGTGACTAATATTAGTTATGTTACGTGACTAATATTAGTTATGTTAAGTGACTAATATGAGTTATGTTACGTGACTAATATGAGTTATGTTACGTGACTAATATGAGTTATGTTACGTGACTAATATGAGTTATGTTACGTGACTAATATTAGTTATGTTACGTGACTAATATTAGTTATGTTAAGTGACTAATATGAGTTATGTTACGTGACTAATATGAGTTATGTTAAATGACTAATATGAGTTATGTTACGTGACTAATATGAGTTATGTTATGTGACTAATATGAGTTATGTTACGTGACTAATATGAGTTATGTTACGTGACTAATATGAGTTATGTTACGTGACTAATATTAGTTATGTTACGTGACTAATATTAGTTATGTTACGTGACTAATATGAGTTATGTTACGTGACTAATATGAGTTATGTTAAATGACTAATATGAGTTATGTTACGTGACTAATATTAGTTATGTTATGTGACTAATATGAGTTATGTTACGTGACTAATATGAGTTATGTTATGTGACTAATATGAGTTATGTTACGTGACTAATATGAGTTATGTTAAGTGACTAATATGAGTTATGTTACGTGACTAATATGAGTTATGTTACGTGACTAATATGAGTTATGTTATGTGACTAATATGAGTTATGTTACGTGACTAATATGAGTTATGTTACGTGACTAATATTAGTTATGTTACGTGACTAATATTAGTTATGTTATGTGACTAATATGAGTTATGTTACGTGACTAATATGAGTTATGTTAAATGACTAATATGAGTTATGTTACGTGACTAATATGAGTTATGTTAAGTGACTAATATGAGTTATGTTACGTGACTAATATGAGTTATGTTACGTGACTAATATGGGTTACATTATGTGTATTGAAATATGAAGAAATATTTTTCTGAAGTTATTAAAGACCAAAGTAAAAATTTTAAAGAACATTTTTCCTGACGAATCAGTTAGTCACCCAAATCGGCTAGTTTTAATGAAAATTAATCAACATTTTAATTTTTTCGATAATTTCGGAATATTTCATTGCACATAATTATTTCTATATCCTTTTTGAATTTTTAAATACTCTTTTCAGCAATACAAATTTCCTTTTTCGGAAAATTATTTTCATGTAATTTTAATAGATTTATTAAAAAAAAATTTTTACAACTTTTCTTAGCTTTAGTTACTAGATTATTCACATGTGTTGCGACGATATTTTATACCAATTATCATTACTAAGTAGTTAAGAGTTCGTTTAAAAATAAAGTAAATTAAAATAAAAATTTTGAATATTATCATGCTACGTTTCTTCAGCCAAAAGGTCGATTTTTTTCCCTATATTATGGAAACTCAGAGATCCAATCTTTTGACAAGGAGAAAAATTAAGGAATGTAATCTTCTGTAAAATTATTTAATCACTGGTTTCAACTTTGTTTATTTTGCTGCTTACAAATTTTTGCTATCCTTGCGATCAGCGAGAACGATATGTTTGGATTTTGGTTCTTTCTGTGGTTATGTTAAAGGCATGGGCTCAGCGGTTGAGTGCATGTAGGTCTTGCGAAACAGTAGAGTACATAAATTCTTTTTCGGCGTCTTAAATTTAATTAAAATTTAAATACCTTTTGTATTTATGATTTGCCATCCTCTTTTTTTTCCAGTCTTTAAGCGAAATATATGGAAATACAGTTTTTTTTTTTTTTTTTCTGGATCTTTTTTCCCACTCGAAGAGAACGAAAAAGAAAACTTCCTCAGGGACTGTATTTTCTGCCTAACCGATTCCGACCCCTCCTCCTTTTTTTTCTTCCACACATATTTTTATCATATGCAGTTTATTCTCCTACTTTGGTTTGAAACATGAAAAGATATTGTGGAAAAGCTCAGTTAGGAAAAAGGATAGAAAGGGGATTTTTAACCACTGAGAGACCGTTTTCACTGAGATAAAATTTTTAAATAAGTAAAAACAAATAAACGTAATTAATGATAAATATAATTAATTTAACATTTTTAATTACTTATTATTGTTTTTATTGTATTTAAATTAGAGTGTAACTTTTTGTTACTCAGAATATTTTTCGACGATTTTCATTAAAAAAATATAAGTATATGGAAAAGATTGTTCAAGATTTTCTCACCTTGTTACTATTTTCTATTATCTTATTGAGGGTTTAGTGCTTTATACTCTTAGGAAGAGGTCTCCTAAGGAAATATAACTTTAAACATAGAAGATAAAAGATCAATTAATAGACATTATAATAAAGATAATAGACAGTATCAAGTGCAGCTACTTTTAAAGAATATGTTAGGAATCTGTAATATCGTTTATTAATCTGTAACTGTTTGCAAAGTTAGTTACAAATTAGTTACGTAATGAGGAAGAAATATTTATTATATTCTTAAATATAAATATTTCGGAATAGGACGCTGAATAGATGCTAGTCAAAGAGCCCTGAACTCGGGGATAAAAAAAAAAGGTTCTGAAAATTGCAAGAATCACGGTCCTATCTCTATCAGAAACCGAGAAAAGGAGACTTTTCTGTAACATTCCATGTGACGTCGCTCGCCTTCGAAAGACTGTAATAGATGATCTAGTCATAAGAGGATCACGAATTCCAAATTATCTCTTTAGAGTGTTGAACGTAGAGCTAGCTCATTGGTTCTTTGCGCTGTTCTTTTTTTCTGTGAGCGACTTGCTGTCTTCTTGAGTTATTACTGTCTAAAACCTTTAATCTTCGTGTGTATTTTGACTGTTTTTTTTTTTTTTTTTTTTTTTTTTTTTTTGCTTGTGCTTTCTGTTTTTCGTGGAATGAAGCTTCGCTTTTAGATTCCAGTTTGTTGTATTAAATTAATCTTACACCCATAAGGCGGTTTCCGAAACTGTACCATTAACAGTATTTACATTAAGGAATATCTCATAGCATTTAAGGAATATATATATATACACCTTGACAATTTCTATTACCACATCAGTGCTTGAAATCTACATTTAAAAATTAAAAAAAAATATTTCCGGGAGTTCTAATTTTAAACTTTAAAACATTTTTTTCAATAATCACACTAATATCAGTGCTAAAAGTTTTATCTTTTTGCTTGAAATAAAGCATGAAAGATAGGTTCTGTTTTTAAATAAAATTGGTAATTTACATTCATATGTTTTTAACCTTATTTATTGCATGATTTTTTAAAAATAGATAACATTTCTTACATATGTATTTGTTTAAAACCTAAACGGCACAGTGTTTACGATTTAGTCGCTGTCATGTATATGCAAGGAATAGATAAAAATGAATTTAATTTTTTTTCCGAAAATTTAGTAACCGAATTACTTATTTATTCGAAGGCAAAATGTAATGATTTATTAATTAAAGATTAAACTTTTTAAGACTGACTTTTAAAAAAGAAGAAGAACTATAAGGATCTTATGTTTCAGGACAAAGTTCTTGTAACAGATGCTTACACAAGAGAAGAGAAATTCAAAAAAAAAAAAAACTGAAAATTCTGAACATAAATATCATCTTTTATTTATCTGTCATGCGCTAGCACACATATATATAGGGTGTTGCCGAATTCGGCCGACATATTAAGAGAGGTGATATTAGGCATCAAGAGGATAAAAGTCACCACACAACATAGGGTCCCAAACGACGTTTAGTAGGTGAAAATCACAAAAATATAGGAAGTCTGAGAATCGTTGGAAATGGTAACAAATTAATAAAAAAAATAACAAATGGTGTTTAAACTATGAATTTTTTTAAAGTATTACTATACAAAATAATTACTATACAACATGGAGTCCGAAACGAAGTTTAGTAGCTGAAAATCGCAAAAATATAGCGAGTCGGAGAACTGTTGTAAACTGTAAAAAATTAATAAAAATATAACAAATGGTGTTCCAACTACTAATTTTATTTTAAGTGAAAGCACATTCTTAAAACTTTATTTTTATGTAAGTAAAATGTCGATTTGATGATTCAGGGGTTGTAAATTACTGAAAACGAAAAAGTGGTTTAGAACCCTTATTTGCAAAAATATTAAAATTTGAAGAAAATAAAAGGCTGAAAATGTAAGGAATTTTATACTCTTTAATTTGATATAAGCGTGTAGTGTGAGAACTGAGGATTTTTTATGATATATAAAATGGACACCTAGCCAACATCACTGCAACATCGACACTGATATTTGCAGAGGGTGTTGCGAATTAGCCACTGCTAAAAGATACATTCAGAGCTCTGACAGTAGATATTAAGGAGATGTAAAATTACCCTAAAACATAGGCTCGCAGGTTTCGTTTATTCGGTGCAGGAACAGACGTCGAAAAGAAAATAAGCCTGGCGAAGTGAATGGCCCTATGAATTCGAGGATTAGGAACAAGGTTATAGAGAATAAGAAGCTTTCTTGTATGTAAATTTTTCCTGTATTCGAAGAAAATAAAAGCAACGAGTAAGTTTTCATTAATGAGCATTGTAGAACAGATAATCGTTAAACTTCATACGCAATCAACATGTCAGATTTCAGGAATTCAGCTAATATGTACTGGTTCACCATCACGCAAATGTTCTGGCGTACAATTATCCGTATTTCCTGCAATAAATCCGGACGCTCTGCAAGAAAACAAGGTACTTTTCGCCACTGAGGCGTTCGGGCAGAGGATACGACACCACTGGATGATCTTCGAGAATCTCTACCCAGATATTAATATTAAACTTGTGTTGTATGTTCGACGAGATAGTGATGTGGGGATTTTCGAATGATCAAATGTGCGCATTGTGCATGTTGAAGATGCCTTCGCTCGTAAAACAGACTTCGTCTGAGAATAAAACTCTAGTAGAAAAGTATGCATCTTCTTGTGTGCATCGAGCATCCAGCGTGCGAACACAGCCCTCAGTGGGTAATTATCATCGCATAGGAGTTGGACTTTCTGGTAGCGGAAAAGGTTGCATGTTTTCAGCATGCATAACCTTACCATTCTCGCATCGATTACCCTGTCCTTATGCAACTGATCGCTTGCTTGTCGATGGGGTATCTGCAAAGCGCTGCAAAACTCTGTTTTCTGTGTCAGGTGTGAGCACATTGCGCTTTTGTCCTGCATTTGACCTCGTTACTTTGAAGAATCCTGTCTCTCACAGCCGTCAATCGATGCTTGTAAATGTGATATAACTCAGACAACGACTCTTTGGATATTGCATTTGGTGTCTTCTTTCTGCTAGGTGTCGATTGTCATCCGGTCTGACGTATGTCAAATGCATATCTACATATTCGTCATTCGTGAAAACTGACATATTGTTTACGATTGAAATTTAACGACCATCAATTCTGCACTCCTCATTAAAGAATACTTGCTCGCTGCATTTATTTTCCTCGAACGCATGGAAAATTTTCATACGAGAAGTCTTCCTCTTCTCAACTTCCCTGTTTCTAATCCTTGTATTCATAGGGCTATTCTCTTCACCAGGCTCATTGATTTCTCGATTCCTGTTTTTGTGATTTTCATCGAATAAACGTTACCTGCACCCTATGATTTAGGGTAATTTTTCATCTCCTTAATGACTACTATCCAAGCTCTGAATTTATCTTTCGGTAGAGGGTATTTGGCAGTACCCTCTGCAAACATGGGTACTGATGTCGCAGCGATGTTTGCTGGTACCTATTTTAATTTTTCCTGAATATCTTAAAAACTTCATAAGTTCTCATACTACATTCTTATATCAAATTAAAGGGTGTGAAACTCCTTACATTTTCAGCCATTCATTTTTCTTCAAATTTTAATATTTTCGCAAATAAGGGTTCTTAACCACCTTTCCGTTTTCAGGGATTTACGACCCCCGCCCCCCCCCCCCTGAATCATCAAATGACATGATACCTACATGAAAATTAAGTTTTAAAAATGTGCTTTTACTTTGAAAAAATCATATTTTAAACATCATTTGCTATTTTTTAAAAATTTTTAGCATTTCCAATGATTCTCAGACTCCCTATATATTTGTGATTTTTCATCTACTAAGCGTCATTTGGGACCCTATGTTGCATGGTGATTTTTTTTATCTTCTTGATGCCTACTATCATGACTCTTAATTTGTCGGCCGAATTTGGCACCACTATGTGTATATGTCATGTTGCTTTTGAGATTTTGAATGAAAGCAAAAATCAATTTTAGAATTCTCAAGTATTTATGACATTTTTGTATTTGTATAAAAATCGTTAATTTTCTCATTTTTGTAAACAAAATTACTATTATTAATAATAACATATAGTGAAATTATAGTAAAGTATAAATTATTTAAATCGTTTTCTGAATAAAACGAGGCACATAAAACTGTTAGAAATTAAACTATATTATTAATAATAGTAAACAAAATTACTATTATTAATAATGACATATAGTAAAATTATAGTAAAGTATAAATTATTTAAATCGTTTTCTGAATAAAATGAAGAACATAAAAAATGAGGCACATTCGAAATTAAATTTTTAAAATAGAAATGCATCGAAAATTTTAATACTTTTAATTCTATAAAATCGGACATATATGTTTTTTAAAAAATTATTTTATGTTAATTTGAATAAATAATCAATGACTTTTATTCATTTTAGAATATTTAAAAAAATCTCACCTTAAAGAATAAATTAAAACATTTTTATTAAATGCATTTATTATAACAACTTCCAAAAAGGATTCGTTCAGAAACTCTCAAAAAATAAAATGTGTTTATTTTGATAAAATGAAATAAATTACACAATTTGTGAATTTTCCAAACCAAATCTAAACAAACCTCAAGAGAAAAATGCACCACAATATCTAATAATTTTTTGGTACAGTAAATTTTTTATGCATTGCACGTTTGTGTGATTTACTTGTTATTTTTTTTCTAGGAAAATATTTTTGGAATTTTCTTTATGATAGAATTATAAAAAAAAGATAATAAATATCGAATTCGGTTTCAAGTAATACAGAAAGGAAATACTTTTGTGCACGCAATACAGGAAGAAGAACGGAACTATTCTAAATAAAAAACAAGAAAAGAAATCACATTACCAAGGAAAAAAGAAAAGAAAAATGAAATCCCAATGCGTTTTTCGGAAGCCTCCGGCTTTAGAAAAAAGGGAATAACCGCAGAGAATAAAGTTTGTTGTTGTTAAGAATTGCAAACGATATCTTATACGCTTATTTATTTTCTCGGAAATCTAATCGAATAAAGGCAAACCGAAAGAGTTAATCTAAGAAAATAAACTAGAATAAAAATTAAAAGAATTGCATAGCGTTCACGGTTTATGTATCGTATAAGTTTAAATGGATATTTAAAATATTTTTTAAATAAAAATAAAAATGTTTTCATTTTCAAGGGATTTGGGAAAAAAAAGGAAATCCTATAACTGGTTTATTCCACGTTTCTACTTTCTGCTGTATGTTTGGTATCGATTATTTCAAAAATTTGATTTAAAACTAAGAAAATAACCAGTTTTCAAGATACTGCCATTATTTTATGCAAAGCAGTGCATAGAAAATACATTGATTTATATAATTTTGTTGAATTTTCTCTTCAAATATCTTTATCAAATAACACTTACGCTCATTTTAAAATTCTGAATAAATCATGAATTTTCCCTCAGGACAAAGCTATTTTTCGAATATTAAAATAAAACTTCTGTTATATTTATGCCATATTATATGTGGTAAGTTTGTTAAGTTTATAATATTTTATTCGCGTTTCCTTGTGATAAATTCATGATGAACACATAATCTATTTTTTAGTTCAATTTAAGTTTTATTCATTAGGAATTCCAACAAAGTAAAGAAAAACTGCAATTTTAAATTATTTTTTAAAATAATATTTGCATTAATCGATATGATGTAATTGTTAAGAATATAGTAAATCATAGATGATCATAATTCATCATAAACAACTAAATTATTTTCATTATTTTATTATTTAATAAAATAATTTGCATAATATTAACTATCCAGCTGCTTACCCCGTGATTATCGCGGGTTGGCAATCAGTCCATTATTAGTGCATCCCGCGTTTTTCACAATTTAGAGTCTTTATTTTTAGAATTAAAGATGAATTATTTTAATTATTTTATACATAAAATCGATACTCATTTCTCTAACGGAAACATTTTTTCATTAAAATTCTTTAAATATTTTTAAAGCATTGATAAAGAAATTCAAGCGAATAATTACAGAAAACATTAAACGAAACCAAATAAAATAATTTGGTTTTTATTTACTTAAAGAAATTTTGAAAATTAGAAATATTTAAAGAAATTTTAATTTTTTAAATTAGAAAAACTTCAAAAAAAATTTAATTCTATAAGTAGATTATAGAAAAGAGCCGTGAATCTGTTTGATAAAATATGTCTATGAATAACTATGTATTAAAATTGTCGTTAGTATTGTAAATGAGGACCAAAGAGAAAAATATAAATCTTTGATTTACAGAGGAAGAGTGATATTAATTAAAAAGAAAGAAGGCATTTTTTGCGAGCTCGTTTCTTTGATTTTTTTTCCTGCAAAAAACTACTGCATACTTAAAACGTTTTTAGATTGTAATGAATTTGACAAGATGCTTCAAAAAGTATTTTTGTTCCTTCTTAATAGAAATAATGGGACTTTAATTCCCTGTCTAAATTTTTCTTTCTTTTTTGCAATATTTTTTTCCTCTTTATGATTGTTATTTCAAGTACAACCATATCTAATACAGTTAATTGCAAACAGCCTTATGCATTGAATTTTTTTTTATAAAATTTTCAAATTTTTTATAACTTATTTATTTTTTCAGATGTTTTTTGCATGCTTCAACATTTATATTCACTTCTTTGGATTTTTTTATGCATTGATAGGCGGCATCCATTATTATTTACAGCTGGCGAATTCTACTAATGAGTGTCATTGTAATCTCTTACTTAACATGGATCGGAATAATTAACATAAATTAGTTCTAGCAATCTAGGCGGACATCAATAACAGTATTTTGCTAATGTTATTCTAATTAAGGAAAATAAATTTCGGAATAAAAGTTTTGATCATAAGCATGACGAATTGTGTGACATCAACAGATGACACCAAATAACATCACCAACAATAAAATTCTAATATTAAAGTTAAATTAAAATTCACTTTCATAAGTGAAGATACAAGATATTTAAAAATAAAGATATAAAAGTCTTTTAGAGAATATGAGAATATTAAATTAATATTTTGAAAGAATTTATTTCGTATGATTTAATTTTAAGTTTCATTCAGCCGATTATTCTACTAAAAAAGGATTTTTAAGTTGCCAATAAAATTTTTATAGTTTAAAATATGTTGAGCAACCTATTTTAAAAGTATTTTTAAGTTGCCAATAAAATTTTTATAATTTAAAATATGTTGAGCAACCTATTTTAAAAGTATTTTTAAGTTGCCAATAAAATTTTTATAATTTAAAATATGTTGAGCAACCTATTTTAAAAGTATTTTTAAGTTGCCAATAAAATTTTTATAGTTTAAAATATGTTGAGCAACCTATTTTAAAAGTATTTTTAAGTTGCCAATAAAATTTTTATAATTTAAAATATGTTGAGCAACCTATTTTAAAAGTATTTTTAAGTTGCCAATAAATTTTTTATAATTTAAAATATGTTGAGCAACCTATTTTAAAAGTATTTTTAAGTTGCCAATAAAATTTTTATAGTTTAAAATATGTTGAGCAACCTATTTTAAAAGTATTTTTAAGTTGCCAATAAAATTTTTATAATTTAAAATATGTTGAGCAACCTATTTTAAAAGTATTTTTAAGTTGCCAATAAAATTTTTATAATTTAAAATATGTTGAGCAACCTATTTTAAAAGTATTTTTAAGTTGCCAATAAAATTTTTATAGTTTAAAATATGTTGAGCAACCTATTTTAAAAGTATTTTTAAGTTGCCAATAAAATTTTTATAATTTAAAATATGTTGAGCAACCTATTTTAAAAGTATTTTTAAGTTGCCAATAAAATTTTTATAATTTAAAATATGTTGAGCAACCTATTTTAAAAGTATTTTTAAGTTGCCAATAAAATTTTTATAATTTAAAATATGTTGAGCAACCTATTTTAAAAGTATTTTTAAGTTGCCAATAAAATTTTTATAGTTTAAAATATGTTGAGCAACCTATTTTAAAAGTATTTTTAAGTTGCCAATAAAATTTTTATAATTTAAAATATGTTGAGCAACCTATTTTAAAAGTATTTTTAAGTTGCCAATAAATTTTTTATAGTTTAAAATATGTTGAGCAACCTATTTTAAAAGTATTTTTAAGTTGCCAATAAAATTTTTATAATTTAAAATATGTTGAGCAACCGATTTTAAAACGGATGTTATTTTTTGCCGAATTGTCTCTAGTTTTTAAAATAATTCTTTTTCTAATATTTCAGTGATGTATGCAGCCATTAATATCTGCTGTTGATTTTAATTTTTAATTTGTCTATTTATTCATTTCATTCGTAAACTTAATCGGGCAATAAAGACTGTCTAAAAATATAACAAAATAAAATGTAATTTTGAAATAATTTTTCATAAGCTCTGTTATGAGTGATTTGTTTGTGTTTGTCTATAACTTCATCCTGGAATAGCTAGATAAGATATACGTTGTAAGGAAAATATTACGAAAATGAAATAACCTTTAAAAAAAGGTTGCCTGCAAATTCAGTGAATATTATTAAGAGAAAGATTTGTTGATAGAAATAAGTTAATTCTTTCTCCACGTCATATAAAATTTGAACCTACTGAAACAGGTTTTTATGGCGTTCAATAAATATAATAATGACACTCAATGTATGTGTAAAACGCTTCCTGAACTGAAAACTACAGACTGGGACTTTAATACTCCGGAAATTCGTAAACACATTATTCAAAATGTTCAGCATGGAGGACGTTGTTCGTACACGATGTTTTACAAATAACTAATCTTATTTTTGTCCAGGTTTCATAATAAAACTCTCTTGTTTAGAAAACACAACCTTTTCATGCAGCATGCGGACATTAATAAACAATATGAATGCAAATAAAATGTTGCTGTCTGAATTCTGAAAGAACCCAAAATTAAAAGTTTAACTGGATAGAGTACCTCAGGCATACCTGATAACGAGTTTTCTGCTTGATCACATTTCATTTTAGTTATTAAGAATTTTTTAGGTTACCGCAAAATAGAGAACTATGAAGAATAGCAGCAAAAATGTTTAAAAGTTTGAAAAATTGGGTGTTTATTGAAACACAAATCTGGATTTCCTATATAGACATTTGGACACATTTTCAAACCAACTGGCATATTTTATTGAATAACGAGGAAAGATATTGAATAAGATATTGAAATAATTGAACAAGCAAAGTTTCACACATTAGTGGTGTACACATGAGGTTATAAGGAAACGTATGCATCCTCAAAGATTCATTTTTAAATAATTCCTTTATTATATTATATTTTTTTAAGTAAATGAATAGGTGTTTTTTTTCCACCTCATGCTTACATTTTTTTTTATCACAAAGGAGAAACTAATTATATGTAAACCAATTCCCCCCAAAAGAAATAGAAAATTATTTACTGTCACGAAAAAGTACCTTTGGATCAGTATTTAACAAAGTGAGGGGTGGGGGTGGATTCTTGTAGAAAATAAGATTGTATAGGCTGTATGTCCCCCACCTTCCCCAGAAGTAATTATTGGAGGCAATCCTTTCTTCTAGACTGTAATTTCTGAGCGCCTAAGAAGATCTTCTAAAGTTGACCATTTCAACATATCATTTGTTTGTAAAGTTCAATTGTCTGAGAGAGACAATCAAGGCTCCGGCTTTCTTAAACGCATAGTGGTAGTCAAATCTAGGTCCTTTTGCTAAAAATGTTATGTTTGTGATTCTACAACTTTAAATTATCTTGAATATTTTTCTTACTATTTCAATTCGAATGAGTAAGTGGTAATAGTAATCGATTTAAAATTATTTTAACTCCAGTAAAAGAAAAAAAATCAAAGCTCTAATTAAAGCAGAGAAATGTACATTAGATGATAGCGAATAAGTAGAAAGTTCCAAATTTGATTTGGAAACAGAAATACAAATATAGTGCTCAAGAATTCACTATTCTTCAGAAATTCCTTAAATCTATTTAATTTATAATTAATGTAAGCACTTGTAATTTAAAAATCCGAGATACCAATTACGTCTACCTAATCTAATTGATGAACAAAAGAAATTATTTTTGGGAAAATTTTTGGATGGCAACAGTTACGTACGTGCTTCGAAGCCCTTCATTTGGCAATGGAAAAAGTTATTATGAAATTTCTGTATAGTTTACTGTTAAATTGCACCCTGCTCCAAGAATGCAATCTAGTACAAATATATTTTTTACAAGTCATATATGGACAAATCGAATTTTTAACCATTGGGATAATAAATTAATAAGCCTTTCGTTTTTGGTACAAATCAATTGAAAAACTCCATGAACATCAAGAATTTTCTTTCTTTTCTAGCTATTGACAATTTAAAGAAAATTAAAATTTTACGAGGGTGTAAAAAAGCCATAAGAGATATTCTTGATACTGCCAGAGTTCGATAGGCAAAACAAAACAGGGAAAAACTCATCTTAGCTCTATAAAAATCATCAATTTTCTATGGCAAAAATGGACTCGCTTTAAGAGGTTATCGCGATTTATGGCCAAATTAAAAAACGGTTAAAAGCCAAAAATGGTGGGAATTTCTTTCAACTGCTTCAATTCCGAATTGATGCAGGAGATGAAATACTTACTGAAAGAGCACTCAGAATCGTAATAGCACCTCTTATATATCGCTTAAAATACATGCTACTGACAAAATAATAATAATAATAATAAAACTGATAGCAAAAGTAAATTCTAGCATTTTTCTCTTAGAGCGAATGAGATCGCATATATTTCTTTGATAAAGCTAGATATTCTTGTTAGCAGGATCTAAATAACGTAAAATATTTTTCTTTTAGAAATAAATTTGTTTAAGGGCATAGTGGTCTTTGAAATAAGCATAAATGGTCGAAAACGTGTAATTTTATTTTTATCGCTTCATCACTAAAATACATGTTTATATTCAACTAAAATAGTGTTATAAAATGTTTTGTTCAATGAAATAAATATTTGAAGGGTCAAGAGTACAAAAAGTGCATCTTAATGACTTTTTTCAAAATGATATTGTAATTAGATTTGAATTTCTTTCAAATATTCCAGGTGTCTTAATTTTTGAAGAAATTAAATAAAATTGATGATAAAAATTTCGGTAAACAATAAAAGTAAATGGGGTATGCATTTTATGCTCTGAGTTTTTTTAGAGAGTTAAAAGTTAATTTTAGTTCAGAAAAACATAAAATTCCTGTGGAAATTCAGTAAGTGCGCACAAAAATACTTCTAAAAAATTAGCATTCAATTGGAATGACAAAGTCATTATTTTGTTCCAAATAAATTTACATTGATTAATAAGAAAAAAATAACGAAAAAATTAAGTCGCCTGGAATATCTCGAAATTTTTAAAAATTATACATAAAAATATATTTAAATTTAATTATTATATATAAATAATTTTTTTAAAAAATAGTATATTTTGTTTTAAAATATTTTTTAAGAAATTTGGCATGTTTATATTCTAATACATATGCATAAAAATTTCATAACCCTAAGTGAATAACTCTAAAAAATGTCTAAGTGTCCCCTTAAGATTTAAAATATGATGTAAACTCTTTCGATTTACACATATTTTAAAAGATGTAATTCTTAATGTCAGATATTTCACAAGTAGTTTATTTTTTCATTGCACTAATTCATGCACATTTTATTTTAAAAAATCAATAAATTGCAATTATTCACATTAAAACTGACTTGAAAGATTAAGGAATTTACCCAAAATCTAATTAACTCGAAAAACAAACAGTGCAGATCTTTCCGTGTATTCATTTTTTAAAGATTTCTAATCAGCACAACCCATTAACAAAAAGAAAATGTAGGCCCTCGATGCTCTTTTGTATTATATGCATTTTAATTAGTTTGCATATAGGATAGATAATGAATTATTCCAAATAAAATATGACTTCTTTATGCGTAGAAAAATATTTGTTTAAAAATTTTATTCATATAATTTCTTTGCACATTTTGTTGGATGTTTTTAAAGTGGTTAAAATTAACAGTTAAAGAGAGAAAAGTAAACAAGAAAGGTGCCGTGAAAAGAAAATTAATTATTTGAAAATATTTAAACAGTTCAGATTATGGAGGTAAAATCACCTATAAATCTAAAATCACAGTTAGCGTACATCTTTAATCATTAATATGAACAACTGAGTATTGTAAATTATCGTTTGGCAAATATTATAAGCAGCGACAAAAAATAAATAAATCTGCGATATATATCGTAGAATAAGATTAATCGAAAGGATAGGAGGCATTTTTTGTGAGTATATTATTTCGATTTATCACGTAAAAAAAACTATTGCATCCTTAAAAGGCTTTTTACGTGGCAATGCTTTTGAGCAGATGCTTGAAGTAATTTTAGCTTGCTTAATAGAAATAATGTGAATTTAATTCTCTGTCTGCATTTGTTCCAATAACAGTTTATTTTTTCTTTATGATCGACAATGCAAGTAAATTCTTTCCTAATACAGTTAATTGCAAACGATTTTTTGCACTCAGTTTTCTATTATCTGTCTTTTTTTGTTTTGTTTATTTTTCAATGCAATTTCCCATATTTTTATGATTTTTTTGTTTTTTTGTATTAGAAGCAACATGTTTTATTATTCATAGCTGACAAATTTTAATAATAAGCTTTTTTAAACTAAGCGTATGGCTTGTTTGTAGCCGTAATCTCTTTCTTAACAAAGATTAGAATAATTATAATATGAATAAATACCAGCTCATAGCATTTGTGCTAAGCTGTTAAAAGCTAACGACTTTTAAAGTAAACATTTTAATCTTAAATTTGGTAATTATTCTTTGTATCACAGTAACATAGCAACAAAGGAATCGTTAATATTGAAATTTTAGTGATAATGAAATAATTCAGTTTGAAATTATACAAATGTTGATATTAATATCAAGAATAAAATACTGTAGGTTGGTTTTTTTTAATATAATTTTTGAAGTACAAGAAATCAGTTAATATTTTATGAATGAAACAAGCAAGGTAGAAGTAAGCAATAATATTCACGGAATATTTGATATTTTCTCATACTTTTATTGCCGAATATTTCTAAAAAATATGCTTATAATATTTAATTACAAAATAAACACATCCTTTCATAAAACTGCTTTTTTCAAAAATTGTTATCATTTATTTTTCAAAATTTCTTAATAGAATATAATAAAATCTATACCTTTATTAAAAAGGTATCTAATAAATACCTTTGGCATGAATTTATTAATTTAGTATTTTAATTGAGTTAATATTTTTACTAAATCTATCGTGTCATTCTTGGCGAGTTTTTTTTTTTGGCAGTTTATCCCAGGCATACTGTTAACAGCATCCTAAAATATAGTTTGTATTTTAGACTCATTTTTGGCAACCGATTGAAACAAAAATTTGATATAAAATTATAATAGTAGTCACAAAATCCCATAACAAATTTGATATATACAGTGGCTCAAAAAATTGAGAGTACACCTTACTTTTACTTCATAAATCCGATTTTAAATATAAATAACACATTACCGGGAAGTGCAAACATGATTTTATTTTTACACATGACAAATGGTTTAAGTTAGAGTAAAAATAAAGAAAAATCAACGAAAAATTTCAAAATTGAAAATTTTCAGAAGCATTTTAAATAAACATACGCAGAATTTTACCTCAAAAAATTGAGAATACACCAATGAAATTTTTGCAATATCACGCATAGAAATAAAGTATCACTATTAAATTGCATGTCTTTTGGCTCTTATAATGGCCTCTAAACGTCATGGTACCGATTTGACCAATTTTTGGTGGTATTTGAAGATATTTTACGCCATTCTTCTTGCATCACTTGTTTTAAATGGGTTTTGTTTCTAATTTTGTGTCTTTGAACGCCTTTTTTAGGTATGGCCCACGAATATTCAATGGCTTTGATGTCGGGGTACTGTGGTGGTGTGTGTAACTGCTATTTACAATGAAAAAGACACCATATTTTGAAGTTACGTGTATTCTGTTTGGGGTCGTTGTCTTACTGGAAAATGAAATTTCCATCTAAACCCAAATTTTTAGCACTTTCCTTTAGATTTCTGCGAAGTATATCCAAGTAAACCGAATCATTTATAATGCCATCTATAAAAATTAAATTTCCTACCCCGAATGAAGCCATGTAACCTCAAAACATCACGGAGTCACCATCATGTTAAACTGTAGGACGTAAACGTTTTGGATACAAAGCAGTATTAGGCTTTCTCCATACAGTAAGATGGTTGTCACTGCCAAAAATGTTGAGGTTTCTTTCATTACTAAATATAGATTTTTTCCAAAGGTTATTGGTCTTCAATTGATGAGTTTTTGCAAACTTCAAATGCTTTTTCTGAATTTGCAAGCTGGTGAACGGTTTCTCTCTAACAATGCTACTTTTATATCCAGCTTGTTTAATGGCATTTAGCACAGTTTCAGCACTTACACTTCTGCCTATGATTTGAAAAGTTTCTGCAACGTTGGATGAACCATATGGTAGCAGCAATCTAAAGGAAAGTGTTAAAAATTTGGGTTTAGATGGAAATTCCATTTTCTAGCAGGACAACGACCCCAAACAGAATGCACGTAACGTCAAAATATGATGTCTTTTTCATTGTAAACAACAGTTACACACACCACCACAGTACCCTGACATCAATGCCATTGAATACTCGTGGGGGATACTCTAAAAAGTGGTTTAAAAATACAAAATTAGAAACAAAACCCATTTAAAACAAGTGGTGCAAGAAGAATGGCGTAAAATATCTTCAAATACCACCAAAAATTGGTCAAATCGGTACCATGACGTTTAGAGGCCATTATAAGAGCCAAAAGACATGCAATTTAATAGTGATACTTTATTTCTATGCGCGATATTGCAAAAATTTCATTGGTGTATTCTTAATTTTTTGAGGCAAAATTCTGCGTATGTTTATTTAAAATGCTTCTGAAAATTTTCAATTTTGAAATTTTTCGTTGATTTTTCTTCATTTTTACTCTAAATTAAACCATTTGTTATGTGTAAAAATAAAAACATGTTTGCACTTCCCGGTAATGTGTTATTTATATTGAAAGTCGCATTTATCAAGTAAACGTAAGGTGTACTCTCAATTTTTTGAGCCACTGTATATATATAAGTCAGTGCGTTTTTGAATTCTTGCGTTTGCACTGTCTTAAAACTACAGACTGACAGACAGTCAACTGCTACTGCTTGTTATATTTGGCTCAAAATTTGAAAGGTATTTACACTTTTAATGTTAAATCTGTGTATCGAATTTTATATATCTAGCTCTCTTCGTTTTGTAATTATTATGTAAACTTATATTCGAACGGCTCGATAAACGGACTTCTTTTGAACATGTTTTACTCAAAATTTGAGAGAAATCTGCAAATTTGATGTTAGGATTATATACCAAATTTCAACCGTCTAGTTCCAAGTGTTTTTGGGTTATCTCTCTCACAGATAGACAGACGGACATTTTTCAAAAATATATTTTTGGAACAAGGGAAAGTCTGAAGCGTTGATATTCGTCAAAATTTCGAGTTCAAATTTCTAGACGATTACTCTATTTTTTCTATATTACGTATGTGAGAAAAGTAAAAATCAATAACTAAATTACATTTATTCTTATTAAAAGATCAGGAATTTGATCCATGCATTCATTTTTTTACGATTTCTAATCAGTACAACCCATTAACAAAAAGAAAATGTAAGACCTCGGTGC
Organism: Argiope bruennichi; assembly: GCF_947563725.1. Taxonomy (NCBI): domain Eukaryota; kingdom Metazoa; phylum Arthropoda; class Arachnida; order Araneae; family Araneidae; genus Argiope; species Argiope bruennichi. Next base: position 13,821,404 of record NC_079159.1, read on the forward strand.
TCTTTTGTTTTATATGTATTTTAATTAGTTTGCATATAAGATAGCTAATAAATTATCCCAAATAAAATATGACTTCTTTATGCGTGGAAAAATATTTGTTTAAAAATTTTATTCATATAATTTCTTTGCACATTTTGTTGGATGTTTTTAAAGTGGTCAAAGCTAACTGTTAAAGAGAGAAAAGTAAACAAGAAAGGTGCCGTGAAAAGAAAATTAATTATTTGAAAATATTGAAACAGCTCAGATTATGGAGGTAAAAACAGCTATAAATCTAAAATCACAGTTAGCGTACAACCTTAGTCGTTGCTAAGAACAACTGAGTATTGTAAATTATCGTTTTGCAAACATTGTAAGTAGAGATATAAAAAAATCTGCGATATACAGCGTAAAATAAGATTAATTGAAAAGATAGGAGGCATTTTTTATGAGTATATTACTTCGATTTATCAGATAAAAATCTATTGCATCCTTAAAAGGTTTTTTTTTTTGTTTTTGCATGGCATCGCTTTTGAAAAGATGCTTCAAATACTTTCAGCTTGCTTAATAGTAATAATATGAATTTAATTCTCTGTCTACATTTGTTCCGATAACAGTTTTTTTCCCCTTTTGCAATCGACAATGCAAGTAAAATCTTTCCTAATACGATTAATTGCAAACGAATTTTTACATGCAGTTTTCCATTATCTGTTCTTTTTTTTTCTTTTTTGTATGGAGTTTTCCCCTATTTTTATGGTTTTATTTTTTATTTTTCGTGCTATACTAACGAGAGACATATTTTATTATTTATTGCTGACAAATTTTACTAATGAGCGTTTTTAAACTAAGCACATGTCTTGTTTGTAGCTGTAATCTCTTTCTTAACAAGGATCAGAATAATTATAATATGAATAAATACAGCTTGCTCTAAACTGATAGAATCTAACGACTTTTAAAGTAAGCATTTTAATCTTTGATTATTCTTTGTACGACAACAAAATAGAATCAAAGGAGTCATTAATATTGGAATTTTTTGATATCCTTTTTTAAGCGTAGGAAAAAAATTAATTTTCACAAAATTTATTAATATTTTACTGAATTTTTTAATTTTTTTTATAGTTTTATTGCTTAATATTTATGAAAAAATATTCTTATAAAATTGAATTGTAAAATAAACGATCCATTCATACAACTGTTTTTTTTAAGAAATAATTATCATTTATTTTTGAAAATAATAAAATCTAAAATATGTCCTATAATTTAAATATGTATGTAATATGTTTAATAAATTTATAAGATTTCCCTTATTTAGATGTAAAAAAGAAATGTTTGAATATTGTTCTTGTATAAAAACTCATTTTAATTAAAAATAAAATTGCAGACGATAGGAAGGCTTATTTTATAATAATAATTTATATAAATACATTTGCATTAAAAATAAGGTAATGTAACTCTCAGCAGCTGGTTAGATACTGATCGTTTCAGTATCTTGAAACTGCCACTTTTTCGACGATTCTACCTCATTAAGGGGAGAGACGCGGAAGGATGAGAGCATTTCCGGAATACTTCAGCATTCTTTGACCTTGATTTCCGCCCTATTAGATACTTTTTGGGGTTTTTTTTCCCATTCATGTGAGTGTCGTTTCTGATCAAGTTATTTTATTTTAATTCAAAATTGCTATATAATTCAAAATCATGCAATATATTTAGATCAATAATATTTTTAATTAAAAAATCATTATTAATAATATTTTTAAAGATATTAAATTATATATTAAAAATACCATATAATTTTAAAATAAAATTTATCATTATTAAGACACTCCATATTTACAGCAACTCCTTAAATGAAAGTAAAATTTTTTAAACAGAGTAAACTCTCGATTATATATCGCTGTTAATCTCAAAATATTGTCAAAATTCAGTAGCATATAAAAGAAGAATCATTAAAAAAATCATTATTATTTTGTAAAAAATTGAATTACCAAATTTTAAGAACAGATATTTTCCATTTATACATCTTAATTTAATGTTTATGCCCTTACAATAAATAAAAATTGCTCTGAAATATTTTATTGTGAATTATTATCGTTTTCAGACAGTATTGCGAATTATCTGCAATGCTTACGCCTCATAAGTCGGCAAGTAATCCGAGTTTACTTTATTGTTAAACTAGCCGCCTTTGGCGACCAGCCAAAGGCGGCGCCAGTATTACCGCTCGCTACAATTTTCAATTAAATATTTTAAGTAACTGGTCTCTTAATAGATTCTCAAACAAAACATTTTAATCTTCAAATTTTGATAGTCATACCAAACTTATACTGTTGTTTAGATCGTTTCGTTCAATTTACTATATATATTTTGTTAATTTGTTGTCATTTCCGGTAAAACTTCAATTTAAAGTGAAAATGATGAAATTGCAATTAATATAAAGATATTATTTAATAAAACCAAGCGTTTTATCTTATTTATCATCTTCATTGTTATTTATTTATTATGATTATTATTGAATATGAGTATTGCAAACAGAATCGCTCGGTATTTAAGTCTTTTGTGAACTACAAAATATTTTTCATGATTTATGTTATATCTCAAAGAATAATTCAACAAAATTTCTCAGATTCAGCATAAAATTCAGTTTTTAGTTTTGCTTTCAAAAGGATTGAAATGAAATCAATAATAATATTTTGTTCCAGCCTATAAATATATTTCAAAAATTATGAAGTCTAAATTTAATGCAGTAAGGTATCAGATTCTGAGAAATATTCTGGACACACCAAATTTGAAATAAATGAATAGATGTTTCTATTTTCCGCTATCAACTAAGACTTATTTATGAAGTTTTGAATGTTAAAAATTTAGAAAAACTCAACATTTTCATAATCTTAGGCCAATTAATCTTGAGAAACCTACGCTCTGATTGGCGTATTTTCTTTGAAACAATCGATGGAGAATCTAAAATTATCCTTTTTTTATTGAATAGTGATATTCAAATTTTCATAAATCAGTCAGTTTAAATGATTGATTTAGTTGATTGGAAATTAACTCTTTTTATTTAAAATATTAGTGTTTCAAGAACATTTTGTTATTCGTGATTTCCACAGCAGAAGCTTTATGTAAAATCAAAAATTCGTTATTTATTTGAGCATTTATTGAATCAAGTTACATAAAATATAATCATTTTCCACTTGGACCATTTAAGCATATCTTTGTCTTACTAAAGGTTTACAAATTAGCTGTGTGGCCCTGATTTGAATGGTTATCCTGTTCATATTAAACAAAACTTGCCTCAAAATAAAACTGATTTATTGGATTAATAATATAGAGAGTGTAAAAGATCATAAAATATTTTTTCTGGAATTTATTTTTTTTAAAAAAATAATATTTCATATTTGTTTCATTTCCTACAGACACTTGTCGAAAATTATATTTTTGTAGATTTCATTTCCAAAAAGATTTAATTTATTTTTAATTGGAGCTTTAATCAATGTGATGGTAACACTTTGAAGAAAGCTAATTTTTTCCCATGAATGCGAAACGTGCTCGTGCAGCTTAAATTTTATTTTTATTTTGTACGAAAAAAATTATTGAAAAATATAGTTAACATTTTTATTGAAAAATTAATTAAAAATAGAAATTTAATTTTAAGGTTAAAACATTGGTATCATTTAAAAGATAAAGTTTTGATCTTTAACTTCATGCAAAAATCTTTTTTGTGCGGTAATATCTTCGGAACTTATTGTTAAATGTAAAAATATCCTCCTTTCATCTTTCCTCTGACCTCTATTTTAACTAATTAAAACCATCCTAACGTATGCGCAAAATGCGGAGGGTTTTAGAAACCGTTGGTAAACAATATATGATCATTTTAATTTTTACTTTAAATTATCTTTGCAGTTTCAGTACTGTAAGTTTTGTTTACTAATACTGGTGTATAAAAAAATGCTTTGATGTAGTTTAGCTACAATAATTAAAACAATTCATTTTTCATTATAATAAAATATGAAAAATATTGTTGATTATATTTGCTAAGAGTAGAAAAACTAAAATCTTAAGTTTCCGAAAGAAAATCTTCTATAAGCTTTATGAGCATATCAATCTTTAGAAATTAAAGAATACTTTAATTTCTTTAAAATATTTTTTGGTAATTCATTAAATTTTAACCTAAAATTTAGATGCCAGGCATTAACCCCTTAACAGTTTTATTTTCTTTACTGTCTAATAAGATGACACCTTCTATTTTGGGAATATTTTCTTGTGTTGATTCAAATGGAAATTCAATGAATATTGATTTATTTATGTATTCAAAGTAATTTTAATATTGAATTATAATCGTTATGAATGGTTTATTTTTTACTTACAACTATCAAAATTTGATCAATAGATGCACGTATGGCATTCGGGCAAAATAGTTAATCGGTTAAGTGATCAAATATTTTATAACTTGTTTTATAGTTTATTTCCATATTAGATCCTTGATATGAATGTTTTTAATTGGTAATACTATAGGATCTAATATTTAATCCTAGTGCTGTTTTTTTTTATATATTTTTATTTTTATATTTTAATGTGTTACTTTAAGAATATTGCTTAGTCCATTTTTAGAATAACATTTATTGCTTTAAAATGGGATGAATCGAGACATTTAGCGGAATTGAAACAGAACTTCAAAAAATTATTTTAATAAACTATATTAAAAAAAACTCAACAAATATCAAGAGTTTCGTTTTCCAGAATTTTATTCAATGGTCCAATCTAGCTGATAAATTATGATTTGTTAGGTGACAATACAGCCATCGTTTGTTTTCTGCTTTGCAATAAAAACCTTTGACTTCATCTTCCTTTCTTTTCTCCGAACTTTAGATGCTGTTACTCATTCATAAAGATATTTGTATATATTTTAGTTTTTTTAATTTATAATTGAATTAGATTTTTTTTTTTTTTACTTATTCAAACTTTTTTGAATTTTTAGGAAAAATAGAAAAGATATAATTAAAGTTCCTAAGCACTGTACAGTAGATAAGACATTTTTACTTTCTTGTATACGAAGTATAGAGAAAAGATAAATAATCACAAAAAAAAAAATTGAAATCTTGATGAATCTCAGCATTTTAGATTACCTTGAGTTCGAAAAACATATTTTTGGAAAATGTTTGTCTCTCTGCGACAAAGGTAACTCAAAAACACTTAGGGCTAAACGTTTGAAATTTGGTATATGATCTTAACACCAAATTTGCTGCTTTCTATCAAATTTTGAGTAAAATCTGTTCAGAGGAAGACTGTCTGTCCGAATATAAGTTAACGCGATAATTATAAAACAAAGAGAAGCTAGATACATAAGATTTGGGTTACATATTTTACATCTGTAGAGTAGACACTTTTCAAAGTTTGAGCGAAAACCAACAACGGGTTGACAGTCTGCCGGTCTGAACTTTCAGAAGCATGTTGACGCAATAACTCAAAAACGCAAAGACTTAAATTTATCAAATTTGATGTGTGATTTTCTAACTATAAAGGCAGTTTTGTGCCACATTTTTATTTCAATTGGTTGAAAAAAAAATACAAATTGATGTCTAAAATACAAATTTGATTTTAATGTATTATTAACGCCTGCAAGGGATTAATTGCCAGATAACAGGTCCGAAGATATCATTATAGATACAATAAAAATGCAAAATTCATGCAAAAATTTAATATTTCGTAACTATTGTACGCCAATTCCATATAAGGAGTTGTCTGGCATTATATGTTTATTAGAGAGTATGCGAGAAAGTTATAAGGAAACCACTCATGCTGGTTTCTATGCGCCATTTCATTTTTTTCTGCACACCATTTTGTGTCAGATTGATCTCTGTAGTGTCTAGGGTCTCTGTAGAGACCTTAGGCAATAAAAGGTTCAGGTGCCATCTTTCCCCATCCAAATAACTATCAAAGGCAACATATTTTTATTGATTAATAAATATGTCAGTAATTCTTAAGTAATTCATATTAAATAAGACAAAATAACAAATCATTTAATTTAAGATGCCTTTCAGAATATCGGTTTTGGAATCTCGCATTTAAAAAAGAAAATAGGCTAATTATTTTCATTTTTCATTTTTATTTTTTAAATAAAATTGTAGAAAGTTAGAAAACTTTTATGACACATTTTAAAAAATAAAAGATAAAATTTACAAGAGATGATGATTTGTGGGTCATTTGGCCAATAGATAAAAAAATGATCAGCAAGCACCTTTGAAAACATAAAAAAATCCCATAAGAATGTTCTAGTATTTGAATAATACTTAATTCTAAATCAAATATATTCAACTACGTGGTCATGAATCAATCAATCAAATAATTTCATAATAAATCAAAATGAATAATCAAATAATAATGTAAATAATAAAATAAATCAAATCAAATAATTTCATGGTAATAAATTAAGATGTAAAATACAATAACTAAAAAAACAGCGTTTTGACTTTCTCCAAAATTTTGGGCTCTCCTAAGAAGTCAGTTCCCTACTTTCTCCACCTGATAATATGGTCTTAGTAATTCCTGATTATTTCAAGCTATTCTTTAGTTTGGGAATTTGGAATTGAGTTTTTATTTTTTATACAAGAAACTTTTACTCTATCATTTAAGCTATTCTGTTTATAAAATTATATTATTGTTATATTACAGAAATTTTTATAAAAGCAATTCTGCAAACTCCTAATTCACGAAACTTATGTGTAAATAATCTTCTTTGTATTTATGTTAAGTATTCGTAGTCGGTATGCTCTGTAAAAATTTCAAAACTTAATTTCATTTTTTTTTTCGAAATGAATTATTTATTCGAAAAACTTTTTCGAAAAGAGTGAGAACGTCTTTGTAGAAAATGAAATCTTTTGGTTTCTGTTATCATCGAGTATATCTTATATGTGATCAAAATGAAACTGAAGAATATTTTTTTTTTGGCAAGGAATGCGTTCTTAGAATTTGCGTGATAAAGCACGAAGCAATTAACAATTCATCTCCTTCATTTCCAATTCGCGTATTAACGTGAATTTAAAAACATAAATAAATAAAAGTATCTAACTTTTGATCCGCTAAGATTTATTTACCAAAGAATTAGCATTACATCATTTCAAAATAATTCTTCGCTAGAAGAATTCTAAAACATTTGCCAGTGGCTCAGAGATCCATTTTTTTTCTTTAGTTTTTGCTTAACGTTGTTAATTACAGTAGTATAAATTATTTGCATTAGGTCCATATAAATTGAAAGATCTAACACATTTCTATCTTTCCTGCATTTATGCAATATTCATATCTCAAAAAAATTGTTGGGTCTCTTTTCCTCCGGGTACCTTTTTCTGTATTTAATGAATTATTCACAATAATTTCAAAAATAATATTGATAAACAAATTAATTCAAAACAATTGCCCCAATCACAAATGATTATTTCTTCCAAATAAACGAAGACAGAAAGACACCAGCCAAAGCAATCTCTTCGAAATTTTCTAATATGCCCCAAATAAATGTTATTTCCCACCCTTACAGTTAGCAAAGAAAAAAATTGCTAACCTTAGGCAAGGCAGCGAATACAACATCAGTGTTAATATACTTTTTATAAATGACTTTCTTTCTTGCAACTGTCCTATGTAAAAGAGTTTTTTTATGTAAAAATATTTTTTTTATTTATTGCAAAACTCTTTTCTTTCTAAATCATTTTTCTTTTCATTTTATTTCATCTATAAAGTGAAATATAATTTTTTTTTTAAAGTGCAGTCTGCTGATGAGTTAACTAAATGTCTCAGTATGCAACGGAAAATCGTTGTAAAATACAGTTTTTAAATTATTTGTTACCGATTTTCTTAATATTGTTACAAACAATATTTTTACGATGTTGCAATGCATTGTTATAACTTTATGACTTCTATTTCCTATACTAGTGTTTTGATACTACTGACAAAAGCGTCTCTTTCATTCCTTCTCATTTGTTCATATTGTAGATTTCACTGCAATTTTGGGGTATTTGGTTTCGTAAATTAAAAAAAAAAAAAATCAGCAATACACTAAGAGGAAAAGTCTGTCACTGCTGTTTATGGCGTAACCATTTTATGTAGCACTTCTCGCATTTTATTCTACTAACAACTATTACAAGCATCATCAGGCAAAGACAAAGTGGAAGATAACCTTAGGGAAAACAATTAGGCATCTTCAAAACGCTATAAACTTTATAAAGCTGTGAATACAAAATAGTGATTAAAAGTTGCTGAAGAAGTGACTACATGGAATGATGCAAAAAATGAATGTAAGTAAAAGGTGGGAATTACACGCGAAAATGTATACCGTTGTTTATGAAGGTTCTATTTGCGGTTTAAAACGATACGCAATTCATAGAAAACCAGATGGAATGGTTTTCCCAAAACTTTCTCGCATACTCTCTAATAAACTTTTCATGCCAGAAAGCGCACTACATGGCAGTGGCCTAAATATTAACTTTTGGAGTGAATTTAGCAGTTTGACTGAATCTATCGTGTCATCCTTGGCGAGTTTTTTGGCGGTTAATCCCTGCTATTAATAGTGTCTGAAAATCGAATTTATGTTTTATCGCTGTTTTCCTCAATCGATTGAAACGAAAATTTGACACAAAACTGCATATATAGTCACAAAATCCTATGCCAAATTTGATATTTTAAGTCATTGCTTTTTTGAATTATTGCCTTTACATGTTTCTGAAAATGCAGACCAACAGACATTTAAAGAGTAGTTGAATTTGTCTCAACATTTGGCAGGTGTATGTTGCCATCAATTTTTCAACTTCATTTTTGCACTAGTAGTTAAGTTTTCTTGCAGAATAATCCCAGGGAACCCAAGAAAAGTATTTTAATTAATAGAAATATCTTACTTAATTTAATTATTAATTAAATATTTTTAATTCCTACTTTTAGTTTATATTAACTTCTTGCTATTTGGGTTACATTCTCCGTGTTCTTTAGAATACCATTAGCAAAAATTGTCATATTATGAAGATATAAGCCAGATTTAAATGGTACTTTTAAGTACCGTCAGTAAATAAAGAGTTAAATTTAGGTACCGAATTTTATCTATTTAGCTTTCTTCGTTTTGTAATTATGGTGATAGCTTATATTTGAATAGCCGTATACAGGCGGACTTCCTCTGAACAGAGTTTACTACAAATTTGATAGAAATCTGCTAATGTCGTGCGAAGACCGTATATTCAATTTCAACTGTCTATCTCAAAGCGTTTTTGAGTCATCTTTATCACAGACATACAGACGGACATTTTCTAAAGAAGGTGTTTTTCGAAATAAAGGAGGTTCGTCAAATGTGTAGGTTCGTCAAAATCTCGAATTTGAATTTTTTGACGATTCATATACTTTCTCTATACAATGTAAGACGAGAAAGTAAAAATGTGAGCTCAGAGAAAAGGGAAAAAAATGTAATAAGAGTTGATATTTTTAAACAATTTTCTAAGGATGAAATATTTTTTACAGCAATTATAAAACTTTAAACGAATTCTTTCCAAAATTATTTTTTTCGAAATAACTTATCATACATTAATATATTGACTCCAATACTGGTTAAAACTTTTAATGAAATTTTCAGGCGACGCTTGTTATATTATTATATATGAATAAAAACTAAAAGTTTTGATGTACAGGTTTAAAGAATTCATATTATTTTGTAAAAATTAAGTTTTGGTAATTTTTTGTTAAAAATTAACAAGTTATCTGGAAAGATATAGTCTAGAATATTTCCACTTTTTTTATAACCTTAAACCTTAAAAATAATTGTATAAGAAAATATGGGAGAATAGAACAATATCTATGTTATAACATATCAGTTTTCGGAATATTTTTGCATTGTAGCCAATTTTTAGATTTTGGTTTATTTTGAAGGTAAATGTGCTATGTCTTTTATGTGCAAAGGAAATCATGGCTATCCCGTTAGAATTATGTGTAGAATGTTAATATTTTGGTTTAATTTTGCTAAAATTTACTTCAAATTAATAAAAAAATATTTAGAGAAAGTTGTTTTTTAAATTTTTATTCTTTATGTACTATTTAACCAGAAGAAACCAAACAAAATTTCAGAAAAGAGCTTTATTCAAAAACATGATCTCTAACGCATGCGAATTTAAAGCTTCGCACATGAGCCTTTTGTCTTTTGTATTCGAGTAAAGGAAACAGAGTATGCCCTTTGGACTCCTTTTTTTCAGCGATCGACTAAAGCTAAAAAAATGATGGTTTTAACAGAAAGATAAAAAATTTAGTTCAAAATGTGAATCATTTTAGATGTTAAAACTGAATGCCAAATTTTAATCACTAGTTTATCTGTTTTGTAGTTATTGCCTTTATATGCATCCAGATTAGACAGATAAAATTTGTAAAATGTTCAACAGATTTTAGAAAGTAGAATAAAGCTTTGATCAGCTTTTATGCCAGGAACAGAAAAGCATGTTCGTAATTGTTAATGCCCATTTTACAGCCACCTGCATGTTGTTCATGTGGGTACCTAACTTTTTTTAATTACTTTTTATGCCTTTTGTGATGGGGTGCCAATATCTCCTTTGCATAAAATGGAGGATTTAGGGATTTTGTACCCCCCCCCCTCTATTGTATTCATCATATAATGACTTTTTTAAAAGACTTGTAAAATTAGCTTAGTATTTAAACCTGTTCTTGTCTAAAACAACATGTTGATGATTTATTTTTGTATAGTATTTTTGAGTTAATAATTTCTAACTAATTGACTAATTCCTTTTACAAACATTACACATACATGTATGTGTGTCTTATGGTATCTCTTAATCTAACTGAAATCCTGATAAATTTACTACTTTTTTAAATCTTAAATTAAGCCATATTATTTTATTATAAAGTTTTCTTTCTTATTTCCCATTTCTTTTATTTAATTATTTCTAACTCGCAATCTAAAAAATTAATGACTATCACATTTCTCAGGTTGCAAGCATAAAAATCCCTAACATCTACAGCATGACTTCAAAAATACCTAAGATTCTCTTTCCTAAATCGATACGTATAAAAAAATGCCAAAAAGAATCTCTTAGTGGAAACGCTAAGTGTAAAATTTTATCACACTTTTTTCTTGCGTTTTGGAGCAAACAGACGTGTTCCGTCTTTTGTCCCCGTGTACAAATCATGCCCTCCCGTGGAAAAATAAATTGAGGTCAAATTTCAAATATGTCTTCTTTTCGGCCACACACAATGAAATAAAAAATTTAGAATTTTCATTTCCGTTTTTATTCTTTACTATCTGCTCTTTTTAATAAGCACGCACATTCATTCGTAGTAGACTGATTCCATGAAATTCTTAATTTTTAGATCGTATCGAATAACAAAATGAAATTTTAAATAAATGTGCCCTATATTAATAATTTAACAGCCAGCAAAGTAAATGGTCCCATCGAATGAACGTGTCGCCAAACGAGGCTAATTATTAATAAAAATTACCATTCCGGATTTTTCTTTCTTTTTTTTTGGACCAGATAATCGTTTGGAATTTCTTTTTTAAAACTTTTTCAACTTTCGTAGGTGCTCTGATAGGATGATGCGTTAAGCACAACTTCTGACCCTTTATTTTTACCTCCACTTTGAGCAACAATGAAGCAGCGCAACACTCGCGTAGATATATTTCCCCCTCCGTTTAGCATGCCATATCCATTAGCAGACGATATCCCAGTAGTTAAAAAAGGATCTAATATCAAAGCCCATCTCCCTCCATTACCAGGGTAGGCAATGAGTCAATACGGTACGAACAGGTTTTATTTTTTCTCTCCCAAACTCGTGCTCGCTTTAAGTGTAGCCTTTCGGGAGTTATTTGCATATTTTAATGCTCCTTATTGATTTTCGATTTCCTCCAAACGGGCTCTCTCTCTCTTGCAAAATGGAATTTTGGGGAGTTTGACTTATCTGGTTGTAGATTGCTGTTTAAGTTGGTCTTTCAGTTAGCGGGAGCGAGCTTTCACATAAAAAGTGCATATGAAATGAGCTAGGCCCTCCTTTTACACGAAGAAACTCGATTAGTGTGAGGACCCCCTCCCCCCTTCCCCTCCATCTTTAAAAGTATGAAACATTCATGTAGAAGTTTGATAGAAATGGAGTGTTTATACAGGATGGATAAAATCCATTAGATTGATTCTTATCTCTGCTCTTCTTCTTTATCGAGTGCTTTTTTTTTCTTTAAATTTTGACTTTTAGTATACTTTGGATAATGGATATTATTATTTAGTTGTCTATTGGCACGCTGTACTGGTTACGTAAAAAATTCGCTAACGTTATGAAGGCCCAAAGGGGAGGTGGGGAGGAGATACTTTATGATACATGTTTGCGTCTATTTTCTTTCCAAATATTAGTTTTATAGATGAGTTTTAAGTATTTAGGTCTATACATTTTTAAGCATATGAATATAACTTTAAACCAAAAACAGACCATTAGAAGTGATACTTGCCCTTCCCCGGAGATGCTATGCATTTGATAATTAAAGTTGAAAGCTCCCATGAGGCTTTGATTTAATATAAAATATTAATTAATTTTATATTGAATCATAAATCTAATGGAAGTGGTCCCCACAAAACTTTCTTGCATACTCTTTAATAAAGGTGTTTATCCCAATCATCCTCGTAAAATGGCGGATGTTCGGTAAGGCCAAGAATATCTTGTTTGGCTTTGGCGAACAACCATTGCCGAATATAGGATCTAGCATCTTTTACTGAATCTATCGCATTATATTTGGCGATAGATTGCATTATTTTGGCGAAACCAAAATTTCATGCTGAACAACAATTTTAGTAACAAGATCACATACCAAATTTCATTGATTTAAGTCACTGCGTTTGCAAGCATGCAAAAGTATGGATCGACAGACGGCCCATCCTTTAGCAGATTTAATTCGAAATTTGATAAATATCTCTATTTTAGGTGTTAAACCTGAGTATCAAATTTTCTTCATTCAACTGTTTACGTTTTGTGTTCATTTTTACACATCCATCCAGACGGATAGATTTCCTCAGAGTGGATGTCCTTCAAATTATCACAGAAATCTACAAAATGGGTATAAAGTCCATATACAAAATTTTATCCTGTGTAGATGAAAACGCTTCTGAGTTATCTGACGAACAGAATTCCATCAATGTGCTTTTAAGATTTGAGGTGATCTGTTTGGCATTTGTTTCTGTTATATATATATATATGCATGTTGATCTGCGAGAACATTTAAATACCCTTGGGCATTCAGACGTTGTTCCACAGTAATCAAAGGGCCCATGCAATGCCAAGAAAATAGCCAGCAAACCATAATATTGCCTCCCCCATCTTAAAGTGCTGTGGCAATGCAGTTGGGGTCAATGTTTTCGTGCTGTTTTTGCCATATCCGAACCCTGCCATCTACATGGTGTAATTGAAAACGTGATTCATCAGACCACATGACCCTTTTCCAGTCTACTGTCCAATTCGTAGACGCCTTGGGCAAACTGGAGACATCTGCTCTTGTTCAAGGCTGACAGCAGATAAGTAATGTGAATCATACAGTTCGTTCAGGGACGTTCGCAGTTGCTCCTTCATTAAGATTCCCTGCTATTTGACGTACTGTTGCTCTTCTGTTGGAGTGGACAACTCTGGCAAATCTCCTTTCAGCTCGAGCATTCAGTAGCCTGTAACGACCACAAGCCTGACGTTGAGACCCTATTTTCTGCTTGGTAGTCCACTCTTTGTACACATTAATAATTGCTGCTTTCGAACATTTCACAAGAGCAGCAGGTTTACTGATACTGGTTTGAGCGCCTACAATCATTCCGCGTTCAAACTCAGTTAAGTCACGTTTTTTAACCATATCTCCGCGTGTAACGCAGTGCAATAGATGGTTCACTTGCGTTGTATTCTATATATATATATATATGTGTGTGTGTGTGTAATGATATTTTAATTCTAATTTCAATTTAATTAATTTCCAAGGTTTTATCTTAATTTAGCCCATAGTAACTTCATTCTAAAAATATTCTCTTATTTCGTGATCCAATTCCACTTTCTCTACTTAATTAATTCAAGAGAGCATTGTAAAATTGGTGAATCGGCTAAAAGCCTAACTTTCCCACATTCCGCGTGAAGGGACAAAATACCGCTGACGAGAGAAATTCATTTTTAAAACCTCCCCGTGTTTCCTTTACATGTGATTGACATGCGTCAGAAATCCTTATCAGAATCTTAGTAATATATTAGCACTGTAAAAAAGTATTTTACCTATCCATATCTCATGTTATATAAGATGAGGGATAATTTATTTCGCTCTTCTTCCCCACTTCTGCTTTTGTGTCGCGCTGTGGCGGACGTGTCATGCCCGCGTCTCTGTTTGTAAATAATTAGGCTTTTCAGATGGGTTAAAAAGAATTTAAAAAATGTAAAATGTCTCATCTATGTCTTCAAACATGCCTTCTGCTTCAAACAAAATGCTTACAATATATATATATATATATATATATATATATATATATATATATAATATAAAAAAACATCTAAATGCAGATTAGAAAATTCTTTATAATTTTCCTTTTGAAATATGAATTAGAATTTTAATTAAATAAAATTTAAGAAAAGTATTACCGTTTCACCACAATAATTTCTACAAATATTATTGTGCATAAATGATCTATCTAATTATTCATTTTAAATATTATTTTTTAATTTTCAATCAAGTATAATTTTTTTAAATTTTTTTTTATCTTTTTAGTGATACAAATTTGTCTCGCAATTGTTTCATGACAAACATACATTTCTCCTAAACATATTTTTTTTTTCGTCTGATTTTCACAATTTATTTCACTGCTGCACAGAAATTCAAATCGTTTTCATTGTTTCGTCAAATATTTAATCGCGTGATTTTCTTACATTGTTGAAAGCTAAAGAAGGAGAATTCTATCCAATATCGGGGCAGATTATAAAAAGAAATAAGAAAGTGGTTACAGTACCGCGAAAGGCAGAATGAGATTAGAATAGAAATTACCCTCATATTTACATTTTATGTATTGTACTTTTCAAATAAATGCGCTTTTCATATATGGTTATGGACATCAGTATATGAGGAAATACATTTATTTCATAAACTACAGAGATGCAAGAATACAAAAGATAGCGGAATAGGTTTTTTAAAAACACATTAAAGCAGCTTTAATGTGTTTCACAATTTGGTACTTGAAAATAATTTACTGAGAGAACCGTGAAGTGTTAAGCTAAGGATAAAATATATAATTGAAAATGAAACAATATTTCTTGAGAATCAGCTGGTTACGGAAGGCGGCTAGTAAGAAATAATATCAGTCAACAGAATATATGCATAGTTTATTTTTAAATTACAGTATACATACTGTAATTTATTCTGCAGTGGTATATAAATATATGTTTAAAGGAATTCATAGGATATTTTCTGAACTTCTTAAACAATATTCACAATCACATAAATGGTTTTGTAATTCATAGGTTTATAAGAAACGCCTCTTCTTCACAAGGATCAAGTAAACGAAATGGTTTTCTCAGAAACTTTCTATTGCAGATGCTATTCCTGCTCTCTGCACCATATAAAATTATGAACCTTTTACAAGGATTTAAATGACACTCTGATTTTTATTACAAGTACTCATATTTTTATTTTCAGAGCCCCACACATAATAGTTTTAAGCTTCATAATAAAGAAAACCTTATATGCGTATTAGATGTATTTTTCCTAACGGTCACTACCAAAATTTTAAATAAGCTGCAATTTTAGATGCAAGATCAGCTATCAAAGTCCTGCTATTTAAGTCGTTGCATTTTTCTGATTTATTGCATTTACATATATGCAAATGTACAGACTGTCAACGCTTTGACGAATCCGATCAAAATATCATACAGATCTATACCTCGTCATTTTGAACCTTGGTCAGATAACGAGGACAATACCTGAGATGGCAACCCCCTCTCCACACCACAACACACCTTTTAATTTATCTGAATTGTCGCTGTTTTCGGTTATTGCGTTTGCATGCACGCGAAAAGCAGACCGACAGACAGAAATCTTTTAATGAAACTTTTTCTTTATAGAATGAATCTGTGCACCAAATTTTTTTCGTTTATCTCTTTATGCCTTGCTATTATCGAGTTCAATTGTATTCAGACATCCGAACAGATAAAATCCCTCTGAATGGATGCTGTTCAAAATTTCAGAAATTTACAAAATTCGTTTAAATACATATACAAATTTTTATCAATCTAGTTCGAAGCATTTTTGAGCTATCGTCTTCATAGAGATAAATTCGTAAATGAATTTTTCGGTCACAAGAAGGTCCGAAATATGGATATTCATTAAAATCTCGTGTTTGAATGTTAGATTATTATAATATTCTCTCTCTTTGTACACTTCGTATTCGACAAAGTAAAAAGCCACGTCAATCGCAACTACATTCATCGAGATCATAAAGCTAAAGCTTGGACAACTCATCCATATGCAGTATGAACCAAACCAAATTTAGTATTCCTGTGAGTCTGTATATAGAGTAAAGCGATTCTTGCCGCTCGTGAATTTATCCGGAAGTATGTTGGCATTCCAATAGCACCTATTTATTCTCTACCACTTAGCATTCGACGCGGAACCGCTTTTCATCTATTGAAAATGGCTATTCGAACATTCCATTTGCTTCCAATTCCCTTTCAAATTATTTTGGGAAAAAGTAACCACAGTAGCCTTGCAATGAGCATAACAGCCAGTCACAATAATCCCTGTTTATACGGCTTAGTTTTGTGGTAACGACAAGACTGATTGTAATTTTAAAAAATATATATATAAGTTGACTTGCAGTAATCCGGGGAAACTAGAGGACTGAACAAAAGCATCGGATTGATAGAAGTACAATTAAAAAAATTTATATAAAAAAACTGTATTTATCAAACAAAATAAACCACATAATTTGTACAAAAAAAAATTACAGTGCAAGATCAATACCAGGAAAATGTCTGTATTCTGCAGCAAAGTTTAGTTTAGTTATATTAGCATTCCGTTTTAAAGCAACACTAAGGCTATTTTGGGACCAACCTCGTCATTTTGAACTTTGGTCAAATAACGAGGACGACACCTAGATGGCACCCCCCTCTCCAAACCACAACATAACAGCGGGAGGACGTTTGGCCTGGACGGTTTTAACGTGCACCATTTTCTAACAAAAATCAGCATTTTCGCAGTTGCTTGGTGAATCCGAAATGATGATGTCTATGATGTATTATTGATGTCGTTATTTCTTAATTACAGTGGTTAATACTAATTCTGATGGTGAATTTCCTACTTATAATAAAGATGAATACGTGCGTTGGTGTTCTACGGGCCAGATGTTTTGACCCAGAGCTGTTCATTTGACCCAGATGTACTTTGAAGGATGCACTTCGGAAGGATTCTTTTAAATATTAGTTGCCTCATCAGACAAGTTGGCTCATTAATAATATTAATTATATTTGTTTTCAGATATATTGTTTATATGCATCCTCATGCCCATGAATCATTTGAACCAATATTCCTCACGAAACAGCTCACTGCAAAAGGCATCTAGTAATAAATGATGAAAAAAATAATTCCAATATTAACACAAACTTATGTGATTGATATTATATAATATTATTTATTGCGACGGCTTAAGCTTTTTATATTCGCCTTTATGGTATCCATTTCACGTTTTGCCTCTTACTTGAGTCTATCGGTGTTCATTGAAATATGCCGGCTATGGTTCGAATCATTAAGAATTTAAACACCGATCTCATTCATTGGAGAATACTGATATGCCATGATTTCTGTATTTCACAGAAATATATATATCCTAAACTATTTGATATAGATGTACCAAATTTCCTTATTTTTTTCACACTTCGAGGTTATTTTTTTAAGTTTTAATTAATTGAAAATTAAATTGGCATTTTAAAGTTTGTTTCAGATAATTCCGAACTCATAGCTGCCCGAAGATGATAAATATACCATTTCATAAATATTTAAAAATTCTTTTAAATATTAATTCAATTGAGCTGTTTATTTTGAAAGTGGGGCAAGTCCATTTATGAAAAAAATGGGGATAATGGCAGTTATAGATAAAACTTGTTATGATCTTTTTATGCGTAAAAAAATTATAGTAAAAAAATATTTAGATTCTAGTATTTGGGAGATGAAAGTTTTAGCTCTTAACAGTATTGAAAATCTGTTTATTTTGAAAGTGGTGCAAGTTCATCTTAGATTGAAATTATATTTGACAGAATATATTACGGCAAAATTTAGCTGCTGTATGGTGAAACAAATGTGGCCGTTTGACATCATGTCTGAAATCTAGGGTGTTTCTATTTATCTATTTTTGATATTGAAAATCGGTGATTGTACAGTATTTCATAAATAATAAAATCTTAATTTTATGTATCGATAATAATATGTTTACTTCCATCACAGATTATTCAGTCCAGTGACAATGAAATAAATATCAGTGATCACAAATTTTTATCGTCACGACATTTATTTCTACCGAATGATCGTGATTTTGGAGTGGAACTATCCAGTAACTATTCAGTCCAGAAACCAGTTCCTTGCATACTCCCCAGGATTGCTATAAAGTAATACAAAATTGTCAAAAACATAATAAAGTTTTAGTACATGAAATGAAACGTGGAAATTTATTTTCAGCCCAAGCTCTGGAAAAAGCGGGTTTAAAAAGAAAGAAAAATACCGATGGAGAAACGGTGAATTGATTAACTATAAATTTTGTAGTTGTTTTTAAATTCTGAATTTTGATAATTTAAAAAAAAAATATTTTTAGCGTAATTAATTTAATGATAGATTATCCAATTAAATTCGGGTTCTTTTTCATTTTTTATAAATACAACATGAAGTCTGCTAAGAATCCACTAAGAAGAAGATTTTAAAAGAAAAATCTGCATTCTTTCTACCAGAAATGAAAAAAAACCATCATTACATTGCCTCACAAGAAAGACAGTACGTTGTTAGAAAGAAATCACCTGATCATCTAAGTTTTTTAATGGGTTTATGATGCCAACGTCAGTAGCAATATGGATTCTATTGGAAAGTTTAATATACACAGTAAACAGAAAATTCCTAAAGTTATTAAAATAACACGAATTGTAATAGACATTAATCACAATTCAATTCTAACAAATATTTTTGATAGAATTATGACACTCAAATGATGCAGAAAGGACTTAATTGAAATGAACACCCCAATCAATATTCTCAGCAAAGCCGTTGGTTGCCCGAGTAGTAATAAATGTTACAGAATATGATTCAGAACCTCTTCATCCCAAGGTCACTGAAATGAGCATCCAGTCGCTCCTTTTTACTTTCTCGTATATATGGTACAGAGAAACTACAGTGATCGTCAAAAAAATTCCAACTCCAGATTTTTATACATCTCCACGGTTTAGACCTCCCTAAATACAAAAAGCACATTTTTTTAAAATGCCCATCTGTCTGTCTGTCTTTGACAAAGGTAACTCAAAAACGCTTTGAGCTAGAGGATTGAAATTTGGTATACGGTCTTCAAACCTAATTTGTAGATTTTGTGGTGAAAGCTTATAAGCCAGTTAACAGCTGCGCTGCCAGAGCAATTGCTTTTGTATTGTGGACATGTTACTGGACTGCGAACTACAAGGTCCCAGGTTCTATCCTCACTCATTGCAATACACAACAATATCTATAAAATTTTGAGTAAAATCTGTTCAGAGGAAGTCTGGCTATTCGTAGACTGTAATATAAATTAACACAATAATTAAGAAAGAAACGAAGACAGCGCTATAGATACGGTTCGATACACGGATTCAACATCTATAGTGTAGGCACCTGTCAAATGCTGAGCCAAATCCAACAAGGGATTGACTGTCTATCGGTCTGTACTTTCAAGAACAGGCAAACGCGATAACTCAAAAACGCAATACTTTAAACATATCTAATTTAATATTACAAATGAACTTTGCATCCGCTTTCGCCAAAGATGGCACAATAGATTCAGTAAAAATTGTAAATTCATGCAGATAGTTAATATTTCGTAAGTATTGTATGCCAGTGCCATGTAAGGCGTTCTCTGGCATGATAAATTTATTAGAGAGCATGCGAGAAAGTTTTGGGGAGACCATTCCAGATGATTCCCTTAACTCGGCCTTTTGAAAACTACGGCACGTAACAGGAAGTCAAACTAAGGTTGAAACTGATTATTGAAAATCTTCTGTATATTTTTACAGAAAAATCTGAATTCAGAAGTTATATGAGAAAAAATCCAACCGATTCAGTAGCAAATAGTGACTCTTTATTCTACTCGAAAAACGTGATACACAGACAAAAAAAAAAGCAAAAAGATGGGAAAAAACGAAGTGTTCGCAAAACAGCACTGTTAGTAAACAGCAGTATAAGCACTATTTAGGTAATAAACAATGTAAGAGGATTCGTGGGAGATCAACACTCCAAACAACGAATTCACTCTACCACCCCATCTCTCTACTCGATTATTACTACTGACTATTGTTTTGCTTTTCACAGCCCAAGAACGAGGGCATCAAATGTTCTAGAATAAATACTAAGGGTCTCAAATACTAAGTGCTATTGCCAAGATTCTTGAAAATTTAGGTCCTTCATCTTTGCCACTAAATTGCCAAATCAATGGCCATAAAATCTGGCATCCATTAAACCCTTTATTTACTGACGGTACTTAAAAAAGTACCAATTAAATCTGACTTATATCTTCGTAATATGACAATTTTTGCTGATGGTATTCTAAAGAAAACGGAGAATGTAACCCAAATAGCAAGAAGTTAATATAAGCTAAAAGTAGGAATTAACAATATTTAATTAATAATTAAATTAATTAAGATATTTCTATTAATTAAAATATTTTCCTTGGGTTCCCTGGGATTATTCTGCAAGAAAACTTAACTACTAGTGCAAAAATGAAGTTGAAAAATGGATGGCAACATAATTCGGTAAATAAAGGGTTAACATTCGTCAAAATTATCTATAAAACTCGCTTCCTTACCAGAAAACTAAAAAGGTGGAGAAGCAATATTACAAATTCATAACAATGTGAACTGAAGTGATGTAATAAGTATTGGTCAGAAAGTAACTGGTAGTTACTGTATCTGTAACTGCAATGTAAAGTCACAAAATTGGAACGCGTTAAAAATGCTTTTTCATCTTTTGGGACATTTAATATATGGACTTATAACTCTTTTGATAAAAAAAGACTCCTAAAAAGAACCTTTGTTGAATTAAACATCCAGAAACCCTGTGAGAGAAGAGTAAGAAAAAAGTGTAGAACTCTAGAGCTTTGACAATGAGATGAAAACTGCTTTTAAAGAATAGAAAAAAATGTATTAAATATTTAATGGCGTGCCTCTTGTTTTTAATCCTCTAAAACATAATGTTAAAAAAGACACATGTAAAAGGTTTTAATAGAAAAGTAACTTATACTATGTTACGGTTTCTTGGGAGTTGCAACCTTAAATTACAACAAAGAGTATGATTGTATAAGGGAAAAGGCATTTAAGAATTGAGGAATAATTTTTTTCTGTAAGTTTGAATTATTTTCTTTGCATGAAATATGTTGTACTTTATAAAGTCTTTTTACAAAGTCTTATGAGTATGCTAAAGTTAATTTCTTTTGTAATGATTATTCTAGAACTAGGTGGGGAAAAAAAATAAGATCGACGAACTCATTTTCTTTTTAAAAATTTAATTTTTGTACGTATGGCAGAAATTAATTTGAGATATGAATGTTATTTTAGTCCACTTTATTCAGCATGGTCCGATTTTTAACTAATAATTGAATCATTCACTAAGTTCTTCAGTTTGAGATTTAACTGTAGTTTTAATTCTCCTAAAACTATGGATGTTCTGTATTTAAGAATCCAGAAATAAAATGGTATTTTACATGTTTTAATTGCTTTCTGAACTTCAAATATATCTTTATAATGTATTTTACATTCTCAGATACATATTTTTATATAATGACTTTAAGATATAGCATCTTTTGAGTTATGAATCATCACTTTTATTTTACTTGAACTAACTCAGTTCGATTAAATTCGTGAGTTCAAATGTTTCAGTTTAGTTTAGTTATTATAACATTCCGTTGTAAAGCAACATTAGGCCTATTTTGAAACGGGCCTCGTCATTTTGAACCATGGCCAGATGACGAGGACAACACCTGTGCTGGCACCCCCCTCTTCACAGCACATCGCAACAGCGGGGGGTTTTAATGCAATAATACCATCTGCAGAAAATAATTAAAAAATTTTATTAAAAACATTTTTAAATAAAACGTTTAAAAATTGCTTTTAAATAAAATATATTTTTTTTAATTTTAAATAAAATATATTTTTTTTTAATTTTAAATAAAATATATATTTTTTTTAATTTTAAATAAAATATTCAAAAATTTTCTTTAAATAAGAACTAAAAAAGAAAAGATTTTCCCCACATTTTGGTTCTTCTGAGAAAAAAATAACATTTCGTTGTAAATAAGTATTTTAATTTCCTTCCCCCCCCCCCTTTGTTCAATAAAGTATTCGCTTGAATCAATAAAGTTTTTCAAACATAAGCTTTAAACAGTAAGGTTTCTCAAATGAATTTGGTAAAAATTCCAAGTGCTTATTTCTGGTGACCGAGTTGAACTATATTACTTACTTACTTAAGAATCCAGGTTTAATTAATGTTTCGAAATACTCTTAAAGCTCTCGTTTTCATCAATCCATGTAAAGCCGTGAGTTGAACAACTGTAATGTATCGGTTATATACCCAAAGCTGACCTGAAATATCTAAAGAACTTTAAAATTAATTAATGTTTCGAAATACTCTTAAAGCTCTCGTTTTCATCAATCCATGTAAAGCCGTGAGTTGAACAACTGTAATGTATCGGTTATATACCCAAAGATGACCTGAAATATCTAAAAAACTTTAAAATTAATTAATGTTTCGAAATATTCGTAAAGCTCTCGTTTTCATCAATCCATGTAAAGCCGTGAGTTGAACAACTGTAATGTATCGGTTATATACCCAAAGCGGACCTGAAATATCTAAAAAACTTTAAAATGAATTAATGTTTCGAAATATTCGTAAAGCTCTCGTTTTCATCAATCCATGTAAAGCCGTGAGTTGAACAACTGTAATGTATCGGTTATATACCCAAAGATGACCTGAAATATCTAAAAAACTTTAAAATTAATTAATGTTTCGAAATATTCGTAAAGCTCTCGTTTTCATCAATCCATGTAAAGGCGTGAGTTGAACAACTGTAATGTATCGGTTATATACCCAAAGATGACCTGAAATATCTAAAAAACTTTAAAATTAATTAATGTTTCGAAATATTCGTAAAGCTCTCGTTTTCATCAATCCATGTAAAGCCGTGAGTTGAACAACTGTAATGTATCGGTTATATACCCAAAGATGACCTGAAATATCTAAAAAACTTTAAAATTAATTAATGTTTCGAAATATTCGTAAAGCTCTCGTTTTCATCAATCCATGTAAAGCCGTGAGTTGAACAACTGTAATGTATCGGTTATATATCCAAAGATGACCTGAAATATCTAAAAAACTTTAAAATTAATTAATGTTTCGAAATATTCGTAAAGCTCTCGTTTTCATCAATCCATGTAAAGCCGTGAGTTGAACAACTGTAATATATCGGTTATATACCCAAAGATGACCTGAAATATCTAAAAAACTTTAAAATTAATTAATGTTTCGAAATATTCGTAAAGCTCTCGTTTTCATCAATCCATGTAAAGCCGTGAGTTGAACAACTGTAATGTATCGGTTATATACCCAAAGCTGACCTGAAATATCTAAAAAACTTTAAAATTAATTAATGTTTCGAAATATTTGTAAAGCTCTCGTTTTCATCAATCCATGTAAAGCCGTGAGTTGAACAACTGTAATGTATCGGTTATATACCCAAAGATGACCTGAAATATCTAAAAAACTTTAAAATTAATTAATGTTTCGAAATATTCGTAAAGCTCTCGTTTTCATCAATCCATGTAAAGCCGTGAGTTGAACAACTGTAATGTATCGGTTATATACCCAAAGCTGACCTGAAATATCTAAAAAACTTTAAAATTAATTAATGTTTCGAAATACTCTTAAAGCTCTCGTTTTCATCAATCCATGTAAAGCCGTGAGTTGAACAACTGTAATGTATCGGTTATATACCCAAAGCTGACCTGAAATATCTAAAAAACTTTAAAATCATCGGAACTATTTTCTTCTGGATCCCCCCCCAAAAAAAATTGCAAAAAAATCTTTCAAAATATTCATTCTGTAATAAAGAAACCTTTGCAAGGTAAACATTCAAAATCTGCTTCTTTGATGAATTGATTCCTCATCGCTGCAATAAAAATAAAGGTGTCACCCACAATTGCAATTTAAAGTGCCATGTTCAACTGAGCCTCAGAGTTACAAAAGTGCAAACCTACTATCTTGGTATCTACTTCCACACAAAGAAAAATAACTTCTCATGAATTAAGCAGAACAATTTATATCCGGTTTTCTATTTTAAATATTTGAAAAATATGATCTATAAGGGTTGCCTAAATAAAAAGTGGACAAATTGAATGAAAAGAATATTTTTATTGGAAATCGAACGAAATCTTCATGGGCGTTGCAACACGGGTTTTGTTGTTTAGGTAGCAGGTCTATGCCTTTGTTGTAGAAAGGTGGTGGTTGATTTATGAGGAAGTAGTGCATAGCTTCCTTCGCTTCGTCGTCCGAATCGAAACGTGTCGCCCGTAATGCTCTCTTAAGTTGCGCAAAGATGTGGAAGTTACAGGGTGACAAATCCGGACTGTACGGCAGTTTGTTCCAACAACTCCCAACCGAATATATTTAACGTCGTCTGAGTTTCACGGAAGACGTGCGGGACGGCATTGTCATGGAGAAGGATCACTCGCCTGGCCGTTTTCTTTTGGTTGTTCTCAATAGCTGTGTTAGAGTAGTGCAGCATTGTGTTGAGTGGTCCATGGCAATCGAAAAGTCAGAAACCGTATTATCGCGCGTTGATCCGATCAGGTCGTATCCATGTATAGCGCGACTTTACTTTCGATCCATTTTCTCTACCACGAATAGCTTTCACTGTTGAATGTCGAATTAAGTGCACACTTCTTATGGCTCTTTATATCCCTGTTCAGAGGCGCTGCTATAGCTGCAGTCATTCTGACGCAATCGCAAGTATCCACTTTTCATTCGGGCAACCCTTATATAATTTCCCCTATTAGTTTACAGGAAAAGTATGTGACAATAGGATAACTTACTCTTTTTTGACACTCATTTTCTTTGTTACTTCATTTCAACGTCAGATGTCTAGAAGGAAATTTATAAACATGCATTTTTGTTTGAAATTTCAAATTTTCCTGAAATTTATTTTTACATATTTCAACAAATAATAAGAATTTTGGAAAAAAAAAAAAAAAACGCAAATGAATTTAGTAGCAGCATAGAGAGTGAATTTCAGTCTTGAAATCAAAAGTGTATAGTGTAAAAATCCTACAGAATGAAAATACTGTAAAAAGAGTGTATGAATAACTAACTCTATTTAAGAAGTAAAATCTTTCAGAAAGATGGCAAAAATTTCCCATTTAAAGTACGAGGAGCGGGTGATATTTATTAATCTGCCTTTAGCCCAATTCTTGTTTTAAATACTGTATGCATTAAAGTTTCTCTGTGTATTTTTGATGATAAATGTTATATTTATTTTCATTTAATTGTGCAGAACAGTGATATAAATCTATACTTATAAATAAAGCTCAATGTATGTGTGTGTGTGTGTGTGTTGGCGCTCTACAGGCCAGGTCATTTGACCTACAGCTACCAAATTTGGTGCATGTATACCTTAGAGGTCGGGAATATGCACCTGGGGTCCCTTTTTTGAATTTTAATTAGAATTTTAAATATTAATTAAAAACTAACTTTCCCGCCAAAAAAAAATTCTTTCATTTTCCCTACCGCCAAATGAGTAAGGCTTCAGTATTTTTTTCCCAACAGCAATGAGGCTAGGATTAACATTTTTCGGCTAATTATTTCAAACGATTCTATTTATTTTCCTAATGTTTCATACATTTTAAATGAAACATTGTTAATGAATCGATCTTTCAGATTCATTCTGAAATACTTTTGAATTAAAATAACACAGAATAAAGGAAATTAAAAATGTCTAATCTGCATAGCGTTACCCCAACTGGCGTAGAAAAATTCACGCATGAGCATTGTGTTCTGATTGTTGACAATATTATCAACGGATGATTCTTGATTTAAATTATTTTTTGGTTAGTTGCATGCTTTTGTAATTAAATTGTATTTATGTTAGTTATATATTTTTTGTATATGCTTATAGTTTTAAGTACATCGTTTTTTAAGTAGTTTTTTAAACCGGTTTTCGACCGATTGTTTTAAGCGATTCATTTTCTTTTCTTAGTGTTTGATGCATTTAAAATGAAACATTGTTAATGAATCAATCTGTTCATGATGAATCTGAGAAAATTTTGTTGACAAATTCTTGAGATATTACATAAATTAAGAAAGATATTCTTTAGTGCCCTTAAAGTTTAAACGCTCAGTGACTCTGTTATCAGCAATCATATTATAAAAATATGCTTTGTTTCAGTAAAAAAATATTATTATATTAATTGCTGATTATTTCTTTCCACTTTAATTTAAAACATAAATTCTAAGGGAGCTAACAAAAAATGAGAGAGATTCATATTACGTTATGACTGAAGGCTTTTATAATATTATGAGTGAATTATATGACTATCAAAATTTGAAGTTTTAAAATATTTTGATGAAGAGTCTATTAAAGTAGGAATTGCGTAAAATATTTAATTATTAAAATTTAAACAAACATTAAGATTTTCGAACAAGCTGGTCGCCAAAGGCGGCTAGTAAAAAATAAACGCCACATGTGCATTTTTACCTTCATTTTTATTCTTTTCACACCGCAATGTATTATCATATATTTAATTTCTTATATTGGTATCATGTCACTACAGATTGCTCTCAGGTTTGATAATGAATGAATCGAATTATAACAACTATTACATTCGCAATACGGAAAAATTTGAGCACACTTTTATAGCGCGATATCTGAAGTAATCTAAATAAACTTCTTATTTTTCTATATAATTTTTTTTTTTACTGCATTGAATGTTTAAATAATTTTTTTCTATTTTTGAAGCTTTCGGTAATGTTATTGATTTTAAAAAAAATTACATTTCTTTGATTTTTTTAAATTTTTTACTTCCTTTTTCAAAGGTCCTGACTATTTAAAAAACATGCATAGGTGTGTCTGGAAATAATTAAATTCAGTCACATAGAACTCAATGTTTTTTACTATTAATTTTATTTTTTAATTTTATCTCTCAAAGGTACAGTATGTTTGAAAAGAATGCATACGCATGTCTAGAAATAATTAAATTCAATTACATAGTTCAATTACAATGTTTTCCTTATCATCTTTTTTTACATTCGTTTTATGCAAAGTATATGAATTTAATTAATTGACGCGAACAGTAATATTACTTAGATATTCAAGATTTTCAGAAGTTATTTTCAAATTCATTTTAGATTAAAATCAGAGAGCTTGAAAAAACGACTGAGTAAATTTTTTCCACCTACATAAAGTAATAAATTAATAATTAGTAACTGCATTTTCATAATAAAAAATGTTATACAGAATTAATTTTATTATTTATTATTTTTTTTATATTATAAACGTGCAAGATAGATAAAAAAAAAAAAACTATTGAACATGAGTGAAATTAAAGAAAACAACTTTTATTCACTTAGTACGTAATTGGGTTCGAGACAACATGTTGCTGAGATGTATTTTCAAATAAGATCATTTAAATTAAATCATTCATATACGAAATATTGCCTGTAGTTATCATGAGTGTAACAATTGACCTATTTTTGTGGCGATTGCATTGCTTCGGATCGAACCCTCGACGCTAGGCTGCGTAGCCGCGTAACATAACCACTAAATAAAAGTAATCGCCTCTACACAGAGCCTGTTAACTGGCTTATGAAGCGAGCGCCACAATACTCCCCCACCAGTGAGTCGGAGGAGTCGAATGGTTTTATCGCGTCAAGTGTTATGGGGAGCGATGAACGTATTTATCGTGCCAAGCGTTATAGCGAGCGACGGCAAGTTGTTGCAGTTGCGTCAAATAAGTCTGACGACTTTGGTTGCTGCGTCAAGTCTGTCTGGTCTGTCACCGGTTTTGGTTGCTGCGGGCAGATGGCGCCACGACAGCTGTACAAAGATTGCGTTTGTCAGTTCAGAGGAGCCAGGTCACCAATGTGGCAGATTGTTGATAACTCTACTGACACAAACAGATTTCATGTACCACTCCAATTAAGACATAAAGTATTTAACGAATTACACAGGTTGTTACATCCGGGGATACGCGGCAGTAGACACCTTGTTGCTTCAAAATACACTTGGAGCGAAAAAATCGTTCGTCTCCACCGACTCACTGGTGGGAGAGTATTGTGGCGCTAGCTTCATAAGCCAGTTAACAGCCTCCGGACAGGGGCGATCACTTTTGTCTAGTGGTTATGTTACGCGACTGCAAACTCTACATCTTCGATCCTGACACAATCCAATTGCCACATTTTTACTGGCCAAAATAGCTAGAATCAGTATTTAAATACATCTATCCTTTTCAGTATCTAAATACATTGAAAATAATCCGGTTCTAGTGATCATTAATTTGCTTGTAGAGACCCATTTCGATACCCAGGCGGTTTGCATGAAAATTTTTTTAGGACCGATCAAGGAAATGAGCATGATTCATTGAAAAATCAGCAGAATTTATGGGACCTGATGAAATGCTGAGGAAATTAAGATATAATTAAAAAAAAAACTACAGATGGAACATGGATAGATAAGCTGAACAGCTGACGGGCGCAAAGTATGAAGACAATGACGATGAAGAGAAGCTAACAGAGAAGCCACGTCAATTCACGAAACTCTATAAGCCCTTGAACCGTTAAGGTCAGCCCAATACCTTACGGAATCATTTATTGAACATTATTCATATTGTAAAGTCTCGATCCAATAACAGGTAGCGTTATGATCAAATTCTTTATTTACAGCTTTATAACATAAAAACTCTTTCTCATCTAGGTTAAATGAATGATGCTAGTTATAGCACGGAATTTAAACAAGAATAGTTCCTCGAACAAATTTGGAGAAACGCCTTCACAAGAACAACTAACAGGCGGTTGGCGTCTCAGGCTACTGCAGGGTTAGCTCTAGGAATCCACCGAATTTCCTTCGGTTTGAATTTTTCTCGGAAGTCCACTTCATACCAAGCTCCTCTCTCCTTCTTCTTCCGAACAATCTCACCTTTTATCTTTCTCTCAGACTCCACCTTTCCTGTCCACTCCCTGTTACCCAATCACCGTTCAGAACAACCTGAATCGTCTCTGGTCGCCCGTGGGAAATGTCCATTGATGATCCACCCTCCACAATGGGAAAAATGAAGGACATCTGGAGTGTTTGACACTCTCGCCTTTCGAAGACACGATTTATTTCCCTGGGAAACGCACGTGTGGTTCCTTATCCGGATTAGCACTAATTGGCCAGACGACCGTACTTAAAAGGAGGGTCTTCCATTTGGCAATCTGGAGGCACTTAACACTGTGGGAGTTTCGTTGATGAAGAATGGCCCGGAATGTAAATTATCGAGTGTGGGAAAAAGGAATGTCACAGTGGTCACCCAGGAAGAAGCTGAATCATTACAATATGAAAGGTTTATCCAAGGGACATGTCGGTAGGGGTCAGCCACTCCACACCATTTTTGTAAGACACAGGCCGTGAGAACAAACCATTGTTCCAGAAGCTTCACATTCCCATATATCAGGTACCCCATAAGGGGATTCAAGGATTGTAAAATGAACTTTGATGGGTTGAAGGCGAATTTGCATATTTGATAATACACTAATCTATACATAAGGCATTAAAATATAAAATGGAATACATTCACTTTTAGTATTTGTTTATTAAAATGATGACTACACTTTTAGATTTAAGAAAACGCCCCCATTCTGAAGCATTCAAGTTAATTATATTTTTTAAACTAAAGAATAAATATAAATTCTTTAACTAAAGAATTTTTCACCTAAAACAAATAATTTCAAATAGTTTTATTCTTTGTAATTTTTTTTTTTTTTTTTTTTTGAAACTAATAGAAAATCAAAAGTCTAGTTCAAAATGTTTTCCAGTTATGGAATTCACAGATAGACATGCATAATTTCAAAAAAGCATGTTTTCGGGAAATGAAGAAATTTTTTGAAGCTTTGAGTTCGAATATACTGACGATTATTATGCTTTCACTTTCCATGCTTCGTACATCAGAAAGTAAAAACCAAAGAGTTCCAACATTCTATGAAATCTTCTTAAACTAACACAATATGGCCCATTTTATGTTTCCTTATAAAGTAAAAAAAACTGGGTATGCATTTTGGAATTATCTTCTTTTAATAATTCCAATTAAAAAATTGAGGAAGATCTACAATTTAAATATTGTGTAGTGACTTATGACATTTTACAAGCCCGCTGACAGTGTCTGTCAGAGATTTAAGCCGAGTGAGCGTCTCTTGTTTTTTCAGTAACGCCAACTAGTGCCAAGAGTACTAATAAGCTACTTCATACGTCACATTCGCTTGCACAACCTCTATTTACATGGGGGGGGGGTGGCACATTCACACACCTCACAGATAGAACACAGAAGAAGAACAACCAATCCGGGACTCGAACCCTGGAAGCCCAGATCACGGGAAGAAGTGCCCCCCCTATGCAAGGTTGGCGGCTAGAATTTGAGTGTCAAGACCAAATACAGAATTTCATTTAATTAAGTAAATTCTTGTTTTTTTCTAATTATTGCATTTGAGTAACCACGATATACGGTCAACCCTATATGACTGAGTATGGTAAATCCGTCGGCGCATTTGATTCAAAAATGGATGCAGATCTAAAAGGCTGGTAATAAAATCATATGCTATATTTAATTTTTCAAGCTCTTTGAGTTTTTTGAGAATTTTTGCGTTATTCGAAACAAATAAATAGACTTCTTGTAGGCATTTTTCTTGACTTCTTTCTTCTAGACTTCTTGTCGGTAGGTTGAAAACTGCAATGTATGAATATTATGACTACTTGTCAAATTTCTTCCATTTCTTTTTTCGAGCCATGGAATTTGCAGACAGTTAAACAGCCAAAATTCTAACAATGGTTTTTTTCACAAATCAGAATGATCTAAAAAGTTTAAATTAATCTAAACTGGTCGGACTTTTTTGACCGTTACAATATTTTGTATTGCTTATAATATGACGTTAATCTGCCATAAATATTTTTCTTATCTCTAAGATTCAATAATCGTTTCAGTTGTTCATTTACTTACTGAAATAGCATAATAAAAAGTGTTTTTCATCATTTAAGATAGGTGACTACGTTGAAAAGTGAATTATGATATTTTTTATTTAATACTGGTACCCAGCACGTTGCTGCACAGAAGAAATAATTTTGGAAATATCGTTTGAAATTTGAAATAGCTATGTTATTTAAATAGGAATGAATATTTATTTTCTTGTCGACAATGAATACATTCAATGAAATGGAGTGATATATAAAGGAAAAGCATGAATAATATGTTATTTTTTGACTTTATAATTCAAGTATAATTTAGAGTAAACAATATTTTTTTGTTTTTCCGTCTGCAGCAAAAGCAAATAAATTTTTTTGCTGTTCGACTCGTGAGTATCCAACGTACAACTGACCATTTGAAAAACAGGGATTTTCTAGACTAAAAGCAATAAGGTGGTGAAGTTTTATAGTCATCGGATGAATAGTATGGCAGCGTATAAAATATGAACAAAAAAAATTCATTTTTATGTATTAGATTGTTAACATTTTAACTTTATAAAACTTGTTTCTAGGTCTGTTTTTTGGGAAGTTGCATTGATTCTTACAACTGCACTTCCATACGTTTTAGTGCTTTTCTACATCTTTGGTTGCTATATTATCAAATTCTAATCTTTGATTGAATTTTCTTATTAGAAACCACATAAATTAAAATCTAATGCATATCTTATGCTCACATTTGGTAAAATAATTTTTCAACATGTTTTGCAGTTCCTCGAGTAAAGAATAAATAATCTATTAATTACATATATTTTATAGATATTTTAGTGCGTCACAATGCGAAAACGAATTGAAAATTTCATGATATTTATCAGTTTAATAGCACTATTTTAAAAATAAAATAGAAATACAGCTTATTTTTTAGTTCCTAAACTAGGTAATATGTTTTTAAAGTTATCTAAAAAATATTTTAAGCAAATCATTTGATAACTAAACTAGTGCTTTGTACCCATTTTTAATAAAAAAAAAGTCTTTTGTTCCAGTTTTTAAAATCTTTTTGCTATTTAGCTAGCATTTTTTGGTTTTATAGATACTTTTTAAATCTTTTTTATGCAAATATTCTAAAATATAACCATTTTCGAATGTTTTTCAAAACATTAATCCCAAACATGGTCACAAAGCCTTTTTCCACTTATAACTACATGACTATCTTTTATTATATCTGAATGACTAATTAGCTATTGAGTTAGGATGAAGATGGACAACTGTTTAATTAATCCAAATGATTCAGCATCATATTTGGTATTATGGTAAAACGTCTGGTTTATCAAAATTATTTAGTATTACCTAGAAATTTATCAAAATATTTATTCAAATTTAGCAGAGGGCTGAAGAAATATTTTACGTAGTTTTTGAACTAAAAAAAAAGAAATATTTCTTTCCAATCTTTAAATGCTGGAGTTCCACTGAATTATAATATGAAATTTCCGATTACTTTTTCTTATTATGAAGAATTTAAAATAACTGATTACTTATTATGAAGATCATAAATTATAAAAAAAAAGTTGAGAAATTATTATTCCAAATTTGAACAAAAAATATGCATTAGATTTTAATTTATGAAGTTTATTGCTAGAAAATTTTACCAAAATTTAGAATCCGAGAAAATAACATTTGAAGATGCTGAATGTAAAATAGAATTTAAACATTAGTTATGCAAATATAAAAATGAATGGAGCTTCTTAAAGAACGTAGAAACAAAATTCAAACAGTTTTATAACGATAATTGTTCAGGAACTGAGAATAGTGAATAGCACGCGCTCTGCAAAACTGATGAATTCAGCATGTTCTCACGTTCTGAGTGAAGGGATGAAAATCCCTAATGTTTACCACATTCTTTTGAAGTTACTTAAATTTCGCTGTTCTTAATCTGCAAGTGTCAAAGAAATCCCTATCAAAACCACCGAAGGGAAAATTTTCAGTCTCTTTTGCTTTTCTGCTCTTGTATCGCGATGTAGACTGACGTATCCCATCGCTTCTTCCTTTTCTTCCTTGTACAAAATTTGCATCCTGTGATGAAACAAACCGAAGTTAAAATTCAAAAGTTTCTTCTCTTTGACCACGTAACTGTTAAAATATGTTCACACACACAAACGCGGACTTTTGAAGGGTGGTTTTGGTTTCTAGGGACCCTAATCGGTAAAGTTCTGCAGAAATTTTCTTAAAGGCGTCTCACGAGAACCATTGCAATAGGTAGTCTTCATATAGAAATCTACCTAATACACTTTTATAGGTACGGAATGTAAGGTTCTAGAAGAGAAAAAATCCAGCAGAATTTTTAGAAGGACATAAAAAAAAATTATTGAACGAAGCATCTCTTTGACACACAAAATAGTTCTAATATATGACATAAGTAACCAAGCATAACTGTTCACACCCCCACCCTCTATATAAATTATCAAATTATTCTCTGTCTGTCTCTCTCTCTCTATTATATTTAGTTGATTATGCTTCCGTTTGCATTTCATTTCACTTCTAACAACATTTTTTAATTATGGTTTTTATGTTTGTTTATCTGTAAATTCGATATTCGATTCGTTCATTTCGAAATGTCCTATAGAATGGAGTCATTCCCAAGCCAATACAGTAGATATTAATTAATTAATGTCATTCTAACTTAATTCTTAAATTTATTGATCTTCTTTCAGGAGAAAGCAGCTCATGTTTTCAGTAGGGAGTGTGCAGCTAAATGCCACATGATATTCGCAGTTGCTTTTATCATGTGAATGTGATGCCACGTGATTTGACTAAATATTCACTTTTATAAGACAAATGAAAAATTCAGATGAAACCAGATGGGATGATGACAAATGAAACCATAAAGAAACAATTTTCTTTATCACACACACACACACACACACACACACACACACACACACACACACACACACACACACACACACACACACACACATGCATTCATCTTTATTATTAGTAAAGATGAAACAAATAATTATATTGATTAAAAGTCTGCACGATGAAATTCTAAAGCATAATGCCTGGCATTTCAATATTTTTATTCCTTATAAGAAATTCTTTTAAAACCCCGCCGTCACCCCCCCCCCCAAAAAAAATTAAGCGAAGTTTGCCTTAGTTTCACTATTCATGATTTCTTATCATTAATGATAATTTATTATAAAATATATCCCTGGATCCTATCCTATCAGGATATGTACTCGTATAAACATGTCCTGATGTACTATAAAAAATATCCCATGTTGCAAAAAATAGCAAAAATATTTCATTACTATTGCGTCTATACTCCTTTAAAAAGAAAACAATATTTTTATGTTTCGAAAAAAAGTTTTTTTCCCCATACAAAGGCTTAAAAACATCAAAACAAGTTGTCCAAACAAAGGAAAGAAATGAATTTCCTGAAAGGGTAAGAATCAAGGTATCCGAGATTTTCTACTAAAAAAAGAAAAATTGTGTTGACTTCCTTTTTTTTTCTGTAATTCTTTGTTTTATTTTTTCTATCAATGAAATAGTTATAGCAAGCCACACGATTGCTTTTTACATTGATTTTTCTAAATTGCAGATATCATATACGCCTGAGAACTGAAAATGCCCAATAAATCGATAAAGACAGTGACAAACAAAGGTTAGTCTATCTGAACGATCAACTCAAGACTAAGTTTTCTTCTACGTATTGACACTTTTTAGACTTAATATTATAAATTGGCAATCATATATTTATGTTAAAATAAAACAATTTTTGTTAAAAAAAATTTTGTGTAAAAGATAGTTAAAAATTTCAATAGATATTAAAAATATTTCTTATTATTTTGATATTATGTTTTAATTAGAGTTAAAATAAAATCGCAAGTAATGGTACATAACGTCGCATTTACAGTAATAAAGAAGAAGCGGCAGTGATTTGAATAAAATGGAAATGAACCATTCATTGAAAATATATAATAGCAAAGTAATACAGTCAAGACAGGTGGCTACATTGAAAAATTGATTTATGGCAAAAATATCGAATGCTTTTTTCACACATTCTTTATTTCTGAAGAGTTTCTTTATAAAACTGTTTGAATTTTGTTGCAACATTCATTCTATAAGAAGCTACATTCAATTTTAACTGTTCATTCTCGTATTCAAAAATCTACCTCTTTTTGACGCATGCGTCAGAAGGGGGGCTGCGAACTGCAAGGTCCCAGGTTCTATCCTCGCTCCATTCAAACCGCCACAGGGGTGCAATGGCTTCTGAGGGTAAAGGCGCCTGTGTATCCAAGGGCAGAAACCTGACTTCAAGCTCGAATGAAGATGACACTTACACATTCACTTGCTTGCATAACTCATTTTTACGGAGGGAGGGGGGGGGCGAGGCTCTATCATACACCTCACAGATAGAACACAGAGTAAAGAGCAACCATTACCGAACCAGGACTCGCCCAGATCACGGGGAAGACGCGCTACCCCTACCTAGGCACCCGGGTTATTTGTGGAATTAGTATAAATATTATCCACGCATCTTTCTGTGCATTATTCTTCAGCGACGTACAGTCGTTGAAAAGTGCAGGGCTCGGGATCCTGAAACAACAGTATTTGCGCAGTTTATGCTTTAGTGGTATTTACATCTTTAAATAGGACGTTCTCAAATTCAAAATTAAAGTTTTCGAAAAATCTCATAAATTAACATCTAACGCATATTTTTGATTCAAATTTGGTATAATAATTTCGCAACATGTTTTGAAGCTTCTAAAGTGCTGACAAACAAGCGGTTAGTTTAAAAACTTTTAAAGCTGTGTAATGTTTTTTAGTGTGGGAAAAACTGAAAATTCATGGGTGTTTTTTTTTTAAATAATGAGTTCATGTTACTTATTCGATAATATTTGTATACAACTTGTTTCTTAGTTAGGAACTCTTTTTTTTAAAATCATCTTTAATGTAGTCAAATACTTTAAAAGTAGTTTAATAATTAAATTAAAAAGTTTATTTGTACAATTGTTTTTTTAATTTTTACATATATAGCGTTCTTTCAAATATGATTCATATTTTTGCACTATAAGCTTCGTTGCAAATCATTTCAACAGAAAGGCCTTGTATTTTCGTACAAATAAATTAAAATATATCCCCCAATTCAGTGGCGTAACAACTGAGATGTGGCATTTTTTTGAACAAAACGTTTTGGAACCAAATGTGGATCATTTGGTTCTAAAATACATTATAAATGCATGATAGTATAAATGCATTATCTATATTGTCACGTAGAAGATATAGTATAGAACTCAGTGACACACACAAGAGGTAGAGCTGAACCAATTTATTAACTGAACTCAGAACACAGTAACTGACAAGTCTTCTGCTTTTATACAAGCAGAGAAAGTTCCAGAATACTCTTCTGGAGACAGTAAGAAAAGTCCAGAACACTTATCTGGTAAACTAAAGAAATGCCCAGAATCTTGTGGGACATGAAATAAAGGAAAACAGAAAATCGAGGAATTAAGTATTTACATATATCATTAATCGCATTGTCTCTAGCGGGATTCGAACCCAGGTCTCTTGATCATGAGACCAATGCCATGACCATTCAGCCATGGAGATTCGACTGTCTTTTTTCAATGTGGCAATATTACTAATAAAAATGTGTGCATGTGTGTGTGCGAGCGCATGTGTTAATGAACTCTATAGGTCAGACCATTTGACCCACAGCTACGAAATGTGGCAGATGTAACCTTAAAGGCTGGGAATGTGCTCCTCGAAGCGATGTTTTAAAAATTTTAATTAATTAAAACTTAAGATGAATTTTACCCTGATTACTAATTATTAACATTATATTATTGCACAAAAATAAACGGGTGAACCATCTGGTATTTGAATACTGTATTATTTCATTTGATTTGTTTTATGCTTGTTGATTTGTTTTATGTTGATTATGTTGATTTGTTTTATGAAATATTGTAATCGATATCCGGTCTCTTCCTAATGCGTCTGAAATAAGAAATTTTGTATTCTAATTATTCTCTACAAAAATACAATTATTGCATATTTTTATAATTGAATAACTTAGTAATTATTTAATGCATTCATGTAATTAAATTTTGATTCCATGCATGTGATGCTAGTAGGAATGAGAGAAAAAAATTGATTACATGATTTCATTATATTAATAAGAAAAAAAATGGGAAGTAGTCTCTCGAAACTTTCTTGCGCACTTTTCAATAAAGGTCTCTCCCCACATAAAATTGTGCACATTGTTTAAGATCGCGAATGCCATTGGCGAACAATAGTTACGAAATATTGATCTTTCGAGTGAACCTAACAGTTTTACTGAATCTATGATGAGAATATGCATTTTGCAAGCCTTAATGCAAACCGAATGAAATAAAAAATGTGTCTGCTGTTTCAATCAGAAGATCTCATACCGAATTTCATTGATTTAATTGATTTCATCGTGTTTATGTGTTATTGCGTTTACATGAATACGAAACATCAAAACGACAAACGGCCAACCATTTCATAGGTTCGGTTCAAAGTTTGAGAAGAAGCATTAGTTTTTAAACATGTATGCCAAATTTTATCTTCCTAGCTAGCGTCTTGTGTTTTGCAGCTATCGAATTCGAAGCATAAGGAGCATAAGTTGTAATCGAACAATCATGAAGACAGATTTCCTCTAACTGGATTTTGTTCAAAATTGACAGAAATTTGAAAAATTTGTATAAATTTATTACTGAACTTCATCCGTGTGTTTGTCTCAAAGTTTTTTTTCCATTATGTGTTCATATATATATAGATAAACAAATAAACAGATAGATATAATATCAAAAATATTATAGCTTTTGGAATTTTGGATATTAAATTCTACAACATAAATTTGTTTATGATTATAAGATTTTTCTCTGTAATTCTTATGCGAGAAAATAAAAATTATAAATTAAAAAACAGAAAATAATTAAAGAATTTTTTTTGTTTTTTTTAGTATATTAATCAAAATTTGTTTTTTAAAACCACTTATATTAATTAAATGTTGCGATTGAATAATAAATATTACAGTGCCTCAAATCCCATTTACTGTATGTGGTTAACTGAGTTCTGCTGAGATGCTGCTTCAATCCCCCCCCTCCCCCAATCTCAAATAGTTTTAAGGATACTCTTCGAGCAAAAGAGAAGTAGTTGATTTAAAAAACTGTTTAATTTAAGCGATCTGCTGTACACAGTGACAAAATAAATACTCGTCGTTAGTAAACATATTTAAATAAACTTCGTTTATTTATTTATCGGAAACAGAAAATTACCTCTAAATTGTGTTTAGTTCTTTCCTGTTGAAATAGTTGCTAAATTTCTTTTTAAATGTTTGCAAGCCCGCTAGTTAAAAGCCGCTCAGTCTTTTGTTGCCTCAGAAAAGCTTATTTTAAGCAGGTATACGTCTCTTCAAAAATAAGTAAATAATTAATTTTAAAAAAGCATCTAGGAATAAAGTATTATTATCTAAAAGAATCAGCTTATTCATGTTTTAAAGTAGATAATACGTCATAAAAATGTAAAATTCAATACAATTGCTTCTTTTGTTGCTTCATATTTAGCATATAATGCAAAATAAATAGATATTTATGACAACAATTCGTTTTTACTTTCTCGTATGCGTAATATAGATAAAGTATAGTAATTGTCAAAAATCGAACTCGAGATTTTGACAGTCCTCCCCGTTTCAGATACCCAAAGTTCGAAAAACACATTTTTGGACAATGCCCGTCTGTCTGTCTATGGCAAAGATTACCAAAATCTAGATGGTTGAAATTTGTAGACAGTCTTTACACCAAATTTACAGATTTCTATTAAATTTTGAGCAAAATCCGTTGAAAGGAAGTCCGTCTAATAGAATATAAGTTAACACGATCATTTCAAAACGAAGAGAGAGAGATAAAATTTGGTACACAGATTTAACATCTATACTGCAGACAACTGCTAAATTTTGAGCGGAGTCCAATTATGGATTTATTGTCTGTCCGTCTGTACTTTCAGAAACATGCAAACGCGATAATTCAAAACCTCAATGACTTAAATATATCAAATTTGGTACGGGATTTTGTGACTATAAGAGCAGTTTTGTGTCAAAAATTAATGCCAGGGATAAATCGCCAAATAACTCGCCAAGGCTGACACGATAGATTCAGTAAAAATATGTAATTCACGCTAAAAGTTAATATTTCTTAACTATTGTATGCCAATGCCATGTAAGACATTCTCTGGCATGTCAAGTTTAGTGGAGAGTATGCGAGAAAGTTTTGTGGGGACCGCTCCAAGCAGTTTATAAGGTGACAAATAATGAATGTTTAATTCATCTATACTTATAATAAAGCTCAATGTGTGTGTGTGTGTGTGTGTGTGTGTGTGTGTGTGTTTGTGTGTGTTGGCGCTCTACAGGCCAGACCGTTTGACATACAGCTACCAAATTTGGTACATGTATACCTTGGAGGTTGGGAATGTGCACCTGGGGTTTCTTTTTTCGAATTTTTAATTAGAATTTTAATTATTAATTAAAAACTAACTTTCCCGCCAAAAAAATCTTCCATTATCCCCAGCGCCAAACGAGAAAGGCTTCAGTTTTTTTTCTCCCAACAGTAATGAGGCTAGGGTTAAAAATTTTCGGCGGATTATTTCAATCGGTTCTGTTTATTTTCTTAATGTTTGATGCATTTAAAATTAAACATTGTTAATGAATCAATCTTTCAGATTCATTCTGAAGTACTTTTGAATTAAAATAAAACAGAATAAAGGAAATTAAAAATTTCTAATCCGCATAGCGTTACCCCAACTGGCGTAGAAAAAATCACGTATTTGCGTTACGTAAGAAGAAAATTCACGCATGCGCATTCTGTTCTGATTGTTGCCATGACAACGTTATCAATGGATGATTTAAATTATTTTTGGGTTAGTTGCATGCTTTTGTAAGTAAATTGTATTTATGTTAGTTATATATTTTTTGTATATGCTTAATAGTTTTAAGTACATCGTTTTTTAAGTAGTTTTTTTAAAACCTGTTTTCAACCGTTTATTTTAAACGATTCGTTTTATTTTCTTAGTGTTTGATGCATTTAAATTTAAACATTGTTAATGAATCGATCTGCTCATAATGAATCTAAGAAAATTTTGTTGACCAACTCTTGAGATATTACATAAATTTAAAAAGATATTCTTTAGTGCCCATAAAGTTTAAACGCTGAGTGACTCTATTTTCAGTAATCAGATTATAAAAAAATGCTTTGTTTCAGTAAAAAATATTATTATATTAATTGCACATAAATTCTTTCCACTTAAATTTATAGTATAAATTCTACGGGTGCTAACAGAAAATGAGAGAGATACATATCACGTTATGACTGAAGGCCTTTATAATATTATGAATGAATTATATGATAACCAAAATTTGAAGTTTTAAAATATTTTGATGAAGAAGGTATTAAAGTAGAAATTGCATAAAATATTTAATTATTAAAATTTTAACGAACATTAAGATTGGCGAACCGGCTGGTCGCCAAAGGCGGCTAGTATGCAATAAATCACTGCTTTGGCATCTTTCAAGCATCAATAGAGGAAAATGCAGATTTCATTGAATTGGGAATTAAGAATGTCGTATTTATCAAACATATCAGTCAACAAAACTGACTCTTCCATTGTCCATTCCACAGTCTCCGTCAATGATTTGTTTACAGATGTTCTACTTTCTATGAGGGCTTTATTTAAAAATGGTAGAATGGGAAATGTTAAGATGCATTCCATTTGCATTTCAAGGAAATATTTGGTTCTCAGTAAAAACGAAAAAATAATCTATGAAATTGAAAATATGGCTGAGATGAATTTATAAAAGCGGAAAAACTATATAAAAGTTGCTTTACTGTACTTAATATGTTGAAAAACAATGTAGAAATGTAAAGAATCTACGTCCTAAATTTTAAGTAGACAGACAAGCAGTAGTTAGAATGTTGATTTAATCTTTAAGCTGACTTTATTATAGCTTTGTATACAAAGTATTAAAGAGAAAGTGTTGCCAAAATAACTCGAAATTTTGGCCTATGTCCAAGTTTCAAACATCTCCGAGTCCAGAAGACACACTTTGAGAATTATGTCTGTCTGTCGATCTATCTGCCTGTTTGTGAATTTGATAACTGAAAAATGCTTTGAACTAGATGGATGAGATTTAATATATTGTCTTTAGACCAAATGAAATGAGAACGATAAATACAGCACGCAACGAGTTTAGGTAACTAAAATTTGGTACACAAATTTAACAACGAATGAGTAGATACTTATCAAATTTCGAAACAGTTAACCATTTCTTCGCTTTTATTTTCGCATTCATATTAACGCAATAACTCAAAAACGAAACCATTTGAATAGATGAAATTTGGTGCATAGTTTTAGTAGCTAAAGTACGGATGACACTTGTCAAATTTTGAACTAAATATATGTATATATCAAAGGCTGAATGTAATGCAGATACGTCAAAAGGATGTATATATTTCCCATCCATGTAAACGCGATAGCTCAGAAATGTGCGATGAATGCCAATCATAAATCATATATGTATCTATCATAAATCACAAAAATCATATCAAATGTCTGTAAACTGCAGGCTCCGTCGAGGCTGTGCATGACATAATTGCCGTGTCGCTCATCATCCGGGTATGCTTCTAAAAAAGCTGTTCTCTCTCCTTCTCTTCGGAACGCTCTCTCGCGCAGTGCCTCGGTGATGCTCGTAGTAAAAGTCAGCCATCCGACTCTCCGACCCGCCACGAAGGCACACGGATTTAAACCATAAAACTAAATGACCGCCGTATCAGCAACACTGGCGGGAACTGTGATTGAGTCTCAAGTGCCATCACCGGCACGGTACAACCCTCCCCGAAGGAAGTACGTCCCGTCATCGATGCTAGGAGTCAGATCCCCCACCTATTAGTGTACCCTCCAGGGTGGTGAGATCCAACCACCATGCCGGAAGTATCTCATCCTCATTTCGAGGTGCGCCCCCGGGGGTAAAACTCGTAGTAAAAATCAAATGTTTCCTTTCTTTAGTTAAAATGTAAATAAAATTCTTTTTCTGAAACGTTGCAATCATTGGAATTACAACAGTTACACGCAACCCTAAGTACGACAAATGCAAAAATATGAAGGAATGAAAGTTGTTGGTATATGACCTTGTAATTAAAAAATTGTAGTTTTGTGTCACATTTTTGTTTTTCTCTGTCGCAAAAAAAAAGTAACCAAAACGCATATTCGATTTTTTTATTATATTATAAAGCACAAATCTCTCATTAAATTACACTAAAAATAAGCCGAGTTATCGAGGCGTTCACCCTCTTGCCTAGGGTCTCCAATTCAACGAGGGGAAAGGGAGAATGACCCTTTTATTAAATGGTATGCTAAAAAAGTATGTGGACAAATAACCCCAGTGGTGTATCTAGAATATGTAATAACATTTCAGCTCACAGGGAAAAAAACATGCACCTCTGTATTAGCACTATTTAAAAGGTGTATTTTATGACTGTCGCTTCTTTTTGCAGGTGTTTATAAAATTTCCGGCCCAAATTTTGGCAGATTTGAAATCTCTTCGATGGATGAATTTCCCGGATGAGCAATGTTCAGAGGTCATCGCTGTATGGAACACATCTTAGAGAACTTCATTTTGTTTCTGTCGTGCTTGACCGTCTTGATCAGTAAGTAGAAAAGAAATAAAGTCATCTATATTAAAAGATTAAATATCAATATAGAATGAAAGGCCATTGCTGTCATAGAATATATATTTAATCCTGTACAGTTCTTTAGCCATTCTATGAATAAATTATCAGTAGACTATGGAGTTTTTGGATTTTTTTTATGTAAATTATCTTACTCAAACTTAATAATTTACATAGTGTACTCTTTTTGCTCAGCATTTTTGATTTTGTATTTTAATCAGATATAAAATGAAAAGATACATACAATTTTCTCTGCTTGTATAGAAATTTGAACGCCAGATGATGTGATTATACAGGGTGTTCATCAATTATTGTCGGGGTTTCCGTACCTCATAAGTTTCGAATTAAAAATATTATGCAAAAACCGATTACGTATTCGTAAAGTACAACTCAAAGAATTTTATTAATGATATTAAAGTGTAAAGCTTGCACAATTTGCACTTTGTAAGTATTCAGCTGAAGGCGATTCTTTGAGTTGTACTTTACGAATACGTAATCGCTTTTTGCATAATATTTTTAATTCGAAACTTATGAGGTACGGAAACCCCGACAATAATTAATGAAATTACAACTCAAAGAATTTTATTAATGATATTAAAGTGTAAAGCTTGCACAATTTGCACTTTGTAAGTATTCAGCTGAAGGCGATTCTTTGAGTTGTACTTTACGAATACATAATTCTTTGAGTTGTACTTTAAGAATATATAATTCTTTGAGTTGTAATTTACGAATATATAATTATTTGAGTTGTACTTTGCGAATATATAATTCTTTGAGTTGTACTTTAGGAATATATAATTCTTTGAGTTGTAATTTACGTATTCATAATTCTTTGAGTTGTAATTTACGGATATATAATTCATTGAGTTGTACTTTACGAATACATAATCGCCTTCAATGGAATGCCTACAATCTGCAAATTGTGCAAACTTTACACTTTAATATCATTAATAAAATTCTTTGAGTTGTAATTTAAGAATACGTAATCGGTTTTTGCGTAATATTTTTAATTCGAAAGTTATGAGGTATGGAAACCCCGACAATAATTAATGAACACCCTGTATTATGCGAAAAGGGATGTATGGATTTAAGAATTGTAATTCATAAGACACACACAAAAAAAGCAAAAATTAATTTGTGTTCCTAAAATAAAAATAATTCAGAAAGTTTATCGGTTCACAAAAATC
The DNA here is from genome assembly GCF_947563725.1 of Argiope bruennichi. Classification (NCBI taxonomy): domain Eukaryota; kingdom Metazoa; phylum Arthropoda; class Arachnida; order Araneae; family Araneidae; genus Argiope; species Argiope bruennichi. Next base: position 13,865,735 of record NC_079159.1, read on the forward strand.
AAACTGACGAAATAATACTCTCCTTTATCTGAGAGAGGGTACAGAGCTGATTATCTTTAAGAAAAATTAGTTTTATGGCAAAAGGACTTTCTCTGATTTATTAGCTCTGCTTAAATCAGCATATAATTTCATTTTAGAATGACATTTTTATGAGAATTTTTTTATTTTATTTTGATTCATCAAAATAATTTATGAGTGTTGCACCAAAAATCTAAGTGAAAGTGGGGCAACTTTGCTAATCTAGAATTTCAACTTTTTCTCAAATTCTTGCAAACTTTTTCTATGTTTGCTTATACACATTAGAACCAAACTGGGTAGCCACAGGTATCAAAAGTGTGATATAACTACGTTGCAACTTGTTGTTTAGAATATGATTAATAATGGTGTGCGCAGTGGAAAAACCATCCGTACCATAAACTTAGAAGAATTATTGTGATTTACTGATGAGGAAGATGAGATCTTTGAACAAGCTCTTGCTTGTGTAAACTGAAGAATTTCTCTTTATGCTTTTGATCTGTGCCTCATCTTAAAAAATCTCTAGGATTCTGTAGAGAAGAAAATTCAATAATTCTACAATTGGTGGGAAAAGACCAATGCATTCTAAATAATTCTACAATAAAATAAATCGGGGAAGGGGCTTGGTAAATAGAAGAATTACAAGAGAAATGACCATCTTAGCAGAAATGAATTCTGATTTTCATTTTTTTTACATGGCACATCTTAGGAATTTGATGAAATGTGGAAACCAAACGTGACCTAGAGGATTGAGGTTCTACAAAATTTATGCTTGGAAGGTTTTTATTGGAAAAGTTCTTCTGCGATGGAAGGAGAGAATCAAACATTTTGTTGGCAAACACATTCGATTATATGAAGAGAGACAGTTTGAGGCATATCTTCGCATTATTTTCCAAACATGCATGGCGAGGCTATTATGTATATAATTTACCTTCATTACAACAAAATCTGGATAATTTTTTTTTCTAACGGAATTACAAAAATAAAAAGAGCACTGAGGTTTTTGAAATTTAAACATTCCAATCTTCATGTTTCGACAATATTTATCTTAATGTACATTAACATTTGTTTCTTTTACAATAAGGAGTGCCGGCGTCCTGGCATAGGGGTAGCGCGTCTTCCCCGTGATCTGGGCGTCCCGGGTTCGAGTCCTGGTTTGGGCATGGTTGTTCTTCTGTTGTTCTATCTGTGAGATGTGTGAATATGCCCTCCTGTAAAAAGGGGTTGTGCAAGCGAATGAGTGATGCGTGAGTAGCAAAGTCGTACTCTTGGCCCGAGTTGGCGCTGCTATAAAAAAATAAGAGACGTCCCCCTCAGGCTTAAATCGCTGTCTTCGTAACAGCGGGCTTGTCAGTGGCAAGTGCCATAGGAAACAAACAATAAGGAGTTAATACTACTATATAAAGTTTTATTCTCTAAAAATAATCTTTATTTCTAAAGTTTTCTACTGAATTTCATCTGTTTTAAGATATTTTGCAACGTTTTTTCATCTTCATGGTAACTTTGCCAACGTTATTTTTGTTTTTTAATGTATAAATGCTTCTTAAATTGTGAAGTTTCCAAAGTATGTAGAGCTGGAAATCAAAATGAATGGTTTATGTTGGTTTTGAAGCATTATTATGTTAGTTTTTATATATTATTAGTTTATAAATTAGCTGAAAATAAAAATGGAGCAAAGACGCACCTATTTACAACAATTTTTGCATGAAAAAAAAATAACATACATTCAGATTTAAAAAATAAATAATATACATTCCTAAAAAGTTATGAAAATTTAAAAAAATGGCTAAAAATAAATCTTAAGGTAAATGACTATCTTGAAAAGTTGAATTTTTCTCGGAAATATGAAATATTTTTTAAATATTCTTAATGTTTTAACAATTTTCTTGATATGAAGCCATTTGAATTTTATTTCTTAATCTATTTTTGGAAAGTTACACTGATTTTTATATTTGCATTTTTATGCTTTTTAAAACTATTTTACATCTTTAAATGTTATCTTCTTGAATTTCAATCTTTGATAAAACTTAATAATTTCTCAATGTGTTCCGCAGTTTCTGAACAAGAGAGAACATATTCTGTAGTTGTTTAAGAGCTTTTCAGTTGCTCCAGAATGCAAAAAAAAAAAATGTTATTTATCACTTAAACCCCAAATTTAAAAAGTAGAAAAAATACAACTAATTTTTTTATTTTTTTATTCAGGAATTAGGCAATATGTTTTTTAAACTATGTCCAAAATTTTAAGCAAATCATTTCATATATCTTCAAACTAAAACATTTTTGCTGTATACTTCTTTTTAGCCAAAAAAAAAAAAAAGACTTTTTCTAATTTCTTTTACAACATTTCTGTCATTTAACTACTATATTTTGGTTTCATAAATTTTCTACCTTTTTTTATGCAAAAATTCAAGAATATAATCGCTTTAGACCGTTTTTAAAAAATTTCAACCCGAACGAATTCATTAATATAATGTTTAAATTAAAATGTGTTGAAAGGTAATTCAATCTTCAACAATTATTAAAAGGGAAATCATAATGTATATCAACTAGGACCAAAAAAATACCTAAACATTAGAGCCACTCTTACAAATGATTTTGGAATAATTTATCAAATGCTTGCCCTAATTCTCCTTCATTTTTTCCAGATTGCATGCTGCCTGTTCCTCTCCGTATCAATTCATTTCACGTCCCCACCCCTGCTGTGACGGGTGATAGCATCCTTCTCCGGTGCGCCTACGAGCTGGGGAATGAGACCCTGTACTCAGTGAAGTGGTACAAGAACGCGGGGGAGTTCTTCCGATATGTCCCTGCTTCCGAGCCGCCTTTGAAAATGTTTCCACAGAATGGCATCGATGTGGATGTAAGTATATTGTTGCATTCATCTTATGTATTGAATGGTTAGGAATGTGTACATTGTAATGTACAAAAAGTAATGTACCATTAAAAAAAGTGGGAAGCCGATTGAAACCAAAATTAGACACAGAACTGCAGTTATAGTCACAAAATCACGTACCATATTTAGTATATTTTTCATTGCATTTTTGAGTTATCGTGTTTACATTCTTCTGAAAGTACAGACCGACAGACAATCAACCCGTTGTTTTATTTGGCTCAAAATTTGATAGGCACCTGCAATACAATTAAATCTGAATTTTATTTATCCAGTTACCTTTGTTTTGTAATTATCGTGTTAACTTATATTCGAACAGCCTGACAGACAGACTTTCTCTAAATGGAATTTGCTCAATATTTGATAGAATTCCACAAATGTAGTGTAAAGACCTTATACCAGATTTCAATCATCTAGATCAGAGGGCTTTTGAATTGTCTCTGTCACAGACAGACAGATATAATGCCAAAAACGTGTTTTTTGAACTCGAGGTAGTCTGAAACGTGATTCGATGTCCCGAGTTCAAATTTTTCCACCATTATAACACTTTTTCTATACTTTGCATATGAGAAAATAACAAGTGTAAAAGGAATTTTCACACAGACTCTCTAATGAAAATTTTCTCGTATATATACACACACAAAAAATGTATTTAATATAGTTATAACGCATGTGAGTCTTCTTGTAGTAACTAATACAATGAAAAATGTTGCTGCATAATTTACTTGAATTATTTTTTAAATCTTTAAAATTCGAGAAACATTGAACAGAATTAAAATTGGTATCAATGCGAAGTTAATTTTTTGAAATTCAAAACAATGTAAAAATTATTTTTGTGCGATAAATTGCGGAAAATTTTAAATTCTCGATTGGTTTTGAATGAATTAAAAAATTCATTTAAAACTTTAATAGTTCCGTTCTTTATAAGCACCTGTTGCCCAAGAAGGTCCTAAATTTGGTATTTCTATAAAGTTCTTTCTGCCCTGTAAAGTGTTTTGAAAGATTTTTCATTTATTATTATTATTATTGATATTATTATCAATTATAAAAATATATCAGTATTCAAGTCCATTAATGTCCAGTCTATGAGTATTGTCATTTTAAAAGACCCGGGTAAGAATAAATTAAAAGATCAGTGACAAGACTTGGTTTAAAAGAAAAGAACACTAATTAACTATATGCCAAACTAGAATGCGAGAACTCCAACTGATTTCGCAAAGGAGAAACATTCCTACTTTTTCCTTTAAAATTCCTTTCCACGAAGTAAATGAATTTTGATGATCTCTTTATAATATTCTATGAGCAATCGCTACTTGCAGATTCAATTTTTGAATATCTCATCATTATTTTACTTCCCTTTCCATTTTCTCTCTAATAGCAGATAACTCACAAATGAAAAAAATATTAAAAGTATGAGATTTGTTGTGAAATGTGTGTTGGGTTGTGTACACAAATTATATATCTATAATCAATTTTGGGCAAAATTTCTTTAGGGGAAATCTATTACTCGATCTGTTCTTAAACATGATAAAACGATATTTCAAAATTCGAACAAGTTAAGAGGATGAAATTTGGCACTTTTCCTGTATTATATATTTATACTCAAATTTATTGTCATATTGAGAATCGATTAGTACATTTGTTCTTATTTCTGTGATAACTGAAGCTCGTAAACTAGATATCAATATATAATCTTCGAATCAATATTGTAAATTAGTTTCGAATTTTGAATTCAATCAGTCCAATTGAAAATGAATTCTAAATTATTTCCTGAATTATCTTCACTTATGCCGTTATTTAAATTAAGTTGTCATTATTAAATAACCATTTTTAAATTTTACGATGCCTTAAAAATGATATTTTTTCTGATAATACCTTCCAAAATATCAGAAAAACATTGCAACATTACAGAATCAGATATTAAAAATAGCAAACTGAATGGAAAATGTAAATTTGAATGTCTTCAGGAGATTTTTATTGATGCCAATCGAAAATATAATATCAAAAGAGAAAAAAAAATCATTTTTGTCAACAAGTTGTAACAGATTCCTTTTGTGGTACTATAGGAGAAATTTTAAGGACGAAATTCTTACTTTTTTTACGAATAAGAATATATAAAAGAATAGGAAAAGATAAAAGATGCTCATGAACTCAACCACAACACATGAAGATTGTTAACAAACATTTTCTCTTATAAATTGACCAAATGTGCTCAGTTTGGTAGAAATTTAGAAACTTAAACTTGATGGCAAAATCTTTTCTACAAAAATTTGATACATTAAAGCATATAAATAGGCAAAATTTTAAAAAATTATAGCAAAAGATTTTTTGAAACCGACTTTCATCTTTAATCGCTTAAAGCTTTAAAACTATTTAAATAAGCGAAATACTTAGATATTTATTTTGGAAATAATTGATATAAAAGTAGAAGAAAATTTACTTATTTTTGAGAAAACAACCTTTCTCAAGGCAGAAAAGAACCAAGAAATACTTACAGAAAAGTAGAATAATTTGCAAGTGGCAATACCTCCCATCGATATATCACTCAAAAATTCTTTACAAACTCGGGTAACTAGGCCGAAAAGAAAGTGCTGCAACTTTCCACAAAGTCAAGAGCACATTTCAAAAGTTCCGCGGTGCTTAATTGTTAACAGCAGCGGCAGAACTTTTTAAAAGTATGATAATTAAGCCCGGGCATTCTGTCCTGGGAAGAAAAATGGCAACTCTCAACTTGAAATTTAAGAACAATTTTCATTTGGCTCTCTCTCACCGTTGCCAAAGTATTCAACTAATGATATGTTTATTTATGGATCCAAGATGTTATTTTTCATCTTTATTTCTCGCTGCTCTGTATTTTGTTTAAGTCACGCAATGGGATGTTGCCATACATAAATTGCAATACTGAACTTCCGGTAATTAGGTCTAAACGAATTCTGGCACATAATATATCCGAGACAACTTTGAATTGATGTAATTTGAATCCTCATTTCATTTTGAGAAACAATATCTGATAAATTTAACAATATGAAATTTAATACCCTTTTGAGTTGAAATCTATCCCTTTGAAGGGCAGGAGTGTTCGAGAGAAGTGAGTTGATTTGAATCTAGAGGAATTTTCTCCTCTCAATTTCCTCGTATACCTAGAAGCTCCGACCCCCACTCATACAATTTCAGAGTGTAAGGTGTTTTACTTCCAGAGGTTTATATTTTTATTTCCTCAGATATGAAGTATAGGAAGAAAAAGCATTGTACTCGTCAAGAAATCTGAGCTCAAGGTTTTGTTGATTCTCCACGATCCAGATTTCTACGAGTCCCCCATTTTTGGAATCGTGTCTGTCTGTCTGTCTATTTGTGAACGCGATAACTCAAAAAACGCTTTTTTTCTTTCTTTATTCTATGTTCGCTTTCTTTTGGTAGAAAGAGCTATGAACTTGTGTGTAAAATATTTACATTAAATTCGTAAATTACAAAAAACTCGCAAATTTCTGTCAAATTTTAAGAAATTTCACTCAGAAAAAGTTTGTCTGTCGGCTATCTTAATAGAAATTTAGCTCAAAGCGTTTTTAAGTTATTGTGCTCACTTAGACGTAACTAATTTAAAAAATGTGTTTGTGGACTCAAGGAGACATGAAACATAAAGATTCGTCAAAATCACGAGTTCGAATTTTTTAACATTTACAATTTTTTTATCTTTGTATACTTATACGTATATAAACGTATACATATATAGATACATATATGTATGTGTATACATGCGCATACTTTGTATACGTATATATATATATATTGTTACGAAGTGATAAAAACGTATCCTTGAGATGCCGACCTTGGCGACAAAAGTTGGCGACTTGGCGGGAAATTTGGCGGTCTTGGCGACAAATGTTGGCGATCTTGGCGTCGAAAGGAATCTTCTAGAAGACTCTAGATGGTCCCAACATTATATCACCGAGACCAGTTTCTCCTTGAAACTTGGAGAAAGTTCTGGGACTTTCCCAAGATTACGTCACTTCCTGTAAATGACATCACTTCCTGTGGGAAGGCTATAAAAAAAAGCAAGCACTCGAGACGGAGAGATCTTGGAGGATTAGACAGCAAGAAAGCTGCTGAACTATAGCAATTAAATGCGCTGAGTAATTACGATTGATCGACGCTATTTTGCTGTATAGAAAAATTTTGTAACAATATATATATATAAGAGAGACATACAGAGTGGAAACGCATATAAGTTATGTAACCAATTTATTTATGAATAAATATGAATAAAGTTTCAACAGTGGTGTTTTCAAAACACGGGAATGAGTAAGAGTTACAAATTGAGACGTCGCAGCAACCCCAACAGCAGAATTCTGAATTTAAAATACATAACATAGCTTATTTAGTGCTAAATGTCAGCCATTATGCATAAATACTTAAGTCGAATGGGAAAAGAATATTTTCATCTCCGTCGAACAATATTGATTTCCCTAAAAGCATTAAACACATATAAATAAATTGACTTACAAAAAGAAACTTGTAAAAAAAAGATCTGGACCGAATATCAATGCAGATCGACCATCTTGATGATAATATTATAAACAAACAACATCCACCTACAACTTTCGTATTTCCGAATTCTCATATTTTTATGCACAAAAGTGTTCAGTTACTACAAACAGGAAGACTTCCTCTCTTTTAATTTGACGTTCGACAATAGATATCAATAATTTTCATGAAAAGATCATATACGGAATATCATACATTTCATTCCTTCTGATTCTGATTAACAGGGATGCACTTAAAAATATTTTTTCAAGCAGTTTCAATTCGGTTGCATTCAGTTCAATAATTTCTAGTCTAAAATTGTATAAGTTCATCTAGTTTAGATGGATGATTACTGCGTTTACTGTTCATGTGCAAAAATGTAATTAAATTCAACTCGGCAGTTATTTGAAGAGACAGAATTATTTATGAATTATCTGAAATAAGAAGCAATACCTCTTTGATTTAAAAAGAACAATCGGTTATCGATCTCAGTGTCTTCATTTTAATTTGATCTAAAAATGAAGAAAGTTTACAAGCACCAAACCCGAATGTATCAAAAAAAATCATTGCATTTGCCTTAAAAAATAATTGAATGTTATGTAACATGTGAATCAACATTTATAGACATTCATCATCTTTTAGATATCTGTTTGTATAAAATATTTCTAGGCTCTTTTTATCACTTTCATATGCGCAATTAATTAACATAGGCGGATTCTTGACTAGGCAACTATCTAGGGCACTGGGTTAAAGAGGGGGAGAGGATGCAACCAGGTCATTTAAAGAATAGTATTGTTGAAGTTGTCAAATACATAAATTTATAAGAGATGCAAATTCAGAGATTGCAAAATACTAGGGTTACAATGCGTGTTACCATCTAGTAACTGAATTATTTATTAAAAGAGGTATAATTACTTATATATAATATACAGGAATATTAATTATTTGTTATCCGATTGTTGTATTAAACTTAACAAGTCGCGCAGAATAATTTTCAATGTTGTATTCGCTTAAAGTTTTTAATTTCTTACAATCTATCACTGAGATTAAATGCTTTAATTAATTCGTAAGGAAATTATTTTAGCTAACACTGATGATTAATGTTTCAAGTAATTAAGTCATTTTATTCTTGACAAGCATTTTAAAAATAAACATTACCACAAACTTTCAAAAAACTAAACTAAACAAATCGATAATATTTTTATTAAGCTGAAAATTTGTTGAAATATGAAACTGAATTAAACAATTATTAAATATGGGACTTCAGAATCTGTACCGACTAGAATCGCAGAATTCCGAAATCTGTCACTAATGAATGTAAAATTTGACGTAGCTACAATCTGAAATTTTAAACTAGAATGAACGTGATTTAATTGGAAACAATTCCGATTGCTGTTCAATTTAATTTATTCACGCTGTGATAGTTATATTTGTTTGATTGAAAGAAATCAAAATTTATATAGTCTGTTAATAAAAGTTTATCACCTACTGTTTTAAAGGGTTAAATCGATGTCTTGAATATTGATTAGCATATTGAAAGGTAATGGGAGCATTTGTATCTTCAATATTTCCATCTTTCACTTTTAGTTTAATAAAATAGAGGGCCTTTCGCAAAATAAATGTATAAAAGAAAATTTGTATAGGTTTGCAAAAATGTTGCATTTGAAGAAGGAATCTGATAGGAGCTTCTATGATATAGTTATATGATAAAGACCATATCTTTTTACTCCTACGATATAGCTTTTTGCTTTTTTTTCCCGAAATACTATATTTTATTCAATTTTTGGTACATATAAAGCACATTTCAATTTTACATCCGTTATGAAACCTCATACAACAATATTTATAAACAATATGCATCTATTATACTTATTTTTTAAATTTTTCTGCGTAATGGTATTAATTTTTAGAGGATACAAAATTTCATATACCTTTTTTTAGATTACACGATAATATTCTTTTAAAAATGTTACTATTGGAGAATTTAAATTAAAATAATTTCACTGGAATTTTTAAACCTATGCCCATATATTATGTTAATCTTAAATGGATTTTATGCCGATTTTTTTTTATTTTCTCGTAGACGTAGTATATAGAAAGCATAGTGATCATCAAAAAACACGAGTTCTAGAGTGTGACGAATATACACATTTCAGACTCCCCCCTGAGTTCGAAAAACACGTTTTTAGAAAATGTCTGTCTGTCTGTCTTTGACAAAGATAACTCAAAAACGCTTTGAGCTAGACGGATGAAATTTGGTATACGTTTTTTATACCAAATCGGCAAATTTCTGTCAAATTTTTAGTAACATCTGTTCAGAGGAAGTCCGTACGTCCAGCTGTTCGAATATAAGTTAAAATGACAACTATGAAATGAAGAGAGCTAGAAAGATAAAATTAGGTACATAGATTTAACATATATAGTGTAAATAGCACCTGGCAAAGTTTGAGCTAAATCCATCAAGGGTTGACTGTCTGTCGGTCTGCAGTTTCAGAAGCATGAAAATACGATAGTTCAAAAGCATAATGACATAAATATATCATATTTGGAATGGGATTTTGTAACGACGTGTAGATTTGTGTTAAATTTCTGTTTCAATCAGTTGTGGAGCGTGTCTAAAAGGCAAATTCGATTTTTGAATACTATTAACGTATGCCAAGAATTAATCTCCAAGGACAACAGGATAGATTCAATTATTTTCACGCCAAAAGTTAATATTTCGTAACTATCGTATGCCAATACCAGGCATGGCGTTCTCTGGAATAACACCTTTATTAGAAAGTATGCGAGAAAGTTTTGAGAAGACTACTCCCGCTTGTTTTCAGACCATACCGATTTGTAGTTAGGAACTAGAAAATTAGCATCACAACACATATTTGATTTGATATTAGAAAAAAAAAAATAGTATGGAACAAATATAAGAAAAAAAAGTAAGAAACAAATATGTTTCGACTGTTTTATAATTAATATTAAAAATGTAAGAAAAAAATATTTTTCGACTGTTTTATAATTAATATTAAAAATGTAAGAAACAAATATTTTTCGACTGTTTATAATTAATACTAAAAATATAGAAACAAATATTTTTCGACTGTTTTATAATACTAAAAATATAAAAAAACAAATATTTTCGACTGTTTTATAATTAATACTAAAATATAAAAAAAACAAATATTTTCTACTGTTTTATAATTAATACTAAAATATAAAAAAAAAACAAATATTTTCTACTGTTTTTTAATTAATACTAAAAATATAAAAAACAAATATTTTTCGACTGTTTTATAATTAATACTAAAATATAAAAAACAAATATTTTTCGGCATGTTTTATAATTAATACTAAAAATATAAGAAACAAATATTTTTCGATTGTTTTATAATTAATACTAAAAATATAAAAAACAAATATTTTTCGACTGTTCTTTGATTAATACTAAAAATATAAGAAACAAATATTTTTCGACTGTTTTATAATTAATATTAAAAATAAAAGAAACAAATATTTTTCGACTGTCTTATAAATGAAAGAAAAAAATTCGTTGTATATGGCCTACATTTTCAGCTAAATATAAAATTTACTAGCAAAAAAAAATATTTACAACTGATAATTTTCATTGTCGAGAAATTCCCAGTTCCCTTAAAGGCTATCATATACAATATTATGTTAATGATAAAGGATGATGACCTGATAATAATTGGGAATAAAATCAATATTGGCAAACAAATTGAAATCCAATATTTAACAGAAAACTGAAATCGCTAGTTCTGAATGTTCAACAACTATCCCAAACCCTGATTATTTATTTAGAAATGGTATTGGAAGAGAATGTTCAATCAATCAACACCGCTGTTACATTTCATTCAAATTCAGACTTTACGCTCTGAAACATTCTGCTACATCGCTCTGAAAAGCACCTTTTCAGTTTTCAATCAAAATTCGTCGAGCCTTTCGTATCTCGCTGCTACAGTTGCAGCGAAAATGAAGAAACGGATTAAAGGTAAAAGCGAGGCTCGCCTGTTTTCAAAACACCATTTTCCATCCGGATTACCAGGGCGGGGAAAATCTCGGCGCGCGCGAATTAGGATTCCCAATTTTTATTTTGGCGGCGGACGTCAGCTTGGAGAGGAAGACAGAGGCTTATGGAAATGCATCGCTGTTGCCAGATATTGCGGTGTTACTTTTGAATGTAATTACTGGCTGAATGCTACTAGATTAAAACTTTGTAGACGGAAGTTTTGTCTTTGTATCTATCATCCCTAATGGTGGGTTTTACCTTCGTGAGGCGGTGAATTTATTTCGATTTTTGAACATTTACTTTTAAGTTGGTCTTTCTCGGTTTTAAAATTTGTCTCATACAATCAATTTAATGTCCTGACTTGGTTCCATGGTATATTTTATCTTCGTATAGAATCTATTATTGATTCCAATGATGTAGCGAGTGTGAGTACCGCCTGGGGTATAATAAGATATTTTTCGCCCCTAAATATATTGATTTTCAAGTGCAAACGGCAGCTGGGGTTTAATGTTGCTTTTTCACTTTTTTTTTTGTCAAAAAATGTGTCTGAATCAATTTACTGTCCTGAATTGGTTCAGTAGTATATTTTAGAATCTATAGATGATTCCAAGGGGGTAAAGAGCTTAAGTAGCGTCCTATACGTAATAAAACATTTTCGTCCCTAGTCCTAATAAACTGCTTTCCAAGTGCAAACGACAGCACAGGGTTTAGTATTACTTTCTCGATTTCAAAATTTGTCTCGACCAGTTTAATGCCAGAACTTGGTTCCGTTGATCTTTGTATAGAATCTATAATTGATTTCAGTGGCGTAGAGAGCGTGAGTAGCGCTTGGGGCGTAATAAGATATTTTCGCCCCTTTCCAAGTGCAAGCGGCAACCAGATAATTTTGTTATTTTCTACGCTTTAAAATTTGTCTCTACCCATTTAATGCCCTGATTTAGTTCCTTAGTATATTTTGTCTTCGTATAGAATATATAATCGATTCCAGTGGCGCAGAATGCGTAAGTAACACATGGGACACAATAAGATATTTTTCGCTCCTAATCTTATTGAATGGTTTTCTAAGTGCAAAAGAAACTTCGGGCATGATGTTACTTTTTTTTCTTTTTTTCCTCATAATTTTCTTTAAAAAAATAACATTAACTTACTAAGGGGAGTGCTTTCTTTGCACCCCTCTAAGACAGACCTGCTGCCCTCTATAGCCCTCTTAGCCCCCTCTTATCATAGTGACACAGCTTGATTTTCAACTCTTTAAGCATGTTGAGGCATAAATTATAAATATTTAATTTAAAAGTAACTCAGGAGTAGTTTAATAATCATAAATATTATTTTGGAAATAGTTTTAATTCAGATTGGCAACAGTGATATGTGATGGAATTTTTGAGTTTGTTGTTTTAAAAGATAATAGAGTTTGAATAAAAATAACTTGACGTTATTTTGGTAATATTATTTATAATGTAGTAAGATTTCGTTTAAAAGTAGGTTCGTTTGTATTCAATTTTTGTTGAGACACGAACGCAACATGCACATAATGCCCAATAACCATATAACGATATCTTCACGATATTTTCCGCCATTCAGAATATGAATATAAATATATTGTAAAGTATTTTACGCTAATAGGCAATGCCGGATTTCGACAATATGAGGTTACAGGCCCTAAATTATTTTGAAATCTTTCCTGGGCAAGCTCTGTCGATAACATGAAAGTAGCGTGAAATAAACTTATTTGTGCTTTTAACTTTACCTTTACGCTTATTTTCTAACATTCGTTATTTAAATTATAGGTATTTCCTATATTTTCTTTTATCGCATCTATATCTTTTATTTTCCATCCTTTGTCTAAAAAATATTTTTCATTATGGTAAATTCTATATACTATGTTATTATTTTTATGGATTTATACCATTGTTTAGTTTTGCATTTTGTATTACCGTATATGTGAATATGTATTTTAATTATATTCCAGAAATTTTTTTTGCAATTCTACCTTAGATATGTATTATAGAGGAGTCAATATTTAGCAAAAATTTCATATGCATTAGTTTAAAAAAAGACTCGCGGAAAAAAATATCTACATTTTTTATCTGTCCGAGAAAAATCCTACTCCCAAACGGTTTTATAAAATCAAATGTTTTTAGCTTCTTAAATTTGGAAAAGAAAAAAAAGGGGGGGGGCACAATATGTTAAAGGTTTGTGGCTTGGGATATTGAAAAACGCATTTGCATTATTTTTTCCTGAATAACAAAGATACAGAATCTATTTGAAATTGTTAAACAGTAATTCATAACAATAGTAATTAGAATAACACGTTGTTTTCTCCCTGTGAATTCAAATAGAAAAGTATTTTTAGCCAATTTTCGATAACTCCTCGAATTAGTTTAAATTTTGAAAAAAAATGCAGGTATAGATCTGAAATTTTTGTCAGTATTCCCTTTAGGATAACATGTCCTTTAAGCGAACTGAAATAAAAACAAATCTGGGAAATAAAATCATAGAGTAAATTTCAAACGTTTTATGAACTCGAAGCTTGGCCGAGTGTTCAGGTTTGTTTTGCTCATGGGTGGGCAGATTGGCAGTCTTCCCGTTGAAGGATTTGGTTAAATTTATAGAATTTTGATGGTTTACATAATTTGATTACTCACAGACGCATAATAGGAACAGCAGACGTAATTAATTATTTAAGAAAGAACATCATTTCTAATTAAATCAATAATTTCTCGACTTTAAACATGAGAAATCTAAATGGCTTTACCAAAGATTAATTTTTCTATTTAAAAACATTCAAACAATCAATTAAGGAAAAACATCATTTCTAATTAAATACACAATTTCTCGACTTGAAACATCAGAAATGTAAATATTGTTAGCTTAATTATCCAAATGTCGTTAGATTAATTTTTCTTTTTTTTTCAAATATATACTTAATTATTTAAGAAAAAACATTATTTCTAATTAAATAAATAAATTCTTGACTTAAAACATGAGAAATATGAAAATCATCAACAAAGATTAATTTTCCTATTTAAAAAAAATAGAAATAATTAATTATTTAAGAAAAGAACTTTATTTCTAATTAAATAAATAATTTATCGATTTGAAACAGGAAAAATCTGAAAATCGATAGCAAAGAATAATTTTTCTATTGTTTTTTTAAAAAAATATAAATATTTAATTATTTAAGAAAAAACATTATTTCTATATAAATAAATAATTTCTAGTCTTAAAACATAAGAAATATTAAAATCGTCAGCAAAAATTAATTTTTATATTAAAAAAATAGAAATAATTAATTATTTAAGAAAAGAACATTATTCATAATTAAATAAACAATTTCTCGATTTGAAACATGAGAAATCTGAAAATCGTTAGCAAAGAATAATTTTTTTTCAAATAGATGTACTTAATTATTTAAGAAAAAATGTAATTTTTAATTAAATAAACAGTTTTTCGACTTGAGAAATATAAATATCGTTATCTGAATTATCTACATATCGTTAGATTAATTTTTTTTTCTTTTCAAATAGATATATTTAATTATTTAAGAAAAAACCATTATTTCTAATTTAAAAAATAAGTTCTCGACTTGAAACATGAGAAGTCAGCATTTCTTTAGTAAAAATTAATATTTTTATTTTTTTTAAATCAAAATACCATAAAAACGATGTGTTTTTATTGTTTATTCCTGGGTTCTCTAAGTTCGGCGTCTCTGTAGTCTTGCTCGTTTTTGCGCAGCGTGACTCTTTCGAGACTATCGGGGCATTTAGATACATTCAAATAATTGAAATAGTTCTTTTTGAAAAAAAATCATTCTTCAAATGGTTATTAGCATAAAAAAGAAAATCTAATATGAGCTTAGAATTATGTCTTTCCATAAATATATTTTGTTCAAAATTTTATACAAAACTATAATTTGGGTACAAAAATCATATATCAAATATCCCCTACATACATAGACAATTTTTTTAAAAAAACTATTGAGTTGATAAGGGAATTCCTAAACTACTAGATATGAAATTTATTAGCGATTTCAATGTTTCTTTATAGATGTCTGATTAGATAAGCTTATATTAATTATGATAATTTGATTATCAATAAAATTAATATTAAAGTTTTTAAATAGTTTTGCTTTAGCCAGATTAAACTGACATTCCATTTTGAAGATACACAATTTGGCTTGGACCTGGCAGTTTTGAACCATGTAAAGATAAAGAAGTCGACATCTCAAACTCCCACGTCACAGCAATGCAAGAATATTAATCCTATAATAGATATAACGCGTGCTATGTCGATGCGCTTGATGAACTTTCTGCAGAATCGGGTTTCAATTACGGTTCATACAAAAAATTTTTTTAGAAACCTGTTTTCAAATTCAATATTTCCAAAAAAATCGGTTTCTGCCGGTTTTCGAATTTTTGCCAAAAAAAAATATATATATATTTTATTTAATTCATATAAAATAACAAAAAAACGAAATCAATATCAAAGTCAAAGTATAAAAAATAAGGTTACATATACATATTACTTACACAAAATAACTAAAAAAAATTCAAATAATATTTATATTATTTTCACTCATTTTAATTTTTCCTAGGAAAATAAGATTTTAAAAAACATGAAATATCCACTGAACGGTGGCCAAGTCTTGTTTTTATCATGGACGCAATATTGCCCGATACTGAAAATATTCGTTCACTAGCTACAGAGCTTGGTTTTATACTTTTTATGACATCAAATAACAAATCTTTTTTGTTCTTTTATTCGTTGCCTCAAATAATGAAAATTCAGCTTTCAGTGTCTTTGGATTTGTAAGTTTTTCTTCAAGAAACTTATGAATTGATTTTTCCATGGCTTTGTTTAAAAAAGCATTACTCTGATGAGTAGTTTCTTCGATTTGTTTCTTCATCAGAATCGGTTTCCACATAAGAATTTGGAAATATTCCAGACAATATCTTTCCAGATAACTTAATAATTTCGGTTTCTGAAGCTAAGGAAAGTACACTAGATTTCTTCGCTGAACTAGAAATGTTTTGTGGATTTTCCAAATACAGCAAAAGAATTGCTAATTCTACTTGTCTTCTCTCTTGAATTCGTTCTTTTAAAGTATATAATAATTTCAAACTCATTTCAATTTAAATTTTTAAATTAATTTAACAGAAATTCAAAAATACCTTCACTTGTTAATAAATTGGCATCTCTTCGCCCTAAGTCTTCGGCTACTAGACGAATCGGTTCCAAGACTTTATGAAGTTCTAAAAGTTTAGAATATTCATCTCCATTCCACCAATGTCATTCAATGCTAAAACAATACATTCTGCTTCTGCCAGAAAACTTCCAGTCATGTTTTTCATACTATTCCACCTTGTTTTGGAGTCAAGAATTAAATTTTAATTTCTTTCCTTTTTTCTTTTTTGATATAATTTTGAAGAATGGTGTTTCTTACTGGATATTTTTTTAAAGAACTTACAACTTTTTCTAATTTGTGAAACTGATTGTTTGTAATTGTCAGACAAAATAGGAATAGAATGTTTTCGGTTACAAACATAATAAATAGAACCATCATAATCGTTATATTCGTCTTCCGATTCTTCACTTGAAACATTTATTTAAAATGTGTTTGCGGCTCGTTGCATAGAATGAATAGCCAATCAAATAAGTTTAAAATTAACTTTTACATAATAATATGAATATTTTAAACCGGTTTTCAAATGTGACAGATTTACTTTAAAAAATCGTTTTTTTTTTTTTAAACCGGGTTTGAAAAGCTGTCAAACCCTAGTCTCAATAGCAAATTTAATTCACAGTACTTGGAAAGACATATATACAACTGCATTCCGACATAGCAATTAGTACTTGTTTTTGTCAGTTTTCAACTTCTTTTAATATAGAAATGTTACAATATATTACAATAAAAATATGTACAATACATAGATATACTACAATTAAAAAATATTTTAATGCACAGTTAAAACAAGATTCATTTCATATAAATCAATTAATTTCAAATGCAAGGTATATTAGGAATTAGTTTAAGTGAATCTATGGCACATCATATAACGTTTCTACGACTATCAGTAAATAAAACAATTCAATCTTTCCATCAGAAGGTGTGCTTTAAAACGTACATTAAATTTTTGTACCCTTTTACTTCATTAAAAATCCTTGTTACTTTTTTAAATAAAAAATATTAATATTAGGATATATAAATACAAAAGTATGAACAACTGACAGAAGCTATTAACCATTTAGTTTTAGACTTGATATTTATTCCAAAACCGTCTGTTTCTATTATTAGAATGCAAACGAAGTAAATTGAGCAAATATTTCGCTACAACTTATTTTATCGAATTTTTTTTTCTTAGATGTAAAAAAACGTAATATTTTATTTATTCGTTTCAAACTGATCTGTTATGCAACAGATGGGAATTCAAAGTATGAATTCCGGCGGTCACAGAATTGTATTTTCTAACGAAATTGCTTCATAAATCATTCTGCCGAAGTTCTGTATGATTCAGATTCAAAGGGGGAAAAAAAAGCAAACGATTTTGAACAAAAAGAAGAAAAAAAAGAACATTTCTTGATTATTCGCATTTGTTTCTGAAATATGGAATTAATTAATTTTATTGTTGGCTTCGTGCAGGAATTGGAGGAAATTCTGAATTTGCAGAGCTACAAGACGGGTGCTTATTTTATATTTAGAAATATTTCATTAACGTTGTTTCGAAAGAAGGAATAAGAAAAGTCTTTTTCACGACTGAATTGAATGATAATTAAAATGCAGTGCACAAAATTCGTTAATCACGCATTCGAATGATATTCTTTTTAATGAATATGACGTTTGCAAATAATTATTCTTTTTTTTAATGTAAACGAAACAGAATAATATTACAACTAACAAAAATAATTTTTTAAAAGTAATAGCTGACGTAGATGAGTCTATGGTAAAAAAAAATGATAAAAATAATTTTTTTTTTTACATAATAATGAGTAAAATAAATGTAAGAGTCGTAAATGAACTGCATGCATTTGCGTTTTTAAAGCTTAATTATATTTTTAAAAAACTGCATCTTCTGGTTTTACATTCTCACTAAAAATAGATTTAACAAGTGCATTTTCCGTTGTTCACAACTATTACACTTATTTTTTATTTATTTATTTATTGCTAATTTTGTTCGCCCACATAAATTAAATGAAAACAATGAAAGTAAAGCTTAAAAGTAGATTCTATTATCCTTATAATGAAGCGGAACTTCATCTATTTAAAATTTAGTTTATTTTCTGAATAATGTTCTTATTAAAATTATTAGATATTTTTTTCAAACACATCTGAACTAATAGACATTAGTCAAAAATATGTTTATAGACTTTTACTAAATAGATAATATTTGTGTGTTTGTACATTTTATTTTCGAAAAAAAATGGAATTTCTGCAATGTTTTTTTAACTCTATTTTTGATAAACAAGAATTCTTAAATTTTGTACAATCGTGGAAAAAAAAAAGAACAACTTCATTTTATTCTGCGGGCTTATGTTTGTGTAGTAAATGCCTATTATAAATCAATATATATCTATTATAAATCATATCAAATATCTGTAAACTGCAGGCTCCATCGAGGCTGTGTGTAACGTAATTGCCGCGCCGCTTATCATCCGGGTATTGACGCGCGAAGCATTTAAAAAAAAGGCTATTCTCTCCTTCTCTTCGGAACGCTCTCGCGCACACTGCCTCGAGTAAAAATCAAATGTTTAGTTTCTTTAGTTAAAATGTAAATAAAATTATTTTTCTCAAACGTCCCAATAATTGGAGTCATCAATAAATACATTCAACCCTAATTACTACATCTGTCTTATGTTGAAACTTAAATTACGGTTGTCTAATGGTTAAATTGTTGTTTTATATTGAAACTTAAATTATCATTTTAAAGGTAATAATGTCTTTAAAAATTATGTGTCTAAAATGTTCATTAGGGAATGTCAACAAATGTAAATTTGTACAAAGTTCAAGAATTTTAGAATTTTATAAGGCAACTTCCTTTTATGATGTCATCTATGGATTTCTAATTGAAAAATTATACGGAGTTACGCAATGTGTGTAATTAATGTACCTTGATTATATCGACAGATACTTACCATTTTCTGTTAAGGGGTCATTATCATATTTATATATTTTGTAGATGTCATTAATAGTATAGTACTGTGCAAATCAATCGAGGCAAACATAAAAATTTTCTCAAATCTAATTTAATTAGAATAAGTTCATTTACACATATTATACAGCAATTTAATGAAAATATACACACTGCAGATTTAATGATATCCCGTACAATTTCGGTATGGATTCCATTAATTAATTACAATAGTAATTAAGTAAATAATTAATATTTAATAAATTCAGTTAATTTTTACGTTATTATAAAAAATGAAATTTTTATAACATTCACAAATATTTTTTTTTCTTGGATAAACATTTTATTGGCCTTTTTCTTCAAGCGCTTTTTGCATATTTCTAATTTGCATTTGGAGAATTACCAGGCCAATCGAAATTGTTAATTGTTTTTCTTGAAATATATTTTATATTAGCTTAGAATTATAGAATGTAACAAGACACTATTGGAACACACTAACACAATCAACGAACGTTTGCGTGAAACAGACAATTTTGTCTTGCGGTTCTGAAATATTGTTGTTGGACAAATGGCACTTTACAAGCCCGCTGATAGTTATCTGTCAGCGATTTACGCCGAGTGAGCGTCTCTTATTTTTTCAGTAGCGCCAACTAGAACCAAGAGTACGACTTAGCTACTCCATGCGTCACGTTCGCTTGTGCAGCCTTTTTTTATAGGGGGGGGGGGCACATTCGCAGAAGTCACAGATAGAACACAGAAGAAGAACAACCATGCCCGAACCTGGACGCCCAGATCGCGGGAAAGACGCGCTACTCCCATGCCAGGACGCCGGCTCTGAAATGTATTTCTTAGAATTAATCATTTCCTCATCAAGTGCTGGGCTACTAAATCCACCAGGTGTAAAATAGTCCCAAAACATCTACTTTTGAAAGTGTTGTTCTCGGAAAGGTTATCCTGGACTTCAGCTGATTCGAAACTCTTGCAAGAAGAACGCGCATCGCCGCTGTATAACCTTATTCCAATCTTTAAAAGTCGAAGATTGATATTACCTCGTCCAGTGCAATTGTCTGCTCTTCATGCGAAGATAACAACTCTTTCAATATTGGTGTTCTTGTCATTCTTTCTACCTTAATAAGTTTTCGTCATATTATCGACGGATCAATGCTCACATCAACAGCCAATAATAATTCTCTATACAAAACTGTGCTTGTCTTTCGAGGATTTATTTCAAACAAGAATTTTGTCTGTCTGAAATGCTGTCTGACATTTGTGCCCACATATATTATTTTTGTTGTTACAAATGATAAATCAGGCCGCGTTCTATTAGCTAAATATAAAAGTTCACCAATTAATTCTTGATACATCGTGATGTCAACCAGTTCATTTGTGGAAGGGAAACTCTTATCTTCTCCTTTTATAATTGGAGTTTTAACACTTTTACATTTTTTTAGATTATGTTTAACCAATAATGATTCAATATATTCAAATAAATCAAGACATATGAATTTACGTTTTCATTTTGTGAAAGATTTGTTGAAAGATAATGTAATTAAATTAGAATATGTTCAAACAGAATGTTTAATTGCAGATTTTATTGAAGCTAAAAAAAAAGCTGTTAGTGAAGAAAAGCTGAAGTATTCTGTGAAAAATATTTCGTTAATTTCTTAATTTTTGTATGTAAATATAATTTTTGGTATTGTTGTGTGCATTTAATTTTTATGTGTATTATAAATGCTCGAAAAATGTCACTCGCAGGAGGGGTGTGTTGGGATGAAGCGAGCGGACTATTTTTCTCGCGTAGGAATATCTGTGCGACTACGCTTCTGGCGCTTCGTTCTGGCACCATTCCTCCCGCGAACAAGATGCTGTGTGCGTAATTGTAAATACCTGTGTTCTTTTCTTTTCGTTTTCTATGTCCAATAAATGTGCTGTCTTCAAAAACCATGCTGAGATTATTGAAAAGTAACAACAATTTTGATTTGAAAGATGTCTTCAAAACATTATTTTGCTGATTTGTGACACTGTTCTGCCGTTGTACTTTTGTTTTTTCATTGACTAGGGAAGGAATAGTTAAAATATCGAGTAATATAATCTTTTTAATTATTTGTTTTTTTATCAAAGTTGTCCCAAAATTCATACAAATTCATTGAATTTGCCATCATTCGTTCAGTGAAGTTTTGGTAAACGTATTGGCAAACCATTTGACAGCTGATAGTTTAGGATTAGTAAAAATGTAGTGCTACACAATAGAACAATGTTTTTTCATTGTTGAACAATATTTGGAAAATAATGAAAGTCTGGCGGCCACAGTTCGAAAATTTGTGAATTGCCCCCCTAGATCGTGTGATTTAACACCATGGATTTCTTTCTATGGGGTTATTCGAAGTCAAAGGTCTATGCCAATAAGATAACAAGCCTGCTTGCATTAAAAGAGGAAATTCAAAGCTGCATCAGAGAAATTCAGCCACATTTAGGCAAAATGGTCATGGAAAATTTCGATAAAAGAGTACGCATGTGCCAGCAAAACCATGGAGGGCATTTTCCCCATGAATTATTCCATACGCAACTCCTCTTTACTTCACATTCAATAAAAATATAGCAATTTAAAGAAAAAAAAACTGTGTTTTTTGTTTATTTCAAATCTTGCATTAACATTTTGTTCTACCGCGTAAAGCTCCATTTTTACTAACCCTAAATTATCAGCTGTTAAATGTTTTTTAATAAGGTTGCCAACACTTTGTTGCATGAATTGCGGCAAATTCGAATCTTGCATTAATTTTGTATCACACTTTGATAAGAGTAACTATTACGTAAATACAATAATTGTCATTTCTTTATTTAAACACTAAAACTTAAATAATTGATATTATATTTACAACATTAGCAAACATTTTTTTCCAAATGGAAAACACAATCACTGCTTCTTATAGAAAAATGTTATATAAAACAAATTTCTACTGGCATCTCTTTTATGTATCTTTTGTGTGTCTTTCAAGATTATAAAAATTTACAAATTTTATTCTTTTAAAAAAATAACACCATGACCATTCGAAAGGTTTCTGCTGTTTTTATTGACATTACACTTCGATTATTTTTCCTGTTCAAACCGTTGTAAAAGAAAAGAACATAAAATTTCATAATAACCCTAGATAAAACCAGTAAGGAAATTTACAATTATTTAACTGATTTCAATTAGCGAGAAGAATCTAAATCATCTTTTACATCATCAATTTTTACTATGTCCCTTAAATGCCCTCCAGACAGAATCTTCACCCTAAAATGTTATTTCAAGCATATTTGTTACCTGACCCAAGTTCAGAAACCGTACGCCCTGATTTCCAATGAAAGTGAAATTCCAATAAAATATGATAAATGCATTTAAGGAAATTAAATATAAAAGCGTCCACATACTTTTGATTATATTGTCGTGTAAATGAAGTGAGCACAGATGAACTGTGTGTTATCTAAAGTCAAAGATAACACTCGCTAATCTCAAACTCAAAAGGAACTAAACCTTACATTAGTTTTTATCCACAAAACGAAATGACTCAAATCTTCCAGATTTAGAAAGATACATAAATTATAAGAACATTCTAGAACAATTGAGAAATAACAGGAAGCAAATCAATAACAAAACATTTTCGGGTAACTTGACTGCATTTTATGAAATGTCGCCTTCAGTTCATAGCATTCTACCGCTGTTTCCAATCACAGCATTCTACCGTTGTTCAGTCAGATGTTTTGTTACAATATAGTGCATAGTAATTACTCTTGATATCCCCTGGTATGTTATGGTACTGCTGCAATCTAAATGTTATGCGTTAATGGCACTACTATATTTCCTTTCGTTTTTCGTCAACAGATGTCAAAGTCTGATCAAAACAATATCTACCTCCGTAACCTGAGTTTAGAAAGCCACGGCAACTACACTTGCCAAGTGTCCACCGACAGACCGTTCTTCCGATG
The DNA here is from genome assembly GCF_947563725.1 of Argiope bruennichi. Lineage (NCBI taxonomy): Eukaryota > Metazoa > Arthropoda > Arachnida > Araneae > Araneidae > Argiope > Argiope bruennichi. The sequence goes on from NC_079159.1 coordinate 13,889,271, forward strand.
CGTCCAGACAACTCGCCAGTTGGAAGTCGTAGGTTAGTATGCTCTACTTCTATTAGTTGTCTTGTTCTCTTCTCAACAATCAATACATATTACACGCAAAATGCCTGCCATCCATAAAGTCAAGTTACTTAGTCTGTGTTTCTTCATAAGGCTCATTTCTCACTAAATAACTGGGTTATAGCTAATCATAAAAAAATTTCCCATAAAATCCTATTATGTTAAAATACAAAGTCGATTATAATCGAAGAAACGTGATGAATTTAACTAAACGATTATTTAATGACTTAATTTATTTTTTTCTCATTAAATATTTTGGTTATAAATCTTCATTAAAAGTTTTCGCACTAAATCCAAATATGTTAAAATACAGAATCGATACTAACCGATGAATTGGGATGATTATTTAATGACTTAATTTATCTCTTTTCTCACTAAATAATTGGATTATAACATTTCATTAAAAAATTTCGTACAGAAACCAAATATGTTAAAATAAAGAATCAATGTTAATCGAAAAATATGACGAACTTAACTAAACGATTATTTAATAACTTAATTTATCCCTTTTCTCATTAAATAATTGGATTATAACACTTCATTAAAAATTTTCCGAGGAAATCTAATTTTGTTAAAATGCATAATCAATATTAATTGAAAAATGTGATGAATTTAATTAAACGATTATTTAATGACTTAATTTATTTTTTCTCATTAAATATTTTGGTTATAAATCTTCATTAAATGTTTTCGCATTAAATCCAAATATGTTAAAATACAGAATCGATACTAAACGAAAAATACGATGAATTGAGACGATTATTTAGTGACTTAATTTATTCCTTTTCTCGCTAAATAATTGGATTATAACACTTCATTCAAAATTTTCGTACAAAAATCAAATATGTTGAAATAAAGAATCAATATTAATCGAAAAATATCACGAACTTAACTAGACGATTATTTAATAACTTAATTTATCCCTTTTCTCATTAAATAATTGGATTATAACACTTCATTAAAAATTTTCCGAGGAAATCTAATTTTGTTAAAATGCATAATCAATATTAATTGAAAAATGTGATGAATTTAATTAAACGATTATTTAATGACTTAATTTATTTTTTCTCATTAAATATTTTGGTTATAAATCTTCATTAAATGTTTTCGCATTAAATCCAAATATGTTAAAATACAGAATCGATACTAAACGAAAGACACGATGAATTGAGACGATTATTTAGTGGCTTAATTTATTCCTTTTCTCGCTAAATAATTGGATTATAACACTTCATTCAAAATTTTCGTACAAAAATCAAATATGTTGAAATAAAGAATCAATATTAATCGAAAAATATGACGAACTTAACTAGACGATTATTTAATAACTTAATTTATCCCTTTTCTCATTAAATAATTAGGTTATAACACTTCATTAAAAATTTTCCGAGGAAATCTAATTTTGTTAAAATGCAGAATCAATACTAATTGAAAAATGTGATGAATTTAATTAAACGATTATTTAATGACTAAATTTATTTTTTTCTCACTATATATTTTGGTTATAAATTTTCAATAAAAGTTTTCGCATTAAATCCAAATATGTTAAAATACAGAATCGATACTAAACGAAAGACACGATGAATTGAGACGATTATTTAGTGACTTAATTTATTCCTTTTCTCGCTAAATAATTGAGTTATAACTCTTCATTCAAAATTTTCACTCTAAATCCAAATATGTTAAACTACAAAATCAATACTAATCGAAAATATGAGGAATTTAACTAAATTGTTATTTAGTGACTTAATTGATTTTTTTTTCTTACTAAATATTTTAGTTATAAATCTTTATTAAAATCTTTCTCTCTAACTCCAAGCATGTTAAAATACAGAATCAATACTAATTTTAAAATATAATGAATTTAACTAAATGGTTATTTAATGACTTAATTTATCCCTTTTAAATAATATCAAAGTTCTAAAATCTCTTACATAATATTTACGTATATGTTAACTGTCTTTAACTAGTAGTATTGGAAGTACTAGTATTGGAAGAATTTCACCATGCTATTTTATAAAACTAAAAAATATAAAATAAATGTGATCAATATCCTGTAAATCATTGCATAAACAGATTAAAATGTTTATGAAATAATTTACAGGCTGGCTTATTAATACACAGCGAAATAAAATCCAGCTTCTTAATTCATATCCAAAGAAACAATTTTTTTAAACTTAATTTCAGCACTGTTAAAAGAACGAGATTGAATGTTTTGATGGCACAAAGCAATTAGTTTGAATTTCATCGTAACAATAAAAACATTGTTGCAGATTATACGTCAAATTTTTTTAATTGTGAAATTTAGAGAAAAATTGCACGGAAAATAAAATTGGTTCCATTAGAAGAAGAATGTTTTGAGTTCAAGAAAATAAAAAAAATAATTTTTGTGAGAAAATATTTTCCAAGAGATATAGCAAAAAACATTTACAAATTTTTAAATTTATATTAACTTCTGGATTTCGAGAAGTTTGACATCGAATTTCTTATTATCATGAACGGCACTCGCACCAAATTTCATCTAGAATGAAGAAAAAAAATTCAAATTTGTGTATAGGAACTTACAAACATTCGTCAATGTATGTGAAGATCACTTCACTGATGGCATTTATTTGTAAAAATTAAATTTCCCTTGCTAGAAAGAAAACCAACGAATGATTATTTTAAACACATATGAAAGTTCCTTTGTATTATTTGAATTCCAGTGCCCCCTTCGGACGGTCCTATACTTACGGAAGAGAAGTCCGATTACGAGGTGGGTGACAACGTGTCCATCCTCTGCAACTCCGGCAAATCGAAACCAGCCCCCGAACTCAAGTGGTACATCAATGACCAGCTGGTGAGTTCCTCAGAATTAATAATTTGGCGCACAGATAATACTTTGCATAAAAGTAACAAGTTATTCTTTTTCAATCCTTAATTTTTGATGGACTAATGTTGCCTTAATGTTAATAATGCCTTACTAATGCTACATTCACATATTATTCTTTTACAATCGTTAGCTTTTGAAAGACTAATGCTTTTGTCTGACTGATGATTCGATTACATGTTGTTCTTTTGAAATCATTAGTTTTTGATAGACTAATGTTTGCATCTGTCTAATTCTTCCTTTACCTTTTATTCATTTCCAGTCCTTAATGTTTGGTAGGCTAATATTTATGTCTCATTAATAGTTCGTTTGTATGTTGTTTTATTGCAATCATTAGTTTTTGAAAGACTAATGCTTTTGTCTGACTGATGATTCCTTTGCATGTTATTCTTTTGAATGACTCTTTAACCTTTTTTTGAAGTCCTTATTTTTGATGGACTAATATTCTAATCTGACTAATGCTTCGATTATATATTGCTTCTTTGCAATCATTAGTTTTTTATACTAGATTAATGCTTTTGTCTGACTAATGATTCAATTATATATCGTTCTTTAGAAATCAATAGTTTGTGATAGACTAATGCTTTTGTCTGACTGATTGTTCCTTTGCATGTTATTCTTTTGAAATCATTAGTTTTTGATAGACTAATGTTTGCATCTGTCTAATCTTTCGTATACATTTAAATTTTTTTCAGTCCTTAGTTCTTAATGGACTAATGTTTATGCCTGATTAATAGTTCGTTTGTATGTTGTTCTTTTGCAATCCATAATTTTTGACAGACTAAAGTTTATGCTTCGTTTAGATTATGTTCTACCCCAATCTTTAGTTTATGACAGATTAATGCTTCATTTTTGGAATGTACTAATTTCGTCAAATCTTGTTGAAATATCAATATTTCATTACACAGCAAAAATATACATGAAGATTTATTTTAAATTAATTCTTATGGGACACGTTTTTACATAGCCTGTACTTAATAAAATATGCTTATGTAAATTTTATTTTTAGTTCATAAGAAAACAAATGTTGAAAATAATTTAAACATTTCATTCTTATTCCTATTAAGTCACTAGATACTTCAGCCATGAACTTCTGCACCTTATATCTAAATGAAAGCAATATTGAGCAATTTATTGACTGTCAGACACTATAAAAGGAATTAAAAAGCCTTGTTATCAAGATTACCACGATGCAGAGTGAAAATTGGAATATGGAAAATTAAATAAAATATTCGACACGAGAAAAACCTGATTTATATTAAATCAAAGTCACTCAAAAAGTTTGTCAACAGGTTATAATTTAGAATTTTTTTTATCTGGACGGAATATTACCTGACTTGGGGGATGCCTCTTTAAAAGTTAAAAATTATCATAGCTGAATTTTAAAATTTAACTTTTTTAGGCTAATGCATTTTTATTAGATATAATTAAAGCTTTCATTTTATTATAGAATCAATTTGGTACATAACTACGCTATCGTTATTTTATTAAATTACTTACATTAAAACTTTATAAAAGCCACCAGCCTGTCTTTTAAAAATAACGAGGATCAAACATTCACAAAGTTTCGAAAATAGTATGATAAAAGATTAATCAAGATTTTTTTTACATCAGGGATTGTATTAAAGTTGCAGTATTATATCTCATTTATATCAATAAATGACAAAAACAAAAAAAAAGCTAGTAATAACCCTAAAGTCTCTTTTCAACTGCAGGTTTTATTTTATTACTTTTTTTTATTATTATTATTGTGGAACGTTTCAGTTCATCGGTGAATTGAAGAGAAAAAAATCCATATTTATTCAATTTAATGATTTAATAAGCTCATCTTGGAAGCAAACAAGAAATATTAAATAGATTTTCAGCAGCACACGAACAGATTGATTTATTTCAAATAAATATTCATGATTGAAATATGACGTTGCCAAACAGCACTTTATAAATTATTCATGAAGTAAGGAATGAAGAATATTTATACCATTTTATGGAAACAAAACCCTGTTAATGGAACTTTTTTAATCTATCTTTTTTTTTTTTTTTTTTTTTGCTTTTATCATTTATTAGGTAAAGTAATAATGAAATGATCCGCATTTTTCTGTTAATGCATTTACAATACGGCTTTATTGGAGGATTTATGGAGATGATTTTAAACATCAGTTAATGAATAGATTTTTTTTCAACGCAGACGATAAGTTCGTGATTCCAAAATTGTTAATTAAATTTTATTTTTAATGTGAGGGGCTCTCTTTTTTGCTTTTAGATGGGCGGAATAGTGTCGACTTGTGAAAAATAGATTTTAAAGCTCATAATAATGTTTGTTTATTATAATCTCAACTTTTCGTATAGTTGATTGTTTTTATCAGATTGTTTTTTTACAAATTAAGAATTTAAATATTCCATGAATATATTATTAATGATTTTAAATCAAGGAGTGAGTTCATTAAAAAATCATGTTTATAACTGGAAATGAGTGAATAATTGGATCAATTTTAAAACTTAATTAGGCTATCACTATTAAAAATAGAGTTTAATCAAGTTTAGATTGAGGTTCAAGTTAGTAAAGGCAGTAATGATTAAAGAAATACAAATTTTTTTAGTAACCGTTTTGGTAGTCAAATAGATTAATTATCTGTTTAGGAAAATTTGCTTTAACTTATCCTTTACAACTGGCATAATTCATAGTATTTGTTCGCTGTATACAGCAAAGTATGCATTCATCTTCTACAACGGGTAATATATGACTATAAAATTCCGAATTTATCAAAAATGTGTTGAATTTGTCTTTTGTGTGTGTGTGTGTGTCTTAGTCTATTTATATGAGATTGCTACAATCCATTACTATGTTAATTTTTTTCTCATGTTCACACATTATTTACATATCAAAGTGATTAATTTAATTTACTGATGTAAATATTTTAAAATAACTTTGGAACTGATCTTATATATTTGAAAAATGGTCAGAAAATGAAGGCGGCAACTGAGTCAGCATCCTTTCAATAAACTTCCTTTCCATGCCATCAGAAGGAAGAATGACCCTTGACGTGAGATTTTAATGTACAAAAGGTCTACATATAGGTGGATCTTTATGGTATCGCGTTTCTAACCTACCATCTTCCAATCCTCAAGCCGAGATTTTACTTCTCGGTAACTATGGCCTTTATCAAAATTATTGTCTTATTTCAAACTAACCGTCTTTGGCGACCAGCTGGTTAGCTATTGGTTATATTTAATTGCAATAAAATTTTTCATCTCCATGATTCTGTCAAATTGTCAGACATTAAAGCCATGTTATTTTAATAGTATCATATATGAATTTTATAAGGGAGACTAATTCTATGGCGTCATGGCGCTGTTGTGTCTGGTTTATCTATTTTGTAAGTTCAAAAACTTCATTTTTTTTATTCATCTTGTAAGTTAAACCGATATTAGACAGAATCCTTCGTTAGCTGCCAACAATGGAAGAAATATTTGAGGGAACAATGAAAAAGATTTCTGTTTCATTCATAACAGTGAAAATATTGCTGTGAAATATATTTAAAAATTAATTAAATCCAGGCAAAAGAATTGTAAGACAGTTGAATTGGCATCATTGAAAAAATATTTTTCTTTCTTTTTTTTCTTACTTTAAAATGGTGTAAAAATAAAATTAAAATTCAGTTAATTTTTTAATTAATTAAAATTCTAATAAATATTTCAAAACACTCACTCCTAGATTCACATTTCCATCCTCCAAAGTATATCTGGGGCAAATTTGATAACTCAAGGTCTAAGTCTAGCCTTTAAAGTGCCAACACGCTCATATTCCTCTTTATTATAAGTAGAATTATAGATATAGAAATAGACAGAGATAGAGACAGAGACGGAGACAGAGATAGAGATAGAGACAGAGACAGAGATAGAGATAGAGATAGAGATAGAGATAGAGATAGAGATAGAGATAGAGATAGAGACAAAGATAGAGATAGAGATAGAGATAGAGATAATGATTTTAATAATTAAATATTGTTTCAGAAATATTGTTTCAACTTAACAAATCTGATTCTTTAGAAAATATTTGAGAGAACACCAGATAAATACAGGGTGTTCCAAAAAGATTGAAGAGAGCGTTAATTTTTACTTACAGATAAGTTGGCACTGTAAATTGCAAATAAGTTCAAATTAAAGTTAGAAATTAATGTCTGTTAACGAAATAGCTGCTGCTATTAATTAACTTTTTAATTTTTACATTACCTCGATAGACAAAACTTATCAATCAGAAATTTTTCAATCAGAAAACTTTCTACTACTATGTCAATATAAAGAAAAAAATGCATAATTGTATTTTTAAAATTAATTGAGCTATGCTTAATTGAATAATTATTGAAAATGTACATTAAATTAGAAATAGAGACTTATGAAGAGCTGGAAATAACGACGATAGCAGAAAAACTCTCACGAATTTTGTCTTGATTCTTACTGCATTTACGAATTTTCTGTACTTTCACACTTCAAGTTTTAATTGAAAAAATATTGTATTTGAGCTGAAAACTGCCAAAAAAGTTCATTCAAAGGAGTTCTAGAATGAATTTGCTGATGACTTTTTTGAAAAATATTTAATGAAATTTAATATGCATAAATAAACTTTAAGTTTATTCATGTTTAAAAAAATTCTAATCTTTGTTTAGATTATTTTTTTTAATGTAATAGATTTTTTAAATAAAATAGATAAAGCATGGTATTTATTACATTATAAATGTAAAATCATAGGCGACAATTCAAATTTCGAATCTGCTGGGCATGAAAAAACAATAATAAATAATTTCCGCAACAATAATAAATTAGTAAAAAAAAAGTCCATTTGTTGAAATAATTATTTTGTGCTTTTATATTCTCTTCAGTAATTTAATTTCATTGGCAAATAAGAATTTTAATTAAATTTTGTGGACACTTGATAATTCTAAAACTATCTAATTTTTAATACAGTTTTATTTGTTTCCTGCATATTATAAGTGAAAACCCAATATAAATTAAACTTGCACAGAAATTATTCCTAGAATTATTTTAATTAATAATGTATTTAATTAACTTTATTTAAAGTTTTAATAGCATAATTTTGATTTTCATAATCTAATTAATAATAGCATTTCAATATGCATAATTAGTCTTAGGCCTAAAAGAGCAAAGTTCACATTCAGATGTAGACTTTAGAAACTAATAATTTTATAATCTGTTCATTCATTATTAGTGACGGATTTAAGCATTTTACAGCGCACATTATGACTTTCCTCTTTAAATAATATGCAGATTAATTTTCACATTTCAATATATTTTTAACTTATTTAATATATTAATGATTTTTAATTTTATTTATTTTTGTTGATAAATGCGAAAAAAATATTTTTGTCTGCTTATATATAGTATATATATTGTGGGATAAATGTATAAATTATTCCATTCTTGAAGCATCAACAATAATTATTTATCATTTAATACTTTCCCAATAAATAAATAAAGTGTTCAATTATGTTGATATTTGCAAGGAAATGATAGAATTGAAACATATGTAACATTACAGGCTATCATTTTACAAGACCTGTAAACTAGAATATAACATAACTAGCTAAATGGATTAATATTCCAATTTATTGTGAGCTAATCCGTTTAGGCGACCAGCTGTTTGGCCTAAAATATCGGTTATAATTGATTTCAGATAAATGATAATATCATAGAACTATTAAAAACGCAAATGTCCGGTTCATCCTGTTCATCTTGCGTAATTATATCTCATTTTTTTTTATTCGTCTGATAAAACACATGAATATTAAACCAAATTCTTCTTCCTTAGCTTTCAACACTAGAAGAATATTACGAGATTAAATTTTTGATGGAGCAATGAAAATGGTTTGAATTTCAGAGTAACAATTTAATATATTATTGCAAATTAAGTAAAAAAATATTTTTTTAAAAATTGCCAAACACTGAAGGAAAATTTGTACTACTATTAAATATGTATGATTAAAAAGACAATTTCTTTGAAAGAGTGTAAAATTCATTTTTGTGCAATAATATTTTTCGAAATTATCGACGAAAAAACGCCAAAATTCAGCTTGTTCTTTTGTTAATTAAACTTTTTTTTAAAATTTCAATTTGCACATTTTCATCCTCCAAGGTATATATGTGTCAAATTTGATAACTGTAGATTAAACGGTCTGACTTATAACGGGTTAACACTCTCTCTCATACACGCGCACATACACACACATACATTAATTCTTTATTATTATGTGGAGATAAATAATTCGTTCTATTTTAATTTTTAATAACGATTTTAATCTCTGCTAATAATAAAGATGAACATATGCTGCATGTGTGTGTGTGAGAGAGAGAAAAAGAGTGAAAGAGAGGGAGAAGGAGAGGGTGTGTTGGCGCTCTGCTGGGGAGACAGTTCAAATTATAGTTACCAAATGAGACACTTAATACCTTTAAAGTCGGGAATATGCACCTCGAGAGATTTTCTTAAAAAAAATGTTAGAATTTTTATTAATTAAAAAATTAAGCTGAATTTTGGCGTTTTAATTTTTTGGCCGAAAATATTATTGCACAAAAATAAAAAAATAAAAAAATCACTTCATTTTAAAATTCGAAAATATTTTCTTTTAGATTCTACCATTTTAATCATTGTGGAAATTTTTGATTTTTTTTATCGAATTTTGGCAATTTTTTAAAAAATACTTTATGATTGAGATATAATAATATATTATATTAATATATTATCATAATATATTAATAATAATTAATACGTTTTATATTGTTCTGGTCATTCACTATTTAAAGATTTTAATTTTAATTTTTTTTTTGTTATTTTTATTTATTTTGTGCAGTTGTGGAGTGTGGTTCATTGGAGTTTTTTTTTCTATAATGTGTATTTTCTGTCAATAAACAAACAAAATTCCAGTTAGAAGATTACTTTAATAATTTTGGTTTTACCCTCATATTTTTGAACATTCTTTTTCTTTTAATATACTAATAAAAGCATACTTACAAAAACCTCTACTTTTTTATTATTTCTTTTCAATTTCAGGCCCAGTCTGACTTGTATGACAAAGAGACGGTTGTGTATCCAGATCAGCTGGAAAGTTCAAGTCTGGCCCTCCGCTTTCGCTTGAAACCCGACGTCCTGCACAACGGAAAAGTCATTCTCAAATGCGTTGCCACCCTCAAACACATTCATGCGGTCACTATCAAAGAAATCAGAGCAGCAGGTAAGCTTAATCGTTAAGCCACTTTCCGACGGCCCATGCGAGCCTTGTGTCTGGCGCATTTTCCCCTCTTTCCCCTCACTTGATATTTTCCTGAGTTCTTTGATATCTCATCATTTTACGACCAGCTTTTGGAAAGCTGCCGATCGACATTCACAGACGAGAATGGTCCTACAGTGGGTCAGATGGCAGATTTATGAGCATATCCGTAAAGGCAACGGGTTACAGGAGCGGGTCAGAATATTCACAGTGTTAATTACAGTAGATTCCAGTATGATAAGAGTGGACTTTCCACATAACAGGTTAATCTTACTTTATGGAATATGCATTATCGAACGAATTTATATAAACTCAATGATATTTCTGAACTAAAGGGTATCCCAAAATTAACGCAAGATTTGAATTTGCCAACATCCAAAGTGTTGCCAAACCTATTTAAAAAAACCATCTGACAGCTGATAGTTTAGGATTAGTAAAAATAGAGCGTTGCGCAATAGAAAAAAGTGTTAACGCATTATTTGAATTAAATAAAAAGCACAGTTTTTTCTTTAAATTGCTATATTTTTATTGAATCGCAAAGTACACAGGATAGGGTTATGAATGGAATAACATATAGGGAAAATGGCCTCCGCGGTTTTGCTGGCACATTCCTCAAAGCTGTAAAATTCCTGTCGAAATTTTCCATGACCATTTTGCATAAATGTGGCTGCATTTCGTTGATTCAGCGTTGACTTTCCTCCTTCAATGCACGTGGGCTTATGTGCTTGTTGACATAGAAATTTTAATCCCATAAAAGAAATCCAATGGTGTTAAATCACATGATCTAGGGTGCCAATTCTCAAAATTTTGAGCTTTAGCTATCAGTCTTTCATTGTTTTTTAAATATTGTTCTATAATAAAAAATACGTTGTTCCGACGCTCCATTTTTACTAACCCTAAACTGTCAGATTATTTTTTTAATAGGGTTGCCAACACTTCACTGTACGAATGGTGGCAAATTCAAATCTTGCATTAATTTTGGGACACGCTTTATTAATCAATACGTAATTCAAGTGCAAAAATGCCAACTTTGTTCAAACTAAAAACAATGATCTAACAAAAGGCATAAAAAAATCCCACTTGTGGAAATTCAATTTATTTTACATGTAATGCGAAATAACAAGTATTAAATCGGTTTATCGAATTTAAATTAAAAACTGAAACTGAGAGAAAAAATTTGTGGTTACAAGTATTATATAGACTTATACAATGAACTTTCGAATATTAGGATAGCTAAATTAAATTAGGAATAAATTTTAAAAATAGCAAATTTTGAAAAGTATTCTTTATTATTTTTTTAATTTGAGTAAACGTTTGTAATTTTATTTAAGTAATAAATATTACACTAAACAAAATGCTAGCAAACATTTCAGAACGATATGTGCATTTCTTTTTGAAAAATTTAATTCTATCATAAAAAAGAGTCGTTAGAAAAAAAATAATGTCATGAATTTGCAATGTTACTTCCCCAGGTAGGAAAAACAATTTTGCAAATATTGTTCGTTTCAATATCCTGAAACGACCGCTTTTCGACGATTCTGTCTCACTAAGGAGAAGACGCGGAATGTTGAGCACATTTCCGGAATCATTCTTTGACCTTGATTTCGGCCCTATTAGATACTTTTTCACACAATTTTTTTTCACGTGCATATGAGTATCGTGTCGTTTCCGATTGTACTATTTTATTCTAATTTAATTCACGAATAATCCGAGTTTACTTTATTGTTAAATGTAAAAATCTCCTCCTTTCATCTTGCTTCTCCCCCTCCCTACTTTAACGAATTAAACCCATTCTAACGCATGCGCAGAAGCGCGGAAGGTTTTAGAATCCGTTGGCAAACAATATCTCCAACAGATGCTGAAAGGATGCCAAGTCAATGACCTCTGCCCATAGGGTCTAGGCGAAGAATTTGGCGATTTTGTCAACGGAATCGGGAATTCCGATTTCTGATGGAATTTTGACGGCATGTCAGTTAGGAGTAAAAATACGATAATCTTCTAGGTTTCTTTTTTTTGCGTTTTTTTTCCAACTCAAGCGAGTGGTCACTTGAGAGTAGCAGATGATTCGAGAAGCATGAGCAATTGTGCAAAGTCTCTTTGTTGACCATCTCTCTCAACGCTATTTTTCCGCGGTGATCTGGGGGTAAGGTTTCGGGTTCGAAACCGGAAGGTTCCAGGTTCGAGACCCGATTCCACCGAAGAACAGTCTTGTGGGTCCGGTGCACGTTAAATCCATCGGGCCAAACGTCCTCCCGGTGGTGTGGTGTGGAAGTTTGGAGAGAGGATTACCAGCTCTTACCAGTGTCTTCAACTCAGGTCATCTGACCACGGTTCAAAATTACGAGGTCCATCCCAAAATAGCCCTAGTGTTGTTTCAAATTGGAACGTTAATATAATCAAATTAACCTCTATGAAAGATTTGAGCTGCTGCGGTAATTTATTACCGGTTTGCAGTTTGTTGCAAATGCGGATCTTTATAATATACACGCTTCTGCTAAATTTTGTTTCTGTACGTTCGTGTCTTTATAGAGAATGAATTTATTCATTATTTAGTCTGTCGGACTCTTTCACCGCATGCACTAACTAGCCCATGATTTTTGGAAACATTTTCAGTAATTGCACTTTCCTATCTGTCCAGAACCGAAATAAAAATCCAGGAACTGAAATAAAAATCCTATTTTTAAAATGCTGTTTTACGAATTCAGATATTATAATTATTGATTTTTCAGAAGAAAAAAAAGGAAATTGGATTTGAGGTTAATAGTTTGATTCCGTTATTAAGATTGAATTAATTTTCCAATGACCTTTATGCTCACGAATATAATTATGTGATGTTCTTCAAGAACCGTCCGCCACAAAATAAGAATTTTTTTCTTTTCAAGTTTAATTTTCAGAGCTTTTTTTTAGTTTTGAAAATCGATTATTCTAAGACCACCTGAAATTGAAGATTAACACCATTCTTGTATAGAAATTCTTTTTTTTTTCTGTCCGCGAAATCTGACCATTTTTTTAATTATAGCCAGTCACCCCATTACCACAGAACTAAGCCATATAAACCGGAATTAATCTCGAATTAGGACCGATGGAAAGTAATTACTGGCCTTTCTCATCGATTCAGTTTTTTTTTTTTTTTTTTTTTTTTTTTTTTGATAAAGTCTATTTTTTCAAAATAATTTCAAATATTGATCTTAAAGTTTTAGCTGCTATTTCTTTTTGTAAAACACATACTTTAGTTGAATTTAAATAGTTTCACTAAGTTGAAAATAAATTAAAAGTATTTTTCCAAATTTTCGTTTTTTTTTTTTTAATTTGATCTTACCTTTTTTTAAAAACTATTTTAAAATTAGAAAGCCCAATGTATAGGGTGGCCATAAAATAACTTTCCCTGTTTGGAGGCATCTGCAGCTAAAACGAATGAACGAAATGAAACCACGTTCCATATAAAAATTGTAAATGGCATGGGAAGATAAATTCCGCAGAAGAAAAAAAATTAGTGCTAAAAGTTGCCGATAGGAGAAATATTGGTGCTGCTGTCATATACGAACGAGGAAATTTGCATATCGAGTTGAATTATACAAAATTCCTAGTGCGTGCGTGACAGAACAGAGCGCCGTCTCATATCCCCGTATCCGTGACCATTCCGGTCACTGAACGGTTTGGTGGGCATGTTACGGGAATTTTATTTAATTAACAAAATATTTACAGTAGGAAAACGAAACAAAAATAACTATTTACAGAATTTACAATTATATAAGAAATTATATCATGATGAGACCGTTTACATAATTTTTCAACTTAGAAATATAATTTGTAGTAATAAACTTAGAAATATAATGCAGATTGAGAGATAAAATGTGTAAAAATATACATATAATCTGTGTTCACTTTTTTTTTTATGTTATAGTAGATCAGGATGCAGTTTAAAAAAAATCAGATGGAAAATAATTTGAGAAATGGAAATGAAGACAATCTCTGTTTGATTGAAATGTGTGACAGGAGACTGCAGTGCTTGTTTTTTCCCTTAGTCTTTTTTGGTATGAGACTTGATGTTGAGTGCTATGGAGGCAAGAATAGGTCTCTATTTCCACTTATAAATTTGATTATACTGTGGATTTTTTGCCTGGAAAGGAAGTTGCCGGCGTCTCTTTTCCGCCATTCCTGTTCATGGCTTGGTGATGGTTTTTTCATATGCCAGGAGATTGTAAGGATGCATTCCGTAGCATAATGAAGTGCGGTGCCAATCCCACCACAACTGCACTGGTCACTCTCAGACAGATTGAACCTTTTGAGGTAGGCAGGAAAAGGGCCGTGTTCTGAGAAGAAAATAATTTCCTCTCTGTTCCAGTTAGTGGGATTAAGGTTGACTGAAGGCAGGATATTAAAAAATTTTCTGCCTGTGACACCATTGCTCCAATATCCTTGCCATACCTCAAGCATGTCTTTCCGGAGGAGGGGTTTTATATGTGGTTTTGGTATCTTTGTTTGCATACGCACGCACCATACATTTCTTGTAAAAAGGAAAGGGCAAACGACTTGTTAGCAGTTCGTTCTTGATTATTGACGTGTTCTTGACTGTTGTTCATGATTGATTGTTGATATGTGCTTAATAAGGGCCCTACCTTACCTCAGCATGCTTTACTGGTAAGACTGTTCTACACTAGACAGCGTAATAATGCCTTGACTGCTTTTAAGCAAACCTGCAAGTCTTGAAACAGAACATAAGACGGGTTGTTATGAACATGTGACATAACAAACAAGACGGGCTGACATGAACAAACAGGCAGTTTACACGCAGCAGTGGAGAACGTCATACACCGTATGCAATATGTTGTACACAGGGAAGGTCAGAATATTGAAAATGTTGCACGACATCCAGGAGACCTTAATATTGATTAATACAAGTTTATTTCCTGTGAGTTTTGTGAATCCATTTATTACTATATTCCCACAGCGTCAGTATTTCCCCTATCTGCAACTTTTGGTACTCATTTTTTTTCTGCAGAAATCATTTTCCCATGCTTTTCACAGTCTCTATGAAATGAGGTCTCTTTTCATTCATTCATTTTATCTGCAGATGCCGCCAAACAGGGAAAGATATTTCATTGACACTCAGTATATGCTGTTTTTATGTTTACTGCTTTTAAATTTTCATTTTTCAGCTCTGGTTACTAGACATTTTATTTAAACTGTAAAAGCCGATGATACAACTTCTCCATCCCAACCCATTCCTTCTATCTGGTCCAATATCTGAAAACAAGAATAGTGGCCTGTTTGGGGTCACCAACTCGGCAACTTAAACCAATAAAACTGCTATTCCCTATATTTTCACATTTTTATATTTTTAACGACTACTTGACTACGTATAGAAACCCTTTATATGAGAGCTCTCTATACAGGGCGTCACATAAATACCGCCCAAACTCTGCACAGCCTCGTTGGGAGAATATAAAAAAAGCCTAAAGAACTGTACCTGTACGACGCATAGTTTTCGAGAAAAATACGAAAAAGAAAGTATAACGTCACATTCAGTGCAAGGGAAAACACTGCAGTGGATGCATCAACAGTACTATTTGCATATCTTTCCAGACGATGATGTTCAAAACGTTTGGCGCACGCATATCGAGTCATGCATATAGTCATATCGTCATTCCATGTGAGCGCCATGGAATGACGTGAAACCGTCGTTTAACTCGTATTTGAAAGGCTGCATCTTGCAGCTAGCAATATTCTTCGCATGGTGATAATGTATTCCGTTCGTGATTATTGCGGCATGTATTTGATCCATGACCAAAGTTATGGAAATGCCCTAACGAACTGCTAGGGAGTATACCCATCGATATCCGTCACGACATCTTCCCGATGCCAAAGTCATCCGCAGGCTGAACAGACTACAAAATACAGGAAGCGTCTGCCCGACAGCCAGTCGCCATGATGTTGGAAGACCGCATATTGCCCTGACGGTATCACAGGAGAACGCAATACTGCAGAAAGAATATCATAGGTAAGCACGTGCTCTCTAGCCAGTGAGCTTAATTTCACTAGAAGTACTGGGCACAGGCTCTTGTGGTTAGAGAGCCTATATCCATTTCACGGCGCGCTCAAACCTGCCTCGATATGCATGGCAGACGCTTTGAACATCTGTCTTTGTAGTTTGAAAATAGTGCTGTTGATGTGTCTACTGCAGTGTTTTTCCCTTGCACCGGATGTAAAGTTATACTTTGATTTTCGTATTTTTTTTTCTCGAAACCTATGTGACGTACAGATTCAGTCCTTGGGCAATTTTTTTTTTATGCTCTCCCAACGAGGAATCTGGTTGTGCAGAGTTTGGGCGGTATTTATAGATGTTTTGTGGAGCGGAATGAAGTGGCGGATCATCCATTAATGCTGCAGCATTCGGCTCCAGGGTATAACTTGATTAATCTATTTTATTTCATCAATATATTATAGGTAACTGCGCTCATTTGTTTGACCATGCCAAAGAGAATAGTACCTGTTAAACCCGATGAGCAAAATAAAAGAAATTTGATGTGTAACCTTGACATCTCAATTGTTAGCCTTTCTAAGTTTGAAAGAAATTTGTTTACGGAAAGTCTGTTCGCCTGGATGTACGTAAACACGATTAATTAGAAATGCAATGAATAAGACTAGAATACGATTTTATAACTAAAAATTATAGAAATGTAAAATGTTTTGAGAGAAATCCATCAAAAGATTGAATATTCGTCGATATATCTACTCTTATGTTTTGAAGAATGATAAAGCATAAAATGTAAGTTAGAGAAAGGCATTAGATAATCTTCCAACAAAAAATTTCAGATTTGCGTCCGTTGTTGGATGTAATTCATCAAAGATTCATCACTGATTTGTTTATCCCTCTGTATGAATATTTTTGCAGAAATTAAATTCTCTACAGTCCTCAAAATTCCATTAAATTCGACGGGTTCACTGTAGTGGATGTATGGTCTAACACAGTTAGCAGGCCTCAATATCAAATAACAACTTTTATTGATACGAATACACAGGCGATAAATACACAGCCGCGACGTACACAAGCAGTGCACAGCAGCACTTACAACAAACAACAACTCAAATTACTAATAGGTAGTAAACAACTACCACAGCACACAAAGCGGCCAGATAGAACTCAGCGAAAAGAGAGGATCTCTCTCCAAACGCTTACTATTCTGCATTGTCTCTTCCATTTAGCTGTACCCAACTATCGACTCATTATTATACGATTGGCTACTCCACACACGACTCAATGCTGCTTCAAGACATGTCTCTAAGACTCGGCGCATGATTCAATTCTCAATCCATTAATCGTTGGATTACCACTCAACGCTTGCGCTTCGCTGGACTGATTCAACTAATTCGTCGTTGACTCACTTTACTACTAATTTTACGACTGACTTTGGCTTGAACTGCCGGCTTTTTAAAACTTCCAGAGCAGGGCACAGAAAATTCTCGAACAATCTACATAATTCGCCTATTAGTCTTATGGCCAAAATTCTTGATGATTCTAGGATTGTCACTTTTGTTATCAAAGCCTTTAATTTCTGGTTTACTTAATGGTCGCCAACTTTGAAGCCAAGCCCAGGGGGTCATTAATCCGGCATCCTACGAGTATCCAATACAGTTGTCCGTAAAATTTTCTTTCCTGCGAGGAAATTAACGGTGATGGGAAGCAACATTACAGATTCGTAACAATATAGACTCTGCAATTAAAAAAAATGAATGAAACTTTGTTCGTAATTTTGCAGATCTACATTCAACTACATTCAGATCTACATTCATTTTGCAGATCTACACAAATCTGCAGATCTACCGTCAATTTTATACACATTCGAGCAATGTAATGAGTCACAAAATTCATACAGGAGAATCGCAATTACTGAGTTAAAGATGATTACTCTGACAGGTCTGTACTTTCAGAAACATGTAAATGCGATAGCCTATAAACGCAGTGACTTATTTGATATTTTATGGCTACAATTCAACTGTATGAAATTTTATTTTAATCGGTTGGAAAAACACGTCTAAAACACAAATTTGTTTTCCGAATACTTAACCGCATGTTAGGAATTAATCGTCATATAACTCGCCAAAGATTACACGGTAATCGGTAAATATGCTGAATTGACGCCAAAGGTCAATATTTGGTAATTTTTGTGCGTCAAATTCTCTGTTCTCTGGAACAACATAACACCTTTATTAGGAAGTATGAGAGAAAGTTTAGTTAAGATCACTCCCATTGGTTACATCATCGTATATAAAGTATAGAAGTAAGTATTGTAATTGTCAAAAATAAGCTCTCGAGAGATTGACAAATCGCAACGTTTCATTTCTTCTTCTTCTCTTCAAAACATGTAAACATAAAAGTAAAAACGGAATAACATATAAATTCAGAAATAAATTCTGATAGTATTATTAAGTTAGTTCTAGTCATTGCACTCTTAAACTAACATCTAACACTTTGAATTTTAAAAAAAATCGAGTGGAGGGAATCTTGCAGAGTTAAAACTGAGGGATATTCAAAAACAAAGAGTTTCTTTTAAAATTCAGACAATCATATAACTTCAATATAAAAACATACAATGTATCCAGGCATTGTATCTACAAATATGTACATATAACTAAAAAGATTAATTTATTATTCACTCAAAGTGGACTAAAGCGGGGAAACTTATCAAAATATCGAGGTCGAAGTTTTCAAAAATATCTTCTATACAAGATATGATAAAAGAAAGTTAGATAAAAAGATTATAATTTTTTAAAGAAAGCTAATGCTTTAATCTGTATGGTTTCATTTTTCCTCATATGCATTTTTTTACTTTAACTGTCTTCTAATCGGAATCCTTTCTTTTTCAGCTTCAAAAGAAGCATCACCATTTATGCTGTCTCTGCTCTTGATAGCCGCGACTTTCCTAATAAGCCGACTGACAAGGGATTAGTTTCACCGTGCTTGAAAGAAACTGTTTTGGAAACTGAAAACCTCGAGTTAAAAAAGCACAAGAAACGAGTTCTTTCTTTTTTCTTCTTTTTTTAACCATATCACAGGAAAGAATGTACATAAGATGTCACAGTGTTATAAGGTGGAATGAAAATTTAAGTTGATTTTTATGCAGTAAATAATTGCTGTTGCTTAAATGTTAACTAAAAAGTTTTAGTTAAAAATTAAAGTTAATTGCCGTAAAAGATTCTTAAGTAAATAAACATCATAACTGTTAGATTATTAAGCAGAAATTTAAGAATTGGAGAAAAATATGTTTAAAAAATCCTATTTTACTGCAAATTAAAAGGGTTTAGTTTTGGTAAAATACATTCATTTTTGCTTCTGGAAAGCTAATAATTAAATTTATTTCTTAAAAAATACAATGAAAAAAGAAGAAGAATTGCATATTTTTATTTTCAGGAAGAATACGTTGGTAACTGTGGAAAGATTCTGAATTTAATTGATGTAGTGTCAATGAATGTTCATTAATATCTATTTAATATGTGATCATATTGGGTTAGAAACCATTTTAAAGTTTCATATTTTTTAATTCATTTGCCATCTTATTTTAGTTCAAAAATTCTGATTTTAATACTTTCTTAATAAATTTCAATAACGAATAAAAGTTCAAGTCATTTTATATATTTCAATAACTGTTTAAAGTAATTTATTTTTCTGAATATCGTCTGATTTTATTTGCAAATATTTATTTTATAATTATCGTTTGGCAGTGAGTTTAAACAAAACTTAACAATTCATTCTTTCAAAAAGAAATGTTCGCAATTTTTAAAAGAACATATATCTATGACATTTTTATTTGAAATATAGATTAATTTAAAAAAGAAATATTTAAAAAGATATTCTGTATATACACTTAATATAATAATAATTAAAGAGGCTGTATATACATTTTAATATACTAAAAGATATCCTATATACAGTGGCTCAAAAAATTGAGAGTACACCTTATTTTTACTTCATAAATCCGACTTTCAATATAAATAACACATTACCGGGAAGTGCAAACTTGATTTTATTTTTACACATAACAAATGGTTTAATTTAGAGTAAAAATAAAGAAAAATCAACAAAAAATTTCTAAATTGAAAATTTTCAGAAGCATTTTAAATAAACATACGCAGAATTTTGCCTCAAAAAATTGAGAATACACCAATGAAATTTTTGCAATATCACGCATAGAAACAAAGTGTCACTATTAAATTGCATATCTTTTGGCTCTTATAATGGTCTCTAAACGTCATGGTACCGATTTGACCAATTTTTGGCGGTATCTGAAGATATTTTACCCTATTCTTCTTGCACCACTTGTTTTAAATGGGTTTTGTTTCTAATTTTGTATTTTTGAACCCCTTTTTCGGGTATGGCCCACAAATATTTAATGACATTGATGTCGGGGTACTGTGGTGGTGTGTGTAACTGCTATTTATAATGAAAAAGACACCATATTTTGAAGTTACGTGTATTCTGTTTGGGGTCGTTGTCTCACTGGAAAATGAAATTTCCATCTAAACCCATATTTTTAGCACTTTCCTTTAGATTTCTGCGAAGTATATCCAAGTAAACCGAATCATTTATAATGCCATCTATAAAAATTAAATTTCCTACCCCGAATGAAGCCATGTAACCTCAAATCATCACGAAGTCACCATCATGTTTAACTGTAGGATGTAAATTTTTTGGATACAAAGCAGTATTAGGCTTTCTCCATACAGTAAGATGGTTGTCACTGCCAAAAATGTTGAGGTTTCTTTCATTACTAAATATAGATTTCTTCCAAAGGTTATTGGTCTTCAATTGATGAGTTTTTGCAAACTTCAAATGCTTTTTCTGAATTTGCAAGCTGATGAACGGTTTCTCTCTAACAATGCTACTTTTATATCCAGCTTGTTTAATGGCATTTAGCACAGTTTCAGCACTTACACTTCTGCCTATGATTTGAAAAGTTTCTGCAACAAGTTGGATGAACCATATGGTAGCAGCAATATAAAGGAAAGTGTTAAAAATTTGGGTTTAGATGGAAATTCCATTTTCCAGCAGGACAACAACTCCAAACAGAATGCACGTAACGTCAAAAGATGATGTCTTTCCCATTGTAAACAACAGTTACACACACCACCACAGTACCCTGACATCAATGCCATTGAATATTCGTTGGGGATAATCGAAAAAGTGGTTCAAAAATACAAAATTAGAAACAAAACCCATTTAAAACAAGTGGTGCAAGAAGAATGGGGTAAAATATCTTCAGATACCACCAAAAATGGGTCGAATCGGTATCACGACGTTTAGAGACCATTATAAGAGCCAAAAGACATGCAATTAAATACTGACACTTTCTTTCTATGCGAAATATTACAAGAATTTCATTGGTGTATTCTCAATTTTTTGAGGTGAAATTCTGCGTATGTTTACTTAAAATGCTTCTGAAACTTTTCAATTTAGAAGTTTTTCGTTGATTTTTCTTTGTTTTTACTCTAAATTAAACCATTTGTTATGTGTAAAAATAAAAACAAGTTTGCACTTTCCGTTAATGTGTTATTTATATTGAAAGTCGCATTTATCAAGTAAACGTAAGGTGTACTCTCAATTTTTTGAGCTACTGTATACACTTTAAGCTGGAGAAATTTGAATGGTTCGTCCATAACAACTTACGTAATAAATCCAAAAAGGATACTTGTATTTAGTATATCAAACACTTTTTTTGGATAAGACAGCAAAAAAAATAATCGCAACAGCAATTATTCACCACATGATGAAAATGTTGAAGTGGTTTATGGTACCCTGAATGAGTTTTAAAATCTGTATTATAAACGAAGGAACATTTCAGTTAAGTTTATTTAGAATAGAATATCGTTCTCTTTGTAAAACCTATTCGACAATAAAAATGTTTACTGATTTGAATTATTTGGACTTACTCTTATTGTTCATTTTTCTATTGTTTTTTAAAAGAAGAGATCATAAAATAAACGTTCAATTGTTACATTTTAAAGAGAATATTATATCAATTGTATTAAATGCAATTCATGTTGGATTGTTTTTTTAAATTCCAATAAATTTTTTAATTCCAATTTTTAAAATAATAAGACACAATAATAATAACAAACAACTTAAATTTTTAAATAGGAAGGAACAGTAAATTGCATAATGATGTAAGCTCTTGCTTTCTAGCTAAATTTTACAAAACACTACGACAGAATATCATTCTCCCATTGCCGGATACTCTCGCAGATACAAACCCAAGTTCTGTTATAAAAATAAATACTTCAGAAACTCAAGATTAGCTTACAGTTCCACGACAAAATATCAATGAATCTTTTGAAAAGATCATATTAACTTTTATAAACAATTTTCCCACTTTTATAAATACATTAGATGTAAAAAAACTATTAAAAATTATTTTTTAATGTGATGAAATTTAAACGCATCATAAAAACTTTCAATCGCCATTCAATTTCCAGTCTAAAAATTAACATTAAAAATGTTTTTTTAAGCATTAATTGTAAAATAAAAATTTTATTTCAGCCTTTTTTTTTTTTTTTTTCGTAATATGCAATTTTTAAGTTGCACGCTTTATACTTTGTTTAAACTTATTAAACTAAACTTATAAATTTTTTAGGTTTTATCAAATAGCAAGGTGCATTTTTAAAATATATATATATATTATTTCCACATTAATATTTCACAATCTAAAAAGCTAAGAATTTGACCAAACAAGCTAGTCGCCAAAGGCGACTAATTGATAGAAATCTATAATTTTGATGCAAATTTCCCCCATCCATTTCCAATTTTTTTCTTTCTTTTTTGTTACTCTATTCACAGACAGAACTAATATAAAAAAAAACTGTTTAGGACATAAAGATTGTTGAAATCTCGAGATTGAATGTTTTTTTTTTTGTTTTGTTTTTTTTATGATTACAATACTTTTGTTTTCTATATAAGAAAAGGGAAAATATATTGAAGTAGAAACATTTCATTCCGCCTGCAGTAGCTTACAAGAAAACATACATATTTCGGGAACTGTATTAACTGGTGTGGATGAAATGATATTCATTCAGATATTGCTTTTCAATATGATGAAAGACAGACCAAAACTTCGATTATTGAAGTTCCACGTAAAACCTCCTCTACATAATTTATGTCTTGTGAAAATAAATATACAGTTTGGGATGTTATCTGATTTCTTAAACTCTTTATTGTCGCCAGAAATTCAATAGCATATATCACAAACAACACTATGGGGGGTCCTGTAATATTTGCATTTTAGCAAATTAAATTTAATGACAGATAAACATCTACAAGGCATGACTTTCACCTATAGCAAAATAATATAATTACCATAATCTAATATTCCATAATCATAAGAAATAAAAACAAATAAGTTCCGTTCCGGTTCCATATTTTTAATACTTCGCAAATATCAGTTTTATTTACAAATGCTCTCATTTAAAAAAAGGAAACAAGAGTAGGAGTTTCATTATATTTCTTTATTGATAAGCAAATTAAGATTTGTTTTTTTTTTTTTTTTGTTGTTGTTGTAGTTGAAAATAATTTTGTCTTTTACTTTAGTATGTATGCAGTTTCTGACCTGAGAAATCTTAGGTGAGTATATAAACAATAAAGCAATGAAAGTGTTAAATTCTAATATCTCTTACATATAAATTAGTTATTTCTGTAAAAGTCGTAAAAAGAGCTAGAAAAAGAAAAGTATTTAGAGTGGTAGAATTTCACAGCACAAATTGATTGTTTCATATCATTCAAGTTTAATTATATTAACTACCTGTTTTAAAGCAACACTAGAGCCATTATCGGACGGACCTCGTACTTTTGAACCGCAGTCAGATGACAAGGACGACTCCTGAGCTCGCACCACCACCAAACTTCCGCACCACACCAGCGAGAGGACGTTCGGTCCCAACGGATTTAGCAAGCCAGCTTACAAACTCGTTCGGCTCTAAACATGACAAAAACTTTTGAGACGGCCTGCAAGTCAACGATGGGAGATTCCTTTTCACTAATGAGAAGCTCTTTGCTTTCCTGCCCAACAAGCTCATAACTTCCAGACGATAGGATCTGATCTGTAGACGCTCCAAGTACCTCAACTATTGTTGAACATCGCCAACATCCCAAGTCGTTCATGGTCTGGGGCGGAATTTGGGCAAGCGGCAAAACATCTGTTTTTGTGAATGAGGGTGTTAAAATAAACCAAAAAAATGTACCAGCAAGACATTCTAGAAGCTGCTATACTTCCGTATTTCAAAAAGCACTTCGATAAGGTAATGACTTTTTAACAAGACCCCACATCAGCTCACGAGGTCAAAAAGACCCAAGAATGGTGCAAGGAGTATTTTACAGACGTGATATCATATGGAGAATGGCTACCTTATTCGCTAGACACCATTTGGAGTCTACGGCCAAACCACACAAAAGTTTGGACTCTCCAAAGCAATTGCTTCGGCGGGAATGGGATGAATTAAAGGTACTCTCTGCAGCTTTGCAAATGGCGGTCATTTTGAAACAAATTAAATTTATTTGTTAGTAAAAGTCTACGGTTATTCTTTTATTTATATGTTGTTTATTTATTTATTTTAATAAAGTTATATTCACAGTTGTTTGCCAGGGAGTTTTTCCGCACCCTGTATTAAATTTATTTATTTATGTTTTGGCATACTATCAGAGTTGTTTAGAACGGACCTCGCCAGATAACCAATAGCCAGATGACGAGAACGACAATTGCGATAGCATCGTCTTTTCAAACATCCGTGCCATATAAGTGGGAGAAAATATGATTCCGAAATATTTACCTTACTTCATGATGACTTACATGGCTGTTTATCGATGGAATTGGTTTTGAAATTGTTACCTGATAACGACGTAGGAATAAATATAAATCCGGATACTTATATTAAATGACAATTATATTTATATCACTATAATATTATTGGCAGTTACATAAAAAATTATAAAAACCAGCCCCTTCTATTGTCGTTGAATCTGGTAATGTTATCTTCTATTTTCACATATCATCTCGCACGAAAATTGTGATGACCTATGCTACGGCTGCTGGTATTTACAAATGATCTGAGAACTGTGACATCTATGATCATATAACAGATACTCATATTATTCATTCAATAAACAAGGATGATGTAGGTAGTACACATTTATTAGCGAAAATGTACAATTATTGAAATCATAGGTGGAGAATATTAATTTAGTATTTTATATATAAAGAATGATTCATCTCATGCCTCTTTAAAAAATAGAGTTATTGCTTTTTGATTTTATTGCCTTTTTTCAAAGTGCCGTACTCGCCATCACTCTTCAATGACGTCACAAGGAGAGACGGTGGTCTAGTAGTAAGGTCTCGGCTTCGGAGCACTAACGTTTCAAGTTCAAAGCCAATATTCGCTAAATATCCACCGTACACGCGAGATTAGTGACATTATATGATATCGTGGACCAAATGACTTCAATTGGAGTGTTGTGGAAGTTTGGAGAAGAGGGTATCAATTCAGGATCGTCCTTGTCATCTGAACAAGGTTCATTCTTACATTCACCCCCTCCCCTCCTATAAAAAGTCCTCGTGTTGAATCCAAGTTCAGTGTAGTTATATTAATGTCCCGTTTTAAAGCAATACTACGGCTATTTAGGGACGGACCTCATAATTTTGAACAGCGGTCAGATGACGAGGTCGACACCTGAACCTGATATCCCCTTCTCCAAGCTTCCACACCACACCTGCGGGTAGACGTTTGGCGCCGATAGATTTAACGTAACCAGACCTGCTTACACGATGGTTCTTCGGTGGAATCGGGTTTCGAAGCCGAGACTTTAAAACTAGGTCACCGCGGTCCCTCGCGTTGAATCTAAACGGGACGTTTAAGTAAATGGACTTCAGTTATGTCAATGACAAGTGACACCAATTAAGAAGTGGAAGGCACCAATATGAGAGGGTGTCACGAAAATGCAGGACTTCAATGTACAGCTGAAATGATGACTGATTTTCTTTTTTAAATCTGCAGAACAGCAGACACAGAAGTTTAAAGAATATCCTATTCACAAACTGTTATTTAACAGAAAATATAATTAACGAATGAAATACGAGTGAGATAATAATCTAATATTACATTTTCCTTTTTTATTTTCTCGTACACGAAGCATAGAGGAAGGAAGCATTGCATTTGTCAAAAATTCAAATTCGAGATTTTGATGAATCTTCACGTTTTAAATACGAAAAACAACTTTCTTGGGATTATATCTATCTGTACGAAAAGAACTCAAAAAGGCTTTGAATAAGAAGGATAAAATTTGATGTATGATCTTTCTGATCTTATGATCAAAATTTGTCCATTCAGTGGAAGCCTGTCCGTCCGGCTGCTCGAATACATGTTAACACGATAACTGCAAAACGAAGAGGGCTGGTTGGATAAAATTCAGTGCACAGATTTAACATTTATAATGTATACATCTATCAAATGTTGAGCCAAATTCAACGAGGAGTTGATTGTCTGTCGGTCTGTACTTTCAGAAGCATATAAACTCAAAAATATAATGACTTAAATAAATATATCAAATTTGGTAAATGGTTTTGTGGCTATAGTTATAGTTCCATGCCAAATTGTTTTTAATCGGTTGGGAAAAACTTATTCGAATTTCGAATATTATTAACCACATGTCAAGTATTAATCGCCAAAAAACTCGCCAAAGATCATAAATTCAATAAAAATGTTAAATTCACGCCACAGGTTTAACACTTCTTAACTACTGTATGGCAATACCATGCAAGGTATTTTCTGCTTTACCCAGGTTACGCATTCTTTTGTAATGGGTGGAAGTGACTAACTCCTTTATATAGAATATGCGAAAAAGTTTTGAGTTTAGTTTAGTTATATTAACGTCCCGTTTTAAAGCAACACTAGGGCTATAACAGGCCGGATCTTTGCACTCTTGAACCGCGCTCAGATGACAAGAACGACACCTGAGCAGTCACCATCCTCTCCACACCACACCAGCGGGAGGACGTTTGGTTCCGCCGGATTTCACGTGCACCAGACCTGCTTACACGACGATTCTTGATGGAATCGGGCCTCGAACCTGAAACCCTCCGGTTCCGAAGCCGAGCCCTTACCACCAGACCACCGATAAAGTTTTGAGGCGAACACTCTGGCTGGTTTTCAAATAAACAGTAAAACTCAAGGGAAAACAAAACAAAAAATAAAATTCTTTATTTGTACATTCATATGCAGATAAATTGTTTAAGACTTGCATAAAACATAAGCTACCTTATATTCATCATACGATTTCGCACCTGCATTTTCTAATCACTTACTTAGCGGTGACCTTCACAGCATATAAAATATCTTTACTCAGCACGAATATGCATTCCGGACTGACCCGCAATCCCAACATTCTATCGCACTCTTCCAGCGACACAACATACTGTTTTGCTATATGGGCGATGGATTCACCGGTTTTCCTGTTACGGAGTGCAGAAGTTATGCTTTCTGGTTGGCAGTACAGATACAAGTGGCGAGAACAGTCAGAAACCACTGAAAACTGGAAGTTTGGCGAACAGGATGTGAATTTTTTGTCTTGTTTTGAAGCCAATACATAACCCAGAGCTGAAAAGGTAGCCAAATGTTCCATTTTGAAGTGTTCCATCTCGCCTTCACTGAATATGTTCTTTGGCTGCCATAGGATACCATCTACGTCGTGACGAAGACAAATGGCAGGTAAAGATTCAGGGCATATTTGACCAGCAAACAACCACTGGTGTCCTCCTAAATTGACCTAATAAATAAAATTATAAATAAATCAATAGAATCCTGCTTTTAAAATTAAATAATATAGGGTTCAAAACAAATATGTTGATTACAAATATGTATATTGTGAACTATGCTAGGATGAAAAAATTTGACTATGGGGCAGAAAAATGCTTAACAGTTTTGTTTCAATACATAATAATTATCCTATGTGACTTCTCCTGGTCATGCAGGCAATATCCATGGAGTAACCCATTTCACAATCATGTAATACATTTTCTACATGTACCTTCAATTCATTCTCAACTGCATGTTAAGAAAGTCTTAAGACAGAACATATAGCATAATTCAACGACATGAAATCGCAAAAAGTAATTTTAGAAGATTTAAATAGCTACATGGAACATAAAGTGGACTATTATCTGATTTTTGACCATGTGATCACATATAGTTATACAACTGAAGAACCGAAAGAATAAGAGGATGAAGACAGTTGTATTAAACAATACTATTAGTCTAATTGCTTAGTAAAACAGATTGAAAAACAAAATTTTATGAATTAAAAATATAAGGAATAAAGTGAATGCTTTGATTGAATTATTAGTGTCTTAATTAGATTTATTAAGACATTAATAATAATATTAATATATTATTATTCATTTATGGTGTATCTAGCATATACATAATATTTGCATTCAGTGTGCTATAAATAAATAGTTAATAATATATTACTCTCATATTATCAATTATTTATTCATAAAAGTGATTTGGTATGATAATTATTCATTAAACTATTTATATTTCACTTGAGAGATAGAAAATTTTATTTTAATATTACATTTGTTTGAAGTTTATTATTTCCTTATAGTCTACTATAATAAGCCAACGATGTGCTTCGTGCACGGTGTTGGGGTGGAATGCCGTACCAAAAGTCTGCTATAATAAGTAAATATTTTTATTAGCTGGTAAAAAAGAATTTCTTTATGTACAAATTAACCCTTTATTTACTGAATTATTTTACTATCACTTCTTTACTTTTCACTTTTATTTTTGTATCATTTGATAAATTTTGGTGCAGAATACCTCCAGGAACAAGGGAATTTTTCAATTAATTAAAAATAAAATTATTTAATAATTAAAGGTTTTTAATTTCTACCTTTAGCTGATATCTACTATTTAGCTACCTTAGTTACATTACTACATTTTAGGATTATTAGAATTAAATTAGGATATTAAGAATTAAAATTAGAAAATAACATTATTCTCACTAAAATACCATTTAAAAATACAAAACTAAAACCACCAATTATTGAAAGAAGAGCATTAAGGCATATTGCCGATATTAGCATTTAAAATGCGTCAATTTAGTATTGTGCATGGCTAAGAGAAGTAACATAGAGCAATTACTGCACACACAAACCAAATTTTCAACTTCTCCCTCTTTATTATAGAATATTTTTCTTCCTATTATTGTTTACAAGGAAATTACAGGCATCTGTAGCCATAGTAACTGTTTTAAATAACATTTTATGCTTAACTTCTTTACTTTTAAAAAAATGTTCTTTTTTCAATTTGCTCTTATGAATGCTCATATGCAAATTTAATTGTTTTACAATATAAATTTAAGGATAACAATTCAAGCAAATAATATGGCATGAGTGTTCAGGTGATTTCTTTTAAGGATAAACATAGCAATTCAAACCTCATTCTGAGTCTATTTTCTCTAATGGCAAATGTATGATTCAATATAAGCTGGTGATATATTTAAAAAAGCATTCTCTTTTTCAGAATTTAGATTGCAGATAAGCTTTCTATATACCTATTGCCTCTCTTTTTTTCTTTTTTATATACAAAGTATAGCAATCATTAAAAAACTCAAGACAATTTTGAGATTAAAAATGTATCTTTAAAACATATTAATCTTGATTATTAACAATCTTTAAAACATACAGGGTGGTAAAAAAAAACTTCCCCTATATATGAAACCCTAGTGGCCTATCCGCTCAACCAATCGAACCAAAATTTGAGACATGGTTGTTTGAAGGTATGCGCTGGAGATTGTGATGATTATAAACAATGCAGAGCTCACGGTTACGGTTACAGTGAGAGAATTTTGAAATTTTCGAATGGCAACACCCACTTTTTCCTTGCGCAAATTGATCAGCGTATTGAAAATCCACAAATGGCGTTGAAACGATTAGCGTGTGACGAAAATGGTGTCCATAAAGCATTTGCAAAGAAGAGCATTATAAAGGACTAATGATAACACAGAGTGGAAAGAGAAAAAACGCTTTTATTGAAATGGAAAGTTATAATTACAGGTTTTCAACGTGTTCACTTTCGAAGGCAACAACGCATTGCATTCGGGAGATTGTGGACAAAAATGCCAAACGTAACCCTGTATTTAAACATTCCTAAGTCCAAAAAACACATTTCTGCAGTTATATTTGTTTGTCGATATCTGTCTGCTTATCCGTGAAAACAATAACTCACAAAAGCTTTGAGCTAGAAAAAATAAATTTGAAACACGGACATAACATTAAATTTGTACATTTCTATCAAATTTTGAATGAAATTCATTCAGAGAAAATCTGTCTGGTGTTTTACAAATAAAAGCAATGACAACAAAACATAAAGCAGTACACAGATAAAAGTTGGTACACAAGTTTAGTATTAACTAATTGGGATCGTCAAGGGGTTGATCATCTATTGGTCTGGACTTTTGAATATATGTAAATGCAATAACTCAAACACAATAAATGAAATTTGTGATTTTGTAATTAAAATTGCAATTCTGTGTCAAATTATGGTTTCAACTGGTAGGGGAAAAAGGCATCTAAAACACATAATCAATTTCCTGGAACATGTGTATTAACTCACACCAGTGATCAAACATTCAAAAAAAAATTGCTAAAGATCACATAGCAGATGCACACAAAAGATCACACATCAGATCTACACAAAAGATCAACATTTTGTAAATATTGCTTGCCGAAGCCATACAATTAATACACAAGAACTGACTTTCTCTATTTAACTATGAAACATCCAACAATCATGAGTGAAATTCTAAATACAAAAATCTGAGCATTTGTGGAGTTCAACAACCTTGCTCAAGGTCCTTATTTTATGCGCATTATTTATCTTGCTCTAGCAAAGATAATATCTTTATTAGAGAGTATGTAAGAAAGTTTTGGGGAGACTATTCAGATTGTTCAATCTTGGAAATAAAATTATTCCGTCGGTTAAAATTTTCTTTTTTCTTTCTATCAATTGATATATTGAATTTCTATCAATGGTAGAATGAAGATTTAATAAAATGAATTATTGTGTCACTATAATGAATCATTTTCAAACTGGATTTTCTTATGGCCAAACAACACTATGTTATGTTTGTTTGTTTGTTTTGTCTGAGTTATCATATTTTATTGCCCTACAACATGCATTTTATTAGCATTAACCTTTGGAAAAAAAAAGATATCATTTTCGAAAGAAATCTAATCCCAATTTGCATTGTATTAATATTCACATAAAAAGATAAATTTTGTCTAGATAAATTTTATTTTCTCCCCATTTTTGTTGCATTTTTTCTAAAAGGCTCTTGAGACAGCAAATTAAAAAATATATATATATTAAACCAATTCTAAAAATATAAGCATAAAAGCAAAAACAATATGCAAAATAATAAATAATTGACTAAAACAAATCTTAGTATTAAATTTATAATCACAGTTCAGAAATTATTTGTCTCTGAAAAAAGGGTTTACAAAATTAATGAGAGACGTCCAATTACAAATAACATAAAAATAATAACAACAACAAATATCAATCAAACAATATTAAATAAAAAAAATATTTTAAAAATTTTGTGATAAAATATTAATAACTTTATAATAGGTAAAATCAAAATTTTATAAATAAAATGTAAAAACTTTTAAAAGAAAATGCTTTCAACTTTAAAACTGAACAATATTCTTGAAACTTATGATGAAGAACACAATGCATGCACTATATCTTAATATATATAAATTACGTGTCACGTTGTTTGTCCGCGATGGACTCCTAAACTACTCAACCGATTTTAATGAAATTTGCACACCGTGTGCAGTTTGATCTAACTTAAAAGATAGGATAGCCCTTTTTTTTGAATTTTTAATTAGAATTTTAATTATTAATTAAAAACTAACTTTCCCGCCAAAAAAATCGTTTCATTTTCCCCACCGCCAATCTTATCTTAATATATATAAATTACGTGTCACGTTGTTTGTCCGCGATGGACTCCTAAACTACTCAACCGATTTTAATCAAATTTGCACACCGTGTGCAGTTTGATCTAACTTAAAAGATAGGATAGCCCTTTTTTTGAATTTTTAATTAGAATTTTAATTATTAATTAAAAACTAACTTTCCCGCCAAAAAAATCGTTTCATTTTCCCCACCGCCAAATGAGTACGGTTTCAGTTTTTTTTTCCCCAACAGTCATGAGGCTAGGCTTAAGATTTTTCGGCTGATTATTTAAAACGATTCTATTTATTTTTTTAATGTTTGATGCATTTAAAATTAAACATTGTTAATGAATCGATCTTTCACATTCATTCTTAAGTACTTTTGAATTAAAATAAAACAGAATAAAGGAAATTAAAAATTTCTAATCTGCATAGCGGTACCCCAACTGGCGTAGAAACACTCACGCATTTGCGTTACGTTTCGAATCCGAATGTTAGAATTATTTATGATCCTATCCGAAAACGTTTCTCAGGAATAAGATATCGTTTTCCACAATTATTTTTTAATGCATACAATAAATTTGATACGTTGCAACGGATAAAGTATCCCGATCTTATGTTTGAATTTTGTATTACTGTGCACGGTGGCAATTCTCAGAAATAAGATGTTTTATTTGAAAATGATTAATTACAAACGTTTTAACGGATCACTGATTAATATAACATACTAAAATTCTGCTTTTTTTTTAATTATAAAGAAGTTTGGAAAAATACTTGGAGGTGCACACGGATAATTATTACTTTTCGTTTTGAATGAATTCCGATTCTTTATTTGACTGTTTACTAAGAAAAATGTTGTACGTCAATAACATTTGTTACCTTCATTGAATTTTCAATTAAATGATTTTATTTCTTTTGTTAAGCATATCGTAAAAAAGGTAAGTGAACGAGCCAATAATAAGTTCCTCTAATCGGATAATAAAAAAATATTAACTCATTTGTATGCTAAATGAAATTTAATCTTTTTTATATAAATTATTGAAGATATGATAATAAAAAATGGTTACAATAATCGTTTCAGTTTTTCATTTCTTTACTAATAAACTGCATGTACGTATCAAGTTACGTCAGCTATCATCAACTCAGCTATCATTCACTTCAGCTACAATGCTTATCATTATTTAATAAATGTTTCTGAAACTGATTTCATTTTGTAAATGAATTCTGAATTATTGCAACAGACAAATGTATCAATGACGGAATAAATCTCATGGCAACTTCATGTGTGGAATATAGAACTTTTTTTTTTTAAATCTTTCCTTTAAGCTGAAGAGGCCAGAATCGGTATCACTGAAGTTAGAGGATTTATTATACATCATAAAGGGTTTATACTAAGAAGGAAGGTTTTAAGAAGGAACAAATTATTTGTTCATTATTTGACAGTCACAATTATCTGTTAGCTCCAAGCGATTCTAACAGATGGCGGTATCTGTTGACTGGATTGAGTAAGTATTCTAACAGATGGCGCTGTGTTAAAAGTACCAACGTTTCACATAAGCTACAATTTAATGGCATAACCACCACGTGTTGCTGAGGCTAAAGTATAAGTTAAATTTATTTCGTAGTAAACGCAATACAATGAAATTCAATTGTTCTTACTTTTTCAATTTTTGGTATTAGCATAGCCGACCACGTGTTATTTAGACTGAAGTATAAATTGAATTCATATTATAGTAAAAGTAATACAGTGCAATTCTTCTTGCTTTTTAATTATTAGTGCTTCATTGTTCAACAATCTTTAATTAAAATGCATGTTTAAAACAATCATCCTTATGGCGAAGTGTTGAAACACTTCGATTGGCCATAAACATGCGCGTACAATTGCAAAATGATCCATCAGCACAAATATTTTCTGAACAATTACTAGATATTGGGAACGGTAAAATAGAACTGCAACCAAATACGCAATGCATTAAACTGCCAGACAATTTCTGCACTGTTCTTCAGGGAAAAAATGAATTGATTCAGAGTATTTTTCCGGATATACAGAGTAATTACTTGAATCATAACTGGCTCAGTTATCGGGCAATTTTGGCAGCCAAAAATGTTGATGTTGACGAAATTAACCACATAACCTTCGATTAAAGATTGGTTCACCTATTATTCTCCTGCGTAATTTGAATCCATCTCGATTATGCAACGGTACGCGTTTAGTCATCAAAAAGATCACCGGAAATATACTTGAAGCTACCATTTTAACTGGAAAGTTTAAAGAAGAAGCGGTCCTGTTGCCACGTGTTCGGATGATACCATCAGAATCTACGATACCCTTCAAAAGGTTACAGTTTCCAATTCGTTTAGCTTTTGCCATGTCTATAAATAAGTCTCAAGGCCAAACAATGTCCATTTGTGGTTTAGATTTGAAAATTCCATGTTTTTTTCATGGGCAACTATATGTTGCATGTTCACGTGTAGGAAAACCGTCAAATCTATTTGAGTTAGCTAAAGACAGGTTAACCAAAAATATTGTGCACTGATTAAGGCTAAATTAAATTGAAATTAAAAGTATTTATAATTCAAAATAATAAACATTAAGATAGTTTTAAATCTTTTATTAATAAACATTAATAAAAGATTTAAAACTATCTACCCTACCTACCTCATTTATAAGTTTAAGTGTTACGTGTTTTTTACTAACAACTTTGTAATGTACTCATTTGTTACAAACTTGAAAACAAAAAATAAAGAAATTTAAATTTATTTTTTTTTTGTATTGATTTTTGCTCAATATCAACGGTAGTAGAAAATCAATCATGGAGGTCCCCATGTTTTTTTTTACAAATGGCATCTGTGTAAAAAAGCATGGTGGTCCCCATGATTGGCGTTATCCTACCGTTACCCTTGAATAGTTTACTACTATGTAATATAATAAAAACCTTAGCCACAGCAACGAGTGGCCGGGTCTGCTAGTTAACCAATTATTTTTCTCCAGTATAATAGAAATTTTAAAAATAGAACAAATTAAAATCTTGTTAAGATGACTGAATTGATTTTTCTCTAATATTTCCTAAAACCATGATTTTAAAAATTAATAAGATTAATTTTGGTATCCAATCAAATTTTTGTAATCTGCAGAATATTTTTACTAAGCTATACTAATTTATTACAAAAGTATACCAATGGATATAAATTAACAATTTCAGAATTCAGCATCAAAAACATATAAAGAAAATTTGGCCACTTGGGAAATAAAGTAATATATAAGTTCTTCTTAAAGAAAAAACAGAAAAGGGCTTTAATACATACCCTGTGAGTTTCTTGATGTTCATTACCATCAATTCTTTGAAAGAAACGCTGTTCTATAGAAGAATCACATTCTTCTAATTGTTGCAAATTAAATGGCACTTTATTACTAGGAGCAACCTGAATAAAATAAGAAATGATGTAAATGAAAAGGCGA
This sequence comes from Argiope bruennichi, assembly GCF_947563725.1. NCBI lineage: Eukaryota > Metazoa > Arthropoda > Arachnida > Araneae > Araneidae > Argiope > Argiope bruennichi. The sequence goes on from NC_079159.1 coordinate 13,924,935, forward strand.
GCATGGAATTTCTTTTAAGAACTGGAGACATTTGATTGTTCTGACAAGTTTAATTATTTTTGACATGATACTTTTCGCACATAAAAATACAGCTAAAAAGGTTTTTTTAGCCATTATGCTAAGTTAATATTATCTGAATAATAACATTTTTATTTTAAAAATTTATGCAATTAATCCTTCTAACATATGAAACAATATGTATGTAAAACATACTCTTGAATGAATAATATTTTTAAACATGTTTTATTCAGTATAAAATTCTTTCAGGTGATCAAATAAAATACTTACACATTTATCAATTTTTAAATATAATATCATTAATTCTTTTATTAAATTAATGATTTTCACAATAGCCATTAATTAATTAACTGCAAAATTTAGTTTCAAAACATTTTCATGGGAATGGACAATTAAAGCAAAGCAATGACAAATATATGCATCTAACTCAATGCTAAAAATCTGATTGCAAACTTCTCAACAAAATTACAGCAAAAACAAAAAGGTTTACTTTTTATAGCAAAAATTAAAAATTCATTATTAAAGAAATGCTATTATTAGAATTTTAACTGTGCAATAAAATATTAAAAATTTATAAGAAAAATATAATTATATAGATTATTCAATTAGTTTTTCAGTATCATATAACACATATTGATGTCTAGAGGGGAAAAAATCCTTTATAAATTTTTAATGCGGCTTTTCAGGCATTTAAAATAAATTTGTCACTAATTACATTTTTGTTACTATTTATCAACATTTTATTAGCACTTGCTTTAATAATAAATAACAATTCTTGAACTTACACAATAAACGTATAGAATAAATGTGCTGAAATAGAGCTTTGATTTGAATCATGTCAAATGTAATTAAATGGTTAATATCCTAAATTCAAAGAGGAAGTGAATAAGTCCTTTTTAAAAAATAAATTGATAGATATTTGAGTCAGCTGAACATATAAATGCAAATGTTTGTTGAGTAAAAATAAAAAAACAATCCTATTTATCCAATCAAGTGCAAGGAAAAATATTTAATTTTTGATATTTAGTATGTCTATTCCATTTGTTCAAAAACTAATTTAAAAAATGTTAGAGATAGCGTTTACTTTCAATTTCTCTATATAAAGAATTATATTCTAAGTTGCTCTATTGAATCAATAAATGTAATTCTGAAAAAATTATAATATTTAAGCATTAATATAGTCACATGGCTTTATTAGTCATATTTAGTATAATCTATTTGACATTCTGACTTTTTAACAAAAATGTTCCACATTTCTGGGACCAAAATTGACTGATTCATGAAGCATTTAATTTAATTATTCTAGGCTAATCAATCAAATTCAAGGAAATGCTTTGAGATGAATTGAGGCATTCTTTGATTGAGTAAAAATTATAAAATTCAAACTTGTATAACTCAGTGGAATTACTAAATATAATTAATGATATCAAGAGATTTTTTTTTAATTTTTTAACCAGAATATTTTTTTTATCAAAACACAATAAAATATAATTCTATAAATCATTCAGAGTTTTTTTTCTTTTTTCAATTAGAAGTATATTCCTATCTCTTTAGATATAAATCAAGCACTGAGCCTTGATTATAAAGGATTCCATAGAGACATGATGTTTTAAGTTGCATTAATGATTCTGAATGAATGGGAAAAAAAGAGAGAAAGAGAACTACCTCACTTTCCGATGTGAGGTGAGCAAGCCGTGCATGCATCTCTGCTAGGAGGGCTGGATCCATTAATTCCTCTCCTTCACTGTTTCCTTTGACTAACTCTTGCCACATCAGACCTTCTTCAGCTTTGTATAAAGTGACATCAAGCCTGGTAAAGTTAATTAAACCATAAAAAAATAATATAAAAATAAATATAACTAGTAGATGTAATAAGTATAAGATTTGAAGCAAAATTAATCTTGAAATTCAACATTATCAATTTGAAATATAATTTCAATAAGCCATTGAATTCAAATAGAATCATATAATGTATTCTTCATTATCAAGTCTAATTTTTTAAATAATTTTCTATAATAAAATGGGAATAAATTGCTTTGTCAAGGCATCTATTACTTCTTACTTGCCAAGTACATAGTACAAGTTAAAGCATGCAAAGTCTATTTTTTCACTGTAAGTCAGCTTCTTTATATTAGTATAATCCTTTATCAAGGAATAATAAACTATGTCAAAATCTTTACAAAAACTAAACCCATGTTTTAAGTTAATATTTTAATTTAAAGGTTTGTGCATTCATATTCTACAATATATGATTTTATTCTTCTGCAAGTGCCTTTTTAAAAATATTTACAATAGTTTATTCTTGGCAGTTTTTACTATGAGTTATTATGATTTAAATGTCAAGAGTACATTGATTGGTACAGAAGCAATATACATATTACATAACTTCACTTTTCATCTTTTACTTCAGATCTAAAACTGTTTTACCAGCAGAAACTTTATTGTATGTATACATTTGAATAATGCTAAAATTTTATAAAAATACCTTAAGTCACAGTCAATTTTGTGTAGCACTTAGTAAAAAATTTTCTTATGAAAGAGGGAGGCAAAAATGAAATATTTTCTGAAAAATTGTCCAAAATTTAAATTGTGAATACACACTAGAAGTATTTTCAGACATGAAAAGGCTTGGAATAAAGTTAAATTTCATAAAATAATGAAATGTATCATACATAAACATCAAGAAGTAAGATAAGTATAAATAACTGAACAATAAAATGAATAAATTACACAAAAAAATGCTTGAGATATTAAAAATAGTGAAGGATTTTTACATAAAAGAAAATTAATTAATCAAGAAAAATAAAATTTGATTCCAAAAACACAGAAATACTCATTTCTGCAGAAAAATGACATGTTTTTGCTTTTGAAAATCCGTTATATTTTATCAAAATTCAAATCTGAAATTTCAATTATGAATAAAAACTGAAAGTGTATTTGAAAATTCATTGGAAATTCATCTTTCACAATAATAAGCAACAATTATATGATATTAATTATATATTCTTTTAAATATCAATCTAAGTAATATATTAGAATAATAAACAATGGAATAACATTCATATAATTTACATCAATACATAAAAGAGCAAATCTTATTTTTATCAGAGCATCAATACTTTTCCATACAAGTTGCTATATAGAAGAACTGTATTCATGTTCTAAATGTTAAATTCGATTGATAACATACTTCTCTCCATCTAAAGTCCAAGTGCAAGCCTCATGGTCAATACAGCTAAACAATTCTCCAGAAAGAACGCATTTTCCTTGAACAAGAACTTCAATATGTCGAGGAAGGAAAGTAATCTGGAAGTCTGCCTTTTTTAAATTTTCAGGCACACGAAAATAAACAGTGATATCGTCAGGTGACTGAAAATATGTGTATTTTGGAGGTTGTGGTTCTGTAAGGAAATGTAAATATAAGTTGATAATAGATAAAAAAAATAATAAAAAAATATATTTCAGAGAATTTTTTTAAAACAATTAATTTAATAATTAATGAATTACATTATGTAATTAAATAAGGAATAAATAATATTTAAAAATATTGATGATTCCTTGTTTAATTAAAGAACAATTACATTACAATGTCCATTGAAATAATTAATTAATAAAATTAACCAATTTTTTTCTTAATAATGATTCAATTTTGCATTTAATGCATTAGAACATAATTTCCTGTAAAATTACATACAATATAATTTCAAATAACTGATTAATGAACTTAAGAAATTTTTCATTTAATAATGATTTAATTTTTCATTTAATGTAATGGAAAACAATGATTAATACCTGGAAAATAACTTATGAAAATATTAAGATATTTAAATTGCAGATCGTTTAAAAAAGGAATACAGAAACTAAAAAAGATTTTCTACAGTCTCCAATACTGCTAATCAATAACTGAAAATTAAAACTTGCACAATAATCCAAGACAATTTACCAGCTACTTGAAAGTTTTCTCCAATTTTAAATCTTTTTTCAAATTAATTTATAATAAAAAAAAGATCAAAATTGTCTACAAGCTTGTTTACTTTAAAATTATGTGTATAAAATATCTCAAAAGAATGGCCTCCCCCTCCCGTTTTTTAATGCTCTAAAGCTTTTACAAATAATAAAAGTGAATGTATATGTATGTCTATCTTATTTATGGCCCAAATTGTAATTAATATGTTTTATCTAGCTAATGTATATTATTCACTTCAGCTAATGTAGGTTTTAATAGCTGCATGCTCTTATCCATGATCCACATAACATACAGAAAATGTGTTTTTACATTCTGATGACGGAATCAACAGCATATTTTACAAGAAAATGAAGTTTCAGCTCTGCTTAAGGAAATATGCAATTGTAATACTGTATCAGTTTATTCTATTGGAAAACTTCATTGAAATACAGAGTAATTTAAATTAAAGTTCCACTTTGAAGTGATCATAAAAGGAAAACTATTAGACCAAATGGTAATAGTTTAAAGGAGGTCATGGGAATTTCTTTTCTGACAGGAAAAAAAAGTTTAAAAACTCACCAGCAGGGGTGAGATTGCGCTGTATCAATATTGTTAAGCAAAATAGGACATGAAGAAACCAGTTTAAAATATGTTAATCTTTCTGAAACGTGTTACAAAGCATGTTCAATGTGTGTTATCTCAAAAGCACTGTTTATGGTGATAATCTAAACAATTTGGCAGAAATGAAAGATGCAATACACCTACATGTGCATAACATTCCTCCTGATATGTTAAGAGCTACTGTTCAGAATGCAGTAAAGCAATTTTACTTGCTTTCAGAAAATGGTGGGTGCTGCATAGAACATGTTTTGTATCAAGTTTCAAAAATGATTAAACACATTTTAAATGAATGTCTTCATGTCTTATTTTGCTTAACAACATTGCATACAGCAACATTGCCATTTCCCCTTGGTGGTGAGTTTTTGAACTTTTTATTTTCTTTTTGCAGAAAAGAAATTACCATAACTTTTAAAAAAAATATTACCAAGTTTAATAATATTTGGACCAATAGTTTTCTTTTTATGACTATTTGAAAGTGGAACTTTAATTATAACCACCCTGTATATCAAGTACTAGGCTACTTAAATAGCATAACATAAATGCTTATAAAAGCTGGAAGTTTACAAATTTCTTTCTAACGGATCTGTGAATATTAAATTATGCATGAGAGATTTAATTTGATTTAAATACAACCAATATTTGCAGTGAAAAAAATAATATTCCAGGCTAAAATGATTAATTATAAGTAAGGATACAAAATATCTGCTACAACTTAGTAGTTATAACCAAGCTGAGTTCCAAAAGTAAGTTTAGATTATGCCAAATAATGTTAACTTATCAATGGCCCACCTATTGATTTCTTAGACAATGCAGAAAAGAAATAATGAAATGTATTTAATTTAGCTACAAGTGTGAAATATAACTAACTGTTCTGTAAATAGGATGCCAGGTATAAACAGATTAACATTTATCAGGGTCTTTAACTAAAATTTCTCATAGATGCATCCTTACAGATAAACTCTCTTTGGAATTTTATTTTAAATCATAGTAAAAATATCATAACTGACAACTGATACACATATATGACGACTCATAACTGTAAGCCTACAAGAATGACAATTTTATTTTTTATAAGATTCATTCAAAATAAAGTAAACTCTCAAATATTTAGCCTAATAACAAAATTGGATACTATTAAAATTGGGGGAAAAAAATTCCACAAGAATTCTAAACAGTTTTTAAGATTTAATGAAATATTACATAAAAAATCAAATACTTTTGGCTGCTGTCAAAATAAAACTATAACAAAACGAAAACAATTCTTTGTGTTTCACTAAAAATATGATCCATTCAAAAATAATTAGTCCTAACCTAACTTTTTTATGATGCTAAGCTTTACTCAAGGTCAATTAAAGAGGAGTCAAAGTTAATACCAAATAATCAATTGAAGAGCAGATACAAGACTGTACACTTGATAAATAATAAAAATGTCTGTGGTTTATTGGAATTCTATAGATTTAATTATACATTCTATGGATTTAAAAGGAATAACGTTTTGGGTTTCCAATAAAATGAGTGCAACATAAAAAAAAGAACTTTTGTAGATAAGTGGGTTTTTTGAAAACATACATGAAGAAAATAATAAATCAAGTATGATTTTATTCATCAGATGAGAAGTAAACATCAAAATCAGAAATTTTTGGAGAGAGAAATTTTTTTAAAAATTGAAATCTATTATCGCAAATGCCAAGTTATCATGTGAGAACAATTTTTTGCTAACAGATTAAATTAATGCGCATGCGTCAACTTTTAAAAATTACGATAATTTTTTTTCTTTCAAGATTGATGAGAGCTCCAAAACTTTTTTGCCAGCCAAGAAAAAAAATTGAAAATGAACATTGCCATTTATGCTTTATTCATTGCCTATGCGATTTCAAGCTGCAAACTCCCCTAACCAAAACAACATCATGTTCTCACATGACAATAAAAAAATTATTGCAATAAGCTTAAGAAAACAGTTGTGAAAGACTTTAGGGCTAAGAATTTTACAGCATTCATTAGAAAGATATTCAAATGGTTCAAAAGTAGCAATAAGAATATGATAACATCAATCAACTGACAAAAGTGTGGAATTCTAAAAAGAATAAGCATGGAAAAAATTTGAAAGTGGCTTGTTGACAGGGGAGCAAAATATTCAGTAGTTTAATTATTTTCCCATGCATTACCAGCACAATTAGGTATATTACCAGAAGAATTCACAACAAAATTAGTCATTTCCTTCGATGATATAAACTACAATTCTTTTACATGAGTAAGTGTATTTGCGAATGAAAAATAATATGTGCTCTGAAATTAAGCCTAGACGTAAATCTTGGAGTAAGAATTTAATGCAAGACTGAGGCTTAGTTTGCAGAAACATCAACGATATCAATATTGAGAGATAAAATGATACTAAATACTGAAAGAACATATGAAACTTCAATAACACACACACACACACACACATATATATATATATACTAGCCGCCTTTGGCGACCAGCCGGTTCGCCAATCTTAATGTTCGTTTAAATTTTAATAATTAAATAGGTTGAACCGGAGTTTAACCCCCTTCTTCGCCAAGTTGCGATAAAGCGCCAAAGCTGGCAATCTTTATTATGCACTATAATTGAACATCTGCTCCTTTGCTTTTGAACATTTCACAAGGCCGTTGTTGGCGATTTTTAAAAATTGCGCCAAGCAGGGAATTAAACTCCGGTCGTACCATTAAATATTTTACGCAATTCCAACTTTAATAGATTCTTCAGCAAAATATTTTAAAACTTCAAATTTTGATAGTCATATAATTCACTCGTAATATTATAAAGTCCTTCAGTCATAGCGTGATCTGTATCTCTCTAATTTTCTGTTACCTCTCGTAAAAATTATGCTTTAACTTAAAGTGTAAATGATTAATCTGCAATTAATATAATAATATCTTTTACTGAAACAAAGCATTTTTTTAATACTATGATTACTGATAATAGAGTCACTGAGCGTTTAAACTTTATGGGCACTAAAGAATATCTTTCTTAATTTATGTAATATCTCAAGAATTTGTCAACGAAAATTTCTCAGATTAATCATGAACAGATCGATTCATTAACAATGTTTCATTTTAAATGCATCAAACACTAAGAAAATAAAATGAATCGTTTAAAATAATCGGTCGAAAACAGGTTTAAAAAAAACTACTTAAAAAACGATGTACTTAAAACTATAAGCATATACAAAAAATATATAACATAAATACAATTTACTTACAAAAGCATGCAACTAACCTAAAAATAATTTAAATCATAAGTTGATAGTAGTTGTCATGACAACAATCAGAAAAATGCGCATGCGTGAATTTTCTTCGCCAGTTACGTTAACACAAATGCAGGAATTTTTCTACGCCAGTTGGGGTAACGCTATGCAGATTATACATTTTTAATTTCCTTTATTCTGTGTTATTTTAATTCAAAAGTACTTCAGAATGAATCTGAAACATGAATTAATTAACAACGTTTCATTTTAAATGCATAAAACATTAAGAAAATAAACAGAATCGTTTGAAATAATCCGCCGAAAAATGTTAACCCTAGCCTCATTACTGTTGGGAGAAAAAAATAACTGAAGCCTTACTTATTTGGCGGTGGGGAAAATGGAAGATTTTTTTTGGCGGGAAAGTTAGTTTTTAATTAATAATTAAAATTCTAATTAAAATTTCAAAAAAGGGACCCCAGGTGCACATTCCCGACCTCTAAGGTATACATGTACCAAATTTGGTAGCTGTATGTCAAATGACCTGGCCTGTAGAGCGCCAACACACACACACACACACATTGAGCTTTATTATAAGCATATATATATATATATATTAAACTCTTAATTTAATCCAAATTAATTTCCAAGCTTTTATCTTGATTTAGCCAATCGTAACTTCATTCTAAAATATTCTTTTATTTCGTGATCGAATTCTACTTTCGGTTTAATTAATTCCTCTATAAAAATAATGAGCCATCAGTACTATGTATCAAGAGAAAGTGATATCTTCGATTGCCCTTGAAAAGCTGTCAAAAGTTACCACGTGTATTGCATTGGCGTCTGGCCAGAAATCCTATGTTATATAAGACTAGTGATCATTTGCTCGTCCCTTTTGATTGAAGCTGAATGCAGATTCGAAGACGTTGAAGAGACATGTTATATTTTTAAATTCGTTCACTATTCGCTATAGTATTGACTACATGTTTCTCGGGACGAGCAGACACGTTGTGGGATAAGCACAAAGATTCAATGGCTGACGATACATTGCATCGAATTCATACACGGTGCAACGATCTAACGATTACATTCAGCGACGCTATGTACAATGAAGCATTGATTGCTATCGAGGATCTTTGCGTTGTCATTGCCACTTTACCACTCGGTCATTTCCGTATGACTTCGCAAAATCGAAGTGCATCTGATTAAATGGACACCGAATTGAATCGTGAACTGCAGTACGATACTGCAGAAATGGCAAAGATTATTACTCGCTATGTCTCACTACTGACGCATGAACAAAAAATCATTTACAACAGCATTATATTGGCAGTTTCGAAGAGACAAGATGGATTCTTTTTTTTTTTTTTTTTTTTTTTTTTTGGATGCACCAGGTGGAACTGGCAAAACATTTTTCATTTCGCTAATTCTCGCCGAAATACGATCTAATAATGGCATCGCATTGGCCGTTGCATCATCTAGCATTGCAGCAACTTTATTAGATGGAGGCAGAATAGCTCATTCAGCATTTAAGCTGCCACTGAATATTCAAAATAACCCAGACGCAGTGTGCGACATAAAAAAACAATCGTCCATGAGCACAGTACTGAAAAATTTAAAATTATCATCTGGGATGTATGCACTATGGCACACAGACATTCTCTAGAGGGCTTGAACAGAACATTCAAAGATATAAAAAACAACAACAAACTATTCGGCGTACTCTGTTACTAATTTCAGGTGATTTCAGATAAACACTTCCCGTCATTCCAGGTTCAATGGACGCTGATGAGATCAACGCTTGCTTGAAATCATCGCTATTGTGGCATAACGTTGAAAAAGTGCAGCTAAAAATAAACATGCGCTTCCAAATGCTACAAGATCCATCTGCTGACATATTCTCGGACCAATTGTTAGATATCGGCGATGGAAAGGTTGCTGTATATGAAAATACTGGATGCATAAAATTGCCCACTCATTTCTGCACTATCGTTGATTCGCAGAATGCTCTCATTGACCGCATATTTCCCGATGTACGCACACAATACATAAATCATGCGTGGCTGGCAGAAAGAGCCATTTTGGTAGCAAAAAATGAGGACGTCGACGATTTAAACTTCAAGATACAGCTATCGTTGCCAAGCGACAAATCATACAAATGGTATCATACAAATCGATCGATAGAGTTTGCGATGCTAACGAAGCTGTAAATTATCCAATAGAGTTTGTGAACTTACTGGATTTGCCAGGCATGTCACCACACCTTCTACGACAGAAAGTTGGATCTCTGGTTATTTTACTATGGAATTTAAACCCACCACAGCTGTGCAAAGGCACGTGATTGGTCATTAAAAAATTGATGAAAAACGTTATCGAAGCCACCATTTTGAATGGCAAATTCCGAGCTGAAAATGTTTTGCTGTCACGAATTCCAATGATTCTCACAGCCGTGCCAATTGAATTCAAATGCGTTCCATTTCCTATTAGATTGGCATTTCCAATGACAATCAATAAGTCGCAAGGCCAAACAATGTCTGTTTGCGGCTAAGATTTGGGCACACCATGTTTTTCACACGGACAATTATATGTGGCATGTTCTCGCGTGGGCAAACCATCGAGCTTATTTGTGTTGGCTAAAGACGGAATGACAAAAAATATCGTACAGTCAATTGATCTTCGAAATGAATATTGATTTTCTTTATTTCATTTTTATACTTTAGGATAAAAAATATAGTACTATTTTCAATTTACGTTTAACTTTTAAGAGATCAAACAATGTATATGTTCGTTAAGTTAATGAAATACATTGTATTAAGAAAATGAATGGTTCGTGTTTTTTTGTTTTTATCGGCGATCATCGTCTACAGCGCTCCATTCCTCTTTCTGTCATAGATCCTATCCCCATACACTTACAATACCTACAATCATTATTTTTTAATTAACAACCAAAATATTCACTAGAAATAATTTATAAGGCAGAACAGCGTTTGCCGGGTCAGTTAGTATATATATATACATGGTGCAGCGGAAAATCTCGGACAAACAATTTTTAATATAACTTTATAAAAAATAAATTAACATAACAAAACATAAATAATAATAATATTGGGTTGGCAACTAAGTAATTGCGGATTTCACTCATAAATGGCTTCAGTTGAATTTTTAGGTTTGCAGACGTAGTACAAATGTAAAACACATTTTGTTATTTGATAGTTGGCAATTCAGCTGTCAATCAGTAAAAAAAGTTTTTTGATCGGTTGCGTAGTTTTCGTTTGGAGTTCGTTGAAAAATGGAAAATCAAAAGGAACATTTTCGTCATATTTTGCTTTTTTTATTTCCGCAAAGGGAAAAACGCGTCGCAAGCTCATAAAAAGTTATGTGCTGTTTATGGTGACGAAGCCTTAAAAGAACGGCAGTGTCAAAATTGGTTTGCCAAATTTCGTTCTGGTGATTTTTCACTCAAAGATGAAAAACGCTCTGGTCGTCCGGTTGAAGTTGATGACGACCTAATCAAAGCAATAATCGATTCGGATCGTCGCAGTACAACACGTGAGATTGCAGAGAAGCTTCATGTATCACATACATGCATTGAAAATCACTTAAAACAACTTGGCTATGTTCAAAAACTCGATACATGGGTTCCTCACGAACTGAAAGAAACGCATTTAACGCAAAGCATTAACAGCTGCGATTTGCTAAAGAAACGTAATGAAAATTATCCATTTTTAAAACGACTGATAACTGGCGATGAAAAATGGGTTGTTTACAACAATATCAAGCGGAAAAGATCGTGGAGCAGGCCAGGTGAACCAACTCAAACAACATCAAACCTGATATTCATCAAAAGAAGGTTTTGTTATCAGTTTGGTCGGATTACAAAGGAATTGTCTACTTTGAACTCTTACCACCCAACCAAACGATCAATTCTGATGTCTACATTGAACAACTAACGAAATTAAACAATGCAGTTGAAGAAAAGCGGTCCGAATTGACAAATCGAAAAGGTGTTGTATTCCATCATGACAATGCAAGGCCACAGACTTCTTTGGTCACACGGCAAAAATTATTGGAGCTTGGTTGGGATGTTTTGCCACATCCACCATATTGTCCTGACCTTGCACCATCTGATTACTTTTTGTTTCGATCTTTACAAAACTCCTTGATTGGTAAAAATTTCAATAATTATGATGATGTCAAATCGTACCTGATTCAGTTTTTTGCTAATAAAAACTAGAAGTTTTATGAACGTGGGATTATGATGCTACCTGAAAGATGGCAAAAGGTCATTGATCAAAGTGGGCAACACATTACAGAATAAAGTTATTTAGTTCCATGAAAAAATTGTCTTTGATTTTCTAAAAAAAATCCGCAATTACTTAGTTGCCAACACAATAGTAAACTTTTACTAATAAATAAATGTAATTGGTCTCAAAGTGGCCGCCTTTTGCAGCGATGCAGAGGTTCAAACGCTTATTGAAATTTTCAGCAATGGTCTGCAAGTCTTCTACCTTTAATCTATCCCATTCCAGCCGAAATGTTAGCTTTAGAAAGTCCAGACTTTCGTATGATTTAGTGCAAGCCCTAGATTCCAAAAATAGATCAAACACTGTAATCATGGGAATGAGATTCGGCGAGTATTGTGCCCACTCTTCAGAAGATATCACGTCTGGAAAATGCCCCTTGTGGCTTTTTGGTCTTGAGAGCTGGCGCGGAATTTTGTTGAAACTTCCACTTTACATTTCCGGAATGCTTTTTGGCTCATAGAAGTACAATAGATTCTACAATTTCCCACTGGTATAGTTTTTTTTTATTTATTTATTTTAATGCCCCCCCCCTCCACAAAAACCAGAGGTGTTTTGCTGTTTGCACAAATTTGTAAGCTTCAGTCAAAGCTCTGTTTTTTGGGATTTGCCACATTGATCTGTCACTTATTTCCACTCCACGAGTTATCTTTCTCATGGAAACCCTATGCTTTCGTTGAACATTGCCAAGCTCTTTGAAATGACAGATTACATCAGACACTGTTTGCAGAGGCTCATTAAGCAAACGTACGATTTCACATTGCCGTGTTCCTTGTTTAAATAACTCTAAAATAGCAGATCTTTTGCTTGACAGTGTAAAGAAGTAAAAAAACAATATGTAAGCTAAGAGAGCTAAGAGATATTATAAGATATTTTTTAATAGAATTGGTAGACAAAAAGAAATGAATACAAACTTAAAAGAAGTTAGCTAACTTCTATTTTATGATGCAATAACTTTGTCCGATTTTTTTTTCTTCTGCTTTTTCAACTTTTCAGTATGTTCTGTGGTCAATTCCCTCCCTCCTTTTAAATTGCTTTCGATTGTTTTAAAATATAAAAAGCCTTACTTAGTTTATAACAACTTGAAAACATATCATTATTTTCAAACAACAAACATTATTTTAAAACAAACCTTTTGGCTCTTCATCTGCTTTGGAATTTCTCAAGCCTTCTGTATCAAAATAAAACTGAAAATCATTTTCAGAAACAACACAAATGGCATCACCAACATTATCGATAGCAGCATACTCTGGAAAAGATGAGCTGGCTAATTTGCGAATTCGTTTTGTAGCCCAAAGTTGATTATTTTGACCTAAAGGAATAATTCAGTTGAATAAATAACCAGAGCTAAAATAACATTCTATAAATATAGTACGCAGTTATCAAATTGGAACAAATTCTTAAATAATAATGCACTGAGTTATAGACCTGATGCAACAAAATTATATTGTGTGGTAAAACATATTAACATAATCTAATAATTATAATTTTATAACTCGGGAACAAATGGTTATAAATAATGGCATAAATAACAACTAGTGCTATATGCCACTGGAAAGAATTAAACAAGAAATTTTATTAGCTTTGTGATAATTCTGAGTACAGGAAATATCCAAGTACAATATAAAAAGAAATATAATTTAAAATACTGATTTTTTTTAACAATTAAATCTTTACAAAAAAGATTAAATTAATTTGAACTAATTACTTTTCACCAATTGTACAAACATCATAATTTTTTTTCAGCTCTTTTCCTGAATTAAATATAAAAAACAATATTTATTATTTTCATTAAAAAGTACTCTAAATATTCCAATTTACAAGTCATTCAATTCATTGAAAAACACACAACTTAAGGCATTAAATCTCAATAAAACATTTTTTATTTGAAAGATTCCTATATATAGTGCTATGGATTCAGGGTTCTTTCGATTTGTTAGTCGATGAAGTAACAGTCCTTCAGTAACGAATAACATCTTTTATTAAACACGAAGGACACGATTACACAGATAACAAATATACAACCGAGACGAACCTACGTAATACATAGCAGCACACTACAACAAACAGTAGCCCACAAATAGTAATCGGTAATAATAACAAACACAGCACACAAAGTGGCCAGACAGAATTCAGCAGGAGGAGGGAATCTACGTAGCTACTCTCTATCTCTCTCCAAAAGCCTGCAATTACGTAGTTACTCTCTATCTCTCTCCAAAAGCCTGCAATTACGTAGCTACTCTCTATCTCTCTCCAAAAGCCTGCAATTACGTAGCTACTCTCTATCTCTCTCCAAAAGCCTGCAATTACGTAGCTACTCTCTATCTCTCTCCAAAAGCCTGCAATTACGTAGCTACTCTCTATCTCTCTCCAAAAGCCTGCAATTACGTAGCTACTCTCTATCTCTCTCCAAAAGCCTGCAATTACGTAGTTACTCTCTATCTCCCTCCAAAAGCCTGCAATTACGTAGCTACTCTCTATCTCCCTCCAAAAGCCTGCAATTACGTAGCTACTCTCTATCTCCCTCCAAAAGCCTGCAATTACGTAGCTACTCTCTATCTCTCTCCAAAAGCCTGCAATTACGTAGCTACTCTCTATCTCTCTCCAAAAGCCTGCAATTACGTAGCTACTCTCTATCTCTCTCCAAAAGCCTGCAATTACGTAGCTACTCTCTATCTCTCTCCAAAAGCCTGCAATTACGTAGCTACTCTCTATCTCTCTCCAAAAGCCTGCAATTACGTAGCTACTCTCTATCTCCCTCCAAAAGCCTGCAATTACGTAGCTACTCTCTATCTCTCTCCAAAAGCCTGCAATTCCCCACTGTCTCCTCGCTTTAGCTGTATCCAGCTGCCAACACACTACTACATGATTGACTATTCCACACACGACTCAATGCCAGCTTCTACAATAAATTCCAGGACTCGGTACACAGCTCAATTCAGCAATCGTGTAAGCTCCACACAACTCTTCGCTGGACTGATCCAACTATTCCGACGTTGACTGGCTTTGCGACACTAAACTTCTCGAGCACTCTTTCCGTGACTCAATACATGGCTGATTTCGGCTTGAGATTGCCGGGCTTTTATAGTTTCCAGAGGAGGGCAGAGAAGGTTCTAAAACAATCAGGCATATCTTGGTTCCATTGACTCTATCGCCAAAATTCTGAACGATTCCAGTATTATTTATTTTGTCGCCAAATGGTCGCCAAGTTTGTAGCCAACCCCTGAGGTCACTGATTCAGCAGCCGATCAGAATCCAACAATCGTAAACGGTCTTTCCAGTGATTGAACAAACCGTGCTGGGAAGCAGCATTAGAGATTTGTAACTAAATACACACACACACACACAAACAGGTGATGGGTAAAATCATTTTCAACCTTTTAAATTTGTAACAATGTCTTAGTCTCATATAACCAGGGAAGTTACATGCATATAGAAGCAAAACGACTATGCTGAATTTATCAAGACATGCTATAAAATCCCTGAAACACCAGTGAAATAAGGAAGCTGCAAAAAATAAAGATCACCCAAAGAGGCCTATTTCGAAAATAGTACGTTATACAACAATAAAAACATCTGCAAAAGTGTAATAGAGTAGTCTGTAAAATTAATAGCAATTACATATTCGCGATTAAAATTTATAAACTTCCTGTGACTTAAAAAAAAGGGCTTGTTTTAAAATTTAAAAAAATGTATTCTCCGATGCCCCCCCCCCTGAGCACATTTCCAATCTTTCTTAATTTTTTTTCCCCCAAATTAGTTTTTTTTTACTTTTTTGCTTAAACTGGAAAAACTGGATGATGATATCAGAGAATACATCTTTCTAATTTTAAATAAACCCTTTGTCAAGGCACGTAAAATTCATAATCACACATATCTTTGCCACTTTTACAGATAACTCCATGAAACTTTATTCTGGTTCTCATTACAGTAGTGTACATTTTTCTAACTGGACTTTTTGGTGATCTCATATATTTTTGAATTATTATTTTTTTATAATTTCCTTATTTCACCACTATAAATATTGTAATCTAACAAATAAATTCAACATAATCATTTTACTATTCGTATATGTTAATTTCCTGGCTACAGGAGATGCTCTTATGAATTTAAAGGCTTTAGAAGAACTTTACTAACCTCCTCGATATATATATATATTGTAATGATATTTTAAACTCTCATTTCAATTCTAATTAATTCAACTGAATCTTTGTAAAAATTATTGCGTCAGCGGTGAAAGGATAGAGAACTGCTAATAAAAACATATCCATCCCTCTGTTTCTCTTGTCAAGGTCGATACATGCGAGAAATTCCAATCGGAAACGATACGTGTCAGAAATCTCATGTTATACAAGATCAGTGATAAAATGTTCATAAGTTTCTTTTCTTTTCGCTCTGTGTTGTGTGTGCTAGTCGCTCCTGTTAGTAATAATTATGCCTTAAATGCCCGGGATGGATTAAAGAGAATAAAACGAACTTAAAATTGCAAAGTGTCTTCTCTATCATCAAACTTCCATCTACTTTCAAAAAGTTATGCTAACATTATAATTAGTCGACAGGATAGTTTAGTGTACAAAAATGTTAAATTAATTAAAAGAATTAAAATTAAATCAGCGGTAGAAGCAAGCAAAATGAATCACAACAGCTCCTTCCGACACTGATGCTTTTCGCCCATCTGCGCTGTTTCCGTGGTGAAACTCCTTCATCGCCTTCCTTCTCCGGCTACGTCGTTTCATGTCAGCCGATTGAATATCCTATGCCGTCCATATTCCAGGGTCCGGTCCAGCTCCTGTTGAATTAACTTGCAGCTCATCACTATGCCTTCAATAACCTGAGACATCATTGGACGTTCCAGCTCTGTCCTTGTGTTTGTGCTCCATATCTTCAAGAGGAAAATTCCTGCACCTCTCCTGTGTAAAATTGATCCATCCGGTTGCGAAGATGTGATTTGTGTGCAACATTATCATCATTAAATTATGATCACTTTCCTTCACCTGCTTGTACATAATGCGTGCTTCTCCGAGATGAAATAAAACAACATCAAGAAATCGAAAGCCAGAGTCACTGTCTTCGACACACACACACGTGGTGTACGGAGCGTCATCCTGCCGGCGCTCGCATCATCACTCAACAGCCATTGAAAAGCTATCTGATTCCAGCCATTAAAACTGTATTCAATAATATAATAGCGTTCATCGATGTGAAGCGGCTCAGCCGTTCGTCCAGGTTCATTAAATTCGTTTATGTTAAATTAGTATGTGATTCTTGTAGTATGAGCCATCTCTAAGCATTAATCTCAACCGGGGTTTTCCCTAGGTCCCGAGAGAGATATTTGATTTGATACATAATCCGATTAGTAGAGGCCTGTTTTTCGAGCCAGAGTTAACATGTCTCTCTCTCTCTCTCTCTCTCTCTCTATATATATATATATATATATATATATATATATATATATATATATATATATATATAATGTTAGGTAAAAAAATTTGCTATGAAATCTTGAAGAAATTGCAGTTGTCGATAAAAAAAAACTTTAAAAAACTTGTTGTTGAATAATTAATTAAAGTGGAAACCTAAATATAATTTTTATATTATTTTAATGAATCTGGGTCATGGCTATTGGAGAAAAAATGTGGCACAACTACACTGCTAAGAATATGAAGCAAAAAGAGTATGAAAAAACGGATTTGCGATATTTTAACAGTTCAATGAAAAGAACTTCCCACTTTTGGAAGTGGTGCTGGAATTGTTTGTTGCAGCAGTTTAAATAATCATTATTAAATTTATTATCATGGAAAACTACCACAACTCAAAATTAAAGTGTTTTTTCAAGTTTAAAATTAACTTGGTAGAAATTCACTGAATACAGTTACAATTAAATTATATATATATATACTCGTTTTTTTAATTTCATTCATTTTTAATGATTTTAATGTGCCCTTCAAAATTATAATGCTTTTCACTACTAACCCAAACAAAAATACAGCATACTGCCATGAGTCTGGCCTAATGTGGCAGAATAACTGACCAGATAACAAAAAAGCCGGATAGGCCGGAGTTCTATGAATTCATTTCTTTGCCCACCAATACCATAAGACAAAGCTTTTATCCAAAACTCACTCTTATAAATATGTATTTTCTCACTTCTTATTGAATATAATGCAATCCATTTATCTCAATGTAAATGCATCCACTGCCCAGTGAATCATAGAAGCAGTTGCCAGAACCATGTCGAGTTAAAATAGAAGGCTCTGTTCAGGTAGTTTATATATGTTTATATACTGCACTGCAGGTTTCAAGAATTTATTAGAGAAAAAAATAAATTATATAAACTGTTCACATTTTAACATAAATTCTGCAATGCCTGACTTAAATGCAGGAAACATAAACAAAACGTTAATGTAAATTATAGGCCTAATTCTTAAGAAAATTGGCTCAAACTGATTTTATTTTTCACTGACAAATGAATACACAGGTATGAAAAGGTAAAAGTCAGCTAAAGTAAGCTAAAAGTGAAAACGTACAGTTTTAAGGTTTTGAAAAAGTTTTAAATAGATGAATTAACAGATGCCTTGCCTTCCTCATTTAATCACAATAAAAGAAACTAGGCCGGATAGTCACACACCGGATACTTGGGAATTTACAGTAAATTTATTTGAGCAGAGATAATTTTACTAATCTAAATAGCAATGTTATTTTTCACTATATTATCTTTATAATAATCCAAGAAGCATAAAGTTTCAGTGAACATAAATGAATTTTCACAATAGGGCAAGTTTTCTATTTCAACCTAGGATCATATCCTGTTTTTCAAAGTTGAAGAAATTTGTTGCAAAAAATTATGAATAATTTAATTATTATTTTTAAAATCAAATGAAAACAATCAGAAATAAAAAAGAATAAAAGTTGTTCAAAATATAATCTAACTTTCATTTCCTAGACTTACAGCTTGTATTTTGAAAGCTATATTTTAATAGTGATCCGATTTTTGTAACTAGAGTTGTTTGAAATCTATAAAAACAGAATGTTTTCTGAGTAACATTCTGAGTTCTGTTCTGAGTACCAGAAGAAGAGAAACTCATTTAAATTTTTCATTAAATATAAAAAAAACCCTGATATTTAATATAATTATAGAACAAACAATTTAATGAAAATTATGAAACAATAATCTTTGTTAAAAATTATAGAACAAAAATATTACCACAAGTAAAAGAAATCCATTCTAGCACAGAAACAAATGAAGAAATTTCTGGGAAAGATAATTCATCGGGTAATTCTGATATAGGTTGAACAGTGGCAATAATACAGTCAATCTGTAGTCCATTTGGAGTGGTTCGGTGAACAGAATGTAAAAGATAACTTGAGGAGGTTGATTTTATATCGTAAGTGTGATAACACTAAAAATAAAGAATATATACATTTACTATTATGATCTATCTTATGTAAACCATTTAAATTATTCATATTACATATACTGTTGTCATTAAATTTAATTATAATAAAATATTCTAATTATACACTATAATATAAGAAGAGAAAAAAACTTACTGCCCATGGTTCACCAGCAGAACGGCTAGGAGTGTACAAAATATATAAGGTTTTCCTTCCATTACATAATACTGCCCAATCAGCACCTGGAAAAGATATTGTTACAGTGCCTTGGGAATCTGTTGCATCTAGAGGCATATCCCAAGTACAGCGAGGACCAGTTAAACGTCCATCCTGTAAAAAGATTTGGAGGGGAGAGGCTATTAATGATCCAAGTTATATTTCTCTAGAAAGGGTTAAACGATGAATAAAGTCACTCTTGAGAAACAAATGCAACATTTTAACCCTTTCCAGAGTGAATAATTAAAATTTTTGAAATATAATGAAAAAACACAAACAATACAATATCAAAAAATAACAATTTCATAATAGGTTGCACATGGATTTTGCTGTCAAGAAATTTTTTAACTTGCCTCCTTTTACAGGGGACGGTGTCCTGAAATGAGGACACCACCCTTCGAGAGCAATCTCTGTGCAAAAAAAGCTTTCGAAATAATTGTGTAAATTTCTTATAACAACAGTAGTAATTATAAATATTTTAGGTAATTTGAAACATTTAAAATATTAAATGTGCAAAATATAATATATTTACTACAAAAATTCTAAATTAAATCTTATGAATATAAATAATTAAAAAATAAGAACTATTACGATTAAATATAAATTATAATTTAATTCAACTAAAAATGAAAATTATCCAATTAAAATGCTAAAAATAAATATTTAGAATTAAATTTTATTAATTGCTAATTTTATTATTTAATAAAATAAAAAATATGAAATAAAAAAAAAACAAAATAAACAATAACTTATTATCTGTCATGAAAACATGTGGAAGTGTCTTTTTGTCTAACACATAATAGGAAATTATTGTTTTGCATATTGTTCTAGTTTTGTGCACTTTTTTTTTTTTGATACTGCATATCGAATATTTTCAAGCGGGACACTCTACGGACATATGTTGAATATATTTTTAGAAATCTTTCACTGTACAGTTTTTACATACTGAATGCAATAACAATAATTATGTGAGATAGTTTAAATAAAAAGTTATGGCTATATAAAACTAAATATTTACAAAAAAGATTACAAAAAAAAAATAAAGCAGAATATGATGTTGAAACATAAGTAACAATCCAGGGGGGGGGAAGACAAATCTTAAATGTGATATGTTTTCTGGCTTCAAACATGGATTTCTTTTTCCTGAATCCGAAGATAAATAAACAAAACTCCCCTTGAACACAGAATCACCATCACATCCTTCTCTGCAAAATATCAAATTACACCTTTCACATGAAGATAGGCAAACAAACAGATGTCCTAAACAGACGGTGTCCTCAAATAGGACACCTGTGAATCAGCCAATTTGGTTCATTTTCAAATTAATTTGAAGATTAAACAAAATTATGATTTAAAACCTCATGGATATTGTAA
This sequence comes from Argiope bruennichi, assembly GCF_947563725.1. NCBI lineage: Eukaryota > Metazoa > Arthropoda > Arachnida > Araneae > Araneidae > Argiope > Argiope bruennichi. Next base: position 13,946,029 of record NC_079159.1, read on the forward strand.
GAAAGTCAGTGATTGATTTTGATAAAATTTCATTTCTTAAAAGGTAAAAAAAAATCCCTAATTTGAAGGGAAAACTCCGGGGTATTTTTAACATAAAATTAAGACCATAAAAGAAACGAAAATTGCTCATATTGCCATTTATTTTTGTCAAAGCTATTTTTCCAGAAATTTTTAGGACTTTAAAGTCACTAGTTTTTCTATAGAAAATTTTAAAATCAGTGTCTTTTTTTATGATTACTGCCCCTGAAAAGATTAAGAAGCACCAAAAGTACATTTGCACTAAATGTAGAATACTTATTTCCAAAATAGCAATGCAAGACTCTACTTAAAGCATCAGAATTCAATGAAGAGAAGAATTAATTTGAAACTAAAGGAGTCATAATAAAAATCAATTTATCCAAAAATTCAAACAAAAAATGCTGGATCAAAAAAATGAATACATTAAGAGAAAACAACAGTTAAACTAAAAATAGCAGTTATTTATAAATAATTTGTAGCAAATTACTATTAATATAATTATTATATGTGCTATGTTAAATTATTATTGCACTTATAATAAGAGTTTTAATACATAATTTATAATAAATAAAGTAATTTAAAAATAATTATAGATAAAATTATTAATACTTTCAATAATTTATCAAATAATTTCAATAAATGAAGTGTTTACGGCATTTTTAAAATAAACAGAAAACAGTCTTGATTTAGAGAGAAGATTTTTAACAGTGTTTAATTTTTTGTAATATAAAGCTATTAGGTTTGGGGCATATTTGATGATTATTTCATTTACAGAAAGCAAAATTTCTGTACAAAATTTATTTTTAAGAACAGCTACCACTAAACTAAACGAAATTTGCATACTAACGATAAACATTTTGAGACAATAATTTAAAAACTTATTACAATTTATTAAAAACATATTTCTATATCCCTATTATGAACAACATCTCCTCAATGGTTTCCCTTATTAGGAATGCTGCAATTTAATTTGGATACTGTAATATTATTTGACATTTTGTGCTAATAGGGATAATAAGTATTGGATTAGTTACCTCTCCTAAGGATGACCACAGCACTCTGTGCCTTTCATTAATATAAAATACACTATTCTGATTCCATGGATCTTGAAACAAATAATTGTGCAATAATGACATCCGAGTGTGAAGGTAGCTGTATTCTTCATTACCTAATTCAGCACATTTTACACCTGTAAAATATATATATATATAATTATGGTAGCATATTCATTTTAATATTTATGTTACATATTTTGTACAAATATATTTAAAAAAAAAATTTAGTTTTACAATAAAATAAAAAACATATTTTGGCTCATTTATTTCTATATTTCTCATTTATTTTTATATTCTCATTTATTTCTAGCTTTACACTTTTTCTGATGCAAATTATATAATTCTCTGATGCAATCGACATAATTCCTTAAGTCATTTGCATAATCTAAACATAATATAAATTCATCAATATTTTCCCAAAGTATGTATGCATAATAAAGTTAATTTATGATATATATATGTATGTGTGCGTTTTGTTTGCATGTGTGTAATGATATCTCTAAATCTAAATCAAATACTAATTAATTTCCTAATTTTTATTTAGCCTATATTAACTTCATTCTAAAATATTCTCTTATTTCCAGATTCAAATCCACTTTTTTTATTTAATTTAATATAATAGAAGCTCTGTAAAATTGCTGAAATCAAAATGTTTCCATACTCTGAGTAAAGGGATAAAAATTTGTCAAGCTAAGCAAATTCTTTTTAATAAATCCCTATAATTCCCTTGCCTAAATCGACACATGTAAAGAAATTCATATCATAGTCTAACAGCATATAATCACTGGGGATAAATATTTCCATTCTCTTCCGCTCTTGTATCACTTCTGAATGGACACCAGTTTTATCCACATTTCTTTTATATAAATTATGACCCCCAGGATGGAATAAAAGCAAAGTTTAAAAATTCAAAGTTTCTTCTCTCTTTTGAGCCATGAAACTGCTTTAAAATACATGTTTTACACACACACAAAGATAAATATATTATTCTTAAAATTAATTATTTTCTAACTCCTTGAAATCCAACTATACTTTAACTTCTGAGTTATGCAAAGCTCTGAATCTCAAGGCTTATTGAAATTAAATATTTCATAAGAAAATACATTTTTAAAACAAATGGTTGTTCAGCTAAATTTTAATAAAGTCTACTTTGAAATTATATAGGTTCTAAATGTTTTCATATGCCCTTTTTTTCTGGTATCTGTCTTGGTATCAGGAGAACATCATTCCTTAGTAAAGGATTTAATACAAAAATTTTAAATGCTTCTAAAAGTAAACATTCTGCTTAATCAGGATGTAAAGTCACCTTGTCTCTTGCCCATTCACAAAAAGTAGTTACATCACAAAAAGTCACAGGAAATGGGTTGTTTTGCAGAAAAGAATCTCGATAGATTTCACATGTCATATAATCACATCTGTATATTCCTTTTGTCCAAATTTATCATAAAATAAGTTACTGTTTATGCTTCTGATATATATATATATATTAAATTTTAAAATCATGATTTTAGTATCCTACAATTCTTGATAGATTAATTACAGTAAAAAAAAATTAAAAAAAAAAATCTCCTCAAAAATTTAAAAAGCTGTTCTCCCTTCCAAGTATTTGGACAATTGTTGTACCATCTGCTAAGTGATTTTGCCAGCATCAGAATGTTTTTTTCTTCAAGTGCTTCTAGTGTCATTTTCAAACCCCATCTAAGCTCTTTTTTTTTTCTTCATATTTCTAAGATATATATATAGTAACATTATCAGCATTTTGAAAATTCATTTTTTCAATACTTAAATCCAAAGATAGAAATACTTTAATTTTTGAATCATGCATATTTTTAGTTTCACTTGCACTTCTCAAAAGTTAATACCCTTAACTCTTCGACATAAATCTGGCCACATGAATAATATTGTATATCTCCATAGAAATGTAAATGCAACATTTTTCAATGGTTTCATTTTCTAAACAAGCAAAATCTCCTTTTCTTGAGCATAAAGCCTCTGGGTATTTCCTATGTTTTCTTTGTACTTTGAATATTTGACTAGTAAAAGCATGCACAATGCATTTTCCTATTATATTCATAGTTTATATCCACTATTAATAATCATGTGAAAAATTTAATTTAATAATTTATGTTTTAAAAAATGTGTTTCAAAATTAAAACACGTCAATCTATGGCTTTTCCTACTGACTGAATAGAATTTTTTAAGACATATGTAAACAAAAGTTTATGTCTGCTTCATATATGCATAGATACATATTTCAAAAAATAAATAAAAAAAAGAACAACCGCAAAATTAAAGTAATTAATCGTATCAATTCCAGACTTAGTACATCTTCACTGTTCTTGTATTAGAAACAAATTCCAAGAAATAAATTTACGTAAATATTTTTAAGGAGAAAAAATTTTTTTCAATGCAAACAAGAGTAGCTTAAAAATACATTGAAGCTATCATATTAATATGTTCTATTACCAAAAATATTTATTAATTTTGTCGGCAAATTTTAAATAAAACATAAAAATACTGCCTGAAATTATTTATTTATTTTGTAGAAAGAAAAGGAGCACAAATTCTTCATTACCATCCACTACCGGTTGTTTTAAAACTGGAATGGGATCCAAGGATAATTTATATCCTTCAAATTTGATATCCAATAAATTTTTGTTAACTTTCAAATCCATCAATACCATCTTCGAAATTTTAAAATGTTTGAGATAAACTACAGTTCAACAATCACCACTCTCTCGCAGATGACAACAATTTCATGCAAAATCAAAACCGAGTAAACAAAAATAATCAAAACATTAATGCCATGTGTAATAAGCAGTTACAGCGAGAACATCGTCCACAAATTTCGCAGGAAAAAATTTAAAAAAAAAAAAAAAAAAACTGTTAAAAGATTTAAATATAAATGAATTTCAAATTTGATTTATAGATGCTTCAAGTAAATATATTATCATGGTAATTATGTTAGCTCAAAAAACTTTCATTATTGAGGCACGATTCAAACAAAGAGATAAAAGAATGAAATAAATCATGAGCCTTAGAAAGTTTTCAAAAAAATATCATATTTGTTGTTAAAAATAATCATATTAATGTTAAGAGAGTAACATATGAAAATATTTTTTTTTTGTAATAAGATGTGGCCGTGGAATAGTGAATTTAGTTTTTTCTCCCCTTTAAAATAATACATCGAGTCTCTAAGTTGTTTCTATTGACTAATTCTAGAACCATTACAAGTTAAGTATAGCAATTAAAACATCACAGCAGTGCAAATAATGTCCACATCATGGTTAGAGAACGTAAATGAACATGCCATCTAGAAACAAAAACAGTTTTCTTCACTCTATGCACATCACTCTTTCTCCATAAAATGGATTTTAATGTTGGACTTCTTCAGAATATTTCAAGTGTATCATGTCAGCTGGAATTAACCAATGCATCTCAGATGGAATCTTATTATTTTTATGTTTTAAAAAGACCGATAGAATTTTGGTTTTGTCACTTGATTCTATCATTAAATTCTATTCGACAACCTAACATACAGCCTGGTACAACATAATAGTATATATGCCAAAGGTCAAATGCTCTTCGAACGATGGCTTGGAAATATTATACACCATTTGTGCAACGGACTATTTTGTGTAGTGCATAATAAGCGAATACCTACTTCGTGCAGAGAAATAAACGAATGTGCACTAAGACCCTCATTACAAAAATTGAGAAATTATTTCAATACTGAAAACTAAAATTACAAAACATAAAAAATTTCGTTATCTTCAATCAAATTTAATGGGCCGTATTGTCAATTGTTTTGAGTCACGAGTTAATGGTTGTTACAAATCAAAGAGATAAAAGTTTAACTTACAATATATATTAAGAAGGACGTTAAATTATTTGTTACAAAGTTAAAATGATATGATATGTAGTCTTTTGACCACTTGTCCCTTCTTAAAAAGTATCACATATTGTCCAGGGTACTGAAAATACAAAATTTTGAGCTAGATATTGAAAAAGATTTAAACTTTCAAAATTTAACGCCTGAGGAATTTTTTCTTTTCTTTAGAAGAAACAGTTAGAAAAAACAAATACTTTAAATATTATTAATGCATATTATAAATAGTCTCATGATATTCAAAATATTTTCAATGTATTACTAATGTAAAGCAGCATAAATATCATTGTCTATAGAATATTATGTTGAAACAGCGACAAACTCAGAGGAAATATATGTGGTATTGATGTGGAAATAAAGAGATAAAATGGTATTGAAAACATTGTTTAGTCAATAAAAATCGTAAAATTATTTATCCGGAGTTTGCTGAGTCAGTGGTGTAATAAGAATTAGTGCTAGGGCAAAATATTTTTTTAAGCTTACACTTTTCATCATTGGTTTATAACATGTAAATAACCATTGAGAAGGCTATTGATTTTTAGCCCTTTTCGTTACATCTGACATTAAAAAGTGGAATGAACTCACATGTATTTTGTCCCCATGGTGTACCCTAAGATGGCATATCATTTTTGTATATTCCCAGTCGCCATACCTCCATGCTACTTACAATGGGAAACATTCCCCCGGAGGAACCTCGAAATGAGGATGAGATGCTTCCAGCATGGTGGTTGGATCTTGCCATTCTGAAGGGTATATGAAAAGGTGGGGGTCTGGCACATCCCATCGATGACGCGCGACGTACTTTATCCTCGGCTGTGTAATGATGCTTATAGCAGCAATTTCAAAAAACTTCTGTATCAGTTCTCTTTATCACTTTCTTAAGCACATTCTGAAGGTCCGTGCGCGTTTTGAGTCAGGAACATTTTGCATTCTTTCCCCTCGTGATTTTCCAGATATGTTTGATGCCTATTCATTTTACCGACAGTTTATGGAAAGTTCCTGATCGACGTCCACAGGCGAGAGTGGTCCTACAATGGATCAGATGGCAGATTTACAGCCATATCTATAAAGGCAACGGGCCATCGGCTTCCACGTACAATGCTTAGAAAATATTAATTTTCCTTGTGAATTCAATATTTTTGCTGAATCTATAGTGACATCCGTGGCGAGTTATCTCTAGGATGCGGTTAAAAATATCCGAAAAATGAATTTTTGTTTTAGATGCATTTTTTCAATCGATTGAAACAAAAATTGACACAGAATTGCACTTGAAGTCACAAAATCCCATACCATATTTGATATATTTAAGTCACTGCGTTTTAAAATTATCGCGTTTTCTGAAAGTACAGACCGACAGAAGGTCAACCCTCTGTTGGATTTGGCTCAAAAGTTGACAGGTGTCCACGCTATAGATATTAAAGCTGTGCATCGAATTTTATGTGTCAGATTATATTCGAACAGCCAGACAGAACAGATTTTATTCAAAATTTAATAGAAATTTGCAAATTTGGTGCTAAAACCTTATACCAAGTTTCAACAGTTTAGCTCAAAGCGTTTTTATGTATCTCTGTAACAGACAGGCAGATATTTCCTAAAAATGTGTTTTTAGAACTCAGGGAAGAATGAAACGTGAAAATTCCACAAAAACTTTAGTTCGATTTTTTTTTTTTTTGGTGATTACTATATTTTCTCTATAGTACTTATATGAAAAAGTAAAAAAATATATGATATTTTTCTTAAACTCCGGAGCATTGTGATAAGAAAAGTTTCTATTCAAGTTGTTTCTTTGAAAAAATAATCATGTAATAATTTTACAATATTAAATAATATAAAACTTGTTTATAATGATATCGCTGGAACCTAGATGAAATATAATTGTGGATAAGCTATTTTCGTAGACGGTTGGAACATTTATGCATCCAGTATTTAGGCACGTATGAGTATACCATACATATACTCACTGATATTAAATAGTATTGTATTAAACAGCTTAATCTTTCTGAAAAACTTCAAAGAGAAATTCTTAGTCAAAAATTAAAGTTTCAATAGTTTAAACATTTTTTAGGAATTTGAGAGTGAAATTTTTGGCTAAAACTTTTACTAAAATTTATTGTTAATTTCATTAAGAAAATTACGTTTTACGTCTAATTTCATATCAGATGTAAAACGAATAACAGTTAATTTTCTTAATGAAACTACAGAAAAACTGATATGTTAATTTTGTTTGTTTATTTCTTGAAATAAATGGTTACTTGCATACGTATTTACTTTAACCCATCGAGAAGGTTTAGACATACATCAAGAACATTTCAAAATATTGAAAAAATTTTACAAAGCTTAAATTATACTTATACGATCCATTCTATATATTTTTATCATTCAAGAAAATTTCGTAATATTAAAAAAAAATCTTGCACAGCCTAATTCATGATACGAACAATTCTACATATTCTTTGCCAATCCATTTATATATCCTGATCAATTCGTAATATTGAAAAAAAAAATCTTGCAGAGCCTAATTTATCATACGAACTACTCTATATATTCGTTGATCAATCCATTTATACATCAAAAACATTTCTCAATATTGATAAAAAAAATCTTGCAGAGCCTAATTTATTATGCGAACCATTCTACATAGTCTTTGCTCAATCCATTTATAAATCAAGAACATTTCGTAATATTGAAGAAAATTCTTGCATGGCCTAATTTACGATACGAACCATTCTACATATTCGTTCATCAATCCATTTATAAGTCAAGAAAATTTCATAATATTGAGAAAAATCTTGCAGTACTTAATTTAGGATACGAACCATTCCACATATTCGTTCATCAATCCATTTATAAGTCAAGAACATTTCATAATATTGAGAAAAATCTTGCAGTACTTAATTTAGGATACGAACCATTCTACATATTCGTTCATCAATCCATTTATAAGTCAAGAACATTTCATAATATTGAGAAAATTCTTGCAGTACTTAATTTAGGATACGAACCATTCCACATATTCGTTCATCAATCCATTTATAAGTCAAGAACATTTCATAATATTGAGAAAAATCTTGCAGTACTTAATTTAGGATACGAACCATTCCACATATTCGTTCATCAATCCATTTATAAGTCAAGAACATTTCGCAATATTGATAAGAATCTTGCAGAGACTAATTTATTATGCGAACCATTCTACATAGTCTTTGCTCAATCCATTTATAAATCAAGAACATTTCTTAATATTGAAGAAAATTCTTGCATGGCCTAATTTACGATACGAACCATTCTACATATTCGTTCATCAATCCATTTATAAGTCAAGAACATTTCATAATATTGAGAAAAATCTTGCAGCACTTAATTTAGGATACGAACCATTCCACATATTCGTTCATCAATCCATTTATAAGTCAAGAACATTTCATAATATTGAGAAAAATCTTGCAGCACTTAATTTAGGATACGAACCATTCCACATATTCGTTCATCAATCCATTTATAAGTCAAGAACATTTCATAATATTGAGAAAAATCTTGCAGTACTTAATTTAGGATACGAACCATTCCACATATTCGTTCATCAATCCATTTATAAGTCAAGAACATTTCGCAATATTGATAAGAATCTTGCAGAGACTAATTTATTATGCGAACCATTCTACATAGTCTTTGCTCAATCCATTTATAAATCAAGAACATTTCTTAATATTGAAGAAAATTCTTGCATGGCCTAATTTACGATACGAACCATTCTACATATTCGTTCATCAATCCATTTATAAGTCAAGAACATTTCATAATATTGAGAAAAATCTTCCAGTACTTAATTTAGGATACGAACCATTCCACATATTCGTTCATCAATCCATTTATAAGTCAAGAACATTTCGCAATACTGATAAGAATCTTGCAGAGACTAATTTATTATGCGAACCATTCTACATAGTCTTTGCTCAATCCATTTATAAGTCAAGAACATTTCATAATATTGAGAAAATTCTTGCAGTACTTAATTTAGGATACGAACCATTCTACATATTCGTTCATCAATCCATTTATAAGTCAAGAAACTTTCATAATATTGAGAAAAATCTTGCAGTATTTAATTTAGGATACGAACCATTCCACATATTTGTTCATCAATCCATTTATAAGTCAAGAACATTTCGCAATATTGATAAGAATCTTGCAGAGACTAATTTATTATGCGAACCATTCTACATAGTCTTTGCTCAATCCATTTATAAGTCAAGAACATTTCATAATATTGAGAAAAATCTTGCAGTACTTAATTTAAGATACGAACCATTCCACATATTCGTTCATCAATCCATTTATAAGTCAAGAACATTTCATAATATTGAGAAAAATCTTGCAGTACTTAATTTAGGATACGAACCATTCTACATATTCGTTCATCAATCCATTTATAAGTCAAGAAAATTTCATAATATTGAGAAAATTCTTGCAGTACTTAATTTAGGATACGAACCATTCCACATATTCGTTCATCAATCCATTTATAAGTCAAGAACATTTCATAATATTGAGAAAAATCTTGCAGTACTGAATTTAGGATACGAACCATTCCACATATTCGTTCATCAATCCATTTATAAGTCAAGAACATTTCGCAATATTGATAAGAATCTTGCAGAGACTAATTTATTATGCGAACCATTCTACATAGTCTTTGCTCAATCCATTTATAAGTCAAGAACATTTCATAATATTGAGAAAAATCTTGCAGTACTTAATTTAGGATACGAACCATTCTACATATTCGTTCATCAATCCATTTATAAGTCAAGAACATTTCATAATATTGAGAAAAATCTTGCAGTACTTAATTTAGGATACGAACCATTCCACATATTTGTTCATCAATCCATTTATAAGTCAAGAACATTTCGCAATATTGATAAGAATTTTGCAGAGACTAATTTATTATGCGAACCATTCTACATAGTCTTTGCTCAATCCATTTATAAGTCAAGAACATTTCATAATATTGAGAAAAATCTTGCAGTACTTAATTTAGGATACGAACCATTCTACATATTCGTTCATCAATCCATTTATAAGTCAAGAACATTTCATAATATTGAGAAAAATCTTGCAGTACTTAATTTAGGATACGAACCATTCCACATATTCGTTCATCAATCCATTTATAAGTCAAGAACATTTCGCAATATTGATAAGAATCTTGCAGAGACTAATTTATTATGCGAACCATTCTACATAGTCTTTGCTCAATCCATTTAAAAATCAAGAACATTTCTTAATATTGAAGAAAATTCTTGCATGGCCTAATTTACGATACGAACCATTCTACATATTCGTTCATCAATCCATTTATAAGTCAAGAACATTTCATAATATTGAGAAAAATCTTGCAGTACTTAATTTAGGATACGAACCATTCCACATATTTGTTCATCAATCCATTTATAAGTCAAGAACATTTCGCAATATTGATAAGAATTTTGCAGAGACTAATTTATTATGCGAACCATTCTACATAGTCTTTGCTCAATCCATTTATAAGTCAAGAACATTTCATAATATTGAGAAAAATCTTGCAGTACTTAATTTAGGATACGAACCATTCTACATATTCGTTCATCAATCCATTTATAAGTCAAGAACATTTCATAATATTGAGAAAAATCTTGCAGTACTTAATTTAGGATACGAACCATTCCACATATTCGTTCATCAATCCATTTATAAGTCAAGAACATTTCGCAATATTGATAAGAATCTTGCAGAGACTAATTTATTATGCGAACCATTCTACATAGTCTTTGCTCAATCCATTTATAAGTCAAGAACATTTCATAATATTGAGAAAAATCTTGCAGTACTTAATTTAGGATACGAACCATTCTACATATTCGTTCATCAATCCATTTATAAGTCAAGAACATTTCATAATATTGAGAAAAATCTTGCAGTACTTAATTTAGGATACGAACCATTCCACATATTCGTTCATCAATCCATTTATAAGTCAAGAACATTTCGCAATATTGATAAGAATCTTGCAGAGACTAATTTATTATGCGAACCATTCTACATAGTCTTTGCTCAATCCATTTATAAGTCAAGAACATTTCATAATATTGAGAAAAATCTTGCAGTACTTAATTTAGGATACGCACCATTCTACATATTCGTTCATCAATCCATTTATAAGTCAAGAACATTTCATAATATTGAGAAAAATCTTGCAGTACTTAATTTAGGATACGAACCATTCCACATATTTGTTCATCAATCCATTTATAAGTCAAGAACATTTCGCAATATTGATAAGAATTTTGCAGAGACTTATTTATTATGCGAACCGTTCTACATAGTCTTTGCTCAATCCATTTATAAGTCAAGAACATTTCATAATATTGAGAAAAATCTTGCAGTACTTAATTTAGGATACAAACCATTCCACATATTCGTTCATCAATCCATTTATAAGTCAAGAACATTTCGCAATATTGATAAGAATCTTGCAGAGACTAATTTATTATGCGAACCATTCTACATAGTCTTTGCTCAATCCATTTAAAAATCAAGAACATTTCTTAATATTGAAGAAACTTCTTGCATGGCCTAATTTACGATACGAACCATTCTACATATTCGTTCATCAATCCATTTATAAGTCAAGAACATTTCATAATATTGAGAAAAATCTTGCAGTACTTAATTTAGGATACGAACCATTCCACATATTTGTTCATCAATCCATTTATAAGTCAAGAACATTTCGCAATATTGATAAGAATTTTGCAGAGACTAATTTATTATGCGAACCATTCTACATAGTCTTTGCTCAATCCATTTATAAGTCAAGAACATTTCATAAGATTGAGAAAAATCTTGCAGTACTTAATTTAGGATACGAACCATTCTACATATTCGTTCATCAATCCATTTATAAGTCAAGAACATTTCATAATATTGAGAAAAATCTTGCAGTACTTAATTTAGGATACGAACCATTCCACATATTCGTTCATCAATCCATTTATAAGTCAAGAACATTTCGCAATATTGATAAGAATCTTGCAGAGACTAATTTATTATGCGAACCATTCTACATAGTCTTTGCTCAATCCATTTATAAGTCAAGAACATTTCATAATATTGAGAAAAATCTTGCAGTACTTAATTTAGGATACGAACCAATCTACATATTCGTTCATCAATCCATTTATAAGTCAAGAACATTTCATAATATTGAGAAAAATCTTGCAGTACTTAATTTAGAATACGAACCATTCCACATATTCGTTCATCAATCCATTTATAAGTCAAGAACATTTCGCAATATTGATAAGAATCTTGCAGAGACTAATTTATTATGCGAACCATTCTACATAGTCTTTGCTCAATCCATTTATAAATCAAGAACATTTCTTAATATTGAAGAAAATTCTTGCATGGCCTAATTTACGATACGAACCATTCTACATATTCGTTCATCAATCCATTTATAAGTCAAGAACATTTCATAATATTGCGAAAAATCTTGCAGTACTTAATTTAGGATACGAACCATTCCACATATTTGTTCATCAATCCATTTATAAGTCAAGAACATTTCGCAATATTGATAAGAATTTTGCAGAGACTAATTTATTATGCGAACCCTTCTACATAGTCTTTGCTCAATCCATTTATAAGTCAAGAACATTTCATAATATTGCGAAAAATCTTGCAGTACTTAATTTAGGATACGAACCATTCTACATATTCGTTCATCAATCCATTTATAAGTCAAGAACATTTCATAATATTGAGAAAAATCTTGCAGTACTTAATTTAGGATACGAACCATTCCACATATTCGTTCATCAATCCATTTATAAGTCAAGAACATTTCGCAATATTGATAAGAATTTTGCAGAGACTAATTTATTATGCGAACCATTCTACATAGTCTTTGCTCAATCCATTTATAAGTCAAGAACATTTCATAATATTGAGAAAAATCTTGCAGTACTTAATTAGGATACGAACCATTCCACATATTTGTTCATCAATCCATTTATAAGTCAAGAACATTTCGCAATATTGATAAGAATTTTGCAGAGACTAATTTATTATGCGAACCATTCTACATAGTCTTTGCTCAATCCATTTATAAATCAAGAACATTTCTTAATATTGAAGAAAATTCTTGCATGGCCTAATTTACGATACGAACCATTCTACATATTCGTTCATCAATCCATTTATAAGTCAAGAACATTTCATAATATTGAGAAAAATCTTGCAGTACTTAATTTAGGATACGAACCATTCCACATATTTGTTCATCAATCCATTTATAAGTCAAGAACATTTCGCAATATTGATAAGAATTTTGCAGAGACTAATTTATTATGCGAACCATTCTACATAGTCTTTGCTCAATCCATTTATAAGTCAAGAACATTTCATAATATTGAGAAAAATCTTGCAGTACTTAATTTAGGATACGAACCATTCCACATATTTGTTCATCAATCCATTTATAAGTCAAGAACATTTCGCAATATTGATAAGAATTTTGCAGAGACTAATTTATTATGCGAACCATTCTACATAGTCTTTGCTCAATCCATTTATAAGTCAAGAACATTTCATAATATTGAGAAAAATCTTGCAGTACTTAATTTAGGATACGAACCATTCTACATATTCGTTCATCAATCCATTTATAAGTCAAGAACATTTCATAATATTGAGAAAAATCTTGCAGTACTTAATTTAGGATACGAACCATTCCACATATTCGTTCATCAATCCATTTATAAGTCAAGAACATTTCGCAATATTGATAAGAATCTTGCAGAGACTAATTTATTATGCGAACCATTCTACATAGTCTTTGCTCAATCCATTTATAAGTCAAGAACATTTCATAATATTGAGAAAAATCTTGCAGTACTTAGTTTAGGATACGAACCATTCTACATATTCGTTCATCAATCCATTTATAAGTCAAGAACATTTCATAATATTGAGAAAAATCTTGCAGTACTTAATTTAGGATACGAACCATTCCACATATTTGTTCATCAATCCATTTATAAGTCAAGAACATTTCGCAATATTGATAAGAATCTTGCAGAGACTAATTTATTATGCGAACCATTCTACATAGTCTTTGCTCAATCCATTTATAAGTCAAGAACATTTCATAATATTGAGAAAAATCTTGCAGTACTTAATTTAGGATACGCACCATTCTACATATTCGTTCATCAATCCATTTATAAGTCAAGAACATTTCATAATATTGAGAAAAATCTTGCAGTACTTAATTTAGGATACGAACCATTCCACATATTTGTTCATCAATCCATTTATAAGTCAAGAACATTTCGCAATATTGATAAGAATTTTGCAGAGACTTATTTATTATGCGAACCGTTCTACATAGTCTTTGCTCAATCCATTTATAAGTCAAGAACATTTCATAATATTGAGAAAAATCTTGCAGTACTTAATTTAGGATACAAACCATTCCACATATTCGTTCATCAATCCATTTATAAGTCAAGAACATTTCGCAATATTGATAAGAATCTTGCAGAGACTAATTTATTATGCGAACCATTCTACATAGTCTTTGCTCAATCCATTTAAAAATCAAGAACATTTCTTAATATTGAAGAAACTTCTTGCATGGCCTAATTTACGATACGAACCATTCTACATATTCGTTCATCAATCCATTTATAAGTCAAGAACATTTCATAATATTGAGAAAAATCTTGCAGTACTTAATTTAGGATACGAACCATTCCACATATTTGTTCATCAATCCATTTATAAGTAAAGAACATTTCGCAATATTGATAAGAATTTTGCAGAGACTAATTTATTATGCGAACCATTCTACATAGTCTTTGCTCAATCCATTTATAAGTCAAGAACATTTCATAAGATTGAGAAAAATCTTGCAGTACTTAATTTAGGATACGAACCATTCTACATATTCGTTCATCAATCCATTTATAAGTCAAGAACATTTCATAATATTGAGAAAAATCTTGCAGTACTTAATTTAGGATACGAACCATTCCACATATTCGTTCATCAATCCATTTATAAGTCAAGAACATTTCGCAATATTGATAAGAATCTTGCAGAGACTAATTTATTATGCGAACCATTCTACATAGTCTTTGCTCAATCCATTTATAAGTCAAGAACATTTCATAATATTGAGAAAAATCTTGCAGTACTTAATTTAGGATACGAACCATTCTACATATTCGTTCATCAATCCATTTATAAGTCAAGAACATTTCATAATATTGAGAAAAATCTTGCAGTACTTAATTTAGAATACGAACCATTCCACATATTCGTTCATCAATCCATTTATAAGTCAAGAACATTTCGCAATATTGATAAGAATCTTGCAGAGACTAATTTATTATGCGAACCATTCTACATAGTCTTTGCTCAATCCATTTATAAATCAAGAACATTTCTTAATATTGAAGAAAATTCTTGCATGGCCTAATTTACGATACGAACCATTCTACATATTCGTTCATCAATCCATTTATAAGTCAAGAACATTTCATAATATTGAGAAAAATCTTGCAGTACTTAATTTAGGATACGAACCATTCCACATATTTGTTCATCAATCCATTTATAAGTCAAGAACATTTCGCAATATTGATAAGAATTTTGCAGAGACTAATTTATTATGCGAACCCTTCTACATAGTCTTTGCTCAATCCATTTATAAGTCAAGAACATTTCATAATATTGCGAAAAATCTTGCAGTACTTAATTTAGGATACGAACCATTCCACATATTTGTTCATCAATCCATTTATAAGTCAAGAACATTTCGCAATATTGATAAGAATTTTGCAGAGACTAATTTATTATGCGAACCATTCTACATAGTCTTTGCTCAATCCATTTATAAGTCAAGAACATTTCATAATATTGAGAAAAATCTTGCAGTACTTAATTTAGGATACGAACCATTCTACATATTCGTTCATCAATCCATTTATAAGTCAAGAACATTTCATAATATTGAGAAAAATCTTGCAGTACTTAATTTAGGATACGAACCATTCCACATATTCGTTCATCAATCCATTTATAAGTCAAGAACATTTCGCAATATTGATAAGAATTTTGCAGAGACTAATTTATTATGCGAACCATTCTACATAGTCTTTGCTCAATCCATTTATAAGTCAAGAACATTTCATAATATTGAGAAAAATCTTGCAGTACTTAATTAGGATACGAACCATTCCACATATTTGTTCATCAATCCATTTATAAGTCAAGAACATTTCGCAATATTGATAAGAATTTTGCAGAGACTAATTTATTATGCGAACCATTCTACATAGTCTTTGCTCAATCCATTTATAAATCAAGAACATTTCTTAATATTGAAGAAAATTCTTGCATGGCCTAATTTACGATACGAACCATTCTACATATTCGTTCATCAATCCATTTATAAGTCAAGAACATTTCATAATATTGAGAAAAATCTTGCAGTACTTAATTTAGGATACGAACCATTCCACATATTTGTTCATCAATCCATTTATAAGTCAAGAACATTTCGCAATATTGATAAGAATTTTGCAGAGACTAATTTATTATGCGAACCATTCTACATAGTCTTTGCTCAATCCATTTATAAGTCAAAAACATTTCATAATATTGAGAAAAATCTTGCAGTACTTAATTTAGGATACGAACCATTCCACATATTTGTTCATCAATCCATTTATAAGTCAAGAACATTTCGCAATATTGATAAGAATTTTGCAGAGACTAATTTATTATGCGAACCATTCTACATAGTCTTTGCTCAATCCATTTATAAGTCAAGAACATTTCATAATATTGAGAAAAATCTTGCAGTACTTAATTTAGGATACGAACCATTCTACATATTCGTTCATCAATCCATTTATAAGTCAAGAACATTTCATAATATTGAGAAAAATCTTGCAGTACTTAATTTAGGATACGAACCATTCCACATATTCGTTCATCAATCCATTTATAAGTCAAGAACATTTCGCAATATTGATAAGAATCTTGCAGAGACTAATTTATTATGCGAACCATTCTACATAGTCTTTGCTCAATCCATTTATAAGTCAAGAACATTTCATAATATTGAGAAAAATCTTGCAGTACTTAGTTTAGGATACGAACCATTCTACATATTCGTTCATCAATCCATTTATAAGTCAAGAACATTTCATAATATTGAGAAAAATCTTGCAGTACTTAATTTAGGATACGAACCATTCCACATATTTGTTCATCAATCCATTTATAAGTCAAGAACATTTCGCAATATTGATAAGAATTTTGCAGAGACTAATTTATTATGCGAACCATTCTACATAGTCTTTGCTCAATCCATTTATAAGTCAAGAACATTTCATAATATTGAGAAAAATCTTGCAGTACTTAATTTAGGATACGAACCATTCTACATATTCGTTCATCAATCCATTTATAAGTCAAGAACATTTCATAATATTGAGAAAAATCTTGCAGTACTTAATTTAGGATACGAACCATTCCACATATTCGTTCATCAATCCATTTATAAGTCAAGAACATTTCGCAATATTGATAAGAATCTTGCAGAGACTAATTTATTATGCGAACCATTCTACATAGTCTTTGCTCAATCCATTTATAAGTCAAGAACATTTCATAATATTGAGAAAAATCTTGCAGTACTTAATTTAGGATACGAACCATTCTACATATTCGTTCATCAATCCATTTATAAGTCAAGAACATTTCATAATATTGAGAAAAATCTTGCAGTACTTAATTTAGAATACGAACCATTCCACATATTCGTTCATCAATCCATTTATAAGTCAAGAACATTTCGCAATATTGATAAGAATCTTGCAGAGACTAATTTATTATGCGAACCATTCTACATAGTCTTTGCTCAATCCATTTATAAATCAAGAACATTTCTTCATATTGAAGAAAATTCTTGCATGGCCTAATTTACGATACGAACCATTCTACATATTCGTTCATCAATCCATTTATAAGTCAAGAACATTTCATAATATTGAGAAAAATCTTGCAGTACTTAATTTAGGATACGAACCATTCCACATATTTGTTCATCAATCCATTTATAAGTCAAGAACATTTCGCAATATTGATAAGAATTTTGCAGAGACTAATTTATTATGCGAACCATTCTACATAGTCTTTGCTCAATCCATTTATAAGTCAAGAACATTTCATAATATTGAGAAAAATCTTGCAGTACTTAATTTAGGATACGAACCATTCTACATATTCGTTCATCAATCCATTTATAAGTCAAGAACATTTCATAATATTGAGAAAAATCTTGCAGTACTTAATTTAGGATACGAACCATTCCACATATTCGTTCATCAATCCATTTATAAGTCAAGAACATTTCGCAATATTGATAAGAATCTTGCAGAGACTAATTTATTATGCGAACCATTCTACATAGTCTTTGCTCAATCCATTTATAAGTCAAGAACATTTCATAATATTGAGAAAAATCTTGCAGTACTTAATTTAGGATACGAACCATTCTACATATTCGTTCATCAATCCATTTATAAGTCAAGAACATTTCATAATATTGAGAAAAATCTTGCAGTACTTAATTTAGGATACGAACCATTCCACATATTCGTTCATCAATCCATTTATAAGTCAAGAACATTTCGCAATATTGATAAGAATCTTGCAGTACTTAAATTAGGATACAAACCATTCTACATAGTCTTTGCTCAATCCATTTATAAGTCAAGAACATTTCATAATATTGAGAAAAATCTTGCAGTACTTAATTTAGGATACGAACCATTCTACATATTCGTTCATCAATCCATTTATAAGTCAAGAACATTTCATAATATTGAGAAAAATCTTGCAGTACTTAATTTAGGATACGAACCATTCCACATATTCGTTCATCAATCCATTTATAAGTCAAGAACATTTCGCAATATTGATAAGAATCTTGCAGAGACTAATTTATTATGCGAACCATTCTACATAGTCTTTGCTCAATCCATTTATAAGTCAAGAACATTTCATAATATTGAGAAAAATCTTGCAGTACTTAATTTAGGATACGAACCATTCTACATATTCGTTCATCAATCCATTTATAAGTCAAGAACATTTCATAATATTGAGAAAAATCTTGCAGTACTTAATTTAGGATACGAACCATTCCACATATTCGTTCATCAATCCATTTAAAAGTCAAGAACATTTCGCAATATTGATAAGAATCTTGCAGAGACTAATTTATTATGCGAACCATTCTACATAGTCTTTGCTCAATCCATTTATAAATCAAGAACATTTCTTAATATTGAAGAAAATTCTTGCATGGCCTAATTTACGATACGAACCATTCTACATATTCGTTCATCAATCCATTTATAAGTCAAGAACATTTCATAATATTGAGAAAAATCTTGCAGTACTTAATTTAGGATACGAACCATTCCACATATTTGTTCATCAATCCATTTATAAGTCAAGAACATTTCGCAATATTGATAAGAATTTTGCAGAGACTAATTTATTATGCGAACCATTCTACATAGTCTTTGCTCAATCCATTTATAAGTCAAGAACATTTCATAATATTGAGAAAAATCTTGCAGTATTTAATTTAGGATACGAACCATTCTACATATTCGTTCATCAATCCATTTATAAGTCAAGAACATTTCATAATATTGAGAAAAATCTTGCAGTACTTAATTTAGGATACGAACCATTCCACATATTTGTTCATCAATCCATTTATAAGTCAAGAACATTTCGCAATATTGATAAGAATTTTGCAGAGACTAATTTATTATGCGAACCATTCTACATAGTCTTTGCTCAATCCATTTATAAGTCAAGAACATTTCATAATATTGAGAAAAATCTTGCAGTACTTAGTTTAGGATACGAACCATTCTACATATTCGTTCATCAATCCATTTATAAGTCAAGAACATTTCATAATATTGAGAAAAATCTTGCAGTACTTAATTTAGGATACGAACCATTCCACATATTTGTTCATCAATCCATTTATAAGTCAAGAACATTTCGCAATATTGATAAGAATTTTGCAGAGACTAATTTATTATGCGAACCATTCTACATAGTCTTTGCTCAATCCATTTATAAGTCAAGAACATTTCATAATATTGAGAAAAATCTTGCAGTACTTAATTTAGGATACGAACCATTCTACATATTCGTTCATCAATCTATTTATAAGTCAAGAACATTTCATAATATTGAGAAAAATCTTGCAGTACTTAATTTAGGATACGAACCATTCCACATATTCGTTCATCAATCCATTTATAAGTCAGGAACATTTCGCAATATTGATAAGAATCTTGCAGAGACTAATTTATTATGCGAACCATTCTACATAGTCTTTGCTCAATCCATTTATAAGTCAAGAACATTTCATAATATTGAGAAAAATCTTGCAGTACTTAATTTAGGATACGAACCATTCTACATATTCGTTCATCAATCCATTTATAAGTCAAGAACATTTCATAATATTGAGAAAAATCTTGCAGTACTTAATTTAGAATACGAACCATTCCACATATTCGTTCATCAATCCATTTATAAGTCAAGAACATTTCGCAATATTGATAAGAATCTTGCAGAGACTAATTTATTATGCGAACCATTCTACATAGTCTTTGCTCAATCCATTTATAAATCAAAAACATTTCTTCATATTGAAGAAAATTCTTGCATGGCCTAATTTACGATACGAACCATTCTACATATTCGTTCATCAATCCATTTATAAGTCAAGAACATTTCATAATATTGAGAAAAATCTTGCAGTACTTAATTTAGGATACGAACCATTCCACATATTTGTTCATCAATCCATTTATAAGTCAAGAACATTTCGCAATATTGATAAGAATTTTGCAGAGACTAATTTATTATGCGAACCATTCTACATAGTCTTTGCTCAATCCATTTATAAGTCAAGAACATTTCATAATATTGAGAAAAATCTTGCAGTACTTAATTTAGGATACGAACCATTCTACATATTCGTTCATCAATCCATTTATAAGTCAAGAACATTTCATAATATTGAGAAAAATCTTGCAGTACTTAATTTAGGATACGAACCATTCCACATATTCGTTCATCAATCCATTTATAAGTCAAGAACATTTCGCAATATTGATAAGAATCTTGCAGAGACTAATTTATTATGCGAACCATTCTACATAGTCTTTGCTCAATCCATTTATAAGTCAAGAACATTTCATAATATTGAGAAAAATCTTGCAGTACTTAATTTAGGATACGAACCATTCTACATATTCGTTCATCAATCCATTTATAAGTCAAGAACATTTCATAATATTGAGAAAAATCTTGCAGTACTTAATTTAGGATACGAACCATTCCACATATTCGTTCATCAATCCATTTATAAGTCAAGAACATTTCGCAATATTGATAAGAATCTTGCAGTACTTAAATTAGGATACGAACCATTCTACATAGTCTTTGCTCAATCCATTTATAAGTCAAGAACATTTCATAATATTGAGAAAAATCTTGCAGTACTTAATTTAGGATACGAACCATTCTACATATTCGTTCATCAATCCATTTATAAGTCAAGAACATTTCATAATATTGAGAAAAATCTTGCAGTACTTAATTTAGGATACGAACCATTCCACATATTCGTTCATCAATCCATTTATAAGTCAAGAACATTTCGCAATATTGATAAGAATCTTGCAGAGACTAATTTATTATGCGAACCATTCTACATAGTCTTTGCTCAATCCATTTATAAGTCAAGAACATTTCATAATATTGAGAAAAATCTTGCAGTACTTAATTTAGGATACGAACCATTCTACATATTCGTTCATCAATCCATTTATAAGTCAAGAACATTTCATAATATTGAGAAAAATCTTGCAGTACTTAATTTAGGATACGAACCATTCCACATATTCGTTCATCAATCCATTTAAAAGTCAAGAACATTTCGCAATATTGATAAGAATCTTGCAGAGACTAATTTATTATGCGAACCATTCTACATAGTCTTTGCTCAATCCATTTATAAATCAAGAACATTTCTTAATATTGAAGAAAATTCTTGCATGGCCTAATTTACGATACGAACCATTCTACATATTCGTTCATCAATCCATTTATAAGTCAAGAACATTTCATAATATTGAGAAAAATCTTGCAGTACTTAATTTAGGATACGAACCATTCCACATATTTGTTCATCAATCCATTTATAAGTCAAGAACATTTCGCAATATTGATAAGAATTTTGCAGAGACTAATTTATTATGCGAACCATTCTACATAGTCTTTGCTCAATCCATTTATAAGTCAAGAACATTTCATAATATTGAGAAAAATCTTGCAGTATTTAATTTAGGATACGAACCATTCTACATATTCGTTCATCAATCCATTTATAAGTCAAGAACATTTCATAATATTGAGAAAAATCTTGCAGTACTTAATTTAGGATACGAACCATTCCACATATTCGTTCATCAATCCATTTATAAGTCAAGAACATTTCGCAATATTGATAAGAATCTTGCAGAGACTAATTTATTATGCGAACCATTCTACATAGTCTTTGCTCAATCCATTTATAAATCAAGAACATTTCTTAATATTGAAGAAAATTCTTGCATGGCCTAATTTACGATACGAACCATTCTACATATTCGTTCATCAATCCATTTATAAGTCAAGAACATTTCATAATATTGAGAAAAATCTTGCAGTACTTAATTTAGGATACGAACCATTCCACATATTTGTTCATCAATCCATTTATAAGTCAAGAACATTTCGCAATATTGATAAGAATTTTGCAGAGACTAATTTATTATGCGAACCATTCTACATAGTCTTTGCTCAATCCATTTATAAGTCAAGAACATTTCATAATATTGAGAAAAATCTTGCAGTACTTAATTTAGGATACGAACCATTCTACATATTCGTTCATCAATCCATTTATAAGTCAAGAACATTTCATAATATTGAGAAAAATCTTGCAGTACTTAATTTAGGATACGAACCATTCCACATATTCGTTCATCAATCCATTTATAAGTCAAGAACATTTCATAATATTGATAAGAATCTTGCAGAGACTAATTTATTATGCGAACCATTCTACATAGTCTTTGCTCAATCCATTTATAAATCAAGAACATTTCTTAATATTGAAGAAAATTCTTGCATGGCCTAATTTACGATACGAACCATTCTACATATTCGTTCATCAATCCATTTATAAATCAAGAACATTTCATAATATTGAGAAAAATCTTGCAGTACTTAATTTAGGATACGAACCATTCCACATATTTGTTCATCAATCCATTTATAAGTCAAGAACATTTCGCAATATTGATAAGAATTTTGCAGAGACTAATTTATTATGCGAACCATTCTACATAGTCATTGCTCAATCCATTTATAAGTCAAGAACATTTCATAATATTGAGAAAAATCTTGCAGTATTTAATTTAGGATACGAACCATTCTACATATTCGTTCATCAATCCATTTATAAGTCAAGAACATTTCATAATATTGAGAAAAATCTTGCAGTACTTAATTTAGGATACGAACCATTCCACATATTCGTTCATCAATCCATTTATAAGTCAAGAACATTTCGCAATATTGATAAGAATCTTGGAGAGACTAATTTATTATGCGAACCATTCTACATAGTCTTTGCTCAATCCATTTATAAATCAAGAACATTTCTTAATATTGAAGAAAATTCTTGCATGGCCTAATTTACGATACGAACCATTCTTTATATTCGTTCATCAATCCATTTATAAGTCAAGAACATTTCATAATATTGAGAAAAATCTTGCAGTACTTAATTTAGGATACGAACCATTCCACATATTCGTTCATCAATCCATTTAAAAGTCAAGAACATTTCGCAATATTGATAAGAATCTTGCAGAGACTAATTTATTATGCGAACCATTCTACATAGTCTTTGCTCAATCCATTTATAAATCAAGAACATTTCTTAATATTGAAGAAAATTCTTGCATGGCCTAATTTACGATACGAACCATTCTACATATTCGTTCATCAATCCATTTATAAGTCAAGAACATTTCATAATATTGAGAAAAATCTTGCAGTACTTAATTTAGGATACGAACCATTCCACATATTCGTTCATCAATCCATTTAAAAGTCAAGAACATTTCGCAATATTGATAAGAATCTTGCAGAGACTAATTTATTATGCGAACCATTCTACATAGTCTTTGCTCAATCCATTTATAAATCAAGAACATTCCTTAATATTGAAGAAAATTCTTGCATGGCCTAATTTACGATACGAACCATTCTACATATTCGTTCATCAATCCATTTATAAGTCAAGAACATTTCATAATATTGAGAAAAATCTTGCAGTACTTAATTTAGGATACGAACCATTCCACATATTTGTTCATCAATCCATTTATAAGTCAAGAACATTTCGCAATATTGATAAGAATCTTGCAGAGACTAATTTATTATGCGAACCATTCTACATAGTCTTTGCTCAATCCATTTATAAATCAAGAACATTTCTTAATATTGAAGAAAATTCTTGCATGGCCTAATTTACGATACGAACCATTCTACATATTCGTTCATCAATCCATTTATAAGTCAAGAACATTTCATAATATTGAGAAAAATCTTGCAGTACTTAATTTAGGATACGAACCATTCCACATATTCGTTCATCAATCCATTTATAAGTCAAGAACATTTCGCAATATTGATAAGAATCTTGCAGAGACTAATTTATTATGCGAACCATTCTACATAGTCTTTGCTCAATCCATTTATAAGTCAAGAACATTTCATAATATTGAGAAAAATCTTGCAGTACTTCATTTAGGGTACGAACCATTCCACATATTTGTTCATCAATCCATTTATAAGTCAAGAACATTTCGCAATATTGATAAGAATTTTGCAGAGACTAATTTATTATGCGAACCATTCTACATAGTCTTTGCTCAATCTATTTATAAGTCAAGAACATTTCATAATATTGAGAAAAATCTTGCAGTACTTAATTTAGGATACGAACCATTCTACATATTCGTTCATCAATCCATTTATAAGTCAAGAACATTTCATAATATTGAGAAAAATCTTGCAGTACTTAATTTAGGATACGAACCATTCCACATATTCGTTCATCAATCCATTTATAAGTCAAGAACATTTCGCAATATTGATAAGAATCTTGCAGAGACTAATTTATTATGCGAACCATTCTACATAGTCTTTGCTCAATCCATTTATAAATCAAGAACATTCCTTAATATTGAAGAAAATTCTTGCATGGCCTAATTTACGATACGAACCATTCTACATATTCGTTCATCAATCCATTTATAAGTCAAGAACATTTCATAATATTGAGAAAAATCTTGCAGTTCTTAATTTAGGATACGAACCATTCCACATATTCGTTCATCAATCCATTTATAAGTCAAGAACATTTCGCAATATTGATAAGAATCTTGCAGAGACTAATTTATTATGCGAACCATTCTACATAGTCTTTGCTCAATCCATTTATAAATCAAGAACATTTCTTAATATTGAAGAAAATTCTTGCACGGCCTAATTTACGATACGAACCATTCTACATATTCATTCATCAATCCATTTATAAGTCAAGAACATTTCATAATATTGAGAAAAATCTTGCAGTACTTAATTTAGGATACGAACCATTCCACGTATTCGTTCATCAATCCATTTATAAGTCAAGAACATTTCGCAATATTGATAAGAATCTTGCAGAGACTAATTTATTATGCGAACCATTCTACATAGTCTTTGCTCAATCCATTTATAAATCAAGAACATTTCGTAATATTGAAGAAAATTCTTGCAAGGCCTAATTTACGATACGAACCATTCCACATATTCGTTCATCAATCCATTTATAAGTCAAGAACATTTCGCAATATTGATAAAAGTCTTGCAGAGACTAATTTATCATACAAACCATTCTATATATTCTTTGGGGCCGCGGTGACCTGATGGTAAGGTCTAGGCTTCGGAACCAGAGGGTTTCAGGTACGAGACCCAATTCCACCGAAGAACCGTCGTGTAAACGGGTCCGATGCACGCCAAATGCGTCCGGGCCAAATGCCCTCTCGTTGGTGCGGCGTGGTTTGGCGCCAACTCAGGCGCCGCCCTCGTCATCTGACCGCGATTCAGAATTACTAGATCAGTCCTAAAATATCCCTAGTATTGTTTTAAAAGGGGTCGGTAAAACTAACTACATATTCTTTGATGAACCCATTTATGCACTAAGAATATTTCGCAGTATTGAAAAACACTTGCAGACCCTAATTATAACCTATTCTTTGCTCAATACCATTTCTACCTATTCTTTACTCAATATTCTATGAGTTAATCTAGAGTCAATATTCTATGAGTTAATCCAATAATCTAGAGTTCTATGATTCAGTACAATTTTTTTTTTTTGTGTTAGACCAAGAACTACATTACATTCCTCTCTTGAATACAGAGAACTTACAGAACACAATTAAAATATCCTATTCATAGCTGCCTTAAGACAAAAAATATTCACCAGAAAGCTATGTTATTCTATACTGAAATTAAAACGATGTAGCTAAAGAATGAGAAGAATTCATTGGCAGAACAAGAGTTTGTAATTTTATAGCAACATTAGATTTGGCGCTGTATCTTTAATTATTGTATTAAAGGACATTTTATCGTAAAATGCCAGTTATTACAGAAATCACCCGACATATTTATTCCTTCAAAACAAAACAAAATGATAAGTAATATGCCCAAATAAAAAATTTTCCTTAAGATATTTTAAGGAAGATTTCGTGGGAAAATGTTGGCGGTGTTTCGTTATATCTTTTATGCATAATTTGATACTCATGAATGATTAAATAAAGTGTTTTTTTTAAGCATCTCATTGCGATAGATATAAAGGCTTGTAATCTTAATAGCCTTTCACTTGTTCTATTTACTGTATACATGATTGTTCCTAGTCATGGGGTCATCAAATGTAACTAAATGCGTAATTCTTCTTATAATTGCACATTGTCTTTCTCAGCATTTTAATAAAGAAATAGTATCATTGAAATAAAAAATAGTACTTACTCAGTATTGTAAGGAAAAAAGTATATTATAATAAACTTTCTTGCTTTTCAAGCAAATAGTGCAAATAATAAAAATATAAACTTCATCAATGGAAGAAAGAGTAAATATTTGATGAATCAATGAGAAGAATTTTGAAACCCATTGCAGTAATGAAAATACATATTTGAATATTCTGCAGAAAAATAATTTTAAAATTTGTCAAAATTCGTGGAAAAAAAAACTTTACCTAATAAATGGATATTTTTAAAAAAATCATTTTTTGAAATAAAAATTTGAAATCTATGTAAAAATCCTTTTTTTTTCTGCAATATTTTGCTGGAGTTAAATTTAAAAAAAATACATTAACACGTTTTTAGATTTTTGATTAATTCTATTTACAATGAAAGGAAAAGAACAACTCACATACGGGGAACATTCTTATCTTCCAAAGTATATCGGGGCCAAATTTAGAAATTAATTAAGTTAAATGGTTTATCCTATAGAGCTCTCCTTCGTCATTCGCTACATATCCACACATACCCAGACATGCATATGCTTCTTTATTATTTGTCGAGATTATAACATTTATCTATTTTCATACTTTCAGATAAAAAATTACTGATAAATCTAAATAGATGAACATGTCAGGTGCTCTCCGACTTTATTAGTTCATAACGCAACATACAAAAGCTACATATTTTGAATTTCAATGACAGATTTTTAAAAATTCAGTTGCGAAAGACTGAATTAATCAACAGCTAAAAATGTATAACTTTATTCCATTTTAGCTGTAAAGGTATATAGAAAATACAGTTTTTTATTACCATATCTATTTGAAGTGACACATAAGTAAATGCTTGTTCTATATAAAAAAATCACGTGAATGCCTAATTTGTAGAAAAATCTATCCGATTTAATTCAAATAAAACATGATGGCATATTTGCATTTTAAGGTGCTTCAATAGAATTTTAATCCGATTATTTAAAATGAATGATAAAAGTCAGCGAACCAGAAATGAGAAGTGTTTCGATGTCCAAAATGAATAAGCTCCTGTTCCAGAATTAAAATTTTGATATCACCATCTATAATAAGACCTACTTCCACAGCTCAGTTTTCACAAATCTTTTCTTCCATTACCAAAATGCGCTGTTTGAAAATTGAGTACTTCTCGGTTGTAACGGCTACCAAAAAGCACCAAGAAAAAATTTCGCCAATTTGGAGATTTCAATTAGCAGCATGTGATTTGATCTATATTTATGCACATATTTGTTATATATATGTTTATGCACTTGAGTATATTTTTATAATTTAGCGAAATTTTTTCTTGGAGCTTTTTTGGTCGCCTTTAAAACCAACAAATACCAAAATTGCATTAAATTACGATTCAAATACACGTCATATAAACAGCTAGAATTCCAAGGAAATGATTTGCTCTTCTAAACAGGATTGGCTTTTCAATTTAGCAAAGATTTGCATTTTTAATCAGGATTGACTTACTTTTGAATTTAGTGAAGATTTGGACTTTTGATCATAATTGACTTACTTTTCAATTTAGCATTTTTAATCAGGATTGACTTATTTTTGAATTTAGAAAGCATTTTTATTTTTAATCAGGATTGGTTTCAATTTAGCATTTTTAGTCAGGATTGACTTATTTTTGAATTTAGCAAGGATTTTCACTTTTAATCAGATTTGGCTTACTTTTCAATTTAACAAGGATTTTCACTTTTAGTCCGGACGGACTTCTTTTCAATTTAGCATTTTTAGTCAAGATTGACTTTCTATTGAATTTAGAGAAGATTTGGACTTTTAACCAGGATTGATTTACTTTTCAATTTAACAAGGATTTTCAATTTAGCATTTTTCGTCAGGATTGACTTATTTTTGAATTTAGAAAGGATTTTCACTTTTAATCAGGATTGGCTTACTTTTCAATTTAAAAAGGATTTTTACTTTTAGTCCGGACGGACTTCTTTTCAATTTAGCATTTTTAGTCAAGATTGACTTACTATTGAATTTAGTGAAGATTTGTACTTTTAACCAGGATTGACTTACTTTTCAATTTAGCAAGGATTTTCACTTTTAATCAGGGTTGGCTTACTTTTTAATTTAACAAGGATTTACATTTTTAATCACGATAGACTTATTTTTTAAATAGAGACATTTTGCTACTTTTCGAGACTTTTTAAAAATCTTTTTTAAGGTCCCATGCTGGCCACTGGTTTTATAACCTTTTATATTAAAAAATAAATTTAATATTTGCATATATTTTAGACCATTTAACAAGCTCGCTTCATCTTCATATCTTTACCTTTCAAGTAAAGATATAAAGATGAAGTGGGTTTGTTAAATGGTCTGAAATGCATTCCATAACTTTTACGTATTCGATCATATCTTTAACTCTAGTTGCCAACGCATACGTTTCGAATATAAAGCAAAATTCCAGTTCGTGGATGTGACTGGGGATCACTTCTAATTTCCGGTTCGTTTATAACAACTTATAATCTATCATACTATGTTTAATTTTAAAATTATCAACAGCAAATACTTGAGCTAAGCAAATGAGTAATATAAATTATTTTAATGAATTGCTATCGTGTCCATCCAGTTCAGAGTTTTCCGGATATTCTTCGGTCGTATCTTCATTTCTGTAGCATCTAGAGACTCGTGGTAGCCTTTCCAACTGACCCAGTTCACTCCGATCGCATAACTCTCATGCGTTCCTCTCAAATATAGACCGTTCAAGTTGGCCGAATGACACAAATTGTACCACCATCCGCCTTTATACGCTTCAGCACAATTCCCATCAACGAAATTGTCGTTGTCTTGATCCTGTGTTGTGAATTTTTGATTGTCGTGGTTCGAGATCATGGAATCACCTGTATAGAAAACATAATGTTTTAATACACAAGAGGATTCATAAAGAAGTATACAGTTTCAATACACTATAAATCAAGAACAATATAAGATATTATATGTCACCTGTAACAGAATTGTACGGAGGTTATTTTAAGTTTTGTTAGAGAGCGTCATAGATTTGTATGTGTCACCCCTTAGAAGGGGCATAGCACTCTCTTTCTGGACACTGTACAGAACAAATTTACCTTAGGGTGATCTCGCATATGTTTGCAATGTGAATTTGTGATTCTCGTTTCCTCAAAAAGGTATACTGTATTTCTATACCTCCCCAATGACGCGAAATGTTGATTCATCAATGAAAACTAAGTGATCGGCAAAATCATCATTTTCAAAACGAAGTTTCATATCGGAAAAAAAATTAAAAGCGCTTTTGTTTGTCAAAATCATACAGATTTTGCAACAGCTGCACTTTGTATGAAATCATTCTCTGCTTCTTTCTTGAAATTCTCCAGACGATGGGCTGAGAGATCTGCACTTCACGACTCCCCCTCTGTGTTGATTTTTCTGGGTTTCGTCGAATGATGACTTCTTACGATACAATTAGATGTCCAGGACTTATATCTCGCATAAACAGCCCATAGTTTTAAATTTTTTATTGCCATTGATAGATAGGTTTTCTAACTGGAACTTCTTTTCCGAACTGTGATCGAAAATGTCATTGTACAATAGTTGCGGATTACGTTTTTCTAAATTGAAGAACATAAAAAACCTTCTCCACTGCAAACGACGCCCTTTCGACTGATAAGTCATATGACACATATGCTACTGCCTATGTGACTATTGTCAAGGCAGCAACAACACAAACTTTAAGAGTGAATTTATCTTATGATTCTCTAAGGTAATTCGTTTCTTTGACTGTTACTGTTTTACTGCATCTGGAAAGTATATATTTCTTTATGAATCCCCTTGTATAAATATTATTAACTTATACATCATAAAATAATTGAGAATTTAGCACAACTGAATACCTTTGAGGGGGGACACTTAGAGAGATTTTTTTCCCCATTTCAGAAAAGTAGAGGTTTTTACATGCTGTTGTTTCATGTTCGTAAAGTTGAATTTCGTAATAACTTTTTAACTCACTTCTAAATGAACCATAGATTAGAAACTTTATTACGTCATGAGATCCTCATGAGGAAAAAAAACCACTTTTATGCTTTTAGTTTCGTTATAAGTTAATTACTCCACCAGTCAAAATGACTGGTAGATAACAGGTACAATCTACATCTTTGTCGATTTCTGGTAGTTCTAGTGTCAAAAAAAAAGAAATCAACTTTTGTAAATTTATTTCCAAAATGAATCGAAATAAACAACGAAACTAAAAGCATAAAATACCATCTTGTAGTAAATTTAAAAAAATGATTTTCATTATATGCTTAAGCAATGAATCATATGCCATAATAAATAGAAAAATAGAAGAAAAAAAACTGCAATTAATTTTTTTTATAAAACACGTTTTATTAAGAAGTAAAAAAGTTAATTATTTAATTTAAAATATATTTGGATGTATAAACAAAATTTAAAATCTAAAGGCACTTAAAAATATTACGAAGAAATTAAAAGTAATGATGAATATAATACCGAAACACTTATTAAAAATAAAAGTGAAATTAAATTTCCACTTATTAAAAATTAAAGAGGAAAAGAATTTAAATGGATGCTATTAACATTTTAAGATGCTTAGAGTATTTCGACAAGTGCTATCGTATTTATAATTCTTTCATTATATTCTTGAAGGAAAAAGTTACTACATTTATTTTTAATATTATTATTTTCTCAGCATGAAAAAATTAAAGAAATCCCATGCAAATTGTTATTATCATATTTTTCTTTACTTTTCAGTTGAGACACATATTCTTATTGTAAAGTGATCTCATGTACTAAAATTGGTTCTGTAGGGAATAAACTAAGCACATTACTCCGTTATTTATTTTACTGATTCGAAAGAAATTAACGAAAAACTTCTTTTAAAAAAAGAAAATCAGGCAAGTATCAATGTTATTATTATTATTATTATGTGATAACATGATGTTGCTTTGGATTGGGTTTTTGAAGCCTCAAAATGCACGGGTAGAAAATTGGCCATTTATTGCTTTTGAGGCAGCAGTTTTTCTCGTTTAGAGTTATTAGAAAATGCCAGAGAAAGTTATCACATTTGGCGACTTATAGCCAACAAAAAGTTATAACTTGGCGCAAATGTCTACCATGTACCCGATTCTCTTATCTGGCCGATAAAGGGCATGGTCAGAAGAAGTTATCACCCGAAAAAACACAAATATATTTTTTTTTTAGATTTTCAATTTTTTTGGCTGGCCAAAAAAGGTTTGGAGCTCGAACAATTTTGAAGTGGAAAAAAAAAAATCCCATCGTTTTCTAAATATCGACGCATGCTTAATCTGGTAGTCACGTGATTGTTTAAAACAGGTTTAAACTAATTTTTCAAAAAATAAAATTTTGCCCCGGAGAAAAAAAAATGTAGAGCTCGATTGATTTTAAGATGGTAAAAAACAACGCTTTTTTAAATGTTGGTGACTGCAAAATATGACTTATGTGAGAACATGATGCTTTTCTGTCGGAATGATACCACGTGACTTACGTGAAATTTGCGATAGCAGATTTAACTTCGTTATTATTATTATTATAAATCATTAATATTACTTTCCTGCAATGTGAGTCTCATCGCTGAAAAGAGAGATTTACAAAGACGGCCTTTAATTTCCTGCCTTAGGTAATAAATTTGGCGTTCATTTGGCACCTTTGGCGACAAAAGGAAGGTTTAATAAAATATAAAAATTGTGCTGTATCGATATTAGGAATTGAGACCAGCATCTCCTTCTGAAAAAATTCATACTCCGTTGAGAAGATATAAATTGTGAAGCATTCAAACGAAAAAATTTGATTCACTCTTTGGTAGGCTGATCGAAGGCAATCTTGAAATAGTTGAATTCTGAGGGCTATATTGTTTTCTATCGTGAATTTCTGCACACCACGACTGTGTTTTAGCTCCTTTTGGAATAAAGCATTGTGAATCCGTTATTAAACTTGTTGACTTCTCATCAAATAATTTTAATTAACAATATATTGTTACGAATCTGTAATGTTGCTTCCCGGCACAGTTAGTTTCATCGTAGGAAAGACCGTATCACGATCAGCTCTATAGGGTGCTAATGGGTACATTGTTAATATGTCATAGATTTAAAAATATTAATATATGCAATAATCTTAAAATGCACACATTGATATGCAAATTCAGCCTTTCATTCTGTAACAGGAAATATAATTCCCAGAATATTTTAAATAAAATTATATATCAATAAAAAAGTATTTTTTATTTACATATTCACTTTTCTTTTATTTTGATTAGCATTTATGCTGAAAATAAATTTATTTTTATTTAATCTCCATGCATTTGGTTGATCATATCGAGAAACTATTGAAAAATCTAAATTTGCAGCGTCAGATCCTAAGATATTCAGAGACGTACGGTGCACAAGTAAAAAAATACTACCACCACGTACACAAAAAGCAGCACTGTGTAGATATAGCGCACTAGTAGACAGCAAGTTGTTAATTAAATAGCAGTACACCACAATAACAATCAGAGTAAAAAAATCAAGAGTCCTTCCTACAATCTACACTCCAATGAAAATATTCACGCTCATGCGAGCGCATTCGTTTGTATAGTTTCAGAAAAATATATCGAATTTTCTAGAAGGATTCCGAAATCTCGATTCCTCATAGAGATACTGCCAGAATTCCTGCAATTTCTGGAATCTTCAATCATTCCTGTTGTTAAATTTGTTAAATGTGTGCGAAGTGTTCTGTAATTATTATACTTTCCTTTACCTTTTTTCTTACCACCAAGTAATCACCAAGTTTGTCACTTGGTAAGTGGTCATTGACCTCACATCCATTTATCACCCATTAAGAATATCTGTACATCTTTCTTTTCAGTCATTATACTAACATGGCAGGAAAGTAATATTATAGATAGTATGAAGATATGAGAATACACAATCGGTTATCAAGTTCATTAACACGTTATACACATTTTTAGATAGTTTTACAAATCTCCCAGGACCATAGAATTAAAATATGTCATTGCACGCCATTTTTCGAAGCCACATGATAGTATGCATAACCATAAGTGTATTTTCAATGTGTAGATGACATATATAACAACTATTTTTTTTAAATGTAAATGATGTATTTTAAAAAGTAGATGAATGTTTTTTCCCCAGCGAGATATTTATCACGTTGTTCAATTTACGGTTTCACTTATAATTATTTTCCTATTAGGAACTATAACCTCTCCCGACTAATCAAAATTTCCTTTTTATTATAAATGTTCTTTGTAATTAATTTCGAAGCAATTTCATTATCTTTTTACTTATATTAACGTCCCATTTTAAAACAACGCTAGGGATATTTTGGGACGGACCTCGTATTTTTTGAACCGCGATCAGGGGACGATGACGACACCTGAACTTTCACCCCCTCTCCAAACTTCTCAACTTCACCAGCTGGAGGACGTTTGGTTCCTACAGATTTAACATGCTACAAACACTCTTACACGGCGTTTCTTCGATGGAATCGGGTCCCGAACCTGAAACCCTCCGGATTCGTACCCGAGACCTTACCACCAGGATACCGCGGCCCTTCGCGATTCCGTTATCATTTATGCAAATATTTACTATATTTAATAATATTTTTTATCTTCACAAATGCTTCTTTTGGCCCAAAATATTCTTCAAAATAGCATGTGCTGTTCGCATTTCAAGAAATTCAGCGCGTTGTGGTAAAATTGCAATAGAATGTTTAGAATTTTTGATATACAGACGTTTCAATTTAGAGGAGCTAGTATAAGTCGCTCCTCATCACTTAATAAATATAGAATCTTGTGACGTTCCCCGTGTCTCTCCCCTGATAATTGTCATTCCGTGCTGATGTAACATCACCTGCTACCACACACCTTGTTAAGTGCCTCCGCACTGCCAAATGGGGGGATTCTCTTCTCAAGTAGAATCATTGTGTCTGGTTATTATTTGTATCCAGATAAAGAACCACGTGTGTATTTCGTCGTTTCAGGGAGATCCATCGTATTTTCAAGGGCGAAGAACGTCAAAATATCTAAATGTTAAACGTCTTTTCCATTATTAGTGAACTCCTCACATCAATCACCAGCAACCGTTGTTATTAAGTGCCGAAGTCAGGTGAACTTCAGCCGGTGTTAGCGATGAATAGAATATAATCAACATGTATTCGAGAAGGGTCAGCTACAAAGATGAATCATTAAGAAACATTCCAACGATAGACTGGAGACCATTAAGAAAGCATTTCTGAACGGCTATTGTGTGATAAGGGGCTCAAGTGCATTAATGAGAAAATGAGACGCGGATATCTGACAAAAATAAAACGTGAGTTTCTTGTTTGGAGAAAGAAAGAGAGAAGAGAGGAGAGCAGTGAGAGGCGTCGAAGGAGATTCGGAGAGACGTTGGTGTTCGAAGAAGGTGTTCCTGGTTTTGAGAGAAGCTCCGAGTGATTCGGTTTTCTGTGTTAAGATCCACTCGATAAATATCGGTGGATTTCTGGAGTTACCCCTGAAGAAGCCATTTGAGCTACAGCCTGTTGGCGCTTTCTAAGGTGTTTAGTCTCCGAATGGATCGTGGAACTATTTCAAGATTAACTTTCATCTGTTGTGTGAATTTTGTAAATAATATTAACTTAGATGAAAACAAGCTGTTTTCGTGTACATATATAAGGCTGTAAATAAAGGAATTGTTTGTTACACTACTCTCTTATTTGATCGGTTAGGATCAAGATATTACAATCTTAACATTAATTTATGAAGGAAAGCGGTTAGCATTGCAACTGGAACCGAAAGAACTGAATGCATATAAATCAAAATGGTGTGACTCGGTTCTGTTTAATAATAAAATGAATGAAATGTATCTCTCACCAGCATCCCCATTGTAGTCTCTAATGTGCAATGTGTATTTGTTTGACTCGTCATCAATCCAGAAGGTATCGTAGATGGCGTGTCTGCTTTCACCTCCCACATCCGTCAGGTCAAATCGAATCGAGTAGAGGCGTTGATTGGTTAAAGCAAACATGTTATCATTGCCTGGAATCGAAATTGAAGATTTGGTTAGGAGGTTATGAGCTTTAATATGAAATATAACTTGTTGAAATAGGTGCAATAAATATCTATATATATATATAAAACGCTTACGCACGTGACTTAGAAATCGAACTTATTACTAATTGTCGAATGGCAACAATCAAATATAAACAATGGGTGAAAGTGAATTTTAGTGTGCCCCTTGCTGCGCCAACAATGTGGATAACAGGAACAGTACATACCAAAAGAAAAGAAAGAACAGAGAAAGAAGTAATCGGAACATTCTCCATACAAAATATCAAACAAACATCCTTTACCCAACTTCATCAACTCTTAAAAAAATATATTCCACTCACCCTTCATCCATTCTGCCTGTTCGATATCAAACCATTCTCCATACAAAATTTCAAACAAACATGTATATATATATATATATATATATATATATATATATAGAACTGCGAAGAATTCCATTGCAGCTGTCTTTTAAAGTGAAAATGCAGACGATTTCGCAAATTAAGAATTCAGACGATTTTTTAAAACGCATACTGACGATTAAAAATGGCAAAAGAACAAATATTTTCTGTTCGTCTTCACATTAAAAAAAAAGAAAGAAGAAAATAACTTTTAATTATAAGCTTAACTTATTTTATTTAATAAACTTTTAATTATAATAAAGAACAAAATTAAAATCTTTAATCGATATTTTTTTAATTTTTTTAATTTAACATTTTTTCTAATATAGTTGTAGTTCATGTATAACTCAACCATTGCAAAAAGTAGTAAACAAAACAGCATTAGGGTTGCTAGAAGAGCGTTCCAATGGGTTGCCATATTGGCGACAAACTCGGGGGCACACTATTCTTCACTTCATCCAAACAATGTATCATACAAATTCCAGACTGCAGTCACTGAACATTTTTACAGCTGTACTAAATCAAAGGCTTCGCGTAGCTAATGAATGGAGCTTCAAAATATTATTAAAATCGTTCTAAAGATACTTCACCATCTCACCGATGAGGATATTCAGACAGAGGAAAGAAGATACAAATGAAATGAAGAGATAGACTTTAAACAAAAAGTTCAATGAAATGCAAATATAGACTTAACCGTTGCCAGATAAGTAATCGTGGTAAGACTGAAGACTCGCGCCAAGCACATCAAAATCCTGCCAATGTCCAGTAACTCCCTAAAAGTTTCCAATACAAAATTTTACATTTGCTTTAAGGGTTGAACCGGAGTTTAACCCCTTCTTCGCCAAGTTGCGATAACGCGTCAAAGCTGCCAACCACCGTTTTCTCTAGATTGGCAAACCTATTATCTTTCTCCTTTATTATGCGCTATGATTGGACATCTGCTCCCTCGCTTTTGGACATTTCGCAAAACACTGCGCAAGACCGTTGTTGGCGAGTTGACGATTTTTGAAAATTGAGAAGATTTTGAAAGAAATTTAAATTTGAGCAGGGGGTTACACTCCGGTCGTACCATTTTAAGTTGCAATAAAAAATTGTCACGATTATATTTGATAAGAAATCACTCCAAAAAATTTTCAGTTTTGGCACCGTATATTAATCTTAAGTCTAGCCGTAATCGTTATGACTTGACTATATAAAATGATCTTAACGAAAACAATGATTTTATAAATGAGCTTATATAATAAGATACAAAAAAGAGATCTTTATAATGATATCAATTTCATTTTCGTACAATTTTTCATTTAACTTTAACATTATTTTTAATTCAGTTGATACACAATCTGAAACAATGTTTTTAAATGCTATGGTGGAATTCAAACTCTCCATCAAAACATTCAAGTATGTACTTTTGCCAGTCATTAAATCCATAGAAGGATTTTTATTTCCGCTTTTATTTCCTAATACATACACTTTGTAAATTGTTTTAATTGAATTATGTTTTAGTCGTATCAAATAATAAAATTAAAGTTTTTTTTTAAATGCATCCTATATTAATAATTTAATAGTCAAAAAAGTCAATAATCAAATTGGTCTTCAAAAGCGGCTAGTTTTATTTAATATCCAAGATCGAAATAAAAAGTCTATTGCGGTTCTTGGAGAGTAACGAAGGTCTGCTTTTCTAAGATCCAAGTCCAGAATAATTTGTTTCATCCGTATTCCCAATCAAGTCCTTCCCCAAGTATATTAAACTTTATATCAAATTCCATTAACTCAACTTTCAGAATTTTTTTAAGTCATTTATTTTTATGCCCATAATTAAGTAGTGCTAATTTTAACTGCATTCTTATTCGATTTTCATTTTATTTACTTTTATCTAACGAATTTCAATTATTTTGACGCAGTATGGCCAAATTTAAAGCTTCTACATAAAAGTCAAAAATGCAAATCCAAATCCTGAATCACGATCACTAACGTAACAAGCAGTATGTAAGAAAGAGAAGTTCATTGGGGAGAGAACAAAAACCCCGGGTCCAGAACGATTGTAAGTCTAAAAAGGCATTTATGAAATTGCAGGAGAAAATCTACAAACAGTGACAAAATCTGAGTGCATAAGGTAGACAGACATGCATAAATATTTAAGTAAAAACAGAAAATAAAGGTAATAAAAATAGTAATCTATGTTTCTAGTAATAAAAAAAAGAAATAATAATGAAAATCTATATATAAACAAACATATACAAGGGAAACAATTCAGTGGGATGAAAAAAGGAGCCAAGTGGCGTGAAATGCAAGCATATTAAACCAAACATTCAATATCAAAATAGAAAAAGGACAGAAGATTTCATACAATTATAATGCATTACTAAGTCGTAAGGAATAAAAAGATGAATCAAAGTTGAAAAACATACCAATTATTCAATAATTAAATAATTTATAACCAATCATAACATCGAAACAGCGAGCACAAAGATATGATAAATAAACAAAAAATAAAAATATAAACTCTATGCATAAAAAGAAATACACAATAGATATTAAATTTGGATAACGTATTTTATCTATCCAGCTCTCTTCTTTTTGTAATTATCGTGTTAACTTAAATTCGAGCAGCCGGACAGACGGACTTCCTCTGAGCAGATTTTACTCAAAATTTGATAACAATCTTTAAATTTGTTGTAAAAACAGTATACCAAATTTCAGCCATCCAGCTCAAAGCGTTATCTTTGTTAGAGACAGATAGACAGGCAGACGGACATTTTACAAAAATATTGTTACAAAAAATTTTCTACAACAAAATACCGCTAATCAATCGCAACACATTTAATCGCTAGTTCAGCAGCTTGCTGTCTAATCCTCTCCTAATCTCTTACTTGTCGGCGACTCTGACTCTCACACACACGACTTCCGACGATACACACAACTTCTAACGATACACACCACTTCTTCTCAGCTTCAGAGTGCTCGTCTTTTATAGCTCCGGGAGG
Organism: Argiope bruennichi; assembly: GCF_947563725.1. Lineage (NCBI taxonomy): Eukaryota > Metazoa > Arthropoda > Arachnida > Araneae > Araneidae > Argiope > Argiope bruennichi. The sequence continues at coordinate 13,985,704 of NC_079159.1, forward strand.
CGGGGCTAGAATCTTCAGACCAATCAGGGCGTACCTGGGTGTATCTCGGTTATTACTGGATGGATCTTGAAACTTCTCGAACTTTCCGGTATTATCCATTTAGTCGCCAAACTCGCCAAATTCATCGCCAAGTCGCCAAATGGTTGCCAAGCTCGGCACGCACAGATCTTATAAAGGTTTTAACGGTTTTTCCAGGATGACACTATTCGTGCCGGATAGCAAAATTACAGATTTGTAACAATATGTTTCTCAAACACATGGAGGTCTAAAACGGGGAGATTCGTCAAAATCTCGAGTTCCCATTTTTTGACGATTGCTATACTTTTTCTATACTATGTATACCAGAAAATAATATAAGTAGTTATCAGCATATATTAAAGAAATTGGCAGGTAAAATGATTATCTATAAAATCTGTAATAAATGTTTAATTCATTTTAGGCATATGTATTATATTTACTGCCTTTTTTTTTATTTTCAGAAACAGAAAGCATTGTCGGAGACCTACCTATCCAAAAATCTTTTTCTATATCGCCAAAGCCGTTTTTGTAACTGATCCAATCTTTAACAAAGTAATCGTTTGTTCTGTTGAAATTCCCTCTTCTTTGCAGGATCTAAGAAGAAATATTCATATGTACATGAAACAAACTGAGAGACGGCAACTTATTTGTTATATGGATTTTGAACAATGAATTTGATAGTGAAGGAAAAATAACAGTTTTATTGCTATTTAAAATGCTTTGTTATTACTAATTGATTAATAAAAAAGAATAATTATTTTTCTAATTTAAAGGGCAAATATTTGAAGTTGTTTTAAATAATGTATTAATGAAAAGAAAAATAAAAGAGAAAAAATGTTTTAATCATATTTTTCAACAAATTATTTCACACAAAAAAAAATCGTAAATTTCAAGTTATTATATGAGAACTTTATTTTTTTTTAAGCCACATGGTATCAGTCGCACAAAAAACATCATGTTCTCGCATTACTGATATTTCAAAATCTCCAACATTTAGAAAAGTAGTGGCTTTTGGCTATCACAAAATGAATCGAGTTCTAAATCTTTTGTTGGTGGCTAGAATTTTTTTCATGAACTAGTTTAAACCGGTTTTAAACAATCACGTGACTATCACATTACGCATGCATTGATATTAAAAAAAAATGTTTCTTTGTTTCCATCTCAAAATCCTTCAATCTCCAAAACTTTATTTCAAGGCCAGATTTTTTTTTTTCCGAAAATCTAGTTTAAACTGGTTTGGAATGATCACATGAATACTGTATTGCGCAATCGTCAACTTTTATAAAGCTCCAAAATGTTTGTTTTTTTAAAGTACGAAAAATTAAAAATTAAATATATATATATATATAATTGTCCATATCTGTCCTCGCTGTTTCACGTTCATTCCCATTTCTTTCTTTGTGCTGATAACTTCTTACAATCCTGCCCTTTATTGGCCAGACAGGAGAATCGGGTACATGGACGACATTCGCGCCAAAGTTGTAATTTTTTGTTTGCGAAATGTTGCCAAATGTGAAACTTCTTTATCATTTTCTAATAATCCTAAAAGTGAAAAATTGACGCCCCCCAAAAGATAAATCACAAATCCCCCCCCCCTTGCAGTTCGAGGCTTCAAAAACTCCATCATGTTCTCACATGATAAAATGTTTGGTTATTTTTAGTAAATGAAATACTTAAATTTCCTATTAATCTAAATATATTCATGATTATTAAATATGACCATAATATAGAGAAAAGGTACATGCAACAGAAAATACATCTAAAATTAATTCCTGAAAATTAATCAACCGATTCTTACTCTAATCCTTAATACTTTAATGACTAGAAAATAATTTAATGAATGGGATGTGCGAAGTTTTTTTTAAATATGTTTGTCAAATATTTTCAGGATCGTTATATTGATGGGGAATACATTAGTTGACTTAGTTCTCACATTTTCTCTGAAATACTCTCTTTTTCTCTCAATGTACTATTAGTGGGGCTATTTCATATGTCTATTAGCATCATCGAATTTAGAACGGTCAAAGATTAAAAAAGGACGAAGCAAAAAAAAAAAAAAAAAAAAAAAAAAACAGAACGAAATAGGTAAATTAATTTTTATTATCTGAGAATATGATGCTGTTTGGTTTTTGAAGCCTCAAAATGCACGGGCAAAAAATTGGCGATTTATCACTTTCGTGGCATCAATGTTTCGCTTTTAGGGTTATTAGAAAATTATAAAGAAGGTTGTCACATTTGGTGATTTACAACAAAAAATTAAAACGTGGAGCGAATGTCTTCTATGTACCCAATTCTCCTGTCTGGCCAATAAATACATAGTCATAAGAAATTATCGCCCGAAGAAGCACAGAGAAGGGAGGGGGAATGAAAGCGAAACAGCGAGGATTGATATCGAAAGTCATATATATATATATATATATATATATATATATCATTTTCAATTATAATTCGTTTTCTAAATATCGACGCATGCGTGATCTGATTATTTAAAACTAGTTTAAACTGATTTTTCGAGGGGAAAAAATTCTGGCCTCGAGAAAAAAAAATTTAGAATTCAGTTGATTTTGAAATGCTCAAAAACCATTGCTCTTCCAAATGTTGGAGATTGTGAAATATAAGTCACGTGAGAACATGAAGTTTTTCTGTCAGATTGATACTACGTGACTTAAAAAAAATATGTCTGCTCATGATAACTTGAAATTTGTAATAGCAGATTTCAATTATTTATTTATTTATTTTTCATATAGCGTATTCAACTTTGTGAAAAGATAAAAGTTTGTTTGAACCGAATCTGGTGAGCATAACAACTGCAATAATATGTTGCGGTTGTCTAGAACTTAATGGACATTGATTGTCCAACTCTCAATGCATTGACTTCGTTGAAATCTCCTTCTCGAAGTCATAAGATACAGTTTGTTGTCCCTAAGAATCAACGAAGTCCTGTCATGTCTTAAGATCATCATTTCATGCCTTGCACGTAAAACTTCCCTATAAAATTCTCTTGATGGTTGGTTTTAACCTAGAGAATATATTCGCAATTTATAAAGCCTTTGATGATGAATAATAGGGGCGGTATAGCCTCTTTAATGGTGATATTCGAAGCTTTTGTTATTACTTATTGCCTACCAACTTTTAAAGCACCTCATCTCTTTTTTTCTGTCCGAACACATTTGGGAATTAAAATGCATATACGTTGCCATAAGCACCATTGTAACAGCATACTGTTAATATAATGGTGGTACCTGATGATGGTATGATGGTACGATGGTACCTGATATTTACAATGATGTTATATTAAAATCCATTAGTAAAATGAATGTCTTGAAGAAGTCATGCAACCTCACATGACTTAATCAAAGTCATTGAGGAAGTCATGTCACAACCACAAGCCCTGTAAAACTTTTCAATCCAAATTTCTGTTAGAAGATTGTTTAGAATGAATAGAAAGAAACGTGAGCCTGGCCTCTTTAATAATGGCACTCGAAGTACTGGTCAAGACTCATTGTATTCCAAAATACGTACATGCTCATAAAAGTCTCAGTATAATAATTCTTAGTATTAACCTAAAAATGGGTATACACTCAACCATTTATAAGATTACGGTAAATCACTCATGCTTAGAAGGAAGATTGCGCATGCGCTGAGAGAGCAGACAATAGTAATTTCTTGTCTCGACGGGACAAATACTTGTTACTGTAAATTTCTGCGCATGCGTGGTCTTACTGGATGGCTTGTAACTGATGGAGTGTAAACACACCTTAAAGATAGCACTTAATAATATTTGTGTCCAGACCTGTAAAATCTATAAGTGAAATTAATTGGTCAAGAAACTTTTTAATGTAGTTATACAGTTATAAAAAGTATATTAAAAGTATTAAGAGAAAAATAAAGTTGAATAATGTTACTGTCCATCCTCCTCCGTCAGTGTCCATGTCACAGAATACATTGAGTGGTTTTTCATTTGTCAGTCGACTCTTTGGCCAAATGGTGTAAATGCCACTTTGATTGTACCCATTTTGCAATATGTCTGCACAATCTACCGGACTGGATATCTTGTTCTCGGCAATAATGTGACCTGCAAAACATTTGTAAAATAAGCTATAAGCAAAATTTTAAGATGAAGATAAAGCTTGAAACATTGTATAAGATATTGTTACGGACAAAATTCCACTAAACTCGACGATGAGTTCTTCTGTTGTAGGTGCATGATGTAACAGTCAGCAGGCCTCAATAACAAATAATGCCGTTTATTGAAACAAAAGCACCAAAACACAGAGGACAAAACACAGTCCACAAGTAGTATTCGGTGGTAAAGAAGCACAACAGCATACAAAGTGGCTCTACAGAACTCAGCAGGGAGAGAGAATCCACGTAGCTATTTACAAAGGTATCTCCAAACGTCTGCTTTTTCGACCGCCTCCTCGCTTTAACAACTGCCTATTCACTACTGGCTACTCAACACACTACTCGATGCTGCTTCAACACTTATCTCGGTGTACGGCTCAATTCACCAATCATTTAAGCTCCACTCACTGTCTACGCTTCGCTGGACTTTCAATTAATTCGTCTCTGACTAACTATACGATTCTCTGTATGACTGACTTTGGCTTGGACAGCCAGCCGTTTATAGTTTCCGGAGCAGGGCAGAGAAGATTCTCGAAGAATCAAGCATAACTCAGCATCTATTGATTCTATAGCCAAAATTCTATAGCTATAAATTCTATTCTATAGTCTTATGGCAAAGATTCTAGTATCATCCACTTTGTCTAGAAAGACACTAAATTCGTCGCCAAGTCGTTAAATGGTTGCCAAGCCCAGATCATTGATCTGGATTTAGAACAGCATCCAATACAGCTGTCAGTAAAGCTATCTTTCTTGCGAGGAAATGAATTGTGCTATGAAGCTACATTACAAATTCGTAACAATATTAATGTAAGATAAGCAGTTGAAAAAGATAAACTAGAATTATACATGATAGGTTTTTAACGAGATATTTTTTAACGTCAAGCCACTGATTAAATAAAAGATAATAAAGAAAACTTACAGGAAACTGGCAGACATCGGATCAGAGGACAACCGGATTAAAGAAAGCGTCGAATTAGCAGAGTCACTTTAAAATAAGGCATTTTAGTTGCAAATCCTATCCTTCTTTATATTACACAATATATTATAAATATACAAAATTGAACAGAAAATTATTCAGTATATAAAATTTTTTATAAAATATCGTTCAAAATCCCATCAGCAGTTTATTCTTTAATATTAAAAACTCCTCGATATAATTCTATTTTATTAGAAAACTTCAACAACTGCAATACAAATCATCACTGAATTACCAATCACCCTCTAATAACAAATAAATGGACCTGCAAAAAAGTAATGACATTATAACGTCTAATTATACATTCAAAAGCTTCATACAAGTTCGAAATATAAAAAGAAAACTTGTCATCATTTTTACCTTTTATTATGCGAAGTATAGAGGAAGTATTGTGATCATTAACTAATACTCATTTGATCGTCTTAATGAAGATACACCAATCAGCCCCTAGAGATCCCCCAAGTGTAAGTAGCTTAAAATAATGAAAATTTGGTTATTCTAAAATAATGATATTCCTCATAATTTAAACAGATTTGTTTGCAGAATATTGAAAAGTTTTTTTTTTATTCAAAAGTTAGTGTCAAGTATATTTTACTGAATAGGGTTCATAGAACTGATGCATTGTATAAAATGTTACCTTCATAGCTTTTTCAGAAGTATATTTATTAACTGAAAGAAAATAAATTATTATTATTTACATTCATTTAAATCTCTTTGAAATTAAAACAGAAAACTGAATTGCACTAATATTTAGATAAATTTATGATTTACCGTAAAAAAATCGCATATATTTAAGAAACTGCATGTTGTTTTTTTTTTGTGTGTGTGTGTGTGTTTTAATATTTTATTGCACACAAGATACTTCACTATTGTACAATTTATTTCCTGCACTCATAATTTGAAAAAAAAAAAACATATTTGGTTTCAGAAAAAAATGTATTAAATGAAGTTTGATTATTTCAGATTTAAGTTCAGATTTTAGAGAAGATGGAAAAAATTAGGAAAATGAACAGAATAGCCCAATGAACAGAATGGTGTAAGGCTTCTTAAATATTATCATTTATTTGATTATTAAAATTTGATTATAAATATTTTGCTGAAGAAACCATAACAAATTATGTAAAATATTTATTTAAAAATTTTAGCGGCCATTAATCTTGGCTAACCAGCTGGTCACCAATGGCGGCTAGTGTAATAATATACCCCTAAAAGTTTCTGGCAACTAACAATGTTTCGAAAATTTCTAAACATACAAAAGTAAAAAGATTTTTTAACAGTCTTTGCAACTTATTTTACCCTGTTTACGATTTTTGTTCAGTCTTTCGCTATTCATTAAGCATTTTATCTGAAAGAATATTTTGAAATATACTTTATTAGACGAACAGCTGAAAAAGAGTTGAGACAGCTGTTGTTTTCTTCTGTGTCATCTTCCCCCTCATATCGTTATCAATTTATGAATTAAAAATTTAAAAATCTACTTACTCATATAATAATTCTTCGCCTTTGCAATCATATCAGAAGCAGCATCTAAGTAAAACGAGGTTCTGTCACTTTGATCACGTTTAGGAGTTCGATTTCTAGTTGTTTGTGAAAATGTGAAAGAAAAAAGGATCAGCGAAATTTGTAACCAACGCCTGAAAATATATAAGTATTTTTAGCTAATCGTAATAGGACGCATTATTGTAACATCATATTTTATGGCATTACATGATCCAACCAGCAGAAGTGGTTTTCCCAAAACTTTCTCGCATACTTTCTAGTAAAATAATTATCCCAGAGAGCGTCTTGCATAGCATTGGCGTACAATAGCAACGAAATATTAACCTTTGGTGTGAATATAGCATTTTTATTATATCTATCATGTCATCCTTGGCGACCTATTTAAAAATTAATCTCTCGCATGCTCTTAATAAGATCTAAAAATCGAATTTGTGTTTAAGAGGCGCTTTTCCCAACCAGTTGATACCAAATTTGACACACAACTACAGTTGTAATCAAAAAGTCCCAAGCCAAATTTCATATATTTACGTCATTACGTCTTTGAGGTATCACATTTACATTTTCATGAAAGTACAGAAGAACAGACGGTCAAATCATCATTGGATATAACTCAAAATGTGGCAGTTGTCTACACGATAGATGTCTAAGATGTTCTTGTACCAAATTACATCTATCTAGGTGTCTTCGTTTTGAAGTTATCATCCTTATATTCGAACATTCATGAGAATATACATTTTGGATGCCTTTTTTACAGACAGACTTCCTCTGAGAGAAGTTTGTTCAAAATTTAATAGAAATGTACAAATTTGGTATAAACTGCAATTCGTCTAGATCAAAACGTTTTTGAAGACAGAGAGACGGACATTTTCCAAAAACGTATTTTCCGAATTCGGAGAGGTCTAAAACATAGGGATTCATCAAAATCTGGAGTTCGAATTTTTTGGCGATTACAATGCTACGCGTACGAGAACGTAAAAAATATAGAGTATGACATATGATTACAGCTTACAAAATCCGCAAAATTTCTTGGAGAATCATTAATGATATGTTTGCCTCATTAATGATTCTTGTATCAGTAAAATTTATCATTAGATGGTATCCTATTTGCATTATGGATGAATGAAATACCTATAAGAGAAGTTAATAGGATTTTCTAGATAAATGTTTCTTTTTAACTTTGCTTTGACTAGGGAAATACTGATAGAAATCGCATCTTTCAGAGCCTTGGTCAAAAAACGAGGGCTACTTTTAGAGTTTGCATCCATACAACGTACTAGTGGGTAGATACACTCCCTATTATCCGCGGAATTGGGTGGCGCGGCCGCCGCGGATAACAAAAATTGAGGATAATCCGAAAAAAGCTAAAGACGGGTATAGCAAAAGAGAACACAGTCATTCCAACTTTGAAAAATCGTTTTATGTACAATAAAACTTAAAATAAACAGCAGGAAATGTTTAACTAACGCTTAATATTTTAGTATATCACTCAACACTCACCTAAAATGCATTTTGTTAACGAAAACAGAAAAGTGCTTTGTACTTACAAGAGGCGTCAAGGATGCACAGAAATACACAGAAGGAATTAATACATATATACTGTTTTAATACTGTAATGTATTATGTAATTACAAAAGCATAACTGTAAAACTACACCTTTTTGAAGAAATCAGTCATTTGTGTTTGTTTCTTGCTTTGGAAGCATTTTCTCTTTGCTTGGAAGCAAAAAAAAAAAAAAAAAAAACTTAGTGCGGCAGGTGCGGATAACCCGCCCGCGGATAATCGGGAGTCTACTGTATATGAGTTCCATGGATTTATTGTGTAATAACTCACACAGAGAATGAATCTTTGTTCCATTAGTTTCTTTTCCCACTCCCTTGAACTCAGTAGTTATTCAGCGAAAGTTTTTACAGCTTAGGTTTGGTATTCGGCCATCTATTCCATTGTATCGAATGCTAAATTATCTGTCTTAATTTTTCTCTTACTTTTTCGTGTTCGTTATTTTATAATTTCGGCACCTGCTATCATAGTTTTACGTCAGAATATTATCTGGAATATAGTTTTGTTTTCTTTTGTTAGAATTTGCTCATTAAAATCAGCTGGAGATGTCTCCCAAAACTTTCTAGCATATTCTGCAATAAAATCCTTATCTTACTGCTACAGAATAAAATTGGAGAGGCTGGGAAAGGCAGCGAATACTTTGCATGGCATTGGTGAACGATAAATACGAAATACGGATCTTTGGCGTGTATCTAGCATTTTTACAGAATCTGTTCATGAGAATACACATTTTGGACGCCTTTTTTGTCGGAATATTGATATCAACATTTGACACAAAACAATAGTAGTAGTCACAAGATAACCTACTGCATTTCATTGATTTAAGTGAATGCGTTTACATACATGGGAAAATAGAGACCGACAGATGGTCAACCATTTGCCAAATTTGGTTTAAAATTTGTTAAATGTCTATGTTCAAAATTATATACCTGTGCGCCAAATTTTATTTATTTAGCGTTTTGTATTTTCTAGCAATCGAGATCACTTGCACACGAACAACCATACAGACATACAGACTTTCTGTGAATAGATTTAATTCAAAATTTGATAGATACCCAAACATTTTATAGATATCTATCCAATTTGTAGTCTATTACCAAATTGTAGCAATTTACAACTAAATAATTTGTAGTCTATTATTCTATTACTATCAAGTCCATATACAAAATTTCCATAAACCAAAGAGATCTCTAACAATCATACATGTGCCAATGCAATTGCAAAATACATAAATGTATGAAAATACTTTTAAATATGTGGGGAAAAAAACATAAAAAAAGTATAGAAAAAATATTTTTACCTTATTTAGAAATTTGAATTTTTAACATTTTTATACGGTTTCACAAAAGAAATTTAAATGATAGCTTCTTTTTTGTAAAAAAACGCAGCATTATTATAAACTAACTAATTTCATAGATTAAGAAAAGATCAAACGACAATATTATACAGAAAAGCCTTGATTAACCGAATTACCGAAGAAATGGTTGTTCGGCTAACCGAGCCTCGGTAAACTGAAATGCTTCTGAAAGTGAAATTCCAACAAACATATATCGTCCCGGATGGAAAAAATTGCTATAATTCCTATAAAATAATAAAATTGCTGTAATTCCTATAAAATAATAAAATTGCTGTAATTCCTATAAAATAATAAAATTAAATTTTTGAATGAATAATTCAGCTATAAACTATTTTAAGTATATATCGATATACCTACTATAATCCTAAAAATGTAATTTTAATTTTAATAAAGAACATAAATCAAACAAGCTTACAAACAAAGTTTAAATTCGTAATGAGATACAAAATAATTTAGTTCGGTTAACTAGGATTGCATGGAATTAAAACTATCTATCAAACATGCATAGAATATGAGCACTTACATCATGTGAGAACGAAGCGCTTCCTTTCTCATAATATGCAAGAAGCTTTGAGTGACCTAAACTCTGAGTAATCTCCAAATTGAAAGTAGATTTTAAGCAAGAAAATCAAATAAGAGCTTAGCTAGCAATTTGAGGGAATCAGATGAAACCTCTGATGACAAATGCAGATAACCAACTGACCGGAAGAGGGTGCAGTTATTCACTTCCAGCTGACTCAAGAAATTCGAAATCATGGAGCTTTTAATAAGTTTCTCTTTCATGGTAATTTTTTTTTTTTAGCTGAGAGTTTCATTTGCGATAGTTTGGGACTCAGATAATAAACATCAATATTATTTCTCTTTTCTGTAATCCCAGTTTATCAAATAGACAAAAAAGATAATTGCCTAAAGTACGCTGATTTTTTTTTTTTTTTTTTTTTTGCTTTGCTTTAAAAAAAGTTTTTGCATTGTTTAATTTTATTATATTTCATTTTATTTACATATTTCATTTTATTTTATTTCATTCATAATATGTGTGTGTCTCCGAAAAAAAAATGTATGGAAAGATTTTTTTTTCGCTTCTCGTTGTTTGTACAAAATCTTATTTTGTACTGGCTGGTTCCCAACGCGTTGATGCCGCAGAAGAAATAATTTGGAAAATACCGTTTAGTTTGAAATCAAAAAGCATGTAGGTGGGAATAATGAGAATGCGTGGAATGAGCACATCTTCTGCATTAGACTTTCCGTTAAGAATAGTTGCATCGAATCCTTTTACATGTTGGTCTTCTGATTCTAATGCCGTGATCGCTTAGCACAAAAACTTTGTCTTTCGATACTTGCCGCATGTTGATCTTGACATTCTGAAACACCTGAATTTGCAATTTGTAAACTATCTATTTTATAACTCCTTTTTAGTTCCTCGTTTATTTGAGAAGCTCGAATTAACTCATTTCTATATGCTACCCTGCTAGATCTACTAAGCGAAAAATGTTCGGGAGTCATTTTTTTTTCTGTCAAAGCAACTAATGCGACACACGCTGTATCGACACATGCTGTACTCGAATTATCGTTTGTCGATTCACTGAATAAATAGATAAATCACTGTTTGCACTGGAAAATTTCCATCATATATAATTTACCTTGATCGGCATCGATAATAACAATTCTATTTTGTATATGTGAGATAAACTCTGAATAATATGTGCAGTTTGCCGCAGACAAATTATTGCTCGCGTTGAATGACATCCTGTATAGATGACTACTCATTAACGCAAAGAAAAATATTAACTCTTGCACTAAGTATATTGAATTTCATTTCACTCACATTGATTGGAATCAGTGATAATAATTTTATTTTGTTTGATATATGTGTCATTGCTTTCTACATCTAGGTTAACAGGGAATAACAACAGCCTTTGTTGCTATAAATCCCTACCTCTTATTTTTTTCAAGTTTCAAGTTACCTCCAAATGTACCGTTTGCTGTTTACTTTGTTGATTGTCAACTGTCAATTTAAAAACAATTTTGAATCGTATAAACGTATGAATCGATTTGTTTGTAAATTTTATTGTGTTCAAAATAAATATTAATAACTGTACTATGCCTATAACCCTCGCGCAAGCAATGCAAAGTTTTATCGTAATCGGATGAACGGTAGGGCAACGCATAAAATATATTCATTCTTAATTCATTTAATATATTCTTCTGATATAGTTCTTAATTCATTTTTATATATTAGATTTTCGTTTCTTTTACAAAGGTCACACATTAGAACTTAATTAAAGGCCAAAGCAAATGTCGTTGAAATTTCATAATATTACTCATCAGAATTTTTTTTTTCATGTCTACAAATTCGTCTATAGTATAGTCCAACTTTTTTTTTCTGCAGTTGGTCGACTAACTCACAGCTCAACAATTCTTGGAAATTTTGAATTAGAGTATTTAAATTGTCTTATAAAGTTGCAAAACGTTTTTAGTAATTTATTTAAAAGTGCCTTTAAGTTTAAATTTTTTTTACAAATGAGAAACTGAAATGAACTTTTTCGAAAGTGAATTTAAATTAATTTTGTTATTTAACCAATTAACTGTTTCGACTCCTTCGGAAAATGCGCATCTAAATTGTCTCGCATAAAATGCATCGATGACGAGTGCACTCATCAAACACAGAGTATGTGTAATATGAAATTATGTTGTAATGAAATGACTTTTATTTTTTAATTTCAATAATCACATTTATTTATTTACGTAAACTAACATACTTTTTTTGCATATGAACAAAAAGGAACATGAAAAATTAATTTGTTATTTTAATTTGCTGTTAGAGGATGGTATTATTGAACAAAGCATGGTACACTGCATAATAATCTTTTATTTATTCCTTTGGTCTCGACTTCGCCGCAAAATATTTTAAACATTTTGAAATTTACAAATATTTTTGTGTTTTTACTAAAATTGTAATTCAAACTGCAAATTGTCATTACTTATTACTCTTGACGAATAAACTCGTCATAACGCAAAATGTTGTACTTTTTCCAAGGCGAGTATACTCGTCAAAAACAATTAAATAGTTAACATATGCATGTAGAAACTAAATTAGATTCAAAAAAAAATAGCGGATGTGTAGAAGAGGAAAGTAGGGCCCCAAATCTTGCATTATCTAAGAGCCCCTAAAGGCTTAAATCGGTCCTGCATATATATATGACATTTTCTTAAGGTTTCCATAACTTCCAAAGCACATTATGAAAAGAAAATTCTATTCAAATCTCTCCTTTAGCTGGTCGTAAAAGGAAAAATCCATCTACTTTCTATCTGTTAGAATAAATAGAAGCCATTGTTTTAAAATATAAGAAATTATAATTCATTTTTTATTTCTAAATTTCGAAGTGATCCTTTCATAGCATTTCGATTCAGCTAGTGAATAATCTAATTCAAGTATTGATTCAAACTTTTACCTTAGCATTTGACTCAACGTATTGAATTTACTACAATGATGTCTTTCACTTGTCAAGAAAGTAACAAAATTGCTTAAAAGATGGAGACCCTATTTGAGAGATTTGTAAACCACAAACTGGATACTCCGACCAGCTGGAAGGCACACGGAAAAAATCTGAATGACCCCAATAGCAACACTGGCGAGAATTTGGTTGAGTCCTAAGGGCCATCAGCCATCACCGGCCACGTGATTACCCTTCCATTGGGAAGTTTGTCCCATCATCGATGGAAGGTAGCCAACCTCTCCCCTTCTATGCACTCACCAGAGTGATGAGAGTAAACCAGCATGCCGGAAGCTACTCGTTTTCAATTACGAGTTGCCCCCCCCTCCCGTGGAACTTGAGAGATTTGTCAAATAAACTTTTGAATGTAGTATGCTGAAAGGGAAGTCTTAACAGAACAAGAACAATGGACCCTTTGACTACCGCTTAAATTATACACATCTGCAATGCCATCTATTCTCCAATGTTTCTCACATATTTTCTAATAAAGGTGTTATCCTACTTGTCCCCCCATACAGTCTTAAATCTTGAGCACGAGTGCTCAGATTTTTATTTTCCGATTCCCACACATGACAGTTGTCAGTTTCGTAATATAGCAAAGAAAATTTTGGAATTTGAATTTAGAATTTGTGTATAAATTGCATAGCCTTGAACCATAATTAAGAAACACCTGTTTTTTGCTTGAATGTAGTGTGCGATTTTCGGCATTTTTTTGGTTATAGATACCTGATTGCGACTAATACACAAATACCAAAAAAATCAAATATGTATTTTGAATATCATTGTTCAGATAGATAGAAACCAAAATTTGATATAAAATTATAATTATAATCGCAAGATCAACTACCAAATTTCTGTTTATTTGAATCAATGCGTTTCGTGTTTACATGGATACAAGCTTACAGACCAACAGATGACGGTCAACTCTTTAACAAAGTTGGTTTAAAATTTGCAATTTAAATGTTTAACCAAATTTCATTCGGCTGAATTATTTGAAATATTAAAAGTACACAAAAGTGCAAACCGACAGAGGGTCTGCTCTTGACCGATTTGATACCCAATTTGAAAAAGCTATACGTTATAGATGTTAAACGTATGCACCAAATTTTATTTTACTACTACATGTTTTATAATTATAGTGGTCTCCTGTAATCGGCGGCCAGATAGTTTATTTGAAATAAAATGATAAAGTTAAATTAACCTCTCGTTTTGAAGAGCTATTTTAGGACGAACCTCATAAATTCGAACCGCTATCAGATGACGTGGACGACACCTGAGCTGGCACCCCCTCTTCAAAATTCCACATCATACCAGTGGGAGGACGCTTGGCTCAGACGGATTTAGAGTGCACCAAACTCGCTTACACAAAGGTTTTAAGGTGGAATCGGGTCTAGAACCTGAAACCCTTCGTTTCTGAAGCCGACACCTTACTACCAGGCCAGCGCGGCTCGGCGGCCAGTTAGACAAACTTCTTGTTAACTGATTTCGTTTAAAATTCGACAGAAATTTATAAATTTGGTGTAAAGACCACATACGGAGTTTCTCCCACCCAGATCGAACATTTTCTTAAGTATCTCGTTCATAGGCATATATACATGGTTTCTGAAATGTGTATTTCGGTCTGGGGGAGACCTGAAAGTTAGAGAATCTGCAGTCCGAATCCTTTGGTGATCAAATATTTTCTCTTTTTCTCGTATTGGAAAATGAAGAGTCGATTGTGTATAAAAGTATAAAATTACTGGCGGGCATTTGTACATCTGCTGACCACTCCCGCAAACAATAAAAAATTCAAAAAACTTTAATTTTTATTGACTTTTACCGGAATGTAAAGCAGACGTGAAATCGTTTATTAACGGGTAGCCGGAGTTAAAGGGTTAAACAGAAAAGTGCAGCTTAGTTTAGTTTAGTTACATTAATGTCCTGTTTTAAAGCAACACTAGGGCTATTTTGGGACGGACCTCGTCATTTTGAACCGCGGTCAGATGACGAGGACGATACCTGAGCTGGCACCTCCCTTTCCACGCTACACCCCACCACACTAGCGGAAGGACGGTTGACCCTGACGGATTTAAAGTGCAGCAGACCCCCTTACACGACGGTTATTCTGTGGAATCGGGTCTCGAACCTAAAACCCTACGGCTCATGAGCTTAGATCTTACCACCAGGCCACCGCGGTCGCTAGTAAAGAGCAGTTTACTGGTACTGAAACCTCACTTTGGTGGTACTGTCCATCAAAAAACAAAACCGACATACTCGATATTCTGAAACTAATACTACAATAAATCTACAAAACCCTATTGCTGTAGCAATACGTTTTCTATAAGTCATGAATTTTTTTTTTTATACAAGGGGTCGTTCTTTATATTTAGTTTGACACAAATTCATTATTTTGCAAAGCAGTAGCCAATTTCAAACACAAATCCAAATTATAAGGTCTAAAATAGCTCGATATTCGTAATGTTTCGAAGTTTTGAGCAAACGGTTGATGATTTGTAAAGAATTGGAATGTTCCATTCCTCACTTATTAAATGAGAATTTCAGTTTCCTCAATATTTTTCAAGATATGATGAATATTAGAAAATAAATGTTACCATAAAGTAAAATGTTTATAAAAAAATTATTCCTTTAAAAGTTCTTTAGTGATTTTTTTTATTAATTTTTAATTTAACAAGTTAAAAAATTTTTGAAAAGAAATTCACAATATACCTATAAGTGTTGAGCTAAAGCCTATTTGGAACTGATAACAATTGAAAAAATGATTTCTTTTTCTCACCCGATTGAAACAAAGTTTTGACACAAAGCTTTGACAAAACATACAAAATTTGATATATTTAAATTTTTGAACTATCACGTTTATATGTTTCTGAAAGAACAGGCTAACAGACAATTAATTATTTGCAGGATTTAACTCAAAATTTGGAAATTGTCTACATTATAGATATTAAATCTGTCTTTCTAGAATCTTATCTATCTAGCTCTCTTCGTTTTTTTTAATTACCTTGTTACATTATATTCAAACAGGCAAATAGATGGACTTCCTCTTAACAGAACTTGCTCAAAATTGGATAGAAATCTGCAAATT
The DNA here is from genome assembly GCF_947563725.1 of Argiope bruennichi. Lineage (NCBI taxonomy): Eukaryota > Metazoa > Arthropoda > Arachnida > Araneae > Araneidae > Argiope > Argiope bruennichi. The sequence goes on from NC_079159.1 coordinate 14,001,813, forward strand.
TGGTGTAAAGACCGTTCACCAAACTTCTTCAGATCAAGATATTTTTGAGTTCACTTTTTCACTGACAGACGGAAAATTTCATAAAATGTTTTTTTCGAACTCTAGAAGATCTGAAACATAGAGATTCGTCAAAATCTAGAATTCGAATTTTTCGACGATTACAGTATTTTCTCTATACTACGTATACGAGAAAGAAATAAAAGAATACGAAAACCAATAATTGCAATGCAAATGCAAATATGTATAGGGCCTCTGGAGTGAATAAAATTAGAATATTTTTAAAGACGACATACGTACTTCCAAGTTGAATGACATATTTTTAAAGGATGTTTCCGGATACACTACAAGGTCTCCTCAAAATGATCTCGCATACTCTCTAATAAAATTGTCATGCCAAAGAACTCCTTACATGGCATTGGTGTAGAGTAGCTACGAAATATAAACTTTTTGGCGTACATTCAGCGTTTTTAGTGAATGTATCGTGACATCCTTGGCGAGTTGTTTGGCGATTCATTCCTGGCATTCGGTTAATAGCATCCGAAAATCGAATGTGTACTTTAGACACGTTTTTCTCAATCGATTGAATCAAACATTTGACATAAAACTGCACTTGTAGCCACGATATCCCACACTAAATTTGATATATTTAAGTCATTTCGTTTTTGAATTATTGAGTTTGTATTTTTCTGAAAGTACAGTAGTTACTGTCCAAACTTAAATGAGAACAACCAGACTGACAGACAGCCTATCTCTGAATGGATTTTGTGCAAAACTTAATAGAAATCTGCAAATTTAGTGTAAAGACAGTCTATCGAATTTCACCCATGCAGCTCAAAGCGTTTTTGTATTTTCTTTGTCAGAAACACATAGATGGACATATGGACATTTTCTGAAACTGTGGTTTTGTAACTTAACTTTTGATTAAGGTTATTGTAAAATAATAAAGATCCAGAAAAAAGTTACAGCTTAACGCGAATGTTTGCCATGTACCCAATTCTCCTGTCTGGCCAATAAAGGGCAGGGACGTGAGAGGTTATCACCCGAAGAAGCCAGAGAGGAAAATGGGAAAAGCGAGGGGAGGTATCGAAAGTTATATATAATAATATTTTTTTTTTAATTTTCAAATTTTCTAATTAGCCAAAGGAAAACAGCTTTAGAACCGACCGATTTCGATTGACTGATTTTCAGATGAAAAAAAAACCCATCGTTTTTCTAAGCATCGAAGCATGCGTCATTTGATAGTCAGAGGATTGCTTCAAACCGGTTTAAACTGGTTAATAACTTAAATTAATTAAGACAAACAATGACTTAAAAAATAATAATGTTCTCACATGATAATATGAAATTTGGAATACTAGATTTCAGTTTTTTTTTTTTAACTTTTTAAATTTAATTGATTTTTTTTTTTTTTTTCATTTTTGCGAAGACATTTTTAAGTTTCAGTATTACCAGAAGTGGACAGATTAACCATAATGCCAAAATTTGAGAAACGAAGGTACTTTTATTGCACAATTAGTAATTCTGTGGGGAGTCGGTTACAATAAATTGCCTTCTAAAATTCTTCGGACGTATCTTCATTTCAGTTGTATCCAAAGATTCGTTATGGCGTCTGAAAGTGAGCCAGTTCACGCCATCAGCGGAATTTTCGTGCGGTCCCCTGTGGTACAGGCCATTCAGGTTTGAGTGATGGCAACCTCCGTACCACCAACTGCCTTTGTATTTTTGGGAACAATTTTCGTCCCTATGGCTATCATTATCTTGGTCTGTCGTAGAAAATTTTTGTGTGTTATGAGCAGCAATCATGGAATCCCCTGAAAAAGAAAACAGATTTTTGAGATATGAATAACATGAAGCCTAATAAATAAATCACAAACTGACTACTCCAACCCACCAGAAGGCACACAGAAAAACTTAAATGGCCGGCCCGCCGCAATAGCAAAATTGACGGGAACTATGAGTCCTAAGGACCATAACCGGCTACGGTGCAACCCTTCACTAAGAAAGTACGTCCCGTCATCGATGGAAAGTAATAAAAAAAATCAACCTCCGTATTTTGATGAATCGGCCTGTTTAACCCTTTCACTCCTGATCCGACCGAACCGGCCGGGCAAATTCTATACTAGGTTGCCAATTTCCATTTCAAACGATGAGTTTAGGATGTAGAACGAGAATGCCCTTGGTGATAACTCGTTTGTCGGAAGACGTTACTTTGAAAATCTGCTTTTTTTTTTTAGCTCAAACTATTATAAGCGTTTATATTAGAATAATCCTATGCAATACGTATGTATCAATTAGTCATTTATATTTATTAACCGTATAAATCGAAATACGCACATATAAAATTTCGATTGTAATTTTAATGACTTAAGTAAATGTTCGAAACGATTATTTTGTTGTAGTTGTTTTGTTGTTTATTTTTAAATTTTTTTAAATCATTCGATAAATTCATGTTGTTTTGGTTTGGGGTTTTTGAAGCCTCAAAATGCACGAGTAGGAAATTGGCGATTTATAGCTTTTTAGGCATGAATTTTTCGCCTTCAGGATTATTAGAAAATAAGTCAGAGTGTCACATTTTGGCGAATTATTGCCAACAAAAGATTACAACTTGGCTGAATGTACCCGATTCTTCTGTCTGACCGAAAAAGAGAATGATTGTAAGAAGTTATCGCTAGAAGAAGCACAGTTCAATTTTTTTAGCTGGCAAAAAATGCTTTGCAGCTTAAACGATTTTGAGATGGGGTGGGGTGGGGGAATCAATCCTTTTCACAATACAATAATCACGTCATCATTTCAAACCAGTTTAAACCAGATTTTAGCAAAGAAGAATAAAAAAAAAAAACATTGCTTTTTAAATATTGACGCATGCGTAATCTGAGAGTCACGTGATTGTTTAAAACCGGTTTAAACTGGTTTTTCAAGAACAAAATTTTAAAAACAAAAATTAAAATTAAAAGAACAAAATTTTAGAACTCATTGATTTTGAGATGATCAAAAACCATCACTCTTCTAAATGTTGGTGATTGCGAAATAGGAAGAACATGATGTTTTTCTGTCGGATTGATAGCACGTGACTTACAAAAATAATATTCTCACATAATAACTTGAAATTTGCGACAGCAGATTTCAATTTTTTAAATTTGAGCTTTTGTCAGCGTGATGTCAACGTGCTGATAGAAGCTATTTTTAAATTTTTTTTTTCTAAAAATTTTTTTGAACTTGAGCTTACTTGAACTGAATAAATGCACTTATTCTTTAAAACTTCTTCATAAACATACGCCTATTAGGAACGGTTGTTGAACGGTTATTTTTTTTAGCAGGCAAAAAAAGTTTTAAAGCTCGAACAATTTTGAGATGCAAAAAATCTTTTTCTAAATATTGACTTCACGTGATTGTTTCAAACCGATTTAAACTGGTTAGTGATTTAAATGAAGTAAGACAAACAATAACTTTAAAAAAATAATAATGTTAAAAAATTATCAAATTCTTCAGATACTGAATGCATCGCGTACAATAATCTGGGGGCATGGTAATGCCCCCGCCAAGTCGAGCAAAAATAAGCGGCACGGCCGTACCATCCTTTTCTCGAAGCAGTTCAAGCCATTTTCGACCCCCTATAACTTCGTTGTGAATAAAACTAGAAGCCTAAATTTTCAGTAACCAAGCAGGCATGAAATAAACACGGTATATTTCAAATTTCATTAAATTTGAACCAGTAGTTTCAGAATTATAACTAGTCAAAATTTGTGAATTTTGTCACTGACTGACTGACCGATCATCAAAATTCTAAGGCACTTCTAGCAGACATAGAAGCTTCAAATTTAGCATGCAATTAGTGTTTAGTGTATAAATCAAGGAAAAACTAAAATATGCGTGTAATAATGGATGGATCGATAAATTTCTCGAAGTTTCGAGCATTATCCATTTTGTCGGCAAACTCGTCGCCAAGTCGCCAAATGGTCGCTAAGTTTATCACCAAGCTCTGGGATCACTGGCTCGGCATCCGACAGCATCCAATACAGATTACTGTAAAACGATCTTTCTTATGATGACACTATTCACGCTGGGAAGCAAAATTACAGGTTTGTAACAATATCTAATTTGAAATAATTCAATTGGAAGCCGTGGAAGCTGCAAATGCAATGGTTGATTTTCAGAGAATTAATCTGGTAGAAGAGCAAACTGATCTTCAAAGTATGATCTCAAAACTTAATGCCGATCAAAAAAAAGTCTTCGATGTGATCACAAATAAAATGGACACAACTGATAATAACGCTGACGTTTTACGCTGTTTTGTGAGTGGAACTGGTGACACTGGAAAGTGCTATTTAATAAAAACTGAAAGTTTGGATTAAGACGTATTTAAACAAAAAAGTGGCAGTTAGTGCTCCAACAGGAAAAGCTGCATTCAATGTGAATAGATTGAGTATACATAGACTATTGCAGCTGCCTGTAGAACACAAGCAAACACCGAAGTACAAGCCACTTTCTAATGAAGTGCTCCAAGTTCTGAGATCAGATTTGAAAGAAGTAGTGTTATTTATCATAGACGAAGTGTCGATGAGAAAAACTGTAGCTGAAGCTCAAGAAGTAGTACCGGAAAAGAAAAAGAGGAAGACTACATACAAAAATAAGAAAAAGACAATCTACAAAAAGAAATGAGATGCCATCAAAAACATAACTTGTAAAATAACCAAGTCTGGCAACTCAATTCTTCTATCGTAAAAAGTTGTGAGATCCATGTAATACCAAGTCGGTCAATTCATTCAGTCCCTACTTAAGGATCCTTCTGTCTTAAGTTATTACGTAATTAGCTAACCTAACAACATCTTATAGTGACCATATCAATATTAAAAATCTTTTATGGTTTAAATAAATAGATTGACTTGGCAATCGCACTAAACAATCTAATTTAATATAATATATTAATGTAATCTAATTTAATGTAAAGATGCATTGTGTTTTCATACGATGGCCAAATTAGTCTATTTATTTAAACCATAAAAGATTTTTAATATTGATATGGTCACTATAAGATGTTGTTAGGTTAGCTAATTACGTAATAACTTAAGACAGAAGGACCCTTAAGTAGAGACTGAATAAATGGACTGACTTAGTATTACATGGATCTCACAACTTTTTACGATAGAAGAATTGAGTTGCCAGACTTTGCTTTTTTTACACGTTATGTTTTTGATGGCATCTTTTTTTCCAAAATATAGACCGGTGCAACCGGTTTGCAAAAATATTTTATTTCAGAATTCAAAGAAAATTCAGCAACAGAATCTCATAAATATTCGAAAATAAGTCTTTTTAGATAAAATAGTCGTGATCAATGAAATTTATAATTTTAACAAAACAAATCAGGTAATTGTAACTGTATCACAGTACCGTTTATCAAGTCAGCGATCCTGTTTGGCGACTTAGCATTGTTGACATCTTGGGCCATGTAAAAGTGACACCAAACAAGAATTTTACCTATGCTATACAATCATTAATAGAAATTATTTAAATACAATTATTTCCATAGCAAGATCGAAAAAACTTCAAGATAAATTAATGTATATGATATGTTTCTATCAAAAGCAGATATCCTACCTGCATTTCCGCTGTAGTCCCGGATATGTAACTTGTATTTTTGATCTTCGTCATCAATCCAAAATATGTCGTAGAAGGCGTGTCTCTTTTCTCCACCTACAGCCTTCAAATCGAATCGAATCGAGTACACTCTCTGATTAGTCAAGGCAAATATGTTATCATTTCCTGTAAATCAACCAACTATAATTTAGATATCATTTAACGGCGACCAAAAAGTGCCAAGTAAAAATTTCGCCAAAATATAAAAATATACTCAAGTACATAATTGTTTATTATGAAAAATTTTAAAGTCGCGGATCATATGCTATATAGTTTGAAGATTGAAATCGCCAGATTAGCGAAATGTTTTCTTGGCGCATTTTGGTCGCCGTTACAACCAAAAAATTCCTTTAAATTTACTAACGCTTTTATATAATAAAAAAGACGAGAGTCAAACTTTATGAAATATATATTAAAACTAGCTTTTACCCGCGACTTCGTACGCGTGGAAATAGATTGGAATTTATAGCATCAATGGCGTTACCTTTTGTTACTCCTGCGCATGCGTGAATTTTCAACGCCAATCGGGGCAACACAAAATCATGAATTTTCTACGCCAGTTGGGGTAACGCAATATAGATTATAAATTTTTAATTTCCTTTATTCTGTTTCATTTTAATTCAGAAGTACTTCAGAATGAATCCGAAAGATCGATTCATTCACAATGTTTCATTTTAAATGTATCGAACACTAAGAAAACAAAATGAATCGTTTAAAATAATAGTCAAAATCATGTTAAGCCTAATCTCATTGGCGTGGGGGAAAAAAAAACTCTGAAGCTTTACTTATTTGGCGATTTTTGGCAGATTTTTGACGGGAAAAATAGTTTATACTTAATAAACAATTAACCACTCAATGAAACGGAATAAATAGTAGCCTATGTCCTATTCCAGACTATAATCTATCTCTCAGCTAAATTTCATCCAACTCTGTTCAGCCGTTCTGGCGTGATTGACTAACAAACAACCATCCATCCATCCAAACTTTCACATTTATACTAGTAAATACAATTTAATTACAAAAGCATTCAACTAACCTAAAAACAATTTATTTACGTAGTATACCTGAAATAAAACAAAGCAGCAAATCAAGTCCGTGTTTCTTTAAAATCAAATCAAGTCTATTTTATTTATCGATCGAGATTAAGATAGCTACAACAGTATAATACACATAATTTTTAAAATGAAAATACAGTTGTCAACAATCAGAACACACTGTGCATTACGCCAGTTGGGGTAACGCAATACAAATTAGAAATTAGAAATTTTCAATTTCCTTAATTCATGTTTTATTTTAATTTAAAAGTACTTCAGAATGAATCCGAAAGATCAATTCATTCACAATGTTTAATTTTAAATACATCAAACACTAAGAAAATAAATAGAATCGTTTGAAATATTCTGTCGGAAACACGTTAAGCTTAACCTGATTAGCGTGGGGAAAAAAAATTGAAGCCTTACTCATTTTTGCAGGGGTTTAGCCTGAGATTTTTGGCTGGAAAGTTAGTTTTTAATTAATAAACAATTAACCACTCAATTAACCAGAATAAATAGTAGCGTATGTCCTATTCCAGACTATAATCTACCTCTGTGCTAAATTTCATCCAATCCGTTCAGCCGTTCTGGCGTGATTGACTCACAAACAACCATCCATCCATCCAAACTTTCACATTTATAATAATGGTATAGATTAGTGTATATAGAGAATACAACAAAAGTTATTTTAATACTATATGCGAAGATCAGGGTTAAAAACTAGGCAAGAAAGAAACAATGAAACTGATTTTCTTAAAAATGGTCAACTACTAACATCAACATTTTTCCAACACTAAATATGTTCATTTTTCAATCTAAAATTTCAAGCATTAAAAAGTACATTAATTAAATAAAATATTATTCAAAATGAATATTTTAATAATTATATTAGGAGTTTATAAGTTTCGGAAAGCTTTCTTCCTAAATTTTCTTATTATATTTTGCAGCTTCATTAAGTACAGGTGTAAAAACTTTCAATGGAAGTCAGACACTGCGCACGGCATATGTTTACAACTGACTTTACCATTCAACAATCCCTTAATGAGTTATCTAGCCTGAAAGAGGTGGATAATTCTCCTATGAATGAAGATTGAAAAAATAATCCAAATTAGACAAATTACATATTTGCCATGAACAACTTTAGAATTAAAAAGTTTTAAACGGCTGCAATAACAGCTTAGAAGTTTGTTCTGAAAATTGATTTTCAATCTTTATTTTCGATGAATTCCTGATTGTATTAGAAAAATGACAGTTATTATTTTCATCATATTTATGCTAGCTTTGATGGACGACATGATACGGATATATATCCAAATTTAATTTCCTTTCTATTCTGCAATTTCAAAATTCCGTATTGTGCATACTTATTTCAGCGATCATTCCTTAATTTGAATGCTATTTTGGCAATTGCCTGAGCGATGATCGAACCTGCGGCGCTAAACTCCGTAGCCGCGTAACGTAACCACTAGATAAAAGTGATCACCTCTGTCCAGAGGCTGTTAACTGGCTTATGAAGCTAGCGTAACACTATTTCTAGATTATATATTAGTATTGATAGATGTCCAAAAAACATCCGTAAACCTTACTATATCTATACACGTATGGAAAGATAATAGTGGTTATTATTTGTCTTTTGTTTAATCGTTAAATATTTATCTTCAGAAATAAAATCAAAAAGGATTCATTCAGATTTAATCCACTACTTTATTCGCAGCCCGCATTTACACAGCATAAAAAGAATTCTCTTGAACTTTCGCCTCGCGCTCAGTTACTTGTACATTCTCAAAGGTGCGTATGCGAATGGAGAGGTCGGCTTTACCACACATGTAACACTTATTGGATAACTTAAATGAGCTGAATTTTTTTCCTACTCTCTTTAATACTTCCAACATCAATCAATATGAAATCAAAAAAGAAACTAATAGAGTTCGGGGTGAAATATTCTTTTCTTAAAATCTTTTGCTATGAGGGATCTATTTTCCTTTTCATCTTGGTGATATGAATTAATTTAAATACCTTCTTAAAGGGATTTCAATCTCTTTTTTAAAAAATCTTAGAGACAGTCAGTATGATATATATGTGAACCCTCATCTATCCCTCAAATCTATCATTTCTACCTGATATAAAATACATTATTTTTACAATAAAGGATATGATCTGAGTTACAGAATAAATTATAATGATATGTAAAAGGAACTTACACAACAAAGCTAGATATTGTCTTTCTCTTATAGGTTTTTTAACATTGCAGAATAATTGGTGAAAATTCTTTTACATTTAAAAATAAATCTATGGTTGTTGAAATTGTCATACGTCTTCTTTGCATTTTAATGGTAGGAACGGGCATCCCAAAATTAACCCGAGATTTAATTTGCCACCAATCGTATAGTAAAGTGCTGGAAACACTATTAAAAATATTTGGCAGCTGATAATTTAAAGTTAGTAAAAAAAGAGCATTATACGATAGAGCAACGTATTTTCATTGTTGAACAATATTTCAAAAATAATGAAAATCTGGCAGACACAATTCGAAAATTTATGAATTGGCCCTCTAGATTGTGTGATTTAATACCATTGGATTTCTTTTTATAGAGTTATTTGAAGTCAAAGGTCTATGCCAACAAGCCAACAAGTACGCGTGCATTGAAGGTGGAAATGCAACTCTGCATCAACGAAATTCAGCCACATTCATGCAAAATGGTCATGGAAAATTTCGACAAAAGAGGGCGTAGGTGCCAGAAAAACTGTGAAGACCATTTGCCCTATGTGTTATTCCATACATAATCCTATCCTGTGCACTTAACGATTCAATAAAAATATAAAAGTTTAAAGAAAAGGAACTGTTTTTTTTTTTATTTAAATATTGTTTTACTACGTTGTTCTATCTTGTAATGCTGCATTTTCACTAACCCTAAACTATCAGCTGTCAGATGGGTTTTTTTAATAGGTTTGCTTTTCTGTACGAATTTTGGCAAATTCAAATCGTGTTTTAATTTTGGGACACTCTTTATTTACTTTCTGAAGGAAATCTGGAAATGCATACCTAACCAGAAATCTTTTTCAATATCTCCGAATCCGTTTTTGTAGCTTGACCAATCTTTGAAGAAGTAATCCTTTGGCCTGTTGAAATTTCCTCTTCTTTGAATCACCTGTAAGAGTATTTAGGCTTTAAAAAATAAGACTCAATGGCGAATTCTAGACTTCAGGACATAAAAACAGTGAGTTCGAAAAGTAATTTCTACAGAAAGTTGACTATTACACTGGGATGATACGTATTGCTTTTGTAGGCGATAAACTTCGGGTAGATTTAAGATTGAAGTATGTTGGCAAAATGAATTAATTTCAAGCTATAGTTAGCCAAACGAGGTAAACATTTCATTTGCAAATGTAAACTAGGGGAAATGGTCATCCTAACACTTCCTCGCAATAAAGTGTATCTCGAGAATGCCCTGTGTGGTGTTGGCGCAAAATAGTTTCGAAAAATTAACCTTTGGCGTGAATTGGCATTTTTACTGTACTATCGTGTCATCCTTGGCAAGTAATTTGACAATCAATTGTTTTATCCGCCATCTAAAGACCCAATGGACCGAGCAAGAAAATGGTGGTAAAAAAAAAGGACTGAATCTCACAATCCATCCTCCACCGTCCGTGTCCATGTCACAGTACACTTCCAAAGGCTTTCTATCGGTCACTCTGCTTCTCGGCCAGACAGTGTATACGCCGCTGTGATTGTGGCCACTGCGCAACACCTCTTCGCAGTCCATCGGAGGGCATGATTTCTCCGGAAGTATAGTTTTACCTGAAACAAAAAAGTAAAATATTTTTAAGAAGTGCAATATCTATGCAGGTTCAATGTCTAAAGTCGGAAGTAAGAAGAAAGTAAAATTGATTCAATTACGATTTTAGCTTCCATGAAAAGGCGATAAACGTATAATTTAGCTTTTCCATAAACATTGAAAATGGTTTAAATTTCTTTTGAACGAGGAGACATATTGTTGTAAATAAAGCATAAAAAGCTATTTGAAAATTATTTAAAAGTACGTAAAACTTAAGATAAATTTGTAGATCATTTTCTGAAACTTTTCTGAAATTCAAAATGATAAAAAATTGCTTTTTGTGTTAATACATTTGAAAATGTATTAACATATCTTTAATTTTTAATAAATTAAATATCTAATAACAATTCAAAATAATCTTTCTGTGGTGACCATTCCCGAACTTCAATACGTATTTGGCCAAATTTGATAAATCTAGGTTTGAGTGTCGGTCTTTTTAAAGCTCCCAACACCACATTGGACACGTGCGGATGAACATATATAGACATATACACACTTTTATTATTAGTAAAGAGGCGAGACAGAAAAAAATAATACTCGCTTTCAGGAAAAGATCGCTTCGCTTTGGCAATTAAGTCTACAGCGACATCTAAGTAGGATTTGGATCTTTCATGGCGATCGCATTGTTCTTCACTTCCGAGGATTTCGGAAGTACAAAATGACAGAAAGACCACCAGAGACAGGATCTGAGACCTAAAAATTAAAATGATACTTTAACAAAAGGCATAAATACAGTATAAATTTATTTTTCAGCGATTAAAAGATAAGTTCTCAAAATACCAGGAAATGTTTTGAATTCAGCGTTTAGTTCTTGAGGAGGCATAGAGAAGGAAATTGGAATTTTTTTGTTAGGATATCTTAAGTACAGGAAAATTGTTCATAATGGGAGTTATTTTAAATAACCAGCGTGTATGGTCTCCCCAAAACTTTTCTCGCATTCTTCTTCATAAAGATGCGCATTATACAATCCTGAGAGACCAGTAGGAATTGTCATGCGATCAACTGGGTGATTATGACAAGACTGCACACTGAAAAAATATCGGGTACTTAACTTTCTGCGACGCAGATATAGGGACAACTGTTGATAGATTACATATAAACTCTGCACTGGCGAAGTGCGGAAAGCTCCAGAACATATTCTTAAGGCAGAGTGGTGTATAGAGCCCAAACTTCTCAAAACACTAGAGCGAGCGAAACCTTACACCTCGCATCCGTAATCGATAAGTAAAAGGACCACAGCCGCATAGGCGCGAAGTAAAGATGTACGATCTGCTCCCCAGGATGTAGTTCAGAGGACTTTTAAAATACTGAGGGACTTCTCACACATCATCCGTGAATGAATGACATGCGGAAGAAAATTGAGTTTTCGATCAAATACTACTCCTAAAACGCTTACCTCATCAACAACTATTATGATAATATCACGGATATGAATTACAGGGTCTGGATGGGGGCTTTGTTTCCTACAGAAGTAGACACAACGGCTCTTTTCGGGAGAGAGTGTGTGCCAATTTTCATCATACCAGTTTGTAAGCTTGTTAACAGCTTTCTGAAGATGTCGCTCAATCAAGGCCATATTAGATATCTGACAAGAGATCTGCAGGTCATCAACGTACAGAGTGCTAGTGACAGATGCTGGTAAAACATGAAGTATTTTATTTAGATGAATAAAAAGTATTAAACTTAAAACACTTTATTTAGGGACACCCTCACTTTGCATAAAAGGATGAGAAAGCATTTATCCTATCAGAAAGTTAAAAATACGAATTTTTAATAAATTTTGAATCAAAACTGGCAGATTGCCTTTCAAACCCAAGTCAAATAAAGAGCGGAGAATACCATAACGCCACGTGCGATCATACGCCTTTTTGACATCAAAGAAACGAGATGATTTCTCTAGACAAAAGCGTTGCGAATTTCCGATTCCAGAATGACAAGGTTATCAATCGTAGACCTTCCTCGACGGAAACCGCTTTGTGAGGGTAAAAGGCATTCATTCCTCTCTAATGCGTATACAATGTGTGCATTAATCATACGCTCTAATGTTTTGCACATGCAACTGGACAAAGCGATCGGTCTGTAATTCAAAGGATTATTAGAAACTTTTCTAGGTTTAAGAATGAGAACTACAATTGCCTCCTACCATTGTGAGGGAAGATTTTGCTCGCACCATATTCTGTTAAACAGTCCTAAAATTTTCAAAACAGAAATTTCGTTTAAATGACGAAGCATGCTGTGTGTAAACCCGTCAGGTCCTGGACTGGTGTCACGAGCCTGAGAAAGAGATCTCTTCAATTCAAATAACTGAAATTCACAGTTATATGAAAGAGGTATGTGTGTTTTGAAATTCAATCGTGTATGCTCAGCTCGTTTCTTAGTCGCAAGGAAGGCAGGATTGTACGAGTTGGAGTTTCAAATTTCAGCAAAAGTTTCACCAATAACATTTGCAATGTCAAAAGGTGAAGAATACGAATTATCTCCTGTTTTTAATACAGGGAAGGCAAACTCTTTACAAATGCCATTTACCGCTTTTACTTTCCACCATAATTGTGCGTTACTTGTTGTTGACTTAATTGAACTGATACATTTCCGCTACGACTCTTTTTGACTAAGACGTCGGATTCGACGAGCTTTTGCCCTTTCCCTCTTGAATGCAAAAAGATTTTCCGAGGTAGGATATCTGCGGAAAATGCCCCATAATTTTCTTTGTTCCTTATAGGCAGTCTGACAAGCGATGCTCCAGCAATGTTTACGAAATTTTCGTGGATACGATGAATGTTTTGGAATTGTCGCATCAGTCGCACTGAGTATACAATCGATGACATTTTGCATAGCATCCGTTATATTATAAGAAGAAACCATTGTCTCGGTAATCGAGTCAATGGTTTGACATGTCTGGAGAATGGTCTCGGCATGTCTGGAGAATGTTTCCCAGTCTGTCCTTTGAAATATATATTTCGATGGACTTTGGATCGCTTTTCCACCATCAGCAAATGAGATTATTAGGGGAACGTGATCGCAGTTATGAATATCATCTTCAACTGTGATATTCAATGAAGGAAATAGTGATGGAGAGCACATAACCAGATCAATAGAATGAAACGTATCAGTGGGTTCATGGAAGTATGTTTTTTCCTCATTATTGAACAGACAGAGACAGTTATTAGAAAGGAATTGCTTAATCTGACGCCCACGGAGGTTAATACTGTCGGAACCCCATAGGATACTGTGACCATTGAAATCACCCAGTAATATGAAGGGTGTTAGAAGCTGGTCGACTAAAATATTTAGTTCATCTTGAGAGATGACGTCATTTGGAGGCAGGTTTATGCAGCGGACCGTAACTAAAGTTATAACATGAACCTGGATAGCCACAGCCTACAAAGAAGTGTATAAGTTAGATTAGTGCTGGGATAATTGTTGTAGGAGAAGATATATATGCCTCCAGAGTTTGAAACACCAATATCAATATCCCTATCCACGCAACCCCGTAACTATAATTCCTAGTTAATTAAATATTAATTAATATTCAATATTCCTAATTAATCAATATTATTAAATATTATTTATTACAAATTAGTTTCATCATTTAAGAAACGAACCAGCACTGGTCGAAACTTTATAGAAAAAGTAATACATACAGTCCATTTAGTAATCTACATTTAATATTCTACAATAGATATTTTCAAATTTCACATATTTCCAAAATTATTTCTTCTGCAGCAGCAACGCGCCGGATACTAGCTAGTATTATATATGAAATACAGAAAATACAGATTTTGCAGATCTTGGTTTTATGCTCTTGCTGATGAAATTGCAAAACTTTATATATAAATTTGAAATGCTATTATTACTTCAGTCTTCTAAGCTAGTCACAAAATTTCATACCAAATATGATACAGACCGACAGAGAGTCAATTCTTTATTGGATTTGACTTAAAATTGATAGTTATCAACATTATAGATGTTAAATATGTGTAACGAATTTTATCAATCTAATTCTCTACGTATAGTAACTATCCTGTTAATTTATTCGGAACAACATCCGGGCAGACGGATTTTTCTGAACAGATTTTATTCAAAATTTCATAAAAATCTGCAAATTTGATATAAAGACAGGTTTTAAGTTAACTTTGTCACAGACAGACAGACAAACATTTTCAAAAAATGGGTTTTTCGAACCCAGGGAGGTCTATAACGTGGAGATTCATCAAAATCTCGAGAACGATAAAGTAAAAATGTCTTTTTTTTTAAAACACATATGATACTCTTATTGAAGGAGTTTGCATTTTATAAAATCTCTAGTTATATTATTGTCAAGTGTTCATTTCTTTCGTGAGAATCAAAAAGCGAAACCCTTTTTTTCACATCAATCCAAAAGTTTTAAAATCTTTTTTTGCATGAAAAGCAAGCAATAAAGTAATCTGAATTTTATTATAATTTATTCTTTTTACAGTTTAAGATCTAAGCCACAAGTTAATAAGTTTCTTATACGCCATTATTCCCGATTAAAGAAGCCTATTTCCTTTGTAAGCTTTTCATTTTCTCCGATTTTGATGAAAATCTTTTAATATTTTTTTAAAAAATCTCGAGTTTGAATTTTTTTACGATTGTTATGCTCTCTCTGTACTATGTATACGAGAAATTAAAAATTACTTTGAAGTAAAACTGATATCACTGAATAGTCTATTATTTTAGTTTGAAATCGGTCTATAAATAGTTCTCGTTCAATTATAGACTTCGAATATATAAAGCTAAAATATTCATTGATTTATAATACAAAATTTAAATAAAAAATTATAAAACTTTTTCATAATGGACGTCTATTCCTTTAAAAATTACTTAATTTAACAACCTAATTACATATAGGATTTTGCAGATAGTATGCCAGCCTATAAGCTTGATTTTAGCTTTTTAAAAATTGCATCTTTAGCTGTATACTAAAATTCACTTACATGGCTAGATGAGTGTCTCCTTACGCGATCGAAGAAAGACTGAATTCATCAGACCGTTGCTTTCCACAACTTTCATAGGAAAAATATTTGTTTTATTATTGGAATCATGTTACTCATTAGGTTCGTTTAAATGGTGACTGCTTTAAAAAAAGAGAAATGTGAAACTGGAAATCCCTAGTTACTTTCAATCATCTTGTTGAAGGCAATTAGAAATTTCATCTCCTTTCAAATCATTTTGCTATATGAAATGTTGCAACGTAAACGCGAACTCAATGACAGCTTTCACCTTTTTCTTTTTATGTAAAAAATGAATAGTATGGAAGTAAACTTTATGCATAATGGATAAATCTATGAAATTCAGATAGAGAATCTCTTTGTGTATTTAGGAAATATACATCTAATTGCAAATTGTTTCACGTTTGTATTGCTTATGTATATTTTAATCTAATATATAAAAATCTCATGTCACAGTGTTTGTGTTCGTACTCCTCCGAAACGTCTCTACCGATTTTCATGAAATTTTTTATGAGTATTTGGTAGGTATGAGAATAGGTCGTAAAGTATATTTCATAACGCTAGAAAATTAGGTTGTTCCTATCCACGTTCACTGTACGCTGATGAGATCAACGCTTGCTTGAAATCATCGCCACTGTGAGATAACGTTGAAAAAGTCCAGCTAAAAATAAACACGCGCGTCCAAATGCTACAAGATCCATTTGCTGATACATTCTCGAACCAATTCTTAGATATCGGTGATGGAAACGTTGCTGTCTCATAAAATACTGGATGCATAAAATTGCCCACTCATTTCTGCACTATCGTTGATTCGCAAAATGCTTTCATTGACCGCATATTTCCCGATGTACGCACACAATACATAAATCATGCGTGGCTGGCAGGAAGAGCCATTTTTGGCAGCAAAAAATGTGGACGTCGACGATTTAAACTTCAAGATACAGGTATCATACAAGATACTTGGTATCATACAAATTGATCGATACAGTTTGCGATGCTAACGAAGCTGTAAATTATCCAACAGAGTTTTTGAACTCACTGGATTTGCCAGGCATGTCACCACACCTTCTACGACTGAATGTTGGATCTCCGGTTATTTTACTTCAGGATTTGAACCCACCATGGCTGTGCAATGACAATCGATTGGTCATTAAGAAATGGATGAAAAACATTATCGAAGTCGTTATTTTGAATGGTAAATTCCGAACCGAAAATGTTTTGGTGCCACGAATTCCAATGATTTTCACAGACGTGCCAATCGAATTCAAACGTGTTCAATTTCCTATTAGATTCGCATTCGCAATAACAATCAATAAGTCGCAAGGCCAAAAGATGTCTGTTTGCGGCTTAGATTTGGGGACGCCATGTTTTTCACACTTGGCATGTTCTCGCATGGGCAAACCATCGAGCTTACTTGTGTTGGCTGAAGACGGACTGAGAAAAAATATCGTACACTCAATTGCTCTTCGAAATGAATATGGATTTTCGTTATTTCATTTTTATACTTTAGAACAAAAAATATATTACTCTTTTTTCACTTTACGTTTAACTTTTAAGAGATCACACAATGTGTATGTTCGTTATGTTAATGAAATACATTGTATTGGGAAAATGAATGGCTGGTTTTTTTTTTTTTTTTTTTTTTTTTTTTTTTTTTTTTTTTATTGGCGATCATCTTCTATAGTGCTCCATTCCTCTTTCTGTCATAGATCCCATCCCCACACACTTACACAATGCATTCGTTAAATTATAAATTTTTATATTATTTATAAATTATTCAATAGAAATAATTTATAAAGCAGAAAACGTTTGCCGGGTCAGCTAGTTTTTATATATGAATTTCATTTCATTTCAGAAAAATTTTAGATCCCTTCCCCCATTTAGATTTATTGCCTGTTTGATATTGAAAGGAAAAATTTTCTTGCATACGAAGTACAGTAATCGTCAAAAAAATTCGAACCCGAGGTTTCGACGAATCTCCACTTTTCAGATCAACTCGAATTCGAAAAACACACTTTTCAAAAATGTCCGTCAGTCTATGACAAAGATAACTAAAAACCGCTTTGAGCTGAACGGATGATATTTAGTAGACAGTCTTTAGCCGAAATATACAGATTTCTGTCAAATTTTGTGTAAATTTGATCAGAAGGAGCTCGTCTGTCCGAAGATAAATTAACAGGATAATTACTATACGAAGAGAGTTAGATGGATACAATTATTCACACATCTATAATGTACAATTATTAACATCTATAATGTAAATACCTATGAAATTTTAAGCCAAATTCAACAAGGAATCGATTGTCTGTCGGTCTGCATTTCTGTACGGTCTGTATTGTAAAACCGATAATTCGAAAATACGATTAATTAAATATGTCAAATTTGGTAGGAGATTATGTGACTATTAGTGCAATTTTGAATCATTTTTTTCCAGTGAATTGAGAAAAACGTGTCCTAAGCGGAGATCCGATTTTTGGATATCACTAATTACATGCCAGAGATTAATCGCCAAAAACTCGCCAACGATAACACGATAGATTTAATAAAAAATGTTAAATTCACGCCAAATGTTAATATTTCGTAACTATTGTAAGCTAGTGCCATGAAAAGCGTTCTCTAGCATGACAAGTTTATTACAGAGTATGCGAGAAAGTTTAAAGGAGACAACTCTCGCTGCTTCCAAATTAAATTTTGAATAGAAAGGAAAAAATTTCAAGATTCATTAAAAGGTTAAAAATGCAATTGTTTCTTCGCTCAGGAACAAATTGTCATATTTCTTAAAGTATCAGCATAATCTTGAACAAATGATACGAAAAAATTCTAAACAAATGGTTTCTTATTTCATACCTATTTTTAGTAATTTCTCTTTAAAAAATTCTTCAGATTTTCAAAACATAATTGGAGTTTAACTGATATATTTCTATTTCATAGATATTTTTAGTAAAATCTGAAAGTCGTTGGCGAACTTTGGGTTTAGCTGCATGTCATTGGCATACATAATCTCTAGATTTAACAAGACATATTTAGTGGCTAATCGCTGGTTCCGATAAATAAAGCATTTTTTGCCTTCCTGCGTTAGGATAAGTTTGTTATTCGATTATATAATTTTGTTTCGTAATTATTTGGGCCTAATGTATTTGCATTTTTAGATTATAATGACGCCTTCTTTAATTAATATAATCCATGCCTATAAAACAAGACACTCTTCTTATCAAATAAAGATAATAAAATCTGCAATCCCAAATTTCAAGATTTCATGCGGTGCTATTATTTTTTTAAGTCACGTGTTATCAGTCTGACAGAAAACATCATGTTCTCACATAATTCATATTTCTCAATTACAACATTGAGAAAAGCGATGATTTTTTAACATCTCAAACTCAATCGATTTATAATTTATTTATTTTTTTGGTGAAAAACCAGTTTAAACCGCTTTTAACAAGCACGTGACTATCAATTTGTGCATGTTTCGATATTTAAAAAAAAAAGTGTTTTTTTTTTTCTTCAAATCTTAAGATTGTTCGAGCTCCAAAACTTTATCTCGATTCTAAAATGTTTTTTGTGAAAATACGGTTAAACTGGTTTGGAATGATCACGTGACTATTGTATTGCATAATCATCAACTTATAAAAAAGCGATGGCTTTTTTTTTTTTTTTTTCATCTCAAAATTATTCGAGCTCCAAAACTTTTTTTGCCAGTCAGAAAAATTGGAAATAAAAAAAAAATTATTATACATAACAATCGATACCTCCCCTTGAATTTAGTTTTCATTCCCATTTTCTTCTCTGTACTTCAGGTAATAACTTCTTACGACCCTGTCCTTTATTGGCCAGAAACGAGAATCAGTTAACTTTTTGTTGGAGATAAGTCGCCATGGGTAACAACCCTCCTTATCATTTTCTAATAACCGTAAAAGCGAAAAATTAATGCCTCAAAAGCGATAAATCGCCAATTTTCTACCCTTGCATTTTGAGGCACAAAAACCCCAAAACCAAAACAACATCATGTTCTCGCATAATAATTCAACATTTGTCATAAAGAAAGACAGTCTAATATAAATAAATATTTAAAATCATAGGATATGTTGGGCTATAAATGCTCAAATAATTCAGAAGAAATAAATTAAAACTTTAGACTTTGGAGCATCATAAATATGCAGCTCTCTCATATCTTTTATTTTTCTTTTTTGCAAAACTAACCTTAACATCTTATACTTTAATATCATTTCCACAATAGTAACCTAAAGTCGAATTAAATTATCAAAAATAAGGAATAGGAATAGTTAGGATTATTGCCTTCTGACCTCCAATAAAGACGTATTGTAAACTGCCAGTGTATTCACATAAAAAAATTGTTTTTGTTATTTGTGAATATATTTCGTTAAATATTTAATATTCTATAATAACTTAAAAAAACTAGGTTATAATTTGAAGGTTGAATAAGTAAAAGTTTCGCATGGTTTATTGGTTCATTAATAGTTAATGGAACTCAACTTTTATGTGAAAATGAATTATAATCAGTTTATATAATGGAAATAAACGCAGCTGAAGACCGTGAATTGATGAAAGAAATCGATCAATCAAATATTGATCATAATATAACAAACAATTATTTGGTGAGCTTTCATTAATTTAATTTTTAATATAAAATTTCCTCATTTTCTCCCATTTTTAATGGATACGCTAGGTTTTGAATAGAAATCGATTTAAACGTAAACATTAAAGAAATAAATCGATAAACTTTACGAAATTGATTAGGAAAAAAAAACTGTTTGAGTTTAAAAAGAAGCAAATTCTTGGCTTACTCTTTTACATTTGAAACCGGAAAAACATGGATAGCAATAAAGATTGTTGTATTTTGTGGTGTTTCTTCAAATTTATAGGCATCGATGTTTTAAAAGAAATGCGAGAATCCACAATTTGTGAAAAGGGTTCAAAATTCAAACGTTTTGGAAATAAAATTCTGGAAATCTTCTATCCTTTGATCTTGCATTTGATGCAAATATATGCAATATTAGGACTGTCAGTTCTTCATGATAATAAAATAGTAAATATTGAAGAAACAGTGTCATTTTGCCTCACAAATTGGTTATCAGTGGCACTTTGGCATGATATTAGAAGGAAAAAGAAATTGATCGGAAATTATATCATTACTTGCAATAATCTACTGCCAAACATAAAAGAATATAAACCTATTAATATTATCATTAACTTATGTTTGGTTCTTGCTGTTTCAGTACCAATTATCTTAGGTACTTTTTATTCTCTTGTCATCACTGAACATTCTCGCGAATATAAAATGTACTACAGCCTGATTTCAGTCTCCGATGATGACACAATTTCGTCCGATCTTGTTAGAAACATGATGATATTAATAACTTTTTCGAGCCATTTCATGCTGCCCACGATGATAGCCATACTCTTGGGATCATTATATTACAAAGCAAGCAATCTTTTAAATATTTTTAATGCAAAGCTGGTGAAGTTGAAGGAGATGGATCTCCATCACAGTGATGCTCTTAAGTTAATGAATTGCTACACTCTCCTTTTCCAGTTGGTGCATAGCGCTGAACGAGTGCTTTCATCCACTTCTTTCTTGCTGCTTTGTTCTCAATGGCTCAACGTATACATTGTGCTCGTTTCATTTTTCAAGATGAAAAACGAATCTTTTTCATACGCATTGTGTTGGGAAAACATCACTCGTCTGATTTTAGGATCCATCATTGTCACCTCATTTGTCTCGTACGCATCGAGAATTTCATTGCAAATTCTCGGTATCAGGATGAATTTGCAATTAATTCATAATTTTTTGATGGAAAACCCTGACAGGAATTACAAAGCGATTCAATATGTGCAGACCATGAGAAACACCGATTTTCCACAGATGACAGCTTTTAAAATAGTCGAGCTGAAACTAGCACTTATTCTCACGTTTTTTGGATCTGTGTTAACGTATGGATTGTTGGTTTTGAACATCAAAAAAGAGTGATAAAGATATTTTGGAAAGCAATAACTGTATCTTCATTTTACATCAATTCTATTGTAAATATTTACACAGATTAACAACTCAGGCGCAATATTGATTAGCAAAAAGATCTAGCATATGCATTCAAGCAATTTTATTTATTGTTCATTGTTCCAGTATCTTCAGTATTTCATTTTTTTTTCTCCAGTTCTTTGTTTTTCTTGAAATACAATTATCCACTTTATGTATTGTCTACCTTATGTTAACGTTATTTATAATTATAAATAACTATAATTATTTTGTACCAAACTATACATTTATTTTAAAATAAAACTGTTCAAAGAACAGAGAAGGCGTGGGGCTTCTGGGCGTTGGGTATATAAAATACAAATTCCACCTGGTCCAAAGCCAAACAATAAAAGATGACCCACCGCAATGCAAGACAAACTGAAGACAACTAGATGACAAAAGAAAATCATAGGCCATACAAAGAGAAATCGAGAACAGGGGCTGGTACATCTATATCTATCTATACTTATAATAAAGCTCAATGTGTGTGTGTGTGTGTGTGTGTGTGTGTGTGTGTGTGTGTGTGTGTGTGTGTGTGTGTGTGTGTGTGTGTGTGTTGCGCTCTACAAGACAAACCTTTCGACCTGCAGCTACCAAATTTGGCACGTGTATACCTCCAAGGCCGGAAATAAATGTGCACTTCGGTGCAATTTTTTTTAAATTTTTAATAAGAATTTTAAAAGCAAAAGTTATTTTTGCCTCATATTGAAGATCAAAAAATTATCTTTTACATGATACTAATATTTTAACTGACAAATTAAATTTCTATTTTTAATTAATTTTAAAATATAATTTATATTTTTTAACGATTTATTTCGTACAAAATAAAAATAAAATGTAACTTGAACGAACACGTTACGCTTCAATGGAAAAAAAATTAGCTTTTATCAACGTGTTGCCATCATATTGACAAAACTTCAAATTAAAAAGTCAATCAACTGTTATTGCAAATTAAACATATAAAGATGTAATTTTCAGCACGTGTCTTTAGGAAATGAAATAAATTTGAAGCAGGATATTTTATAAAATGTAAATGCAAATAAAAGATTTCTATGATGTTTTACAATATGTATATTATTAATTCAATAAATCAGTTTTATTTAAGTAAATATGGTTTTATATATATCCTTTCAAATCAAGGCCCAATGGCTAATTTGTAAACTTTTAATAATAGAAATGCATGTATTAAAATGGTCTAAATGAAGTAAATAATTATATTGAGTCTATAAATGCCCCAATAAATGGCGAATGTTTAGCTTTTATCTAGATCCTCCGTTCTGAGAATCATATTTAACAAAATATTCTTGAGGCATTAATATTTTAAATAAAAAGCGTTTCACTCCAATCAACTAAATCAATTTCTAAAATTGACTGATTTTTGAATATTTGAATACCACAATAAAATAAAAACGGGTGATTTTAGAACACTTCATCGACTTCTCAAAGATGATACCCCAATCAGCGTCCAGGGTTTTTCAAGATTGATTGGACTAAGGTTATGAAAATGTCGATTATTCTAAATTATTCTATTCAAAACTTCAAAAATCGATCAGATTTGATATCAGAAAAAAAGTTGTAGTGTCGATAATATTTCACAGAATATGATTCCTTACGACCTAAGGACTGTATAAAATTTCGACTTCGTAATTTTTGAAGTATATTTATACACCAAAATAAAAGAAAATATTGTTATTCCCGTCATAATAATTTTTGAGATATTGCATAAAATATGAAAGATATTCTGAAGTGCATATAAGATTTAAATACTGTACGCCTTTGTTTTAAGTACTTATATTTTTAAAAAATGCTTCATTTCTTGGTTTCAGTAAAAAACGTTTTTTATATTATTATTAGTTTAACCAATTCCACTTTAATTTAAAGTAGAAATTTTACAGGATCTGACAGAAAATTAAAGAGATACATAGTACATTAGGGCTTAAGCCTTTATTATAGTACGAGCATATAAAATGACATTCAAAATTTGACAAAATCAAATACTTGCCGCCTTTGGAGGCAATCTGGTTCACTAGGATTCATGCTTGCTGAACTTTACAATTCAATATTTTATTTAACTTGGTTTTTTCATGGGTTTTTTTTTAAGTAAAATGTTTTTAAACTTCAAATTTTAATAGCCCTGTAACTTATACTATTATAGAAGCCTTAGTCGATCTCTTCTATGTATCATATATATTTCTTTAATTTTCTGTCAGCTATCCTAAAATTTGAGCTTTAAATTGAAGCGTAAGTGATTAAACTTCAATTAATACAAAAAAATTTCAATGAAACCAAACATGTTTTTAAAAAATATGAATACAAAAAATAGAATCACTTAACATTAAAGTTCTATCTGAAGTGATATCTATTTATTTCTAATTCATGCAATATTTGAAAGAATTATTCAATAAAAATTTCTCTAATTCATCATAAAATTTATTATGAATTTTAAAAGTATTTAAATGAAGTAAATAATAACACTTTATTTTGCTTATGTCAATAAATTCTGAAAAAATTATATTCCTTTGATCTTATGTATCATTTTCAGTCAAATATTCTTGGCATTCCAACTTTTAAATAAAAAATCTATCTTCTGTGACCAAATCTGAATGAATTATTAAAATCTGAATTATAATAACTATTCAAATTTTTTTTAATTTTAGAATAATCAGCCTCACATCTGGGTAGGGATTGATATATTTTCTTTGGGTCTTTCAATGGAATGGTCTAAAACCGTGCATTTTTATAATATAGTAATATTTAAATTTTCATAATTCACATAGATTTTCCCAATAAAATAGGCATTTTCTTTTATTTAAAATGACAGCTTTCTCAAGAATATTTTACTAAATATGATTCATAATGCTGAGAGTCTGTATAAAAATATAAAATACATTATTAATAAGAACATTTATTGACTTCAACTGTATAAAATCTTAATATTTTCTTCATTTAGATCATTTTCCCTATTAGATATATATGTCAAATACTATTTAGAAATTAACTCCCAGAACTTAGATTACCGTAGATATCCCGTATACACAATGGGCCGCGGTGGCCTAGTGATACGATCTTAGCTCGTGAGCCGTAGGGTTTCAGGTTCGAAACCAGATTCCACCAAAGAACCGTCGTGTAAGGGGGCCTGTTGCACGCTAAATCCGCCAGGGCCAAACGTCCTCCCGCTGGTTGGTTTGGAGATGGGAGCGCCAGCTGAGGTGTCGTTCTCGTAAGGTCCATCACAAAATAGCCCTAATGTTGCTTTACAACGGGACGTTAATATAACTAAACTAAAACTGTATACATAATCCATGTTTGTAATATATAATGCAGAATTATTGAATAGGTCATCTGAAAAATATTTTAAAAGATCTCCGAAAAATGTTTCTTGTTTACCTAAAAAGCTCTTTAATATATATATATATATCATGCTTCATATTTATTTCATTTTTTTATATATGCGTGCTAAAAATTACACATTTTTAGGTTTAGTTTGCAATAAAAATTAACTTCATCTTTTTATATGAGGTTTCATTAACGTAAAAGCACAGTTTGCTTAAAAAGTATGGAGGAACAAAATGGATTCTTTTTGCAGCCCATATTTTTTTTATCCACAGTATATGCGTGCAAATGTACAGACAGATAGACGGTCAACTTCTGGTCGAATTTGGTTTCAAATTGATACAGATTTGCACTTTATTGACACAGATATTATAGATGTTAAAAACTGTGTACTATATTATCACTTTTGTTTTGTAAGTAGCGTTTTCAGGTGCATTCGAACAGACAAATAAATTTCTGCATTTCGTTCAAATTTTGATAAAAATCTACTTAATAATAAATAAAAAAAATGTGTCGTTAAGACCACGCACCAAATTTCATCCATTTACTTCTAAGCATTTTGGAGTTTTCATAATCACAGACAGACTTAATTTCAGAAATGTATTTTTCAGATTCAAAAAAAGAGTTGAAACCAGAAAACTGATCAAAATCTCGAGAACTTTTTTTTTTTTTTTTTTTTGACAATTACAATACTTTTCCTGTTTTGCTTTCTTCTTCTGTTTTTTAGGTCAAATGTATAAAATCCTTTAGTCAGAGTTCAACAATATGTTGTACTATTAACCATCGTGTATTTTAAAAAAGGAATTTAAAATTTGTAAACTGAAAATTCTGTCATTTTAAAACATGTAATAAATACGGACCTAAATATTGACCTAAGCGAAGTTAAGATCAACATTCAAATAGAATAATGAAATAAATAAAGCCAATAAAAAAATTGACACCAAAAATCAATCAAAGGTACAGCAAAACTCTTCCCTAAGGAATCGCTCTAACTGTAATTGTGTTGGGGATTGTATTTGTCAAAGTACAAGAAAAGTGTCATTAAGAGTTTTAGGATAATTAATTGAATAGGTGATTTTTCATCGCAGAAAAATAAAATGTAATTTCATTTCGAAAAACATAGGGTGCATCGGATAACTTAAAATAATACTATATAAATGTTATCGAATGCAGAGTTGATTCTAGATGAAAAATAAAATGTAAGGGTTGAACCGGAGTTTAACCCCCTTCTTCGCCGAGTTGCGATAACGCGCTAAAGCTGGCAATCTTTATTATGCACTATAATTGGACATCTGCTCCTTTGCTTTTGAACATTTCGCAAGACCGTTGTTGGCGATTTTTGAAAATTGTGCCAAGCAGGGGGTTAAACTCCGGCCGTACCAATATAAGTATATGAAATACATTTTAATTAGTTTCCAATTTGCATTTTATATAAAAGAGGTTATTTATACTTTTATTTAAAAAATTAAAAGGAAGCGATTGGGTTCATATAGTGCATACGAGATGCATAAATTCAAGAAAGTAAGATAGTAAGATTATCTGACGATGCATTTTATTTTATAATTTCAACAGTTGCTCCAAATGAAGAAGCACAAGAATTATACATTGCATATGCGTACATCATTACTGAAAAGATTTTTGATTATCATCAAGAATGGAAAAAAAATTTAGAAATAGTGTCTTTAATTATTTCTTTATTTTGTAGTTGAAACCTGAGAAAATATCTCTGAAATGAAACGAATAGAAATAATTCTAAAAAATGGAATGAGGAGTATACACTTCTTACTCAGTAAGTGTTAAAAATGGATAAACCCTTCTTATTGCTTATCCTGCAGCTTGAAATTATTTCATGTAAAAAATTTATTCTTTAATTATTGAAAACAGATTTAATTTCAAACATTCTTAAATATTGTATAGTAATATAAAACCCAACAAAGAAAAATTCTAATTACAAGAAAAATCTTGCATCTAATTGCAATTCTCTTGGTTCTGGTTATCGTATTGGCGAAGAAATTAGAGATCATAACTTGCGAATTCGAAGAGTGGTTCAAATCAAACTAGTTTGAGATTAGTGGGGGAATTGTAAACTACAGACATAAAAGATGCATTTGGATACGTCACTAACGCGAGTTCGCAAATTGTACAGACTAACTCTATGGCAAAGGATACCGACGTGCTCTGATTGGTCGATTTCATTTCGCACAGACTTTCTTTGCTGGAGCTGCTGCAACCCTGTTGCATTGTTTGGTTTCTACGTATTTTTTTGCCTGCCATTTTTCAAAATGGAGAAATTAAATCTTCCAAAGAAATACAATTATAAAATAATTGAGATTGATGAGAATGGAGCTATTTTTCGTATTTCAGATCTTGTAAATAAAGAATTAGCACAGGTAGCAATTTTTCTGTCTAATATTATTAAAATTAGACTTGAAAATTAAGCTTTTATTTTACAGAAAATGATCGGCCAGTTTTTTTTTTATTAAATTTTCACGTTAAAATCATTACCATAAAATATTTATATGCAAATATACTATATTTATTAAGATATTTAGATGACATTAAACGAAATAGAAATCATTATAATTCTTATTGAATATGCATGCAAATTAAAATAAGGAGATATTTATTTATTAATTTCGTATTCAAATTATTACCATAAGATGTCTATCTCAAATGCGCTATATTTGTTAATATATTTAGATTCATATAGTTATTAACAATATAATTATTAATCTTGATATTTGTTATTAACTTAATATGAAGATTTATAAATATATAAATAGTTTATACATTTCTTTTGAATACTTATTTCTTGCATTTCTGTAACACATATTTTAGGAATGGATTCAAGAATATCAACGAAGATCGGAAACAGTTTAGCACAGTTTTGTAAGGTTTGAGCCAAATAAGCGATAACTACACTATTATGAGTGCAAAACATTGCCAAAAAGATGCCAAGGCTTAAAGCAATCAGAGCACGTCGGTATCCTTTGCCATAGAGTTAGTCTGTACAATTTGCGAACTCGCGTCACTAACATAATATCTTGTGATACTTCAATACCTAAAGCTCTCCAGAAGTTCCGTAAATTGTAATTGATTGACGCATGCTGGTTGGTTGATGTTTAATCGCGTAAGAGCCAAATTTGGCTAAAATGCGCCATGCAAAAGGATTGACACATGCCAATACGCATGTAAGAAGAAAACTTATGGAGCATCTATCAGCCCTATCCAACAACTGAAAACTTTATTGACTTTAAAAGTGCCAGCGCATTTACATCAACTATCGTCAACTTTTAAACGCGAGCTCGGAAGTTTTAGCTCTATTTTGATCATAGTCAAAATAATGTTATAGTACTGAAAGAATATCATTGGTTAAGATCTCAGCTTCCCTTATTCGTTTCTGTTTTCAAATTTAATTGCCGAATGTTATGTAGAAAAAAACTTCGGTAATCTCCTATAGCCATCGTTGTCATTTCTTCATGTGTCATCTGTAATATGAGTTTGAAATCTTACCATTGCAGCTGCTCGATGAAAACATCATTGCGACAACATCTTGAATCTGAACTTGATTTTCAGACCAAGCCTCTTGCTAGACGAGGAACTGCGTCTTCACAGCTTTGGATTTGAACCCATCTGTGGGGTGTAATCAACTTTTTACAACTACCAATTTCGACATGATATAATAGAACCATTATTATCATTCTCAAGGTAATTGACTCTGCACAAGCTTGGCCAATTTCTCTTGTATTTCTGGATATCGGTCATTGATTTCAGCTTTAATCTTTTACTTCAATTATGATTTTTCCTGGACTTTTCAAGAATTTTAATTCCCTTGTTTCCCCGAAATTTGCTTGATTACACTCTTTGGACTTAACTGGCAATTATCTGCCTGAAGATTATTTTCATGGTCTTCCTTCATGGTGTTATTTTCTATATAAAATATCCTAGTTGTATAGTCTTAATTATTTTAAACTTACTTGCCAAATGTGTAGAATTAAAAGAACGTTATAAATGTTAAAACTAAATCTGCATATGTCCTCAACTTGGATGTGGGGGAACGAGGGATTGATTAATACCTTAATCGTCATGCCTGTACATCTTACGGGCATCGAATTACCGTTTCGTTTGTGAAAAGATAGGCAATTGGAGACTGGGAATAGCAACCTAACAACCTTTTTTTATTAATAGGAACAGGAAACAAGCTTGATTAAGTGATGGCCAAAACGTTACCTTAACCCTTTCTAGGGCCGTGGGAAGTATGCTTCCCACCAAATTGATCAATCTTTGTATGAAATGATGTAGGTTGGCATAAGTTCTGACAAATTTTTTTAGAAAGACAGAAACTTAGATGCTTCAGTTCTTTATCTTGCACAAAATGACGTGTCTTGATTTGTTACTTAATTATTAACTAAATTAATTAATGAATCAAATTAAATGTAACTAATAAGCTAAATGAATCCCTTTTCTTATTCTAATTTCAAGCCTAAAAATATTTTAACTTATGAATAGAAAAAAATGGCCCTTTAAGGGGTTAACAAAGCGTGGAACTTTAGGAAAAGATAGCGGTACAGTCGCATAATGGAGGATGACAAAGTATTTTAAAATAACATTTATTAAGATGAACAGTTTTAGAAAATATTTATATACAACCAATTGCTGCTATTCCATTGTATCATCACATAATAAAGACTATATAAATAACTATTTCAACATTTAATAAATCTAAAATCAGGTTATTGAATAGAAGGTCATTTGATTCCGATTACATATCTGTATATATAGATATTACGTGAAATGACCAATTCAAAAAAGTGAGAAGAAAACCTTGAGGAAAGAATATTTCGGATCTTATAGTTAAAAGTATGAAAATCTATACGAATTTAGAAATGGTTGTTACGGCGACTAAAAAGAGCCAAGAAAAAATTGTACCAAATTATAAAAATACATTCAACATTATTTATAATGAAACATTTTGAACGTGCGAATATAATTTGACGATTGAAATCGCCAAATTGGAGAAATATTTTTATGCCATTTTTATGGTCGCCGTATCAACCACAAATACCGAAATCGATGCATGATATCTCATTATTTAAATGCAGAAATTATAGCAGTTTCCCACTCTTATAAGTTGAAATTAATCTTTCTAATACACTATAATTCTAAGTACACAAATTACACAAAATTCACAAACATCTCAAGTGTTTCAATGGATTCCGAGTTGAATCAGACTTTGCCAAAATGGTGACATCCAACTGGATACGAAAAAAAGCAAGACAGTTAATGAGTTAAAATAAAAGTTTATAGGATATAATAACCTTATGCATGAATTTTGAATGTGTGAGAAGAAAAACGTCAAATGTGCGGATATTGTTATCTTAGTCTGCTTAATCTTTCCAGAATTACCATCCAGAAATTAGAGGCTTATGCTTTGTTTGCCTTATACCAAGTTTAGTAGTTGCGACTCAATAAATCTATATTATTTAGAATGATGATTATATTTAATGTTTTAAGCCTACCGGGGCACTGAGACCATGCATCAATGTACAATACTAGAGGTTAAAATGGAAACTTATCGAAAGCTTAAGATACATTTAAAAAAATTCTCTCTAAACTTGAAGTATTTTTTTGTTCAGCTTGTTGTTTGGATCAAATCGAGCTGGACTCAGATAAGGCAAACTAGATCCTAAAAATTCTGTTATATTTTCCCTTATGTTCATTGGCGTTATTTAATGGCACAAGAGGCAATTCTGGCTATACTACGCCAGGCATATTGTTAAATGATACAAAAGTTATTTATGTATGTCAATTATTATTTGAACACAAAATTTCACTAAAATATCCAGTAAGAATGAATTTTAGTGTGCCCCTTGATGCGCCAACAATGCCAAGTCGCCAATGAAGATGGCGGACAAAATAAACAAATACTTCCGCGGAACAGTAACATTTCTGGCCATATAATTAGGACTTTTTACTGATAAGTATTGTTTTTTTTTCAGACTGCCAGGTGCCTTCTACAGATGCCGAAGGCACCGGCAGAATTTTTTAACTTAAAAAAAATATCCTATGTCTTCGCTAGCAGTGGGAGCGGGAACCTAGTAGCTTCGCTGGCACATTGAACATAAGGACTGTGTGGATACCAGGAACAGTACATAACCAAAAGAAAAGAAAGAACGGAGGAAGAAGCAATCGGAACATTCTCCATACAAAATTTCAAACAAACATCCTTTTCCCAACTTTATCAACTCGTAAAAAAATATATTTCACTCACCCTTCATCCATTCTGCCGGTTCGATATCAAACCATTCTCAATACAAAATTTCAAACAAACATCCGTTCCTAACCTCATCAACTCTTAAATATATATATATTGCACTCATCCTTCATCCATTCTGCAGGTTCAAAATATTGTCTTCCATCCTATTTACCCGACATCCGTTCTTGCACAATTGCCGACATAACAAATTATGAAGAGAACCAACCGTTAAAACTCCAAAAGAATTACGAGATCTGCGAAGAATTCCATTGTAGCTGTCATTTAAAGTGAGGATGCAGACAATTTTTTAAAGCGCATACTGACGATTAAAAATTGCAAAAGATAACTGTTTTCAGTTCGTATTCACATTAAAAAAAAAGAAAATAACTTTTAATTATAAGCTTAACTTTCTTTATTTAATAAACTTTTAATTATAATAAAGAACAAAATTAAAATCTTTTATCGATATTTTTTAAATAATTTTAATTTAACATTTTTCATAATATAGTTGTAATTCATGTACAACTCAACCATTGCAAAAAGTTGTAAACAAAACAGCATTAGTGTTACCAGAAAAGCGTTCCGATGGGTTGCCATATTGGCGTAAAACTCGGGGGCACACTATTCTTCATTTTATCCAAATATCCTAATATCTTTGTATGGTGTCTTTTAATATCGCAAAAAGTTTAAATTATAACAAACCAGCGTTTCTCACCTTTTCAGTATTCGTGGCCCAGTTTTCAGTTATAATTTTCATCGCGCCTTCGCTTAAAATAAAATGTATACAACAATAATGTATATTGAGTATTTTGGATTCTGTTTTTAAATTATTTTTAACTAATTGCCAAAACAAGAGTAAAAGCGAGTCAACGTTGGCGAGAAACCACATCTTGCATTTTGGACAAGCGGGCGGTGAACATATGAAGCGAATGAAAGCGGAGAAAATTTAAATATTATATTTGAACTGAAAGCCAAACAGGGAGATAACGTTAAAAGAATATGAAAATAGAAAAATTCATCAAATACATTACTTTATATACTATCATTAACCTAGACAGGGTGAGCTAAATTTAGAAACGGGGAATACATTTTTTAGAATAATAAAAGAAATAAAACAGAAGCATGACAAAACGAAAGTGAAAAAAATAGGAATGTTTGTGCAAGTGAATCCACACAACCGAGGCCGTCTCGAGCATGCGCGGAGTAAATGTTTTCTCATAAGAAGAAGGAAAATATTCGATACACAAGATTCAATTCCAGCCAGTCTCATTCGAGTCGATCCTTTTATCGCTATCGAATTTGTATGTTATATATGTTTTCGTGTTAATTGCAATTCACCATATAAAATATTCACGGCAGCAGATTAATGCAGACACATGAATAAATTTTTAAGCGGAAGTAAGCGAGCATTAGACGATAATCAAGCATCAACATGTGCACGGACGAGCGTGGTTCCGAAAATAAAATCAAGGAAATATTCTCAAGAATACTTAAATGTTGGGTTTACCAGTACTGAAGTAAATGAAGAAGAAAGGCCCCTGTGTATCATTTGCTCAAAAATCTTGGCCGCGGACAGCATGAAACCTAATAAACTGAAACGACATTTGGAAATGCTTCATAGTGAGTACGTCAACAAACCCAGAGAATTCTTCGAATTAAAATTAAAATCATATAAGAAGCAAAAATCATTTTTAAAGAAACTTTGTCCATGAATAAAAAAAAGCTTTAATTGCATCTTACAAAGTTCATATAAAATAGCCAGAGGAAAAACCCTCACACCATTGGTGAAGAGCTTATTTTGCCAGCAGCAATTGAGATTGTAGAAACTATGTTTGAAGATAATTTTTCAAAACAATTGCAATCCATACCTCTTTCAAATGATACTGTTGATCGTCGAATCGGCGATATAGCTGAAGATGTACAGTGTCAGCTTTTCTCGAAGTTGAGTGACAAATTGTTTTCAATACAGCTTGACGAAACAACAGATAG
Organism: Argiope bruennichi; assembly: GCF_947563725.1. Taxonomy (NCBI): domain Eukaryota; kingdom Metazoa; phylum Arthropoda; class Arachnida; order Araneae; family Araneidae; genus Argiope; species Argiope bruennichi. Next base: position 14,034,899 of record NC_079159.1, read on the forward strand.
GCAATTAAATGAGCATCTTTATTACTATGTTCGAGTTTGTAATAATATGTCAGTAGTAGAAGAACTACTTTTCTGCAAACCAATACAACTCAAAACATCAGCGCTCGCATTATTTGCTATTTTAAATGATTTTATGAACGCGGCAAACATAGAATGGAAAAATTGCGTCGGAATATGCATCGTTGGTGCTCGTTCAATGTCCGAAAGATTCCAAGATATACAAGCACTTTTAAAACAAAAATAGCCTCAGTGCACACACTGCATGATCCACAGAGAAACTTTGGCTTCGAAAGAAATGGGTCCTGGTTTGAATATTGTGTTAACTACGGTTGTAACCGTAGTAAATTATATAAAAATGAGGAACTGAAATCGAGAATCTTTTCCGCACTTTGTAAAGACATGGGTTTCAGTACATTCAGCATTACTATTTTATTGTGAGGCAAGATGGTCATCACGTGGGAAATTTTTGCAACTTGTTTATGAATTAAGAGAAGAAATAGCCATTTCCTAGAAGAAGAAAACAAACAGGAGGCTGAGAATTTTCACGATAGTTTGTGTTGAAATTGAGCTACTTGGTCGACATATTCGAGAAATTAAATAAATAACTTGAATCTTCAACTTCAAGGAGCAAATACACATATTTTGGGTAAGAGTGATAAAGTGAATGCTTTTTGTAGAAAATTGGAATTGTGGAGCAGAAATTTAAAGCAAAAAACCTCATAATGTTTGTAAATGTGGATGATTGTACTAAAACTCACAAGGCTGAAGAAGAACATGTAAAAGTTGTTTTTGTAACCATTGAAAATCATTTAACCATGCTGGCAAAGAATTTTCATGCTGACGACAAACTGATAGCGAGTGGATTAGGGATCCATTTCATAAGACTCCAGAAGGACTCTCAATCGATGAGGAAGAAAAATTCATAGACTTCACGACAAGTGGCGAAAATAAAAGACAATTTAGTTATAAATCACTATTTGAATTTTGGGCAGGAGTAAGGATGATTTTTCTGCACTAAAAACAAAGGCATTTCGCATTCTATTACCATTCAACATCCTACCTTTGTGAAACTGGATTTTCTGCTGTGGCTTCTTTGAAGACAAAATATAGAAACAGAACTGAAAGTGGTTATTTCTAATATTAGGCCTTCCTTAGAAAAACTTTGCCCTGCAAGACAGGCCCAAGAAAGTCACTAATAATTATTAAATTTGTTTTTAATTTTGTATGTTTTGATTAAGTAAGTTCTGATTTAGTAAGTTGTTTTACCTCAATTAGTTATTTAATAACAATTTATGTCGAAATGTATTTTGTTTTCTATGTGTATGTGTGCTTTCCTTTCAGTCAGTTAATCAATTTTTTTAAATAATATTTTCTCTTGGATATTCTCGCCCCCCTCTAGTGTGCTCGCGCCCCCCTAGGGGGGCGTGCCCTACAGGTTGAGAATCGCTGAAGTAAACGATTAAATAATGGTACAAACCAATAGCTATTAAAAATTTAGAATACATAAATATTTCGGTGGGTTATGCTCGCCTAATAGCATTCGTATGTCTAATGGGTTTAATCCTATTTCAAGTTTCAAGCCCCCCGAGTTTGATAAACCTAAAATGCAAGCGGAATAATTTTTCTAATGATCCTAATACTGATTTCTTTACAATTATTTTCGCTTGTTGAGTTGTACATCTACTACAGTAGATTTGTAAGAAATGAAAATTAACAATAATCTACATATAAACATCCATTAACGAATTTAATTAAATTACGTTTTATAACAGAAAGTATTATTACTGCTAATATTCAGTGTTATTTTTAAAGTGAACTATGAACATATATTTAACTTTTTTCAGTTCTTACCAATTTATTTTATTCAATTAAAATCGTCTGTTTATGAATTATTTCAGAACAGAAACTAAAAACATCTGCTCGAGCTTTTTGAATCGTTTGTCTTTATTTCACAATTTTTCATCTTAACATTCTCATGGAATTCTTTGAGATTTGTTATTATTTTCATGGATTTTCCGTGATTATTCGGTAGCTTTGTGTATCTTCAATAATCGGATGTCTGATGATTGGGATAATCAGAAATATTACGATAACAGATATTATGGGGGATATTGTATTTGAGAATTCAATGTCTACATTTAGAAATGTATGAACAGAACTATTTTTGCATCATTAAAAAATTCTGCTTTTTTCTTTTTTTTTATGTGAATGGTTTCCTGTTCAAAAGAATTAGTTGAACTAAAAAAGTGTATTCATGGCTTCAAATTTCTTAAGAAAAGCACCATTGTCTAGTAGCGAAGGTGCTTTCTTTTTTTTTTTTCTTTGCTGTTTTTGTCATTCTCAAAATCCTTAAGTTTAAGTTAAGCTAGCGAAAGGTTCCCTAGCTTAACATCCCTTGAAAAACATCTTGAGCCATAGGATGTTTTTTTTTAAGTTAAAAAAATTTCCCGGTGACTTCTTCAGTTGCCGAAAGCATCGCGTGTTCGAATTTCATTGTCTAAATTACAGACCGGCCCAACCGGCTTGCGAAAATTCGTTATTTAAGTTTCCAAGGGAGATTCAGCAATTGTAACCCATAAATTTTCAAAAAGTGTTCTTTGACAAAAATAAATCTCGTAATTTTAATAAAAATGGTGGGTAACTGTAACTATGTCATAGTATTGCTTATATGGACAGCCATTTTGAGTGGCACTTTTTTTAGTGTCGGCTTCCTTGGCGAAATAAGGGGTACACTAAACTAGGATTTTACCATCTAATGATGGACAGTTAAAAGAAATTGTTGACGATGAAAATGAAACTTAGGTCATTCATTTAAAATGAGAACAGCGATTAAACTTACTTTGAAAATGGTAACAAATGGTACTTTCTCCAAATAAGATTCCTCCGAATTAATGACCAATGCAAAGAGTCTTATCAATTTGACGTCGTACTCACGCATTAAAAAAAGACCAAAATTAAATTGTAGGTTTTATAAAATGAAATTTTTCCCTTAAAGCAGCGTTTCTCAACCTTTCAGTATTCGGGGCCCAGTTTTCAATCATAATTTTCATCGCGCCCCCCGCTTACAATAAAATGTATACAACAATAATGTAAATTGAGTATTTTTTATTCTGTTTTTAAATTATTTTTAACTAACTGCCAAAACAAGAGTAAAAGTGAGCCGCCAACGTTGGCGAGAAATCACATCTTGCAATTTCGACAAGCGGGCGGTTAACAGATTAAGCGAGTGAAAGCGGAGAAAATTTAAATATCATATTTGAAATGAACGCCAAACAGGGAGATAACGTTAAAAAAAATATGAAAGTAGAAAAATTCGTTTTTGAAAGTTAACCTAGACGGGGTGAGCTAGGAATACATTTTTTCGAATAATTAAAGAAATAAAATTTACTAAATGACTAAACAAAAGAGAAAAAAAATAAGTAATGTTTGTGGAAGGGAAACCACACGACCGATGCTGTCTCGAGCATGCGCGGAGCAAATGTTTTCTCATAGGAAGAAGGAAAATGTTCGATAATGCAAGTTTCAATTCCAGCCAGTCTCATTCGAGTCGATCCTTCTATCGTGATTAGGGATTACAATACCGGTCCAAAATTTCAATACCGGTATTCGGTATTTTTTAGATCTTAATACCGGGATACCGGTTTTAATACCGGTATTAGAATTTTTAGAAAAAGAAAGAAAACGCAGGTGTTTCTTTGTTTTATTTGCCAGTTTTGTTAGAGAGTGTAAATATCACAAAAATAATTGGAAACTTATAAATTATTACAGTATATAATCACAAAAAAGTAAAAAACATCTTATTTATTTAAATCACAAAAAAAGTGTAAATATCACTATTCAGTTTATGGTACTATTACAAATTTTTGAAATGTGATCTTAAAAAACATAATGCATCAATTGTACTGTCATTAAGCCTGAAAAGTCATTTTGTGTAAAAATTACCAGCTGTCGAAAACGCTCTTTCGGCATCTACGGTAGTTGGTGGTACTGTTAGCAATGCGCGATATATTTTTTCCAAGTATTTACCTTTAAATCCCTCATCTTGAAATAAATCGATTTCAATAAATCGATGGTTTTGGATATAACTGATTTCTGTATTGTATTTTTGGTTTGTTGAAATTTTATTTATCGCTAATTCTAATTTTTGTTCAAGAGACAATTCCTTTTCACTATTGACAGTAGTGACATCATAGTCTTCGATAATTGAACCGAATTCTTCCTTCCTAACCTATCCACATTCTTCCGAATGTGGATAGGTTTGTCGGTAAACAATTTTAAGAAAATTTACTCTAAACTTAATCAGATTTGAATTGGTTATTTTCTTTTCTTCTTTTTCATTTTCATTTTTAAAATCATTATAATTATGTAAATACCATAAGACATTTTCTATTTCGGTATGCGTTTCTTCTGTGAGATTTTTCAATGTAATATATAATTCTTCAGATAGTGATGTGTGCTGTTCTTTCAGTGACTGCAACATGAAATTTATTGTTGCATTAGCTGTTAATAAATTAAAATCTCTCCGACATAATGCCTCAGTAGTCAGTTTTATTGGAAGTAGAGCTGATATAGTTCTGGATATTAAGCCGAATTCACTATCTGAAAAATTTATTTACAGATTTAAGTCGATTATTGCTTTTTTGATTGGATTTCCCAGTTTCAAAAATCGTTCCATCATTAGGAGTAAACTGTTCCAACGTGTTTTAGAATCTAATATTAACATGTATTCTGTTTTATTTTCAGTTAGTATATATTTTAGTAATATATCCTTTTTATAGGGGAACGTTTAAATATCCTAACAATTTTTCGAACTTTATAAATTACAGGAAGCAATTCTTGATAGGTTAATATTTCATTCTCATTAGCAATATCTTTTTCAACAATTACATTGTCATTATCTTCATTGTCAATATCTCACTCTTACTCTTTTCAAAGTTGGAATCCGCAATTTCTATATCCATAATATTTGGATTCTTCTGTTCTTTATTTTTTCGGTATAACACGTCTATTACTCCTAATTGAATTCCATGTGCATAGCACAACTGCTGATTTGCACCAACAAACTTTCCAACTTTTTTCATAATTGTTGCTCCATCAGTCGTTATGGATACAATATTTTCTTTCAGGGATAATCCATGTTTCGCTAATTTATATTTAAGCAATTAATTAAGCCATTAATTAGCTAATTAATTTCGCCCGTTATGGAGACATAAAAACAAAAACGTATATTATATTGCTGTGTTCGCGATACCTGAACATACAGTGGAGACAATTTTAAAAATTTCTAGTAAATACCGAAAAACCGGTATTTAAACTTGTGAATACCGGTATTACGAAATTGTAAAAATGGCTCAAAATACCGGTATTCGGTATCCCGGTATACCTCTATTGCAATCCCTAATCGTGATCGAATCTATCGTGAATGTGTATGTTATATATGGTTTCGTGTTAATTGCAATTCACTATATTAAATATTCACAGCAGCAGATTTATGCAGACTCATGAATACATTTTTAAGCGGAAGTAAGTAAGCATTAGACGATAGTAAAGCATCAACAAGTCCGCAGACGAGCGTGATTCCGAAAATAAAATCAAGAAAATATTCTCAAGAATACTTAAATTTTGGGTTTACCAGTGCTGAAGTAAATGAAGAAAGGCCCCTGAGTATCATTTTCTTAAAAATGTTGGCCTAAGACAGCACAGTTGGCCTAAGACCTAATAAACTTAAACGCTTCATAGTGAGTACGTCAACAAACTCAGAGAATTCTTCGAATTAAAATTAAAATCATATAGAAAGCAAAATTCATTTTTTAAAGAAACTTTGTCTGTGAATAAAAAAGCTTTAATTGCATCTTACAAAGTTCATATGAAATAGCCAGGTGTAAAAATCCTCACACCATTGGTGTAGTGCTTATTTTGCCAGCAGCAATTGACATTGTAGAAAATATGTTTGGAGATAATTTTTCAAAATAATTGTAGTCCATACCTCTTTCAAATGATACTGTTGCTTGTCGAATTGGCGATATAGTTGAAGATGTACAGTGTCAGCTTTTCTCGAAGTTGCGTGACAAATTGTTTTCCATACAGCTTGACGAAGCAACAGATAGTAATAAAGATGCTCATTTAATTGCCTATGTTCGAATTTGTGATATGTCAGTAGTAGAAGAACTATTTTTCTGCAAGCCAATAGAACTCAAAACATCCGAGCTCGCATTATTTGCCATTTTAAATGATTTTATGAACGAGGCAAACATAGAAGGGAAAAATTGCGTCGGAATATGCAACGATGGTACTCGTTCAATGTCCGGAAGATTCAAAGGTATACAAGCACTTGTAAAACAAAAATCGCCTCAGTGCACATATTTTTTGCGATGGTTTATTTCTGATGAAATTGAGGTACTTGGTCGACATATTCGAGAAATTAAATAACTTGAATCTTCAACTCCAAGAAGCAAATACACATATGTTGGATACGAGTTATAAAGTTAATGCTTTTTGTAGAAAATTGGAATTGTGGAACAGAAATTTAAAGCAAAAAACCTAATAATGTTTGCAAATGTGAATGATTGTACTAAAACTTATAAGGCTGAAGTCCCTAAACAAAACGTCTGGACCTACAGCACCCCTAAAAAGATGAACATTATTCAGAATAACCTGTCTGCAATATCGTTGCGATGTAATGCTTCCTCGCTCAAAGATGTGAAGTGGTGTTCTGCCATTGTGCATGATGCCTGCCCACACCAGCACGCCTGGGCCGTAACGATCGCGTTCACTTACAAACTATTGCATAACGGGTTCCACGCTCTCTCCACAGTAATTGGTGGCCAGAATCACTTGTCATACTGAAACGACATTCGTCTGAAAACATCACTCTAGACCATTTTGGGATATCCCAACCAACATGTTCCTTACACCTGTGTAATCTCTCACAACGATAGCCTTAACTGTAACAAGTTTTAACTGTAAAGAACTTTCCCTTCTCACCACCAGGGGTTTGTTGACTTCCTCTCGTTTTGGCGGCAATCAACGAACGCGTTTTATACTCTTCTAACTTGTAAATATATTCTTAATCATGTAACATATAATCAACTATTAAAATAATCTTCTTAAAGATAAGCTCCCCGTGTTAATGAGTCATAGTCACTGAACCTGCCACTAATTAGAAATTTGAGATTTTCAGCTGCAACCAAACGGAACCAACAACACCAGTATGTTATCAAAAGAAATTCCAACCAACAAAACAGAGGTAAGCGCTTTTACTTGCCTTTAATTTAGAGATTGTTTGTGTTGGAATAACCTTCGTCCCTTCACTAGATCTCTGGAAAGCGAGCGTTACTCCTCACTTTGCGCACATTGAGAACACAATCTTCTTTGCAGTAGGGTCTTTTTGCCGGCGGATCTTGCATAATGTCGCCTACGACCTCCAATTCTTCCGGTTGCAAAACCGACACAATATGGTGAAATTTCGTAATTTCAGTTGTCACACCTGCGAGAATGAATTGGCTCTCTATTTGCTTGAACCATAGTTCCGGATTAGCACGCCAAAATAGAGGGGCTTGGACGGCGGCACTTGCTATATTTCCACTTGCTTCGTTCTGCGTAATTAATCACGATAAGCAATAAAAATAACGAGGAATTTTGTACGAGCACAGTTCAAGGAGATCACTACACAAAACTTTAGTCACTTTTCTGTTAAAATCGTTCCGATGGTGATGGATTTTTCACGAGAAGCGCATGGTTCGTTCAAGTGCAAAGGTCTCTAATGTCGAAGTTTGTGATTCGTAGCCGAGTAACAAAGCCTCTAGACAAAAGTGTACACTCTTTTCCGGAGCTTGTTATCTGGCTTATGAAGTTACCACCACAACTTCTACTCTAATGCTAACAACCCAAATCAGAATAGTTGAAAGGAAACTAAAAAATAAAACATTTTATCATGATAATCAATCTTGTGTTATCAATCATTAAAGCATGATAATCAATCATTAAAGCATCTAGCAGTAGATCAGTATTTTATTATTTAACATATAATAAAAGGAAATAAAATTACTCAAAATTATAACTTCAAATGTAAACAAAAAAAATCCACTTCATAATTGGCGGACGACATTAATGGCAGATTCATCGACGAAACCGTTATGGATGAAAGTTTAAAGGCCATACGCAGAAGTACATGACATGTGACTTTTACGTCTTATGAATTGACCACATTAGAATTTTGATTCAGGATGGTAATTGGTAGATGCCCATTTAAAATCGTTGTAAAGCAGCGGTTTGAAGCAATTTATTCAAAGTTCCATAAACGAGAAAACAGGTTCAGGATTTACAATATCTGTTGCAAATGGGTTGCAATCACTATGAATAGCAGCTAGCTTTACAGGAAACAAAACACCCACACAAATATATAAAGTAAATCAACACAGAAACGTCACAAGCGGTCGAATCTACATTGAACTGAGCTTGAAAAAACATTGGCGATCATTTTCTTAATGATTTTATCCAATTAAATTCTTTATGCTACGGAATGATAACTTGAATCTTCAGATTCATTCATTGCAAGAAATATTGCTTTTAGCCATGTCATTTTAGAGAAAATATTGTCTGTAAATAGCAAATCTATATTCTGCGAGCTACATCTACCAGTTGCCCGGCGTTGTTGGAAATAATATAATCTTCAACCAGCAAATTAAAGCATATTTATTCATAGCAACCACCAAGCACGCACTCGTGACTGCTTCACTCTATTTATATCTAAAAAATAACGACGTCATACAGCAACGTCACAGATATTGAGACGTGGAGTCATGCAAGTCCACTCATTTATATAAAAAAAAAAATCTCCACAACATTGTCCAGCTCGAATTCTTTTGAATGACCACAGACTAGTTATAAATGTATTGAATCATTTTATAAATAGCTAATACTGTCAGATTTTGAGAATGTTATACTGGCTAAAGCAAGCTTTTAATAAATTCTTGAAGACTGAAATCTTTATTGTATGATAATTTATAATCTGTCTTGAAAAGTTTTTCTGCTATAATCGTATATCAGAGGAAGGATGATGAATAATTTTTATTGCTTGCTTTTTTTTATCGATACAATATTGAAATTTTATACTCTTGAAAAATGCCCGGTAGGTTTTTTTTAAACACTGTTTCATAATTGTGGACAAAAAAATTGAAGGTTTAACGCTACTAAAATATTGCATCCTTGAAGTTTTCTAATTTTATATTTGAATATGTTCATAGACTGTTTTAGCCTTTTCATATTTAATTAGCATTTCAGTGGTTGGGTATTGTCAAAAACTGCACTGCATTTATCGTTCTTTTTGAGATTTGGCATTCCATCTGAGTTTCCTTTGCCGTTTAGGCGCCTTTGATATTTGAGTGATAGAGGCAATGGAAGCTTCAATGTGTACTGACGGTATAAAAAATTACAACACATGCACAGTGTGGTTATAATTAAACTTGCCCTATAAACAGCATCCTACAACGCAAACGGGTGAACGGATTGCAACGAAATTTGGTATATAGACTATACACGAGATGCGCTCACGGAATTTCGAAAAAATAAATTAGTTCCAAAATGTCACCAAAGGGCACCTTTTCCGGAAAAACAATTTTAACACAATAAACGACCAAAATGGAATTCAGAAACAATATTAACATTTATTGACTAGTTTCTGGTCATCTTGTCATCGAACCACTTTAAATAAAGGTAAGGAAAAAAAATAATACGCTGTTTGAGTAAAAAAGAACAATTCTGTTTGCAGAAACAAGAAGAGATTAGGACGAAATTGCACAAGAGGAACAGTTGTTAATCGTGTCCAGGACGATGTAGGGAAAGGTTTTCCATGTGACCACCCTCATTCGCCTGCAAAATTTCGAGTCGATGGGCAGTGTGTTTAACAGCAGATCGTAACTAATCAGTTGTGATGCTTCGCATATGAAGCGTTATGGAGTTCTTTAAGTTATTTATTCAACGTAGTAATACCTCCACGATACACTGTTTTTTAAGTGGTCTCATAACCAGAAATCGCACGGATTTAGATCCGGGAGCGTGGTGACCATGGTTTATGAAAGGAGCGACTAATAACACGTTCGTCTGTGAAGTGTTGGAGCAATAGTGCCTTCACTAACTCATGGATATATGAAGGCGCACCATCCTGCATGAAACTGGTCGATGTAAGGTTCTGTCTTTCCTATAGTTACGGCACAACAAACATCTGCAGCATGTCATAGAACCGACGACCCGTAACGGAACATGTGACAGGACTATGTGCGGTTATTTCCTCATGGAAGAATGGTCCAAGGATGAATGTCGCCGTGAATCCACACCATAATGTCACCTTTGGAGAATGTAAGAGAATTTCAGTGTGCATCCGCGGATTTTCCTTAGCCCAAATGTGTGTGTTGGCTGTCCCATTGAGGTAGAAACGAGTCCCGTCGCTCTACAGAATATTCCAAGGCCATGACAGATCAACAGTCATTTTGTTGAGAAAACTGACTGCGAATGAGAGACTTTATGGCTTGTCCCTATTAAGCAGCTCTTGGGTGTGGTGGATCTTGTATGGGAAGTAGTACATTATGTTTCTGAGCACTTTTCGGATGGCGCTGTATGAATAGTCTGCTTGTGATGAAACTGCACGTGGGATATTGCTTCCAAACTTTGATGTCTGCGTCTATGCGGCAACAACTGTCTTGACGGCATCAACAAATACCAGTGTGACAGATTTAGGGCCTCTTCTAGGGTGAACTTCTAATGTCCCCGTTAAATCAAATATCTTAATCATGGCCCTGATACCTCTAGTAGACATTGATTTACACCGTGGGTTCATTCATTCCTCTTGTTTCCGTAGCATTCCCCTTGTTTTCATAAAATAGCTTCACCAATAACGCACGTTCAACTAAAGATATCGTCATCATTACAGTCGGAAACATTGACATAAAATATGACATTTGCAAACGTTTCATACCCTAATCTTTTTTGCATAAAGCTTCCTTTTCTTTGCAAGCATGCAAATCTTGACATTTTTTTTCCCCTAGAACTAACAGCTTTTCCCGGTTTTGCATTTTATTAATCATAAATCTTGTTCTGCATTGTTAATATTGTTTCTGTATTGTGGGAAGCGCTGACAGATCCCGTATCCTGTGTGGCGCCATGCTGGCCATGTTGCGTCACGTCATTAATCACGTGATGCTTTCCCGCCATTATTGGCAGACGAGAGTTAGGCAGTGAGACTGCAAGACGTGTAGCTCACGCTCATGTATCTTTTATGTTCTATGTAGTAATGTTTTGTCCTTTGTACTTTAATCTTAATAAATATATTTCACATATTAATGCTGGTCGTTGCCTTTTCCCACATTTTTGGGGGCTCGGCCTTTCTCGTGAATACCCCTAGCAAATCCCGCCAAATTGTTGAAAAGCTGTGGACGTTAGTACAATTTAAGACGTTAAATTGATGCTAAGAATTTTGATAAGAGTGGATTTTTGCCGTGGATATTTTAATGGACGTTAGTGCACTTTTGGATGGATATGATTCAAGTGGAAACGTTAAAGGTTCAATTACTTCGTGTTCTTGTGCAACTGTGCTGACATATACTGGCTGCTTTAAAAAAAAGGAACTTTTAAGAGTGAATAATTCGGCTGCTCCCAACCAGGTAGGCGCAATTTTTTCCCAAGTTTGTAATTTATAGTATAGTACGTTACTTTATTCCATTCTCCCTTTAAATTTTAATCCCGAGTGAATGTGCATTAGTTCTGTTTTAATTCATTACAATGTCTTTAAAACTAGGCGATATTGAATTAATCGCTAACTCCCTTAAATATGCAAAAACTAATTCCGTAAAATTGCTTAACTCTGTGTTAGGTTACAGTAATTTTGACCATTCTTCTCGAAAAAGAATGAGAAATTTTGAAAGATTTGAAAATTTAGATGTAGAAAAACATAAACAAGAATTGCTGAAGATTTTTTCTTTATCTGATTTTATCTCCGTTTCTAATTTATTACACTTAGAAGTAACTGAGACCGACAAAGATGCTATGTGTGAAAATATTTTTAAAGCCCTAACAAATTTAAATGAATTTCAGAACTCGCTAGATATTAGTTTTTTATCGGAAACAGAAGAAAAACCTTTGTCTTCTCAAAAGGTTTCTCAAACCGAAACTTCATCTATTAATAACAGCTCTATGAGTAATACGGGTAATAATTCTTCCTTCCCCATCCCCGTAACTTCAGACGAAACATTAATAAATAACAGTCAGGCATTAATTACTGGCGCCAAAAGGGAATCACTCGAAAATGATCCCTCGAATAAACAAACGATGAATGAAATAAACCTTCAGTTTTGTTTTTTATTACGCGATCTCTGTGGTAGTAGCAGAAACTTCACAGGAAATGATTCCTATTCGATTAAAAGTTTTTTTTATGATGTTGAAGAGAATTTTTCTCTTTTTCCTTCTTTAAGCGAACAACAAAAATTAATCTTTGTAAAGAGATTAGTTTCCGGTACTGCTAAATCTTTTTTATTCTCTCAAAGAAATCTAAATTCCTATCATGCTTTTAAAAGTGCATTAATTAATGAATTTTCCGATAAAGTAACTTCGATTGAAATACATAAACAACTAGAAAGACGTAAAATGCGCTCGAATGAAACTTTTATGCAATATTTTATTGCCATGCGTGAAATTGCGAATCAATCTGAAACCTTTATTGATGAATGTTCTGTTATTCAATACACAATAAATGGGATACAGGGTTCCCCTTCTGATAAAATTATTCTTTATGGTGCAAAATGTTATTCTGAGTTTAAAGAAAAATTACGAATTTTCGAAACTATCGTAAGTGCAATGAACGCAAATAATTCAAAGATGTCGTATTCTAGATATGCTAATGACAGCCCAAGACGTGATACAATACATAAAATCCCTGTCCAACAAAGAGAATCAAAATCGAATCTTAGTAATCCGACTAACAGTAAGACGCGTTGTTTTAACTGTAACGATTTTGGACATATCTCAAAGTCTTGCCCTAATCGTAATCGTGGTCCTAAATGTCTTTCTTGTAATATTTTCGGACATAAATCTTCCGATTGTCATCGTACTACTCGGAATGACAGTTCTACCCCACGTGATAATGTCAACACTTTACATTTATTGCATTCTCCGTCGAATATGCATAAAGAGGTTGTTATTCTTAATAATACACTTTCCGGATTAGTCGATACTGGTAGTTTTTCGACACTTCTCAAACATTCTGCATGGATTAAACTAGGATCGCCGCCGTTGACGAATAACAAGATGACACTAACTGGATTCGGTTTTTCCCAAACTAAAATAATAGGTTCCTTTGAATCTGAAATTATTATTGACAAACAAAGTTTTCCTGTTTTTATTTCTGTGGTACCTAATAATTGTACTACTTATGACCTAATAATAGGTTGCGACGTAATAAATCAGGCAAATTTGACAGTTAAACCTGACGGTGTTGTATTTTCCAAAATTTCTAAATCTGATGATCCTGTTGAAACTGACAGTTTTATAATGGCTATTTCTGCCGAAACTCCCACGTTTGATATAGGTCCGAATATTTCTAAACAAACTCGCAATGAGGTTGAACAGATTTTGTTAGCCTATAAACCTAACAAAACTAAAACCACGAACATCGCACTTGATATAACGCTTACTGACGATGAGCCAATTTTCCACACTCCTCGACGTTTACCCTTTGCCGAACGTGATATAGTAAATGCGCAGATAGACGAGTGGTTAAAAAATGGAATTATAGAACCATGTTCTTCACCCTATGCTAGTCAAGTTGTCGTAGTTCGTAAGAAAGATGGAAAACATAGAGTCTGTATAGATTATAGAAAATTAAATCGTAAATTAGTCAAAGATCATTATCCACTACCATTAATTGATGACATTTTAGATCGTCTTCAAAATGCTAAAATTTTCAGTACTCTCGATTTGCGTAACGGATTTTTTCATGTGCCGGTAAAAGAAAAAAGTCGTTGTTACACCAGTTTCGTCACAAATACAGGTCAATTTCAATTCCGTTATATGCCATTCGGTTTAAGTTCATGTCCTCCTGTCTTTATGCGATACATAAATGCCGTTTTTCGTGATCTTATTGCAAAAGGCATTGTCCTCCCGTATATGGATGACATCGTCATTCCCGCAAATAATGAATCTGAGGCTCTCGAACGCCTTAACACTGTTTTAAAAGTAGCTCGCGATTATGGACTAGATATAAACTTTAAAAAATGTCAATTTTTGTATAGTCAGATTGAATTTTTAGGTCAAGTAGTAGAACACGGCAAATTGCTCCCTTCACCCTCCAAAACTAAAGCCGTTCTTAATTATCCTGAGTTAAAAAATGCAAAAGACGTACAACGTTTTCTAGGTCTTACGGGATACTTTAGAAAATTTATTCCCTCATACTCTACTATAGCAAAACCACTTAGTGATCTTCTTCGTAAGGACAGCCCCTTTCTATTTCAAGCTCAGCAAAAAACTGCGTTTTTACGCTTAAAACAGTTACTTTCTGATAAACCCGTTTTAACTATTTTTAATCAAGGCAGTCCCATTGAAATTCATACAGACGCGTCAATTGATGGCTTGGGGGCAGTCCTACTACAAAAATCCAAAGATGATAACAAATTCCATCCAGTGTATTATATGTCCAAGAAAACGTCTGACAGCGAAAGAAAATACACCAGCTATGAACTGAAGGTACTCGCCATTGTAGAAGCTCTTAAAAAATTCCGAATTTACATCCTCGGATCACACTTTAAAATTATCACTGACTGTAATGCATTCGTCAAAACGTTAAATAAAAAAGAAATGAATTCCCGCATTTCGCGATGGGCATTATACCTTCAGGATTTTGACTACGAAATAGAGAATCGAACCGGTTCAAAGATGACTCATGTCGACGCTCTTAGCCGAAGCCCATGCTATATGATCATTCAAGACTGTGTCAATCTTCAAATTTTCAAAGCTCAACAGACAGATGAGCATATTACAGCTATAAAAGCATTACTTCAAAATGCATCTTACGAGAACTACATAGTCAAGAACAACATTTTATATAAGAACTTAGACGGAATCGATTTATTTGTCGTACCTGATGATATGCAGGCCAACATTATTAAATCCTGTCATGAACGAGGCCATTTTGCAGTAAAACGCACGCAGGAAATGTTAAACAAAGAATTCTTTATTCCGAACTTGAAAGAGAAAATTGAACGATGTATACGCAACTGTGTAACATGCATTCTAAATAACAGAAAACGTGGCAAATTAGATGGCACTTTGCATCCACTTGACAAAGACGATACTCCCTTTCATACATACCATATTGATCATTTGGGTCCTCTTCCCAGCACTTCTAAGAAATATAAGCATATTCTGGCAATCATCGATTCCTTTACGAAGTTTGTGTGGCTTTACCCGACCAAGTCCACCGACACCGCTGAAGTTCTCAATAAGCTCGAATGCCAAAGATCAGTTTTCGGTAATCCTTCAAGGATTATTACGGACAGAGGTACCGCTTTCACATCTACGTCATTCAAAGAATATTGTAAACATCAGCATATCACCCATATTGCTATTACAGCTGGACTTCCTAGATCAAACGGTCAGGTAGAAAGACTTAATTCTACTATCATATCTGTACTCTCCAAGCTATCGATAGAAAACCCTGAGAAATGGTATAGCCATGTTGCTTCCGTTCAGCAAATTATTAATTCTACATTTCAACGAAGTATCAATTCTACTCCATTTGAAATTCTGTTTGGAACTAAAATGAAATCTGAGCATGATATAAAAATTCTCGAAATCGTCAACGAAGAGATCCAGTCTGCATTTCTCCAAAAGCGTGATGAGCTCCGTAAAGATGCAAAACAACAAATCCTCAAAATCCAAGAAGAAAATCGCCGTACCTACAATCTGCGTAGGAAACATGCTCAAAAATTTCAATTGAATGATCTCGTCGCAATCAAGCGCACTCAATTTGGCCCTGGTCTGAAATTGAAACAAAAATTTCTCGGACCATATAAAGTGATCAAAATTAAAGCAAACGACACATACGATGTTGAAAAGTGTGATTTCTTCGATGGACCATCAAAAACTTCAACTTGTGCAGAATATATGAAACCATGGTCCAGCAATATAGAACATATCACTTGAATTGTGTTTCAAAAGAAAACACTGAACACTACTTAAAGAAAAAGAGAACTATTTTCCTTCTTTTTGTGTGTGTATATTTGGACTATAGAGACTTTGATTTTTTTTTTCTCTCTGTTTATTTTGTGTTATTATATTTTTAAATGTTCAACACTAATATTATTTTTATTTTTAGTTAGTTATTCGATATTTCCAGTGCACGCTATTGTATTGCTATATACTTATGCTGTCACGGATGGTATGACTATTTTATTTGTTTTATCTTGTGAATATTTCAATTTTACAAATTATTTTCCTGTATTTGCTGTTTGTTTTATATATTTACTTCAATGTACTGTATACCATAAGGCGAGGTCGCCTATCCTGTCATGATGGCCGATGTGGGAAGCGCTGACAGATCCCGTATCCTGTGTGGCGCCATGCTGGCCATGTTGCGTCACGTCATTAATCACGTGATGCTTTCCCGCCATTATTGGCAGACGAGAGTTAGGCAGTGAGACTGCAAGACGTGTAGCTCACGCTCATGTATCTTTTATGTTCTATGTAGTAATGTTTTGTCCTTTGTACTTTAATCTTAATAAATATATTTCACATATTAATGCTGGTCGTTGCCTTTTCCCACAGTATTCCGTTTTGGTCGTTTATTGTGTTAAATTTAATGTTTTCCGGAAAAGGCGTCCTTTGGTGGTGGACATTTGGGAACTAAATTTTTTTTTACAAAATTCCGTGAGTGCATTTCGTGTATAGTCTATATGCCAAATTTCGTTGGAGTTAGTTCATCCGTTAGCCATCAGGAGTACATCTTTAGGTGTGACAGGCTACACGACCTCGAGGTACCCTAGTGATTTGGTCTGCCTTCCAGATTCTCCTCCCTTCAATCTGCTGCTTTCTGCTGTCGATTCTTCTTTCTCTCGAGGTTAGGCGAGGGACCTCTCTATGAGAAGTAGTCTCCTCTCTGTTTGCTTCCTGCTTCTTATGGACAGCAAATACCCCCACGTGTTTGCCGTCCGTTGCAACCCATTATACGGGTGGTACATTGTGATCCTCGGTGTATCAATCGGCTGGTAGTTAACCACCTGAGTGATTAGTCTACTGGGGATTAAGCGAAGGGTTCACTCCTTGGACTTGGCGTTAAGGGTGGTCACTGTCCTCGGGTGTGACTCCCAGAATATCCAGGTTCCAGCTAGCATTATGGCAAGTGCCGAAGTAAGGAATTCCTAGAGCCGGTAACTGTTATCCCTTGTTGGTAGAGATGCATAATCCACGATTTTTTGAATAACAAATAATTTTGCTATTGTTATTTTTAAATATTTGTTCCAAATATCTGTTATTTCAATCATATTATTAATTAAAAATTATTACTTAATATTAAATATAAAATTTATTAACTGTAATTAATACTTAATTTACTAATTTAAGTAAAGTGTGATTGAATTAATTTATCTATTTCAGCTTACTTCTTAAATTTGATTTTTTTAAACTATTTATTTAATTTCTTTATTGGAGTAAACAATTTTCTGAAAAAATTGAATTAAATATATATGTTATTTCTTTAAAACGTTTACTTTAGTTCTATATTCTACCAATAGATGGCGCCAGCAGTAAACAATATATATATATATATATATATATATATATATATATATATATATATATATATATATATATATATATATATATATATATATATATATATATATATATATATATATATGCAAAGTCATGTCACAAGCAATTAAAAATTATTTATATGGAATAGTGCATCATCAAATGCGAATATCGGAAAGTCAAGGTTACTCTCATGAAGTGGAGCGGTGACTTCACTCTTTCCAATTAAGTCACCGCTCAAGTAAATTTTAGTGATATCGTATCGATTGTTACTTTCTATCGTGATCCAAAACCTGTAATCGAAATATCACCAGTAAGATCATATCAAGGATTTGAATCACACCCCTCTTTGAAAAGTATTGATCACTGGTATTTGCGACTTTTTGATATTGGTTACGTAATAACCGCTCGTAAAATATTCGTTATCCCTACTTGTTGGGCTCCGTGATGGGCAATGTCGTCGGGTCCGAATCCTCTTCAATATCATATGGGGACATCCAAATGCACTCCCTTCAGTGGGCATCACATTAAAAATTCTATTAAAGTTCAACCATTTCATAAATATTTTGCTATCTAGATAGTTTCAGCTGAAAAAGAAACATTTAATTCGGTATCGCCGTTTCTTGTTTAAAAGGCTATTGTAAGCACTATTGGTGGAGTTACATCTGTACGAAAGCTATGTTCTGGAGATTTACTTGTTGAGGTAAACTCTCTCAAACAAGCTCAACAAATTTTTAAACTAAAGGCGTTAGTGACAATACAAATCAATGTCACTATTCATCAAACTTTGAATTCCTCTAAAGGTGTGATAACCTGCGGATAATTAATAAGTGATACTTTGGAAAAAATCACTGATGAGATTAAACCCGAAGGAGTGACTCGTGTACGTAGCATCAATATTCGGCGAGATGGATAGCTACTTTTAACTAAACATTTAATTTTAACTTTCTATTCTCTGAAGTTACCTGAGACTATAAAAGCAGGTTATATGAAATTACCTGTTAAAACTTTTATTCCGAATTCTTTGAGGTGCTTTAATTGCCAGAGCTTTGGCCACTCTAAAGCTAATTGCCACGGGATACTTATCTGAAAAATGTGTGTATTGCAGAGGTGAGCATACTTCCTACTCTCACTCTTGTCTTAAATGGAAGCATGAAAAAGAAAGCTTCACTACTAAAGTGAAAAAATATATCCTTTCCTGAAACTAAACGCCTGGTACAAAATGAAACACCCACAGAAGGTAAAGCTATGCAATTGTCATTGAAAAATCTGTTTCAGTATCTGGAACACAAACTAAATGTGTTGTCCTTTTAACAACTGATACTGATTCAGATCGAATCTCTGATAGTCTGATAGCAGAACAATGACCAAACAAAGTAAAGAAGAAGAAAATGTCTAAATCTTCAAGATATCTTTCTTTAAAACATTCGAAACGGGGATCTTCTCTTTAAGATTTGAAATCAAAAAGATCAGTTGCTCTAGAACTGGGAAAAGTTGATCTCGCCATCAAGGATTTACCATCTTTGCTTGACAATACATCGACAAGTACCGAGTTATTAAAAATCCATCCTTCAGAGGATGAAGGAGATATCCAAATGAATTGCGATCAGCAAGCAACTCCACATACTGTCATTAATAAAGTTCCCCCCTAAAGCTGTTTAATAGTTTCTTTCCTCTCTTGGAATTGTCAAGGCATCAGGTCGAAACTTGCAGATCTTAAAGTTCTTATCAATGCGCCACACCCTATATGTATTACACTTCAAGAAACTTTCTTAAAACCAAATACTTATTTAAAGTTGCAAGGATATAACTCTGTAAAGAAGGATAGTAATACTGGAGCACAAAATTCTGGCGGAGTTTTTATACAAACGTGTAATCTTTAATCTAGTTCCATTCTTCTTTTTCACACATCCTTGTAGGCTGTGGCAGTGCAGGTTCATGTTCGAACCCTGGTGACTATCTGCTGCATTTATCTACCACCAAATGATGTTATTTCTTAAAATGACCTTGATATTCTGGTTGATCAACTACCGGTACGTTTCATATTATTATTTGATTTCAATGGGCACAGTTATTTGTGAGGTTCTGAGAGTAAAAATTCTCGTGGGCGACAGATTGAACAACTTATTTTTGCTGTCTCTGTCTGCTGAACAATGACGAGAAAACGTACTTTAACGAACCCACACGTACGTTTCATTCCCTTGATCTGGCTATTTGTTCTCCAGCACTCCTTGCCTTTTTGAAATTGCAAGTGATCTTTACAACAGTGATTATTTCCCCTTGATTGTATCCCATTCAGAAAGTAGCAGTGGCGGCTGACTGGGCTGAATTTATTAGTAATGCAGTGTTAACTGAATTTCTCTTCTATCAGTATTACGAATGCTGCACAATATATAATTAACTGTATTATAGAAGCAGATGATGTAGCCATGCTAAAACGATCTCCTCTTCCACGAAAATGTGAGCCATGGTAGAATGAGGCTTGTCGCGACTATTATAAAAAGCAAAGAGAATTATGGAGAATTTTCCGCAGGCACCAACCACGGATAACTTTATAGCATTCATGAGAGCAAGGGCAAATGCTCGTCGTTATCTGACATTACAGCCAAAGAGAATCCTGTATTAAATATGTATACTCAAATACATCCACTAAATCTAGTGCGCAGTTAAGGAAAAGGATCATAGCCGCTAATGGTATTTATAAAGAATTTGATTTTCCTGTTTTTAGTACAAAAATTGACTACATTGTCTTCACCTTTTGACCTAGCTAATATCACTGGTCAAACTTTTAAAGATATTTCTAGCAACAATTCTTATAATCCAGTTTTTCTTTCAAGAGACAAGCTGAAAAATTCATTTTGCAGTTCAGGACTCGAAAGAATTTGAAATATAACTGCGAATTCCGATGAATTAACTTTAAAAAAAACTCGACATATTAGTCCAGGTCCTGATGGAATTACATACAATATGCTTCGCCATTTGGATGAAGCATCTCTTATGCATCAACTTTGTCTATATAATAAGATTTTGAGTGAACATTTATTTCCAATCTAGTGGCGTGGCGAGAAGCTACTGTTATTCCCAAAAAGAAGAGGGGAAAGGATTCCAAAAACCCATTAAATTATAGATAAATCGCTTTGACAAGTTGCCTTTTCTAAAACCCTTGAGTGCATGGTTAATGCGCGTCCTCGTGAATTGGAGATAAACGGATGGAGATTTCGTCGAGGACGATTTACTTTTGATAATATTATGTATCTTGAGTAGCAAATATGTAACCCGTTTGTAAGCAGAAACCATCTTGTTTCTGTATTTTTAGATATACAGAAAGCGTATGATCGTACTTGGCGCTATGGAATTCTTCGTGTTTTTATTTCATTGCAGCTTTAGGGATAACCTACCAAATTTTATGCATAATTTTTTAAACACTCGAGTTTTTTGTGTTCGTATTGGTGATACTTTTTCTAATTCTTTTATTCAAATTGAGGGTGTCCCTCAAGGAAGTGTTTTGAGTGTCACCCTTTTTATTCTCCATTTAAGTCAAATCATTCATGTTTTATCATCATCCGTTTATGGAACATTGTATTTGGATGATCTACAGATCTTCTGTCAGGGGTTTGATATGGCTTTAATAGAACAACTCCAGGGAGCTATCAACAAACTTACAGTTTGGTATGATGAAAATGGGCATAGGGGTCTCTCCGAGAAGAGCCGAAGTGTACATTTTTGTCGAAAACGGGGACTTCGCCCTGATCCTGTTAATACGTATTCGAGACGTAAATATTTTAGTAGTTCAGGAGGTAAATTTTGGGGGAATCAGTTTTGATCGGAAACTCACTTTTCTTCCTTATGTTCTTCATTTGCGGAAGAAGTGTGAAAAATCCCTCAATATTTTGAAAGTCCTCTTTACAATATCATGGGAAGCAGATAGGACATCTTTACTTCACATTTATCTGTTATCTTATTTCAATCTGTTATACTCTCTCTTTTTGATTATGGAACTGCTCGCTCTACTGTTTTACGGCATTTGAACACGATACATCATTCTGCTTTACTGATCTGTTCGGGTGCTTTCCAAACTTCACCGGTGCGTAGTTTGTATGAAGTTTGTAACCAAATCCCATTAAATCTGCGTCAAAAACTGTTAAGCGCTCAATATTTTTTCAGTCTTCAGAGTCATTCAAATCATCCTCTACACCATATAACTGTTCCGATTGGACAGCCAAGGCTATAGACGGCACGTCCTTCTAACATCCTTCCTTTCTAATGAAAGGATGAAAAGAATGCTTGCCGATTTCGATTTTTCGGATGTACAAATCAGTAACTTGGATTATTTATTAATTACACCCTGGGATATTCCTGAAATCTCCCTCGATAATCTCTTTTAACATTATGATAAAACAATTACAGCTCCAGTTATCTTCCAAAAGCTCTACTTAAATCATCGTCATCGTTTTTCTACACACACTCCCATCTTTACTGATGGTTCAAAAAACAACTGGCCATGTGAGTTGCTCTGTCGTCATTGCGCAAGAAATGTTTAGTAGCCGCCTTGAAATTTAATATTCTTAGCTTTAAAATGACATAAAAACTTTTTTATAAGGTAATATTTAAGAACGATACGACCACTTATTTTCAAAGATAAATCATATCATTTACTGATTTAGAAATGGCTAAACCTATTTATTATTGTCAAGTCTGTCGATTAAACTTAGTTTGATGCCTATTTCTTATTTTTGTTTTTTCAGCCTTTTAACCTACATTTAATTTTTTAACCAATGTTTGTAATTTTATCATTCAAACTTTTTGTATTTCAACTGCTTTTACGAGCTCTTATTTAGTAATTTTATTCTCTAAATATATTTTAATAAAATATAAACATATTTTATATAATATATATAAACTTTTTTACCACATGCATGCACAGCATGACCAAGAATGGCTCTTATACCAAATCAATCCAAGCAACCAACCAACTGAAGCCTATTTTTGATTTATTTTACATCTTCTCTTCTCTGAGTGAATAAAGCTTTTAGTGAGCTTTATCCAGAGCATTTCTAATAATATTTTGCAATTTCATTACTTAACGATGCGTTAAATTAAAGTGCAGTTATAACAACGTTCACTGAATTTATCTGTAATGATCATATGTTTTGTTTACAAGTTTGACTGCCACCATTCGACAATATGTAATATCAGCGATTTAAATTCCCCGTACAATAGCGTTTTATATACATATATACAGAATTTTTTATTTCCAAAATATTTTAATCAAATATCTTGCTTTCAAATCTCACCGTGTGCAATATTTTATATAATCGTCTCTAACCATGCAAGATTTGGTGGGGGAAAAATACCACCCAAATATGTTCGTTCTCTTAAGTTACTCGTTTCTTCTCTTGTATCTGATTTTACATTCTTCTTCTTCTTTTTTTTCAATTTTTTTTTCTTTAAAAATTTGACCATTTGCCTATTTTATTTACATTTTTACTTATTTTTATTAATATTGTCACGTAGGTACTTTAGTAGGGAACTGAATGACACACACAAGAAATAGAGTTAAACGAATTTATTAACTCAACTTTGAACTCAGAACTCAGTGACTGACAGATATTTTGCTTTCATACTAGCAGGGAAAGTTCCAGAATACTTTTCTGGAGATAGTAAGAAAAGTCCAGAACACTTGTCTGGTAAACTAAAGAAAAGTCCATAATCTTCTAGAACATGAAATAAAGGGAAACATAAAATCAAAGAATTAAATATTTACACAGACTGTGAATCGCATTGTCTCTAGTGGGATTTGAACTTACGATCTCTCGATTATGAGACCAGTGCTATGACCATTCGGCCATGGAGAGTCGACTGCCTCTTTTCAACGCGGCAATATTACAGAGTTTTAAACATTGGTATTGATGCTGCTTCTTAAACCATAGCGATGTCGCAGTTTAACCAAAAATGGCTCTAACGCCAAAAAATACCAAAAGCCGAACCAAACTTCTGATTTTCAAAAGTTAACGTTGGTCTTTTGTCTTGAAACGCACGTGTACCGAATTTTATCAGGTTCGGATAAAAACCCCAGATTTATATAAAAAAACTATACAAATAACATTCATCTCAGTAGCATTATATATATATACTGAGAAAAACACTGAAAATTTGATCTTTTTTTATCAAAAATTTAATTAAAATTTGTAATGTAAAATTTTCTTTTGATGGCACTTATTACGTACAAAGTAACAACATATAAAATTCGTTAGTTTTGGGTTCATAGGTCCACCTTAGATAGATTTTAGGACGATTTTTTTCGTCAGGTATGTCGCAATTTATAAATATATGTCATATTAAAAATATGATCATATTTCAAATCAGTATTATGAGTAAAAGGAAGCAACGTTTCTATTTTTTGAGCCCCAAGTTATCGAATTGGAAACGTTTGAGTCAGAACGTCTTCTATGAAGGAGTAAAAGCTTCCAGCTTAACACTTATCATAAAAATTGTACTGCAACTGTCAGGTGAAGTTGATTAACTGCTTCCTCCTTAGGTCCATTTGCTTCTCATATTACACGGGAAGGATTTTCCCAAGTCATCAGAGATTTTTTTATACATCCGACAAGATTGCTAACGATGATGTGGTGTTTTTCTTTCAAAGTGTGCCTTCATTTTGAAAGTCCAGCTTTGTTTGCAGGATAAAAAGAAAATTATTCGAAATAGTTTGTGCCTCGGAGACCGAAGTCTTTTGATAATCGGATGATGTAAGCTTTCAGTATTAGTGCATATTTGGTATCTTAATTATAATATTGTAGTTTATTTTTAAAATGTCTTTTGATGTAGTATTTTGTGCTTATTATTCGGGTGATGATTATTTTCGGGTGATGATATTTCAGATTTATTCTTTATAGTCCTCCGGTATATATTCTTGCCACCTGCAAAAGATTTTTTTATGAACGTAAAGAAAAAATTATTTTAAAATGATAAGTTGGTAATTAGATGATTAAAATTCGATTGAGTTACCTTAATAGCTTTGAAATACGTTGTATGGTCAACATCCTAACTTTTGCACCAGAAAACCCCAAACAAATCAAATAAAAATTGAAGTACATTGTCTTTTACTTAAATATCATTTAAATTCAAAATTGGTAAATATACTTGCCACTGCCCGTTTAAAATGCAAGGGTTTTCGTAGTGACTTTAAGCTTCTCGTTTGTCATTCAGCTTTTTAAGAATTAAAAATTTCAACACCGTTGTATTCCTTACTTCTAAGATATTCTAATATTTAAACATCATTATTTGTTATTGAATTTATTGAATTTCAAATCAACATTCATTTTTAAAAAATAAACCAAAACTTTTGAGTCTGTTGGAATTTCTTAAAATTCGGAATCATCCTATTAATAATTTTATGCATATTTTGACTTCAGTTTTGATGATTATGTTCAACTTATTATCAACTTATGTAAGTATGCTTAGTTTATTACATTTTCGTTTATTTCTTAAAGCAAAACGTGATAAAGATGTTATTAATAAAATCGCATCATATTGAAATAATTTTCTTTTTATGCTATGTAGGAATCTGCCCAGATAGCCTAATAATTGCAAAATGAGTTTCAATGCAAGACATTACTGAATTTAAATTCCATGACTTCTATATAAAAAAATTGTATAAATTTGTTTTAAATTACTTAAAAGTGAGTGAAAAATATACTTACCTATGAAGATTCGATGATATTTTTACCCTTAACGCTCATTGGTAAGTATGCTTACCACTTTCAGTTTTCCCTGAACAATCTCTGGTAAGTACTTTTACCAACCCTTATTTCATAAATTAAATGTCAAATCAATAAACTTTGTATGTTTTAGTATTTGCATCATCAGTTTAACATGATATAATCCTAAAAGATTTTATTTGTTAATGCCCCGGAATTCTGCCTTATAAAGAGTTAATGCATTATAAAAAGAAATTAATAACTAAATATTTGTGCAGATTACAATAATAATCAACATTTTGAAATTCTTATTACTGAGATAAAAGTGTAAATTTTGATCAATTCAATACAATGCAACCTAATATAACCATCTCCATAAGAATGTAGAACTCGAAACTTGCTTGAACTTCCTTTCATAAGTAGGACGAAAAATCCAAAATCTTTTACTTTCATTAAATGTCCATGAAACAGTGAAATTGTAAATTAGTGGGAAGTTTATAATTCAGTATTCGAATGCATTAATTTTTCAGTGAAAATATAAAAAAAGTTATTGATATTTTGTATTTTAATTCACTGTAGTATTAAGGCTATTTTATTATCTGTGTTTATTTTTCTTTTTCTTTCTGAAAAAAGTGGGATA
Source organism: Argiope bruennichi (assembly GCF_947563725.1). Classification (NCBI taxonomy): domain Eukaryota; kingdom Metazoa; phylum Arthropoda; class Arachnida; order Araneae; family Araneidae; genus Argiope; species Argiope bruennichi. The sequence goes on from NC_079159.1 coordinate 14,061,032, forward strand.
TACTGAATTTTACCTGACATAAATTAATTAAATCTATCACTAATTGGACTTTAATAAGTTTTAAATAGATACAATATGTGGAAGATCGATCTCCGCTCGGCACAATTTTGTAAAATCGTGAGGTTTTTATGAGAAAATATTTAGATTCGAATCATATACTGATTACATATGAATAATTTTCAATCTAACCTACATATGAACTGATGATTTAAATACAAAAATGGTGAATGCACTTAGTTTAACATGTTGTTCGAAACAATCTGCTATATTACAATATTCATTTTACAGTTTATCTGTCATTACTTATATTTTTGAACTTGCACTCAGATTTATCTTGGTGAAATCGGGTCTGAGATGGCGCTGTATGACACTGTCAGCATGAGAACAGATAGAAAAAGACTCTAATAGTTAGTTATCAAAAAATTATATACTTTTTTTGCGCAAAATCGCGTTTTTTCAGGAAAGTCACTTCTATAAATAAATTTAAAAAAGCAAAATCTTATCTAAATATAAAATTTGATCCAAATCCTTAGTCATTTCTAAGACACAATAAATTTATAATAATATAAATAAATTTAAATTGTTACGGATTTCCCGCCGCCGTCGGGTTCGTTTGATAGTGGTAGTGATATGGTGTGAGAACACAATCAGCAGACCTCAGTAGAATACAACAACGTTTATTCACACGAAGAGACGAATACACAGACGATAACTATATACAGCCGAGACGAACAAAGGACAGCACGCAACAGCAGAAGCAGACAGTAGCCACAGGTAGTAATCGATTACAGCACACGAAGCGGCCAAACAGAATCCAGCAAGAGAGGTGACCCTCGGAGCTTCGCTCTACGGTCTCTCCAATGGCTGAACTTCTCGCTTTAGTTGCCGATCCACTGGCTACTATACAAAAGATACGACGCTGCTTTCACAGTAGACAACAGAATTCGATACACAGCAGTTCAGCACTCGCTCCAAGCAACGCTGGCACTGTTGCTTCGCTATCCTCTCGAAGACTCCGACTACGCCTCAATTCACGATGACGACGACTCAACTCGCAGATTGAGAGTGCCGGCCTTTTATAGCTCCCAGGAGGTGGGGCTAGAAGCTTCTAGGCCAAGCAGGCGTATCTCGGTTCTAATGGACGGATCGACAAAATTCTCAAAGTTTCGAGCATTAACCATTTTGTCGCCAAATGGTCGTCTAATTCGTCGCCAAGCTCTAGCATCACTGGCTCGGCATCCGGCAGCATCCAATACGGATGACTGTAAATCAGTCTTTCTTATGATGACACTATTCGTGATGGGAAGCAAAATTACACGTTTGTAACAATATATATACAAGAATTGCTCGTTTAAAGTTATAAGATAATGGAATATATACCAAAACTGCAGATAATACTTCTGAACTTCGAGAATTAATACTTTGAAACATAGTACGTCCTCTAATTTATTGACAATATCCAATAATATTAATTGAAATATTCTAAGATAGAAAATTAATAAGGCCTCAATCTTTGTCTTTTTATAAGAGGGAATAAAGCATATTAACTTTTTTTTTTCAAGAAAGATTCCCATAATATTTTATTTGCTACTTTTACAGTAAAATTTGGAGTTCAGTGATAAATGCGTAAATGTTGCACACACAATAATATAAAGAATGTGTAATGGATTTTATCAGCAATTTATTTCATTATGGAGTATAATAGATGATAAAATGTAAATAATTAATGTAATCCAAACATTTTTCATAAAAGTAAGAACCTTTACAGGCAAGTTCTTTCTAAAGCATATAACTTTTTCTATATTATTATGAAACTAAAATTATACTCTATCAACACTAAATTACCTATTGGTTTTCAGGCATTACTTACAAATTTCGTTAATTCTATTCTCTTTGGCTGTTTCACAAACAACTGGAAACGAAACCCCACTCTGTAATCAAAATGAGAGATCTTCGTTTTACTTGGAAGTTGCTGTGGATATGATTAATAAAGCGAAGCTTCATTATCCAGCGAGTAAGTAGATTCTAAATTCATAAATTTAAATATATGAGAAGTGGAACATTATATTAGAAAATATTCTTTATTAAAGTCATCATTTTCAAAAAAAAAATTGTTAATAGCAGTAATCCCAAATCTCATGAAAAAGAAAATATAATTAAAATAAAAAATATATCGCAATGTTTGTTTTTTAAATGCTTTTGGCTCTGCGAACAATTTCAGTACGACAATATCCAAGATAATCTGTAGGGCCACAGTGTCCTGGTTTAAGATCTCGACTTCGGAACCGGTGGGTTTCAGGTTCGAGACCCGATTTCACCAAAGACCCATCGTGTAAGTGGTTCTAGTACACGTTAAATTCGTCGGGGCCAAACGTCTTTCCACTGATGTGGTGTGAAAGTTTGAAGAGAGGGTGCTAGTTCAGGTGCCGTCCTCGTCATCTGAACGTGGTTCAAAACTATGAGGTCCGTCCCAAAATAGCCCTAGTATTTCTTTAAAAACAGGACGTTAATATAGCTAAACTAAACTTCAACAAAGAAACAATTAAAACGGTTTGAATTCCCGGCAGAGAATTGCCAAAATTTAGCAAAAATCTGTATGGCCATTAAATTGACTACATTAAATTTTTTTATTTCATTTTTTTTTAAATTTTGAAACGGAGCAAGGTTTGTTTTTGTACAATATTTTCAGACCTTATAGTGGAAAAACACCAAAATTCAATTTAATTTTTAATTAAAAATATTTTTTTTTTAATTTAGAAGGCTTCGAGGTAAACATTTCCATTTGCAAGACATATAAGTTCCAAATTCGGCAGCAGAGGTCAAACAATCTGGCCTATTGAGCACTAACACACCTTCATACAAATATACAAAACTTCATCTTTATTATTAGTACAGATTATACTTGAAATATACATAACTATACATACAGATTATACTTACAAATATACATAACTTCATCTTTATTATTAGTACAGATTATACTTGAATAGTAAATATAATGCATTTTCACTGCTGACCTGCGTTTGCAAATTAGCGAAATTAATTGGCGCATAAAATAGATGAAATCGATCCAGTGACTTAGGTTGGAGACTCTGTGAAAGTTTTATTTGGCGATATCATTCAAAATTAAACTATAGTGGAGTCTGACGACCTTGAATGATATGTCTATGTATCATGAGCGTTCATACGAAATAAAATTTTCGTTATCGGTTTAAGGTTGAAGAACTCTGTTAAGATTTTTTTTCTCCCTGTAGTGTATGTAATAAGATAATGTATTTGAAATTCTTCTGAAAAATGGAAGGAGGAAGATAAACAAGCGAACATTGATCATGCATGTATAAATCATGAGCTTTCATACAAAAAGTTGAGGAAATCTGACCAATCGTTACCGCTGGAGAACTAATTATTCGGTTATGATAATTATTTTAAATATATAGATTTGTTATTGGGATTATGAGACTTTGTAGGTGGATATTGGTAAAGATTTTTAACTCATTGTAAATAACCATGTATATGTCTGGTGCATTATACATATATAAGACATGATATAGGTATATTGATACCTGCTGCTGTTTCTTTAAATATTTTTTTAATCGATTCAAAGCTTATTTTTAATTTTTCTGCCTATAATTTTAGTTTTAAAATGTTCGGAAGATAACTTCTAACTATGTGCATGCACTTTATAAAATTCGTTTTCAATGTTTCCAGCATTATAAGTTACAATTATTTTTTTTAAAGATTTACTGCAAAAAAATTAAAAAATTTTTAACTATACTTTCTAGGCCCGATGATAGCTCAGGTGACTGCAGCTTCTCCAGTGGACTGTGCAGACATATTGCGTAATGGCAATAATACGAGCGGTGTCTATACCATCTGGCCGAAAAGTCGATTGATTGATGGCAAACCATTAGATGTGTTTTGTGACATGGATACGGATGGAGGAGGATGGACGGTAAGATTTTCAATTCCTTTTTTTTTTTTTTTTTTTTTTTTTTTTTTTTTTTTTTTTTTTTTACTGTCAGTGTAGTATCTGCCTTAAGTGCAAATGTGTTGAAACTCTTTCTCATAATTATTTCAAAGAGTGCCAACAACAGGAAATTGGATTATGCTCTCAACAATCATGACTGGCTAGCCTCTAGTTCTGGTGCGATAGTTATATAGATTTCAAAAGTTATTATTGCGATATGTTTTATGATATATTTTGGAATCCTGCAATTATATTACAGACAAAAAGATGAGCATAAGAGAACTAATGTTATGTAAAGCAATAAGGATACTGAGGCAATTTGCCATTGTCGCATTAAATTTTGTCAAGCTTAATGCTATCAGTCAATGAGACTTTCACAGCGTTCCGCATGATACAGGAATACATTTGATGTTCTTCCCATTTTCTATAGGAAATTCGTTCGCTCCTTTCAGTAAAGAATAGCTACTTAGCTATGAGAACAAAATGGTAATAATCTATACTTATAATAAAGCTCAATGTGTGTGTGTGTGTGTGTTGGCGCTCTACAGGCCAGGTCATTTGACATACAGCTATCAAATTGGGTACATATATACCTTAGAGGTCGGGAATGTGCACCTGGGGTCCCTTTTTTTGAAATTTTAATTAGAATTTTAATTATTAATTAAAAACTAACTCTCCCGCCAAAAAAATCTTCCATTTTCCCCACCGCCAAATCAGTAAGGTTTTAGTTTGTGTTTTTTTTCTCCCAACAGTAATGAAGCTAGGGTTAACATTTTTCGGCGGATTATTTCAAACGATTCTGTTTATTTTCTTAATGTTTTATGCATTTAAAATTAAACATTGTTAATTAATCCATGTTTCAGATTCATTCTGAAGTACTTTTGAATTAAAATAACACAGAATAAAGGAAATTAAAAATGTATAATCTGCATAGCGTTACCCCAACTGGCGTAGAAAAATTCCCGCATTTGCGTTACCTTACTGACGAAGAAAATTCACGCATGAGCATTGTTCTGATTGTTGTCATGACAACCACTATCAACGGCTGATTTAAGTTATTTTTAGGTTAGTTGCATGCTTTTGTAAGTAAATTGTATTTATGTTATATATTTTTTGTATATGCTTATAGTTTTAAGTACATCGTTTTTTAAGTAGTTTTTTTTAACCTGTTTTCAATGATTTAAATTATTTTTAGGTTAGTTGTATGCTTTTGTAATTAAATTGTATTTATGTTAGTTATATATTTTTTTGTATATGCTTATAGTTTTAAGTACATCTTTTTTTAAATAGTTTTTTTAAACCTGTTTTAGACCGATTATTTTAAACGATTCATTTTATTTTCTTAGTGTTTGATGCATTTAAAATGAAACATTGTTCATGAATCGATCTGTTCATGATGAATCTGAGAAAATTTTGTTGACAAATTCTTGAGATATTACATAAATTAAGAAAGATATTCTTTAGTGCCCATAAAGTTTAAACGCTCAGTGACTCTATTATCAGTAATCATATTATTAAAAAAATGCTTTGTTTCAGTAAAAAATATTATTATATTAATTGCAGATTAATCATTTACACTTTAATTTAAAGCATAAATTCTACGAGGGGTAACAGAAAATGAGAGAGATACATATCACGTTATGACTGAATGCCTTTATAATATTATGAGTGAATTATATGACTGTCGAAATTTGAAGTTTTAAAATATTTTGCTGAAGGATCTATTAAAGTTGGAATTGCTAAAATATTTAATTATTAAAATTTTAACGAACATTAAGATTGGCGAACCGGCTGGTCGCCAAAGGCGGCTAGTACTGAATAAAATCGACCTGACTTATGGAGCACTGAGAACTGGATTCTCTGCGATGGTATTGTTACATTAAACAAAAACACAACATGCATGTTATCTGCAAGTTCACTCAACTGAGAATAATTGGCCTCTACGGTTTCTAACTTTAACAATTCTGAAGATTCAGTTGTAAGATAATTATCGAGTTGTTTCTGGTATTCATTGTCCATGACGAATAATTATGGATTCGCACATTTAAAATTTGTGTTTTTTGGCTAATACATTTAGTTTTTTAATGAGTTATATATAATTTGACTTTCCGTTTTCTTAGAGCAACTTGACCAAATGTGGTTCTTGAGCCGAAAAACCTCTCATAAACCAAATCAAATCGCACTTTCGAAATGATTTCAAGATTGCGTTATAGCAATGGTAAGAACTCAGTGCAAAGCTGGGAATGATGAAGTAAACTGAAATTAAAGTTAGTATAATAAAAAAAATTTTAAGAAATTCGACCTTTCATAGTGATTGGAAAATTAACATTAAGGAAAAAGTTATAATCAATAGATTTAAATAACAAACTTTTTAAATGCACTTTCTTCATTTCCCCTTTCTTCCTTAATGGCTTTAATTAATATTCGACCATGTATACAGTAAAATAGAATACTGATTAATATAAAAAGAAATCAAAAAAGCGAATACCCAGATCACCAAATTGTACTGTGCAACTGCTGTTACTATGTTTATATGAAAGATATTTAATTCAAGATATTTCCATCACAGTAGCCTCGTACATCAGATTTTCAATATACTCTGGATTTTTTATGACATACATCAAATTTACACTACAGTTTTTTCCAATTCTGCAGTAATATTGACACTGCATATTCTGCAGTATATGCAGTGACAGGGAATTTGAAGTCAGAGACAATTATTGGACATTGAAATGTATACGGGATTCTTTATAAATCCTCAGAAAAAATCTATTATTGGTATGAGGGAGACATCACTTTTAATGATGAGTCACTCGAGTGTATCTTGTCATATGTATTCGTCTAATCAAATGAATTTAATATTCCATCTGTTAATTTGTGTCCAAAAAAATCTCCTTATTAATTGTCTTGCATCAGTTTTGCTTCTTGCATCTCTTCTAGTACTTTTCGGTGATATTTCTATTTATGTTTTCCTACATGACAGCTCGTCCTTTTTATGTTATACACTTTTTTTAGCTGTTTATTAGTCCAACTAGAGCTACCAAATTTGCCCAAATACACTCATGTCCAAAATTAAGGTCACAAACATAAAATCTGCGAAAAATAAAAAAAAACTATTCACTGTGTTGCCACGAGATTTGGCACAGAGGTACACTACAATGGAAAAAATAACATAGACACATAACAACATGGAAAAGATTTTAATTGGGAATTAAGAAACAGGATATATCAAAAAGTGTTACATTATGAATCAGAGATAAAACATTTATCTCGGAAAAAGCCTGTCTAATATGGAATGTGACCACCTTGCACTCAGAACGAGCTTTCATACTGTTTATGAGGGTGTCAATAAATGCTTGGAGCGACAAAGCCCACTCTTCCAAAAGCGCGGCTTTTAACTCTTGGAGGGTATTAGGAGGGGCGTTACGCTGTGCAATTGGTCTTCCGAGACCATCCCAAACATGTTCAATAGGATTGTGATCCGGAGTCCTCAAGGGCCAATCCATACGTTGAATATCCTCTTCCTCAAGAAAATCATCAACGATCTGGGCTCTGTGTGGAAGCGCGTTTTCATCCATAAACATGAAGTCTGGGCCAAAAGCACTCAGGAACAACCTCAAGTAGGCTTCAAGGATCTCATCCCTATAGAGATGTGCATTGACAGTACCCTCATCGAAGACGTGCAGTGGTGCACGACTGCCCAACATTATGCCACCCCAGACAAGGATTCCTCTGCCACCAAATCTGTCGATTTCTTTTACGTAGGAGGCATGATAGGGAGCTCCTCGCTCTCTCCAGATGAATATTCAACGAGTGTCACTCTGTGTGGTAAATCTCGACTCATCACTGAAAAGAACACGCCCCTATTCTTGCTGTGCGCAAGACTGATATGTTAGGCACCACAACAGCCGGGCTTTTCTGTTGGATACAGTCAAAGGGACGCACTCAGCTGGTCGCCGGGCATAAAGAGCCCTCTCTGCTAGACGTATGTACACTTTTTGTCTGGAAATTCTTATTCCAGACGCAGCAGCAAGGTCACGAGGAAGCTGAGGAGCCGTTGTCAGCTTATGCCGTCGTGCGCTTAATGCCAAATAGCGATCCTGTGCAGGTGTCGTTGCTCTGTGACGGCCTTGGCCGGCCTTTCTGATTACAGTACCACTTGTTTGGAATTGATTCCACAACCTGGATACCACTTTCGGTGCCACTTGTAACCATCAAGCCACCTCCGCTTGAGACTGTCCAGCTTCAAGCCTGCCAACGGTTCTCCATCTCTAGGCATCGTCTAAATGATTATGAGAACTCATTCTCACTGGAAACAGGTTAAACTTTTTGTTTTAATGCGATATTCACAAAATTGCAGTCAAAAATCCCAGATGCCTAAACGATCTAATTTCAGTAGTTCCCCAAAAACTAATGCTAAACAACATTTTTTCCCACAACAAAGGTTATTAACGTGTTAGCGGTCATTCACAATATAGAAAATATAATTTGTTTAAATTTTACTGGTAGCCATTTAGAATTACTTTGAAAAACATTTTTGTGACCTTAATTTTGGACATGAGTGTATAGTTTGGTGGATGCAAACTTTAAAAAAAATTTATTAGAATTTTAGTTTAAAAAATAAATTAGATTTTTAGGTTTTTTCACTATCAAAAATATTACCGCATGAAAATGATGTTTAGGCTATTTTAAAGTACAAAAAGTTATCTTTTCAATAGCTTAGTTGTTCTAAAATCAATTACACTATATTTCATTAACTATTAAACATATTTTTATTCATGTGGATGAAACCGAAATCGCTTTCATTGTTTCATCAAATATTTTATCTAAGATTTTTCTAAAGAAGGATCCTATTTAATATTCTATACTTTCTTATTTATCTTATAAATTATAAAGTTTCGGTGTCACTAAATAATAAAATTTAGAGATGCACTAAGACTCATAGCACTATATCATGGAAGTAGTCTATATTATAAAAGTTCATAGATACAATAAATGAAATGTAGCAAGACAATAGCACAGTTTTAATGTCTGATAATTTGATGGAATCATAGACATGAAGTTATATCTAAAGGATTTTAAATATATATATATATAGCCAATACCGCAGGAGAACCGGCTAGTCGCCAAAGTTTAATACTAAATATTAATCTGAAGTATTCGAGACAAGTTAGTAACTTCATATTTCCGCACAGGTTCTGCAAAGAAGAGGGCAATTCAACAGATCGAACGACTTCTTTTTTAAAGACTGGGCTAGCTACAAAAGCGGCTTTGGTGAAATCGAAAAAGACTTTTGGATAGGTGCGTTTCCTATAATTTTTTTTCTATCTGTGGAAATAAATAAGAAGTTGATAAAATCACATAAAAAAATTTAAAAAATGTTTTTTTAAGTGAATATTTATTGTTATTTATTACATGACTTTATTTATTAGTATTTCAAAACGACTTTAATAATTCAAATTCAAATTTCGTCACACGATTGCAAACGATTCACATATTGATTGTTTGGACTTTCAAAAAATTTTCTGTTGTTTTCCCTCATGCAGTTTCTTTTTTTAAACTTCACCCATACTGTTCAACTTTTACTGCTCAAATAAGCGGTCTTTTATATGTTTTAGAAGAAATTTTTAATAGCCTGGATAAAAATTTTATCATCTCTACGGATTCTCTGAGCATTTTTAATTCTCTAAAATCATGTCATCCTCATCCTTAGGTTTGAAAGGTCTTAGATGTTTTTGATAAACTCATTTTTCGTAGTTACACTATTTTATTCTGTTGGATACCATCCCATGTTGGAATTTTAGGCAACGAAGAGGCGGCCAAATTGGCGACTACTTCCATCGTTACTGCTGTTCTTATGAGTGACACATTAAAATGCTTCTTTTTGCTAAATGGCAGGGACAGTAGGACCCCATGTGCAACCTTGGCCCTCATTAGCGAACAGAAAAGCAGATATTGTTTTAACCAGATGATTTTTTTCATCTACCTAATGCGTATTCTCCTGGCTCTGAATTTGTTTTTTGAATTTGAGAACGCTTTCTGACAACATTGGCACTGATGTTGCAGCGATGTTTTCTGGTTCCCATTTTAATTTTTCTTGAATATCTTTAAAACTACCCAGTTCTCACAATACACACTTATATCAAATTATAGAACATAAAATTCCTTCCACTTTAAAGCTTTTATTTTTCTTCCAGTTTTAATATTTTTATAAATATGGCTTCTAAACTACTTTTTTTGTTTTCAGTAATTTACGACCCCCTAAATAATCAAATCCGCATGTTACCAGCATGGAAAAAAAACTTTTAAGCATGTACTTTCACTTAAAAAAAATTCATAATTGAAACACCATTTGTTATTTTTTTTATTAAATTTTTGCAGTTTCTAACAGTTCTCCGACTTAATATATTTTTGCGATTTTCACCAATTAAATGTCGTTTGGGACCGACCCCATGTTGTATGGTGATTCTTTATTCTCTCGATGCTTACTATCATCACTGAATTTGTCAGTCGAATTCGGCAACACCCTGTATATAAAAAAGTACTTAGCATAAACAAACATAAAATTGAAGTACTATTGAATAACTTCGAAAAATTGCATTTTACTTTGCAGCAAACTTTTTCACTAATTCTTTATGACAACTATATTTCTTCTGATATGAACAACTTGTAATCTACCAGCTAGGACATGATAAAACTGCAAGGTCCGAATTTAAGAGATCTTTTACCTTTTAACTCATTTTTAACATACGATTGGAGCAGTATGGCCAAACCTGGCCCTTGAGTCATATACCACAAACCCGAATCTACGGGCATAATTTCCTTTCTATGTTATTTAATAGATTATTTATAATTGAGTACTATTCTGATCCTACACAAAGCTGTTCTGGAATAGGCATTGTAAGCTTGAACAGTAAGATAACAAAAGCGATCCTTGAAGCAGCAGTAGTAGTTCCCCAAGTCTCACTAATCTGAAGGTGTTAAACTCTTAGATCAGATTTAACAGGGATTTGTCAGATCTTTGGTTCAATTCAGCCATGGGCCAGAGGAAAAATTATCATCAAAGACTTCGCTAAACAGGAAAGATTATTTAGCCTTCTATACCAACAAACCCACTTTCTTGGTATAATAAATTGCTTTTAACTGTTTTTAGTGAGGATAATCTGCATTTTTTGAGACCTTATATTTTTTCTCAATATAAAATAAGTTTTGATTTGGATTTCAGGCAATGATAACATGTTTGCTTTAACCAATCAACGCCTCTATTCGATCCGATTTGACTTGGTGGATATGAGAGACGAGAAAAGGTACGCCTTCTACGACACGTTTTGGATAGATGACGAAAATAACAAGTACACTTTGCACATTCAAGGTTACAGTGGAAATGCAGGTAAGACATCTTTCATTCTTTTGTTGTTAAGACGAAATAAATACAATAACTTTTTCATTTTATTTGATCTCCATCTAATTCATTTAACCATTAACCATTCATTTAACCATTTCTACTCATAAGAGAATTCTAATACACCGAAGAGCTATTGCATTATGACCACCCTCCATCTATAACAATATAACCCAAGAACAAAACCCTTGCGCGTGGGTGGCTGATGTTGGAGTATGTAAAGCGACTATACATTATCTTTCCAAACATAGCACAATTAGCGAAAGAATGGGAAAGCAACTGATTTATCAGACTTCGATAAAAGTCAAATCTTCATAGCTCGGCGACTGGGAACATAAATATCAGAAGCGGCGCGTTTAGTGGGTTATTCACTTGCAGTTGTTGTAAGCACATCTCACTCCACCATATATACACCACTTTCGATAAGTTGCCGGGCACCGATGTGTCTCCCATGGCACATTGATTTCAGAGGAGAGCGGAGATTGCTAAGCATTGTTCACCTTGATCAACAGCCGAAATCATCATCAGCTACAACAGTGGCAACCCAGCCAGTGTTTCTCAACATATTGTACCGCGTGCATTGTTGCGTATGGGCCTACACAGCCGGAGGCTGATGAATGTCCCTTCACTGACGGCACGTTACTTCCAGCTGCTTCTGCAATGAGCCAAAAACATCGGAATTCGACATTGAAAGAATAGAAGAAGGTTGCATGGTCCGACGCATCACGTTTTATGATCCATCGCATCGGCGGTCGTGTGCATATACGCCGATTTCCAAAGGAAACTCTGGCTCCGGGATTCATAGTTGGACATAGACAAGCCGGTGGCAGAGGTATTATAGTGTGGTCAATGTTTTCATAGAGCACACTAGGACCCATAATCCCTATAGAACAATCCCCGGTGTCTGTGCGCTACGTGAATATCGGTGCAGATCATGTTCACCCATTCATGACTACAGTATTTCCGGCTGGGGATGGTGTTTACCAACAAGATAATGCGTCATACCATTAGGGTTGAATCGTCAGGGAGTGGTTCGAGGCACATTCCAGTGACTTTCAAATCGTGTCTTGGCACCCAAATTCACCTGACATTAATCCCATAGAGCATTTGTGGTTCCACCTAAAAAACCAAATTCGTGCTACCACGCTGTCCCCTCGCAGTGTGAGGGAATGGCAGGACCAGTTGGTGAGCGCTTGGTACCAGATAACATAGACTACCTATCAGAACCTTGTAGAGTCAATGCCTCGTCAAGTTCTGGCAGTTTTAGGGCTAAAGATGGTCTTCCATGTTATTAACAGGGTGGTCATAATGTAATGGCTCTTCTGTGTATAAAGTAGAAATAAAGTGCCCCGATTTTACATCGTTTCACCAATGGATTCAGAGTTTTAAAGCTTTTGGAAGCTATAAGTCCTGTCTTATGATATTGGAATGCGATGTTTATGTTTCCAAATAATTTTTAAGGAATTTTAATGCTGAGATGTTTCAATTAACATATTAATGTTTTTATATATGTAAAATATGCTTGAATTAATGTATTAAGGTGACAAAAATTAAAATGTTACCATTTTTTTAACATTTTTATATAATAATTAAAATTGTAGGAAAAATCTTACAAAAATTAAACTGGAAACCTGAAAAAAAAATTATTTTTAGATGTTTTAAAAATTGCTCTGAGATCCTATTTTTGGAATTTATATTGGTAAAATACTAAAAGATTATTAATTAATTAATTAATTAATACCCAAATTGATTTCTGAGTTTAACGTTGATGATGATCTTCTTATTTTGAAGAGTAGATATACCAAATTTCTTCAAAATTGGAGAAAAAAATGTAGATATGCTTAAAAAGTCCCACAAACAAATATTCATCTTTATATATCTAGATTACTAGAGAATTTAATTCTGAAATTGACTATCAAATGGTGACATTAGAAGAGAAATGCATTAATTAATGTTTCAATGAACTGATAATTACCTGAAAATATTAAAACGGGAACGCACAAATCTAAGAAAATTCATAAGTTCAGAACATCTAAAAATGATTGAAATCCCGATTACAAAGTTCAGTCCGTCTTCTCGAACATGATGTTTTTCACTTTTAATTGATTTATTTCAACTTTTTTTAAATATGAAGTCATTTTTTTTCTATCTCTTATTTTTTGAAGGAACAAAATTTTACATGATTATTTGATAGAATTTATGTTCTAAGAGCTGTTACGTACGTTTTCTTAACAGGTGAGTCTATGGCTTTGAATCATGGCAACAAAAAGTTCTCTACTAAAGACCAAGACAATGACGGTTACAAGGACGGAAGTTGCGCTGAGAAATACAAGGGTGGTTGGTGGTACGAATCGTGTCTTTCATCTAATTTGAATGGTCTCTATTTAACAGAAACACACGAAATAAACGGGATTGGATTGTACTGGAGTGGATGGAAAGTCATGCACGATTCTCTGAAAGCCACTGAAATGAAGATAAGACCGAAACATTTCAAGATCTAACATTTCAATCAGATCTAGATGGTTTCTTTATTATGACGTTTGCTCAAGCTCTTGAATATGAGATTTTTATTGGAATCATAAGTTTCAAGTTTAATATATTAAATATTTTAAACATTTGTAAAAATAAATAATTTTAGTTGGACTCTTAAAAAAAGTAAACTATTATCAGGCTGTTTAAAACTCTTTTACAAACAGAGTACAGTCTATTTAATGAAGTTTCTTCTTTCCACTTGAAAATTATGCTATAACGAAAATTCGTTAAATCAAAGTTTGTAAATTAAGACATTAAAAGTACTGAAATCTGCTATCGTAATTTTCAAGTTATCATATGAGAATATTATTTTTTTAATCCCATGGCATCAATCCGAGAAAATAAAAGGAGCTAAGTTTGGAGCTATAGCTCATTTTACGACAAACACTCATCCTGCAAACCTCTCTATTTACATTCTTACGGAGAACAATAGTCTAAAATTTTTTCCAGAATTTTTTTCGAAAAAAACCAGTTTAAACCGGTTTGAAACAATCCCATAACTAGCAAACTTTTTCTCGAGGCGAAAAAAAAATTTTTTTTTTCCAGAAATCAAGTTTAAACTGGTTTGAAATGACTACGTGAGTATCGTATTGCTCACTTGTCAACTTTTAGAAAAGCGATGGGTTTTTTTTCCCCCATGCTGAAATCATTCGAGCTCCAAAACTTTTTTTATCAGTTAGAAGCAATAAAAATTAGATAATGTATATGTTATTATTTATATACTTTTCAATACCTTCCTCGTTGTTTCGCGTTGATTCCCGTTTTCTTACTTGTGCTTCTTCATAACTTCTAACAACCCATGCCCTTTATTTTCTGCCTGGCTTTCAGAGGCTTCAAAAGGCCCAAACCAAAACACATGTTCTCTCATGGTAATAAAAACTAGAAATAACAAAGACCAAAATTTACCTACGTATTTCATTGATAAATAGTCGTTCCACATTGTGCAGGTTTATTATAAAGGACAAAGATTATAATTTTTTTTATGAAAACTTTCACGTTTTTACTAAAATAAAGCACCTCTTTAATATTTTCTTAAAAAGCATAATCCCTTCATTTGCATCAAATTCCTTCTTCGTTAAGAAGCGTTCCTTCTTAAAAGTTTTTAACAATTTCTTTGTTACTCATTGAACTATTTTCATTGTGTTTAGTAAAAACCCCGATGAAGAAGCAGATTGCACAGTTTTTGCTGGTGCTATTTTTATATTCTTCATTCCCTCTTCTCTATATTATATCTAAAGAAACTCCAAGATGCAATGGGAAACGTCTAAAAATAGTGCAAATGTTGAAACTCATTATTTGTCCAGAAATAAGTTATAAAATAGAGTTCTTAAAAAGAAAGCTACCGTCTTTTTCTTGAATATGCATGTGTAGATTTTTCACAATCTTAGAAATAAACTAATACACATTTAGACATAATTTTTTTTTCAGGACAAAGCAAAAAAGAGTTAACTTAAAAAAAATTTTTGGACTAGAACAATTAAGAAAATCAGTGCCCTAAAATTTTTCGCCTACAAATCATTTGGGAACAAAACAGAAGAGTTTATCAATCTCTAATAACAGTATCTGTAATTTATCCTTTTATAGCAGTACGACTGCTTATAGTTTTTTTTTTTTCATAAGTATGGTTCAAAGCTTACAATACAGTACCATTCAAATTATTGCCCTCAGAATATCTCTTGGACTTCCTAAGTGAAAAAGAAATGCTATCTTAAGGCGCAGGAAATTCTTTTTGGGGGAAAAGGAGCTGATTAGTGGCACATTATTGAAAAATTAAACAAATCATAAATAAAGCTATATTGCTTATCGGTCTTCAAAATAGTTGATTCAATCTCTAATACATTCAAAACCTTAAGATCCAATTGACATAAGAAGATGAATTTGCAATTATCAGCATGCTTAGAAAACTGGGCATTTTTTTATCAAAATTAAAATGTTAATATTCCTGATTATCCATCATAATAAACATTTACAAAAGACCTTCTCGAACTCATTTTGCAAAACAAGACCCTTGCACAAATGTCAACCAAAAAAAATATAAAATACCAAAAATATATAAATAATATAAAAATATAAATAATAATAATATAAAATAATATTAAATAATAATATAATATAAATAATATAAAAAGTAAAAAATAAATAATATAATATTAATATATAATATATAAATACCCGTAACTCTGTCATTTACTATCACAATCGATGGAAATGACACGAGGTGACAGGTTTGTTCCAATTAACAAACTACTGAAACAAATTAACATAGTTAATTAAAAAAATATCTCGCAGTTTTTTTAATTCATTAATTTTTTTGCTGTATGAATTTTTTATCATAAAATTAACCGAAAGATAGGAAACCGATTAGATAGGAAAGGGTTGTCATAAAATTTTATGAGTCCTCAGTCACTCCTCCCCCTCCCCAATCTTTCGTTTGGCAGAGTAGGTCAACCTTTTCTTATATCAAATGCACGATTTACAAAAAATAAATAATTCCTAGATATAAATAAAAAAAAATTGTTATTGTAATGACTCTGTAGAAAAGAATTTAATCATATTAGTTCAGATTATTTAAATTAGTTTAAAGAGCAAAAAGAGAAAAAAAAGAATATTATTTGATGTTTTAAAAAAAAGTTTTTTGAAATTCACATGTAGTTTCTTTTCATTGTTTTTATGCATGGAGCATTCAAATGGAGAAAAAAATACTGTTATTTCCCATTCGTAAAATTTTCTGTTATTTTTTTTAATGTTTATTTTATCGTGAACATCGAATAGTAATTCATATTGGTATATATATTAACAAAGCTATCGTAAAAGGATTTAAAAAATTATTTTTTGAAAGAAAATGTTGCAAGAAAAAAAAAGAAAAGAGCAGAACTTGACTCATTTGAAGCTGCCGCAAAAATACGATTTGAATTAAGAAAAACTTCTTAAATTGCTGAAAGAGACAATGACAAATTTTATTCTAAAATTGCAAAAATGGTTCAATCATAATATTTACAGTTTTTCGATACATACTCATATAATATATGGTTTTAATAAATAATATATAATGCATAAATTAATTATGAAATTTAAAGAAATGGTCAAAATAATATTTAATGGTGAAAAATGTATTAAACACACTTAAATTTTTAAAAAATCAGAAATTAGGAAAATTATTATTATTGGATATATTAAAACATAAGTCAAGTATTCGAGAGTTCTTGAGAAAATTTTAAAAGCCTTAAAAATTTCTTATTCATGATCTCTATGGGTATAAAGTACGGTAATATCTAACACATGAAAAAAAAAATCAGAAATTTTTAATAATTATAATTTGTAATCTTCCGTTTAAAATAATTAAAATAAATTCATCTTAGAAACGATATTTTAACATTAAGTTAAGAGGGAATTCAAAGGACCTGAAAAGATTTGAACTATCGAAGAATCAAATTAACAAATTAACTAAATTACACACTAATAATAGTAATTTGACGCATCTTTTCAAAAGTAAGTTTAGTGTAAAAGTGGCTATATAATTATGTAGAAGAATTATTTTTCAGCTTCAAGTCACTTTTTGTATTGAAATGTATGGGGTATGCTGTTTTTGATCTACTGTCCTAACCAAGGTAACAGTTTCGAAATGCCGGCATCCTGGCCTGGGGTATCGTGTCTTCCCCATGATTTGGGTATCCCGGGTTCAAGTCTTGGTTCGGGCATGGTTGTCCTTTACCCTGTGTTCTATCTGTGAGATGTATGAAAGAGCCCCCCGGTAAAAAGGGGTTTTGCAAGCTAGTATGTGAGTGTCATCTTCATATGATCTAAAGTGAGACTTCTGCTCTCGGGTGCTCAGGAGTCTCTACCTTCAGAAGCTACTGCACCCCTCTCTCCCCGATCTCTTGGGCTTCGTTTGAATTGGTGTTAAAGGGGGGATAAGCAACAGCACAGTTTCGAAATATTTGGGCAATAAGCATTTAGAGGTGTTTTTTTTTTTTTTTTTGTACTTTATTCCCTGCCCCTAAATCTTTTAGGTTCAGTTTAATTCGAACTCCTTTTTCGCCAATATTGTATTTCGAAGTATCATCGGATTTCAATTGTGGCACTGCCCGTTTATCCGATGGCAAGCTCTCCTTACACATAAGGTAGTATGAATGAATATATAAATGAGAGAAAGTGAAAAACTTTCTTTTGCAAAGCATTGTTAGAACTTTCCATGGCTTGATGATTATGATACCTTGTCCGTGATATCACAGAAAGGAGGTAAGTAGGCTTCTGAGGGTAAAGACCACTGAGCACCCGAGAGCAGAAGTCTGACGTCTAGCTCATATGAAGATGACACTTACACACTCGCTTGCACAACCCCTTTTTACCGGGGGGGGGCTCTTTCACACTCTTCACAAATTGAACACAAGGTGGAGAACAACCATGCCCGAACCAGGACTCGAACCCGAGATGCTCAGATCAGGGGGAAGACGCGCTGCCATTAGGCCAGCACGACGGCTTTCCATGACTTTTCTCAACTAAATAAACATATTAATAGAAACAACAAACACACAACGTTTTCAGTGCAAGAACCACTCAGATTTTTTATGGCTGCTGGGGCCCGCGGCTAGGAGGACGAAAAACTATTCTTATGTGCGGGAAGTCGCAATCCTTCTGAAAGGTGACTAAAATCTTTGGTGAATTGTTTTTTTTTCCTCAACTTTTTGCTAATGAACTCCACTGATGAAAAATTAAAAGTTGTCATAAAAATTTGGCCAAATAGGTCAATAACTAAATTTAAAAAATGAAAAATCATAAAATTAACTATTTAAAATGAAACTGATATTTGATTTGATTTTAAATTAGTGTCAGTGCGTTTTTTTAACACTTTTGTGCGGAGCCCTATTGGAAGCAATCGGTCTAATTGGCTAAAGGACGATTTTGCTCTGAACTATTTCTTGTGAGAAACTACCTCTGTTGAAAAATATGCTGTACTTTTGGAATAATTTATTGCCACACAATAATTATTATATCATAGACGAAGAATTTTGAGATTTATCTAAAAATAGAATCAAAACACATCGTAAAATCCAACAGGTTCTCTATTTCTTAAAGAATACTTCGAAAATAAGGTCATTGCTTTGAACTTCTCCACATTAATCGAAACAAGTATGAAATTACGTCTATATTAACCTTTGCGACTGCATTTTCATCATTTGAGATCATTGGAGGATGCTTTTTTCCGGAACCAACTATAGCACTGGATGGGCATCATTTAAGAACATGTGCACATAATGTTATTAATACAGTACAGAAGGTGACGTAAAATTTTATTCTTTATATGTATCTTCTCTCAGCTGCAAAGGACACACAGTTTGAAAAGATGAGGATTGTGATGTGATTGCAACAATTGTTTGCAGATTATGGCCTTTTTTTCTTGTACTTCGTATTATGACTATAGTTAACTGCGAAGTCTACTGACCACATTTGTAAGTAATTTTTGAAACCTGTATCGGATTTTTAAGGTTTTTTTTTAAAATAAGCATACCACTAATTCCATCTTTCTATCCGTTGTGGAATTATTTTATTTTAAAATTAGAGACTCGCTAATGGGACACCTTGTATGTTTGTAAAACAGCGAAATCGTACGCATTTTACTCAAATGTCTGCACTTCATCATGCTTGATCTTTGTTTATAGTTACAGCTGGGGGTGTGGCTTAAAAAAGCCTTCTCACATAAAAGTGTTGTGTCAGAGAGCGCTTTGCATGGTATTGGCATACAATAGTCACGAAATATTAAACTTAGGCAAGAATTTAGTATTTTAAATGAATCTGTCATCTTTGGCGAGTTTTTTGGCGATTAATCCCTACCGTGTGATTAATAATATCCAAAAATCGAATTTGTGTTTTAGACACGTTTTTTCCCCACTAATTGAAGCAAAAAACCGATACAAATTTACATTTGTAATTACAAAAATCCCTACCAAATTTAATACATTTAAGTCATTCTGTTTTTGAGTTACCGCGGTGGCATGCTTCTGAAAGTACAGACCGGCAGACGATTAACCCTTTATTGTATTGGGCTCACAATTTGAGGGGTATCTACACTATAGATGATAAATGTATGTACTGAATTTCATATAAATTGCGCTCTCCGTTTAATGGTTATGTTAACTTTTATTCGGACAGTAAAAAAGACAGACTTTCTCTGAAGAGAATTTGTTAAAACTTTTCTGGATATATACAAAATTGATATAAAGACGGTACACAAAATTTTGTCCGTCTAACTCAAAGCGTTTTTAAATTATCTTTGTCCCAGACAGACTGACATTTTCAAAAATGAATCAAAATCTCGAGTTCGAATCTTTTGACGATTACTGCACTTCCCACTGTACTTCATATAATAAAAAGTAAAAATATCGTTTTCATATCGGAGGTGCGTTTAATTGTAATATAAGCAAATTGTAAGTTATAACAACACCGGCAGAAGCGAATAAAAATTGCTTCTTAAAACAGAAGACTCCCCAAGCTGTGAGAACCAAGCGACTTTTTGATTTGATGAATCGAATGAGCAATTCACTGTGATCTTTAGTATTGCTCCGAAGACTTAAACGAAAAGCCACGTCATTCGCTTTCTGCTCCAGTCTTTCATCTGCTTCACTTACTAGCGAAGCAAAATACGTCAAACCGAAGAAGGCCAGGCACTGAAGCAAACCATAAATCGAAGTCTCCAATTTTAAAATCGGATCGGAGAGAAATTTATTCAAGTCCAAAAGTTTCGAAAACATCGTGAATACAGCCATAAAATGACAAAACATCAGCCAAAATATCGGAACAGAAAATACTGATTCCGCCATTAATGTTATTTCATGTATATCTTGATAAAGGTTTATAAAAATTTCAATTGGCATAGTTTTCAATGAACTGTAGAAATCAACATCCAATCTTTCCATGCACAGAATTATCAGACGACGGATTACAAGACAGATTTGAATGTAAAAGAAAGTCATTAGCAGAGGAACAACATACTTAAAAATTTGGGCTATTGACATAAATGTAAAAGTGTAGATACATTTAAACGTAAAACTTGCATGAATATTCTGTTTCAACATAAATTTCTGAAACCAGAAGTCTGTCCCCGAATTGTTGGAATAGATCAGGAAAAAAGTCATTCCGAGCATTACAACACACAGTACCAGAAAAACAATTGTAAAACACACAACATAAAATCTGTCTCTTTCTGTCTTATATCTAAACTTTTTTTCACTATTTCCTATAGCTTGTAACAAGTCTTTCACTGCATTTCGTCTTACGGACATGAAATACCAGTTTACAAAAACTGACAAATCGATTATTATGTAAGATATAATTATTTTAAAGCATAAAAAATTGTTACACCACCTCTTCAAACTATCTATACCTAGTGTCATACAGATTGTAAAATTAAAGCATCTAACGATGATAAACAGTCCATGCAAAACTTTCAACTTTTTGGACACATGTTGGATTGTTCCTGGAACACCAAAAGCATATAAAATTATCAGCAATATATCTGATTTTGCTATTTTCTGGTAGACGGATTTCATCATTTTATCAGTATATCGGTTGATTTTCAAAGATTAGAAGAACTTTTAATTAAATAAGAATTTCGATTCTTATAAACTGTTTTATTTTTCCATTCAACTTCACTGCTATTTGGATTTGCGCATGGGCCAAATAAATATTGACGCAAGTATCCTTTTTGAGTTAAAAACGAAATTGCTGAAAGAAACGGGGAAATGACAAAACATTCATCATTCAAAGGAAAAAAAAAATCTTTTTCATTAGGTTGAAATGTAGAAAACTGTCATTAAAGTTCATGGCGAAATAAGGTACTTTAAAACATCCATCATTCTTTAGCAACGCCTTTTAAATGCTTTTAAAACTAATTGAAACAGATTTTCCTCCTCTCAAATCAATCATTCTTATGGTCAATGTCTAAAATACAAACAATTACTTGCAAATTAGCTTACTTGTTTGTAGCAAAGAAAAAAAAGTAATTCTCTTTAAGAACCATTTTTCCCCCATGAAATTTAGTAGATTTTAATCATGAATGCATTCATCCTTTAGAATTTCAATTTGTCGTCTATTGTATCGGATGCAGACTTTCGACATTATTTAAATACAAAATATTTCTTTGTTAAAAATAAATTATATTTCCTTTAATTTAAGTTGTTTTGCTTCATTACATGGAATTATTTAGTATTGGAACGATTATAAAAATTACCCATTATTTCCTTGCTGTTGCAAGGACAACTCTAGAGACAACTACATGGTTCTTTAGGATACTGCTGCTTTAAGGTATTCATATTTGTGTGTGTGTGTGTGTGTGTGTGTGTGTGTGTGTGTGTGTGTGTGTGTGTGTGTGTGTGTGTGTGTGTGTGTGTGTGTGTGTGTGTGTGTGTGTGTGTGTGTGTGTTTCTATTCTAAAATGGTACTTTTCCGATTTTTAAAATGAACAAAGCTGCTTTGGCATTATCAGATATCCCATTTTGTGCAAAATAAAGACAAATCTTTAATGCTACTAAAGAAAAGAAAAATTAAGAAAAAATATGCATAATCCGTTAAAAATGCATGTACTTTTTAACGAGATGTTAAGTTTATAAAAGCAATTTGTTTTTTATCATTTCATAAAAAATTCCGCATTTTTTAAACTCCTTTAATATATAACTGTGTCATTTTACAATTTTAACGTAATGTATCTTTTGTTTCTTACAGAATTTTTTTGAATTTTTTACACAATCTTTTCTTAACTATATGCCTGGCTCAATATAGCTTTTTCTGGCTCTTGTGCCATTGAAATTGATAAACAAACAAACAAACGAAACCCTTTTGGCAATAATAAAATCCAATTAAAAGACTCAAAAGACTCAATTGCTGGGAGATAATCCTCATCAAAATTTATTTTATTTTTTACATGACATTGCCACTAATGAGCTCATTTGAGTTTTTTCTCGTTCTTCCAAAATTGTTTTTTAGCTTTTTGTCTCTATGAAACGTATTGAAAATATGTAAAACTTTTTCAAATCATGTGTTTGGCGTAGAATGGCCAAATAGGGGTATTGCACCATAAAACGAAAAGAAACCAAACCAAAGAATAAATTTAAGGGAATGTGGCGCAATTTAATCAACGTCAAAAAATTATAGTCCTGATTGAAACTGATCAGTCATTAGTTTAATAGCCAATACTTTTATTGTTATAAGAAGTGATTACATATATTTTGATTTTGTTTTATCTAAGTCATTGCAAAAATCTAGATCCTTACATTACATCTTTTACATCTTGATCCTTACATCTTTCCTTACATTATATCTGATAATATTAATTATACAATAAAGAGGAACTTCAAATTATCCCGTAGAATGATATAAGCATCTGGAAAAGTAAAAACTTTGTTAACAAGCTGTTTGAACTAAACCGTAAAAATTTCTTCAAAGATGCTGTTTCGTGAATTGCTACATCTTGAATCTGTTACTGTTCCTCAAATGAGTTCAAAGTAATGGATTTCAAAAACATTTTTTTTTATTCTGACAATTTCTATGGGATTTTTCATATCTGTTCCAGCGAATAAAAAATAGTCATACAACTGATGCAAACATATCACTCGGAAAATTTCGAATCTCGCCACCTTACCGTAATCGTGAAAATTCTGGTAAATACTATCTTG
This sequence comes from Argiope bruennichi, assembly GCF_947563725.1. Classification (NCBI taxonomy): domain Eukaryota; kingdom Metazoa; phylum Arthropoda; class Arachnida; order Araneae; family Araneidae; genus Argiope; species Argiope bruennichi. The sequence continues at coordinate 14,084,601 of NC_079159.1, forward strand.
ATCTTAATCTGGTAATTTAAAAAAATACTGTTCCTCCTGTATTTTTTCCTAAAAAAATAATAGCAAAAAATCTTTTTATACATACTGACAAAACTGCTAACTCATAACCTACGATTAATTTTCCAAAAGTTTGAACAGAAAACGTAAATGATGCCGCTTTGACTTCGAGCCATTCTACGGTTCGGCAAATCGGTCCTAAATTGTACGCGTACGACTTACGGAATGTAAATACTGTTTATAAGACACAACTGATTTCATTTTGTGGAATATTTGATAAGTCATTACAACCTGGTGTAGTAAGTGTGGTAGATATACAAAAAAATTATAATCAATCTCCAAAATATAACAAATTAATAACATTTATTTTTAGTTCCGGCCCGATCATCGTATTACGGGCTATGCTCGCAGTTAAAGAGATTAAGTGGATAACTATTGCTAAGATGAAAAGATTTTGTTTCCATCTTTGGTTTCCCAAAATCTAATTTTGAAAATAAGATCTTGATTTGAACTATAATTGGACTTGTTACTCTGCTATCATCTGTTTGTACTTATTATTATCATACATGTATATATGAATGAATTTTTGAACAAATCTTATGTTTGGCGCAGCATGGCCAAAATTAGCTTTTGCGTCATAAAACAAAACGAAACTTTAACGAGATAATATTATTTATTAGCCACCTCTAACCGCTACCTGATTCATTCGAATTATTGGCAACATAAAATTTCAATCGAATCTTTTGTAAGTTAAGTTATTCTTAATGACCGTCACTGAAAAATAATTCCAAATTTTAACAGTCACGTAACTTACTTATATGACTGGTAAGTTACTTGATTGTTAATTTGCGTGATTGATAAATCCGCCTTGACAATGAACACACAGTCTTATACATTTGTGTTCATTGTAATGTATGCCTCAGTGATTTTTCTATCTTTGATAATGCTACAGTAGCTTTTTTCTGCTTAAAAGTCGAAGAAATATCGTTTTAGGCTAGGAAAAAAAAATTATGATTACGATAAAGCAACAACACTTTATTCTACAACAACTATGGAGATGTTTCTTTCAGAACAGCTATTGCCAACAATGAGAAAATTATGGATAATATTTAAAGCTCTTTGAATGTCAAACGATTCTATTTAACGAAAATAAGCAATTTGAATTAAAAGAAATATAATTTAGTTTTAACAAAGAGATATTTTGTGTCTAAACAATGTTGAAAGTCCATATCCAATACAACAAACGATGAAATTCTGGAAAATGAATGCTTTCAAGTCTAAAAACTGTTATATTTTAAAGAAGACATTGTTCTTAATATACAATGGATTTCTGCTACAAACCAATCAATTAATTTGCAATTGTTTGTTTGCATTTTAGGTATTTTCTAAAAGCATTATTGATTTATGAGATTAAAATTCTATTTCAATCAGCTTAAAAGCCTTTAAACATTTTTGCTAACGAATCATAAGCGTTTTTTAAGTGTGTTATTTTGCCATTCGTAATGACAGTCTTTTGTATTTCACCCTAATGATATAGCAAACTAGAATTTTCTTTCTTTAAATAATGAATGTTTTTTTTTCATTCCCCCCCCCCCCACTGTTTTTCAGCATTTTCGTTTTCAAGAAAATATATTTGAAACAATACTGATTTGGCGCATGTATACGTCCAATACAGCAGTCAAGTTTATAAAACGATAAAATGGTTTATCTACGCTAAGAAACAACATTCTAGTATAAAAACAATACTCTTCTAATTTTTGAAATAAGTTGATAAACTGACTATATGATGAAAATTATCTACAACAAATTAGCAAAATCAAATATATTGCTAGTAATTTTATACGTCTTGGGTATTCCAGGAACAATTCAACATGTATCCAAAAAATTGAAAGTTTTGCATGGAATATTTATCATCATCAGATGCTTTAATTTTACAATTTGTATGGCTCTGAGCATAGATGGTTTGAAGGGACGGTGTGAGACTCTTTTATGCTTTAAAATGATTATGTCTTACATAATCATCGATTCGTCAGTTTTCGCAAACTGGTACTTCATGTATGTAAGACGAAATGCAGTGAAAGGCTTGCTAAAAGCTATAGGAAATACTGAAAAAAAGTTTAGATATAAGACAGAAAAAGACAAATTTTATGTTGTGTGTTTTACAATTGTTTTTCTGGTACTGTGTGTTGTAATGCTCGGAATGACTTTTTTGCTGATCTATTCAAACAATTCAGAGGCAGACTTTTGGTTTCAGAGATTCATTTTCAAAAACAATATTGAAATGAGTCTTTTGCCTAAACGCATCTTCACTTTTACACTAATTGCAATCTCACAAAATTTTAAGTATGTAGTTCCTTTGCTAATGACTTTCTTTTACATTCAAATCAGTCTTGTTATCCGTCGTCTGATAATTCAGTGCATGGAAAGATTGGATGCTGCTTCCAGCGACGCGTTAAAACCTATGCCGATTGAACTTTTTATACACCTTTACCAAGACATACATGACACAACACTAATGGTAGAATCGGTATTTTCTGTTCCGATATTTTGGCTGATGTTTTGTCATTTTATGGCTGTATTCTTGATCTTTTCGAAAGTTTTGAGTTTGAATATATTTCTCTCTGATCCGATTTTAAAATTGGAGACTTCGATATATGGTTTGCTTCAGTGCCTGGCCTTCTTCGGTTTGACATATTTTGCGTCGTTAGTAAGTGAAGCAGATGAAAGACTGGAGCAGAAAGCGAATGACGTGGCTTTTCGTTTAAGTCTTCGGAGCAATACTAAAGCTCACAGTGAATTGCTCCTTCGATTCATCAAATCAAAGAGTCGCTTAGTTCTCACAGCTTGGGGAGTCTTCTATTTTAAGAAAAAAATTTTATTCGCTTCTGCCGGTGTTGTGATAACTTACAACTTGCTAATATTACAATTGTATGAACCTTCGGTATAACAAGGAAATACGATGTTTTTCCCTACTTTAATTGTTAAAAAGATCGAGTATGCTGAATTACAGAGTTTTGAATTTCCGATTTGACTGTATTGTAGATTTGCCTGGCGTTTCATTAATGACTCTGTCTAATTTGGGTTTTACGCTGTTCTGGTTCCATTTTAGACAAATCTCAAAATTCCTCGTCTATGATATAATATTTGTGGTGTGGCAATCAATTATTCCAAAAGCACAGCATACTTTTCCATAAAGATCTCTTCTCGCAAAAAATTGTTCAGAGCAGAGTCTGCCTTTAGCCATTTGAACCAATTGATTCCAATAGGTTACAAAAAAAATCACAAAAATGTTACAAAAAATCCTGCTGTCACTAATTTAAAATAAGATAAAACATCAGTTTAATTTTAGATACTTAATTTTATGATTTTTTTAAATTTTGCTTATTGATCTACGTGGCTCATTTTTCTATTATAGCTTTTAATTTTATATCAATGAAATACACAGCAAAAAAAAGATAGGAGAGAAGGGAAAAAAAACCAATTCACCGAATATTTTATCCACGTCTTACTAAGAACATCGCTTCCCGCACAGAGGGATAATTTCCAGTCCGCCTAGTCGCACGCCACAACAACCATAAAAATTCTGAGTGATTCTTGTACCGAAAAAATTGTATATTTGTAGCATTATTACTGTTATATTTATTTAGTTGAGAAAAGACATGGGAAGTTCTAGTAATCCTCTGGAAAAGCAAGTTTTCCATTTTCTCTCTCCCACGCATATCCATACTATCTTATTTATAAAGAGAGCTTGCCATCGGATAAAGTGACCAATCCACCACTGGTGAAACTCAATTACTTCTTCGGGTGCAATATTTGTGACAAAGGAAGAAGAATTTGAAGGGAACCTAAGAGATTTGTGATCAGAGAATGCAGTAAAAAACCCCTCTAAATGCTTATTGGATAAATATTTCATAACTGTTACCAAGGTTAGGACAGTAGATCAAAAACAGCATACCCCATACATTTCAATACAGACAGTGACTTGAAGCTCAAAAAGAATTCTTCTATACACTTATTTAACGACTTCTGCACTAAACTTACTTTTGAAAAGGTGCGTCAAATCACTATTATTTGTGCGTAATTTAGTTATTTTAATGCTTTTTTTTATTTATCGATAATTCAAACTTTTTATGATCCTTTGAATTTGTTTCAAAAATATGTCAAAATATCGTATATAAGATGAAATTATTTCAGTTAGTTTAAAGTGAAGATTACAAATTTAATTATAAAAAATTTCTTAGTTGTTTTCATGTATTAAATACTACCGTACTTTAGGCCCATAGGGATCATGAGTAAATAATTTTTAATGCCTTTAATTTTCTAGCACAATTGACTGATATTCAATATGTTTAATAAAAACAATAAATAATTTCTGAATTTTTTTTATTTAAGGGCATTTAATAAAATTTTTAATATAAAATTATTAGAATTTTTATCGTTAAATATTTGAACATTTTTTTAAAATCTAATTATTTAATTATGCATTATATAAATTATAAATTATGCATTATATAAATTATATATGCATTATATATTGAAGATGTATATTGTATGAGTATATATCGCAAAACTGTAAATATTATGAATGAATCACTCTTTTTAATTTTAGTTTAAAATTCGTTATTTTCTCTTGCAAAAATTTTAGAAAAAAAGTTGTTGTTTTTTTTAATTCAAATTTTTGGGTAAATCGAGTTTTTCAAATCAGCAGCTTCAAACCTTTTCTGTTTGCAAGTCATGGCGGATAAATTAATTATGTTACCAATAGGGGAACAAAATCCAAATTTAATTGACAAACCTACAAGTAACATAATCGCATATTTTTTGAAAGAGTAGGAAAATTTCTATAAAATGACATCATTTTCATCAAGATAACTGGATTTTAAAGCCAACTGAAAATTAGGTGTTATCAATTTTTTTTTCAATGCGGCCACGTATTTCTTAAGACAGACCCTCGTTGAAAGGGATTCTGCTACAAATGCAGTATGTAATACCACTTGTTGGCAATATTTTTAGTTTAATGTGAAATTCTGTTCCAAATTTTTCAAATTTTTAAAATAAACATATCACTGGTTTCATTCACTTTCGATTTCTGTTGCCGAGTTATTAAATTTTAAAATGAGAACGCCTTTTATGGTATCTTCTATAACTACATAACTCGACTTAAGAATCATAACAATGAATTGAAAAAAAAATGAAATATTGTCGCAAATATTCTTCACAAGAAAAAAAGAATCGAATTTAGATACATTGGAAGTTGTGAAAGTAATTTATTTCTTATATTTAGTATACCAATTATAAGCAAAAAATTATTATTAATTATATCCTAGATTTTTCCCAAGGCACTCTATATACAAAAATTAATTTATTTCCTCGGGATTTTGGGCAAGCTAAGGCAAAACAAATCACACGTTTATTCGATTTTTCATGCAGTATATTCATGAGTGAAAAAAAAAATCGAGAAACAAATTATGAAAATAATTTACTCGATTCTAACATTATAATTTATAATCTATTAGAGCTCTCACATTATAAATTATAACCTCAATCACCCCAGTATTTTTTCTTCATCCAGATAAGAATTTATCCTTTATTTAGTTTGAATTGACTTTCTGAAAGAATTTACTAATAAATCATTATTGATTTACGTTGTCTATTGTATAAAGAAAATTAATTTTTCAGCAACAATAGAAAGTATTTATTATTTAAAAAAACATGGAAATATTCCTTTCAAAAAGGCTGTTTGTTTTTTTAATCAAATTGCATAATTTTGTAGAGATATAAAATAGAGACCTAAATGTCAAGGTAACGCATCAAAGATCTTCAAACATCTTGAATGGCTGATGTTACTCAAATGCCTAGCTATTCTTAAGTATATTTATGCCTAGAAACAGAGTATGTTATAAAGATACTGCATTAAATAACATGTTAAAAGTTGTATATTTCAATCATTATGGTTTCCTTTTAAAATTTCTTCGGTTTTCAGGCTTAAATATTGCGGAGTACAAAGAGAAAAATTTAAGCAATTGTTTATTTAAGAAACTTTTGAAGAAATCACCTATCGTTTTTATGTACTTGATCCAAATATATATAACAATAACAGCATTATTGACAGTTACACGGACTTCTTCTTATTTCGTAGTCGTAACATGCTTTGCAGTTGCAAATTCGATATCATTAATTCTCTGGCATCTTATGTACAACAGACGGAGAAAGATCATGAATTTGTTTATCAAATGTCATATAATAACAGCAAAACTTCAGAGGCACCGGAAAAGTCTCAGCACGGCCATAAACATAAGCTTGGGTTTCACTTTCTTGATACCAGTTTTATCAGCTACTCTTTGTATAATACATCTGCAGAACTCGCCAGACTTTCTTAAAGCTTATTACAACTTATATCTTGAATCTAAACTCGACTGTGTGGCTTCCATTCTGCTAAAGATCACTGTAGCTGACTTGACATGCTTGTGTCTGCATACATTTCCATCGATCGTTACAATTGTATGCGGGACCATCTACTATCAGTTCAGCGAACTGTCATCGTATTTCTATGATAACATCAAAGGTTTTAGTAAAAGATCTCCTACTTTTCATAAGTTGTTCAGATTAATGGAAAATTACGATTTAATCTGTAATTTATCGCTCGACATTGAGAAGATTCTTTCTCCAGTGGTTCTACTGCTTCTTTGTTCTCAGACATTCTGTATGTACATTGCCCTCTCCAGTTTAGTTCTTTTCGATTCTGTACATGCTCCGCTCAGCGTGAAGTGGCAGTCCTTTCCGAGTATGACACTGACCCCAGCATCTCTGATTGGAATCAACTTATGTGCAGCGAGAATCTCATCGAAATTGAAAGATACCCAAGCAGCTTTGCAGAAGATCCATAATAACTTAATAAAAGATTTTGAAATGAATTGGAAATCAGTATTGCTGTTGAAGACAATGATGAAGATGAAATTTCCTTCAATGACGGCTGGAGGGATGCTGGAGATGAAATGTGGGCTCGTTTTTTCTGTTTTTGGCTCTTTACTCACATATGGCCTGCTTATAATAAATATAAAAATAGGATAAATGCAGATCTTCTGGCATGCAGTTCATGTAATGTTGTATTACTTAACCAATTAACTATTTCGACCTCTTCGGAAAAAGCATATCTAAATTTTCATGAGCATAAATATATATATATATATATATATATATATATATATATATATATATATATATATATATATATATATATATATATATATATATATATAATAATTGTCATTGAATAAACTCGTCATAACGCAAAATGTTGTATTTTTTCCATGACGAGTATACTCGTCAAAAACAGTTAACTGGTAAATTCAAGCGTAACTGAGAACTTTAATATTCTATCATGTTATAAATATTGGAAAATAGTTAGTAAATATAAATGGAATCAACATGAATAGGATAATAATACCTCTTGTCAATGGTTATGTTTTCAAAATGCTCTTTAAAAACTATAAATCAAGATTCATAAGCATTTATACAGAAATTTATTCAAAAAGAACAGGTTTAAAACATTTATGTCTAACTAATCACCAAAGGCGACCAGCAGATTGGCAAGAGTATTGGTTATATTTCATTTCAGATAAATAGTTTTTTATAACTCCATATTCACGATTCAGCCAAATTGTCCGTGTTACAATGATATTTTATAAAACGGCTGGGAATTCAGCCGTTTGATATTAGAGTACTGCAGTGGAAATGATGACAAATAAAAAGTCTCCAAAGATTGGGTCCGACAAAAGGAAAGGTTTAATTTAAATACAATTTATTACGAGGAAATAGAATTGAACACATGATGAACAATTTACAGATATGACGGGGAAATCTTATAAAAACATAAACGGTCATTACAGGACCTGAGACCATTACCGAACCAAAACATCTTGCAAACATAACGACACGTATTTATCTCGTGTCTTAATTCTAAAATTTGTATATTAGCTACAGTTGCTAGGTTACATAAATATCAGATGCGATACCGATTCAATAGTTAAATGTTTAATGTCACGTGAAGTGATTTACTCATACTAATGACGCACAATAGCAGGTTCAAAATGCATTGCATCATTTTTTCAATAAAGTACAGGAGACAAAATAATTTGGAATTTATAACCTTAATGCCGAAATTTCCTAACAGTCCGACATTAAAGTTGTGTTATTTTAACTTTTTCAGTTATTTCAATTTACTATGTACATGAATCTTTCTAATTTGGTTAGCCCCGCAATATAATAGCGCTATTAAAAAAGCAAATATCCAGCTCCTCTGTCTTATAAATTTCGCTATATTATAACTTCACTTTTTTATTTGTCTTGCAAACTACACTGATATTAAACAGATTCCTTCTTCATGAGCTTTCACCAATGGAAAAAAAATTTTAGCATTTGATGAAACAATGAAAACGGTTTGAATTTTGGGGTCATAATGTAATCTATTGTTAGATATATATCAAAAAATAGTTTTATAAAAAATTGCACGAAATTCAATAAAATTTCGTACTATTATTAAATAAGTATCATTAAAAAGACAATCTTTCAAATTTGCAAATGGTACAAACTTTATTTTTTACAATAATAACTTAATAATATTTTTGAATATTTTTTTAAATAATAATTGAGAAAACATTTTTTTAAATTTTCAAACGATGCAAAATTTATTTTGTACAACAATAATTTAGAAAGTTATCACGGCTTAATTGTTAATTAATTAAAACTCTAAATTTAATATTCCCTTCGTCCAAGGTATATATGTGCCAAATTAATTGTAGGTTGAGTCTGGCCTGTAGAGCGCCAACAGTCACACGCACGAGCATACACGTCCGAATTCATGTTTATTGTTAGTATAAATTAGCAGCATAAGAAGCATCACTGGACAGAGGAAAGCTAAAGTTTTATTTTATGCATTCAGCGTGTTTCCATTTGTTATGCGACAAATGTAGAAAGTTAAAATCCATTTCTTTCCACACAAGAAATAACTGATCCTTGGCTCTTGAACTCAATGCTAAAATTGCAAGTTCGCAAATTGTACAGACTAAGTCTATGACAAAGGATACCGACGTGCTCTGATTGGTTTAAGCCTTGTCATCTTTTTGGCAACGATTAATAAAAATTAGATCGTATTGATATTCACTCGTATCTTCCATAAAACTAATGAAAGGTACAAGGTTTGAGCCAAATAAGCGAAAACTACACTATTATGAGTGCAAAACGTTGCCAAAAAGATGCCAAGACTTAAACCAATCAGAGCACGTCGGTATCCTTTGTCATAGACTTAGTCTGTACAATTTGCGAACTCGCGCTAAAATTCGCTCTTGCAGATCTTGAAGAGAAGCAAACATTGGTTTTAAATCTGCACCATACCGTAGGTTGTGAAAGTCTCTTTTTGCTTCATTTGTGGATTTTTTATAGTTATGTTGAAAAGCAGTTCGTTTGATTTGATTTAGTGAAGTTTAGTGGAGCAAAAACCATTCTTGATCATGTTGCGCCGAACTTACGGTATGAATTAAAACTTTGTTATATGCACTTTTAGATTTAGATTTCAGATTGTTTTCATTCGTGATGACTTGTCAACTTTTATGGTATAAGATAAAATGATGTAAAAAACATTAAAATTGAACTAATTAGATGAAATGGTAAAAACAAATCATTTTTAAGAAAATGAAAGGATCTGGATGATAGACTTAGTGAAGAATGTGTTTTAAAATGACAGAAAGACTGAAGAACCGGATGCGTTGTGAAATAAATTGTAGGCAAACAGAATGTGTTGAATTGACATTGGGCATTGGCATACTGTACATTAAGGGGAAGGTTCTCCCAACAACAAATGCCTGTTCGTGTGTACGACGAGGTGTCCGATTCTTAATCGAATTAGAGATGTATCATCAAAAGCAGGTTGGATATACTCAACAGTTTTGTCCGATATGCGTGTATGAACAGTGCTTTTTCCTTTCCTTATGCTATCATCTACGAATACTCAGTTCTTCAAAAAAAAAAAAGTATTCTGCTCGTTATTTCAAAACTATTTATTGCTCAATAAAACCTTAAATACGTGTCACTGCTAAAATATGTTCTCAATTAGTGTATAAAATACTTTTCATGCAAGGTGTCGTCATCATACCTACATTAGCACAAACTAGATTTTTTTCAAATTACAGCATCTGTTTTTTAATACATATCCGAATTATCCAGATTTAAACAGAATACATTTAAGGTTTAGTGACTTTAAGGGAATGATTGGTGAGTTATAAACAAATGAAATTTTCAACCAGAGTTCTCATTTTTCTCAATGTATTTCAAAATATAATGAATCTTTCACAATAATTCTTATTTTACATTAAAATATTTTAAATAAAAGACAAAAGTTATGTATTTTTAAAAATATAAAAACATATTTCCAATTTTCTATTTATATATATATATATATATATATATATATTCAGGGTGTTCATTAATTATTGTCGGGGTTTCCGTACCGCATAACTTTCGAATAAAAAATATTACGCAAAAACCGATTACGTATTCGTAAATTATAACTCAAAGAATTTTATTAATGATATTAAAGTGTAAAGCTTGCACAATTTGCACTTTGTAGGTATTCAGGTGAAAGCGATTATGTATTCGTAAATTACAACTCAAAGAATTTTACGTGGCAACAATGCGAAGAGGTGGACCAATCCCATACCCTCCGAGATCACCAGATATAACACCACTGGACTTCTTTCTATGGGGGGGTTGTCAAGAACATTGTGTACAAGACCCCTGTGCCCTCTCTTGATGAATTGAAGCGCAGAATTGTTACTGCGATCCAAAATGTTACCCCACAAATGCTGAAGAACACTTGGAGGGAAATCGAAATTCGTCTCGATGTGTTACGAGCCACGAAGGGCAGCCATGTGCAAATTCATTAATCTTTTTAATATCATTAATAAAATTCTTTGAGTTGCAATTTACGAATACATAATCGCCTTCAGCTGAATGCTTACAAAGTGCAAATTGTGCAAGCTTTACACTTTTATATCATAATAAAATTCTTTGAGTTGTAATTTACGAATACGTAATCGGTTTTTGCGTAATATTTTTTATTCGAAAGTTATGAGGTACGGAAACCCCGACAATAATTAATGAACACCCTATATATATATATATATAAATGTACACCAAAACTTCACACGAATCGAAAGAGAAGACCTGAATTATACTGGTCTATATTTTATATTTTTCAGTCAATAGTTTTATAAAGTCAAAACTAAAAGCTTTCAGAATAGCAAAATGTTCGCTTTCCTTGGGAGTATATCAACTTTATAAAAGGATTATTTGGCATAAAGGAAATATCTCAAGAGTGGTTGGAAAAATAAAGCAGGTCTTTCAATTCTGCTTTAGATCAAGTAACATTTAAAAAAATTACCTTTTATTTAACATCGATGAAAATTTAAATTAATATTTTTTAACAGTTTGTAATTTGAAAATGGAACGAGCAAGTTTTAAGTAGTAATTCATTTTATTATTAAAAATTGTCAAACTTCTTTATCTAAAACATAGCCCATAGCAAAAATATTAACAAATAGCAGTTCCATGGTATTATTTGAATTAAACCGAATAATCTGATTTTATATGCGTTTCTGTTTGGTTTAGGTTGCTGATTTAATGTCATCTCGATAGCAATATGATCAGTATACAAATTAATAATGAATAAATAACATTTAAGCAACTATTCTGGATAAAATTATTTCACTGATTATTCATTAGGTATTTATTAAGTGAGTTAGATCATTCATGGCTACAATTTTCAGTTTTGATAGATTAACATTTGCGTAGAAAAAAAAACGATATAGTGTTTATTCAGTCGGTTCAAAAGCACCAAAAAGAAGAAAATAACATGGTAATAAAAACCAAGCTACCTTCTAAAAACTTTTTTGTAGTTTTATTAACGACGAGCCTGAGAAATGAAATCCCAAGTGTTGCTAGAATCGGTCCAAGTTTCCTAAGTTCAGAAAAGAAAAGGGGGGAGGGGGAGGTCAGCAGCTGGAAAAGGATCAGACGAAGCGGAAGGCGAATGAAAATTATTAAAAGACGCAGCAGTGAATAAATGTATTATTAAGTATAAAGCAAAGATCTTATTATGATATCTATACAAAAGTATTTATATTTAAAATAATAAATATGAAAATTGTCATGCCTAACAACCCTGGATATAAAAGCTAGAATTCAGTAAGTGAAGAATAAGTACTGTATTCGTGAATTTAAAAAAATAATTTTTGTTATTTTTATTGGGAATAAGTGTTAACTACCCTCTAATGTGTCCAATCCTTGCTTTTAAATATTAATATGAATTTAAAGAATCTGGTTATAAGATGCTTTCCGAAATTTAATGTGAGTGAATATTATATAGTATATTGTTACGGATTTACCACTTCCGTCGAAGGGTTCTTTTAAGATTTGATGGTCGTTGCTGAAATAAAGTCCTTTAGTAGAAAACAACGACGACGTTTATTAAACATGAAGACACTAACCCAGAGACGACGAATACACAGACGACAAATATATACGCCTGAGACGAACACAGAACAGCACACTGCAGCAAACAGTAGCTTACAAGTCGTAAACGGTAGTAATAACAGCCACAGCACACAAAGTGGCCAGACAGAATTCAGCAGGAGAGGGAATCTTCGTAGATTCACTCTACGCTCACGTAGGTATCTCCAAACGGCTGAAATTATCCACTGTCTCCTCGCTGTAGCTGTATCCAGCTGCCGACACACTACTACACGACTGGCTACTCCTCAAACGACACGATACAGCTTCCACAATAAATACAAGGACACGGCACACAGTTCAGTTCAGCACTAGCTTGAGCTCCACACAATACTGGCACTTTGCCGGATTATACCGCTATTGCTTCGCTGTCCTCTCGACGACTCGTTATTTGTTTACGACTCCAGTTCCAATTCATTCCGGCTTGAGTCTGCCAACTTTTTATAATTCCCGGGGGGGCGGGCCCAGAAGGTTTTCAGACCAATCAGGCGTATCTCAGTTCCTATTGGATGAATCGATAATTTCTATCCATTTCCTACAGTAATTTCTATTTTGTCGCCAAATTCGTCAAATGGTCGCCAAGCTCCGAGATCACTGATGCGGCACCCAACAGGACTCACTGTAAACGGTCTTTTTTACGATGACACTATTCGTGCTGGGAAGTAAAATTGCAGTTTTGTAACAATATTTATATATTCATAATGTATAATCCATATATTACAACCAAATGAAATGCTCTCCCATCGCATTTCTCATATGTTTTCCCAATATTGACGCTTCGTTTCTTCGTGCTTTGCTTCTTAATTTAATGAAAAAAATCAAGCTAAAATTTTGAACCTCTTACTTTTGATCAAATGCCTCCATGTTTTGCACTGTTAAATGTAACTATCTTGTTGTACTATTTACAATCTACTATCTTGTTGTTAAGGCCAAATGCCGAATTTCCCCATTTTAGCTCTTGCATTTCTAAGTTCATATATTCATATTGCGTGGATAAGGAAATTAAATATTCAACCTAATAGTGGATTTAGTCTAAAATTTGATATAGAAAAAAAATATTAATGATAAAACAGTATGCCAAATTACATCCATCATTTCTATTACTGAATTTATATTACATATAAAAGGGCAGACAAATGCAACATTCAAAACATACAATTTTGATGTAATGGCGAGGGTCCCCCATGGCATTCGGAATAGATATGACGGAAGCCATGGAGGGGAAAATCTTTACGGTTTTTAAGCAAGAACAAGAGGCGCCAGGACATAAATAAGATTTTTTTTTTCCTCCAAGTCATTACCAGTGGCTTAGCAAAAGTAAATGATATCAAAGGCATGTTTTTTAGGGGGAGGGGGTTGCCCCTTTATTAGAATGAGCTTAAAAAAGTGACCTAAAAACTTAAAGGTTTTTAACTCCATGGCGTCAATCATATCTACACCGGAACCATGAAGAACTCTCGCCATTGGCCACTGGTATGGATTGCAAATTTCATTTGTCTTTCAAAATTCATTCGTGAATTTCCATACTCGAAGATAGATCAACAAACAGATAAAATTCTGAAAATGTCCCCACCACTGCCAAAGTTAGGAAGATCTAAAAGAAGATCATCAGAATCTGGTGACTTTTGTGACCACCAAAGTAGTTTCTCTATCTAAACTCCGCATATAAAAAAATAATAATTATCCGATATTAAATCAATTTCGTACCTAAACTAAAACCATCAGAAATAATTTTATTAGTCAAAATCAGAGATGACATCACAGATAATATAAAATTAAAATAATTAAACTAATGTAACATCGTGAATGATAACTGAATGGATATTGTAACTGAAGTTTCCCAAGAAATTAGAGGCTTTTATTTTACACATAAAATTAAAAAAAATAAAAATAAAGATTTTTTTAAAAAAAATTTTAGGCAGTTTATATTAGTGGAGTATATATGCTCCCCTCAACAAAGTGGAAACGCCTAAATTGAAACAAAACCATTAATGCTCTCAAGAAGAATTTTGTAACTGCTAATTCGCTAATCTGATTATCATTTTAAAAGTATTTTCAGTGGAAAAAGAATATGCTGATATCGTTCACTAATTGTCTCAGGCAACCAGGTGGTCCGCCAAAAGTATTGGTTATATTTGATTTCAAATAAATCAGTTTTTAAAGCACCATACTCATGATTCTTCTATTACAGACATATTATTTTAATTGAAGTTAGTTTATAATGTACATGAATCCTTGAAATGGGAAGAGTTTCATAACATCATATTGCTATAAAAACATAAATACCCAGTTCTTTAAAATATCTTTTAAGTTTCATGATATTGAAGAGATATTAAACAAAAACTTCCTTTTTTAGATTTTAACCATGGAAGAAAATCACACAATGAAATATTTGATGAAACAATGAGAGTGATTTGAATTTCACAGCAATAATGTAATCTATCTATCTCTCTCTCTATATATATATATATAATTAAAAATTGCAAAAATTTGCATGCTTATAAATTAGTATCATTAAAAAGACAATTTTTAAATTCTGAAATGGAGTCAAGTTTATTTCTGTGCAATATTATTTTTGAAAGTTATCAGGAAAAAAACACCAGAACTGGGCTTAACTTTTAATTAATTAAAATCATACCAAAAAAAGTCACCTTGAGAAGCCCATTTCTACCCCATCCCACCCGCCAAAGTATATAAAAGTTTCAAATTTGGCAGCTGTAGATCATACAGTCTGCTCTACAGAGTGCCAACACACTTATCTTTATTAGAAGTAGAGATAAATTTACATGTTTTTCCAAAGTGTTCGATAATTTCTAACTCTTCTTTCCTTAAATATTGTTGCAACATGGAATCCAACATGAAATCTAACATAATTTTAAAATAATATTTAAAGGCATTTGACTACGATTCCCAAAACATTCGCACTATTCTCCTAAATGATGTGAAAGAAGAATGTACTGAATCTATTTTTTGATATAATTTTCTGATCATCAAAACATTTTTTACATTTCCAGATTGTCCACATCAAGTTGCATTGTTAAAGCTACTTATATTTCATTACTATTTAGCAAACATTACAGAAAATTAGTTTAAAAGTTGACAAGGTATTTTAATACTTAAATCAACAGCTCACTCAGTTGGTACTAAATTTTTCTATTAATCATATTTTTTACCTTCATTTTTAAAGAAAGTAAAAATAGGACTCTTTATAGTGCAAAGCATCATACAAAATTTTATTGCATAAGAGGGATGGGATGGGGTGGCATGTATTCTTTGAATGACATTTTTAAATGATATATTAGTACAAATGAAATTGAAAGTTTTAAATAAAATAGATATTTATTCTAATCAAACATATAATTAATCAAGGCTGAAAAAAAAATCTGAAATCTGATTTACAATATCTAGAAAGTTCCAATCAGTTTCCCCTAAAAATATATTCCTTAAATATTCCAATACTGTTTACAGTTTTTGAAACAATTTTGTTTTTAAAATTAACTAATCAGTTTTGTAAGTGAATAATGTATTAGCACACATTCCAATTTTATTTTGTTGAAGTTATACCAACTCAAAAAGAATTCAAATTTCATATTTACATTTTTTATTAGCATCACCATCACTAAAAAACAAAGTGAAAATGTTTATTTTAAATCTAATTCGAAGAAATAATAATTTATCATTCCTAATTTTTAAGCTTCAATGGGTCGCCCTGGATCATCATATACTTTGATGGTAAAATCGTATCTTGGGTCACTTCTGATAGTTTCAGGTCCTCTCATATTGAACAATGGAATATTGTGCACATGGAAATATTTAAAGTATGCAGCCATAAATCCAACAAATAACCCCATCACATGACCAGTTTGAATTCTGTTATCTGTAAAAAATAAATGAAAACTCTTTGAATACTTCAGATATAACAAAATAGTAAAAAAAAAAAAAAAAAAAAAAACAGTTGAAATTTTTTTAATTATAAAAAAATTATTGCATACTTAAAGTTAAATATAAATAATGTATTTTTAAATGCCAACTAGTAATTCTGGTATAAAAAAGATTCTAATCACTAAATCATTGCACACAATGCTTTCCACTATTATCAAATGCATTCATACTCATGATCTGTGTGATTTGTATTTTATTCGACGAAAAAATATTTCCTCCTTCAATACTGTACATAATTCATACTGTAAATATTTCATTCATAAAATTCCAATCAGTACAAGAAATACACATAGAACTTTGGTTAATTTGAATACTTTAATTTATACTGACAGTCATTCAAATTGTTTCTGTGGTATCTTAAATTAACACAATATTAAAATATCATCTATAATTCAAAATTATTTTGATTAAGTTGAAAAAATAATTTTTTAATGTTAAGATTTCTTAAGATTAATGTTAAGATTTTCATTAGTTAAATTCATTCAGTTAATAATCAAAAATACTTTAAAGTCTTGGTGTATCTGCAGAATTTTACAAGAATATATCTTCAAATAAAATCATACATCATGTATGTGTGTGCGTAAATATAATTTTTTAAGCAGAATTGTGGCCGAAGATGGGGAAGACACTTTGGGGTTGTTGTTTTTCCCTCCCGTTTTATTCCATCCCAGGAGACATGATTTATGTACAAGCAGAAACGATAAGCACATCAATACAGAATGACACAAGAGCTAAACGAGGAAAAGCTAATGAAAAATTTATCCTCGTGATTATATACTGTGAGATTTCGATAAGGATTTTCATACACGGGTTGAGTTAGGTAAGGGAATTTTAGGGATCTTAGGAAAAATAGGGATCTTTTAAAAGAATGAACTTGGCTTGACAATTTTTTATCCCTTCACTCTGAATGTGGGAACTTGTTGATGTCACCAGTTTTATAGAGCTTCTGTTGCATTAATTAAATAAAAAGGTGGAATTGGATCTGGAAATAAGAGAATAATTTGGAGTGAAGTTTATATGAGCTGAATTAAGATAAAACTTTGGAAATTAATTAGGATTAAATTAAATTTTACATATACATAAATATATATATATATATACAATCATTTTTTTAAAAATGTGTGCATGTTTTATGAGTCATCAGCTCAAAGGAAAAAATAAACAATTACATTATGACTTTTTTTGAAATCAAATTTTTAATAAGATTTTTACATAAGTAGTTCGTTAATTAGCTTTTTCTCCTTCTTTTACTGCTAATAATCAGCAACTATATATTAGAAATTTGGTGAAAGGGGGAAAATCCTCTATATTTTGGTTTGTGTTCTCTTCTTCAAATTGATGATTCAAATGTGAATTCTGCTGTTTTGTTGCGGATGTATAATTTTATATTCTAAGTACTGTATATTGTTTATTAAAATTACTGCTTTATTGAAATTACTTTAGATTATTATTATTTCTCCACAGCTGAAAAGCATGTATATCCCTTTCTAACATTTCTGAAATTACAATTTAAATTGTATGACAAAAAAAACTGCAGACTGTTATTGCACAATTGTAAAAGAAAGCAATCAAAATTATATGAAAATTCAGTCTATTCTAAAGATTTTTCTTTTTATGAAGAAATGTATACTTTTTTCACTACATTTTTACTAAAGATTAAAAACACTAAAAGAGAAATTGCATTTGATTACAGATGTATTTATTTCTTAAATATAAAATTAAATAAACTGGTTATTATGGTGTATATATAATGAAAACAATTCATAGCACTAACAAATTACTTCTAATCCTATTATTAAAATCTCAATAAAAGAAAAATTTAACTTTAAAATTTAATTAACTCTATTGGAAGACCCACTTTATTGCTTTAAGGATAGTAGAATGCATTCTTTATGCCAATACTTAATTTTCAATTATTTAATAATTAGAATAAATGGAGATTTCGCATCAATACTTACATTTCAACCCCCAAACTGCTCCGGCCAGTGCACCTCCAATGAAATGGTTGACAGTATCGTCCTTCTTCCTCATCTGTCCAAGGATACATATCGAGGAACCAAAGACAAATCCCATGCCAGCTGAAAAACACATTTTACATCATTTCTAAAACAGAATATAAGATTACTTTCATTTAAGTTCTTTCATGCTTATAACATGAAATTTTTCACTCATTTTTTAATGTTAGTTTAGAAATTTTGTTTAATTGTATATCACGGATAACAATACAATATTTTAATCTACTCGTAACTTAATTATTAGTACATTATTAATTTCCATTAAATTTTGATTTTTACAAGAAAACAATACTTTGAACCAAATCTGAAAAAAAAAATAATTACAAGATTAAGACATTCAAATTACAATTCAATAACTAAAATGAAAAATCTAACAAACATTATGCATGGAAATTATAGAAATCATTAATGTAATAATAAATAAAGTTTTTTCAGCACTCGCATGTTAAAATCTGAGGCCATTTACAATATACTGTTAATTTGGCTACAGTTCATAATGTTTCTAACAACTAGTACCAATACCTTAGCTTGGTGAAGACTACTATCAATCAACAGAAAAGTACCAGTATAATCAATATTTACTACAAAAAAAAATGTGTGATGCTTCTTAATAATCAAAAATAATAAGCACAAATATAAATAGGAATATATAATAGAATACAATATAAAAATCATCAGCAAGAAATGACTTGTGGGAGGAAAATATATTCAGCATTCTACGTGACACATTTAAAATTAAATTTTATTCAAATAGTAATTTAAAAACATGAGTAGAACATATATGTTTTCCATTAGACATCAAAAGATTAAATATGTGCTTATATATACATAGTTTAAAAGTTATTAAAATAGTTATTTTGCATCAAGAAATGCAAACTAAATTTTTAATTCATTTTCCTAATATAAAATCAATGATAAAATTTTCAACAGACAAATTTAATAAAAAAAATCAAGTTTATATATTTTTGAAAACAAAGAGCTGGATATTTTAAATTATAATATAAGTAATATGCATGCAATTCATATTGAAAATTCTTACCAAATGGAAATGTAAAATGCCCAAATCTGGCGACTGTACTGTAAAATGTTGTTGGTCTGGAAACTAGAGCCATTTCATATATTGAAAATATAGCCCCTAAATGAAGAAAAATAAACTTTATAAACATACAACATAAAAATGAAATCTAGTACATCAAGCAATTTTACTTTAATTATAATTATAAATTAATTTAAAAGCAAATAAAAAACCTATGACTGTATAATAATGAATGCATTCAAGAAATTGCTTCTACAGTGGGACCAACATATTACTGAATTTTGATAGATATACAAATTAAATCCATATTGTCAAATTTTCAACAGCAACATATTTGAAATTCCATATTCTGAAGGAAAATTCCAGGTGTACTGTTTCAGAACCTTGTGACTGTCCTGTTCATTATGATTGCCCATTTATCAAATTACCCACTTGTGATTTCTTGAATTTGAGCAGCTTTGGCATATAAGATGAAATGATGGAAAATTCAAGTAATTTAATATTCTAAATATAGGCATAAAAATATTATAAAAGTGTATTAGCATTAAATATATTTCATGATTCAGTTAATATTCTACAGGACTTTTAGTTACAACAACAACAAAAAAAAAAAAAAAAAAAAAAAAAAAAAAAATGCAAATAGGAGAGAAAAATAACAAATTTTAAGAGCAGTTATTTCTTTTAATATATGAAATTAATTAAAAAGAAAAAACAGCAATATTTAAAGGTGGACAATCTAATTCATCAATATTTATATTCTTAATGAAGTTTCTGTTCAATGGTCTATTCTGAAGTACCAGCAAATACAATTACTGATATTAGAGACTTACTGATCGATGGCATTATCAACTGCTTCATTACAATCTATCTCTTCTGAACTATCTATAGCTCATTTGTAAAATAGTTTTGAATTTCAAATTTTATGACATTAATAAAAAAAAATATTTCAAGAACGTTATATCTTCATTTTACTAATGCATCTGTATCTTAGCTAATCCTTTTACTAATGCATCTGTATTAGCTAATCCTTCAATCTTTAACATTTTTGAACATTTTTTGAGCTACAATCTTCGATAATTACAGTATTTTAAACAGCCAACATCTGAACATTAATTAACAAAGTTCAATGCTTTGGATAATTTTTATCAATAATTTCTTTAAACAAATTTAATCAAAGTTCTTATTCATTCGTATTCCTTATAAGAATCTTTTGTATCACTCAATCCTAGTTATAGAGTTTAAAAAGCATCATCATTTTAAAATAGTAAACATTATCATAATTCAACAACAAAAAGAAAAACTCATTTTAAGCAGTTTCTTATATTGTTTTTCAAATAAATAAAGATTAATGATAGCAGTTAAATCATGAAATATCACATCATATTCAAACGAAATTTGAAAAGACTGGTTTTATTAATATTCGAAAATTCTTCCTATTTACAACAACATGAAAAGACGAGTAAATATCTGAAATAAACTGAGCATGTGAAAAATCTGACGTCAAATTAACAGAATATTCAAAAATAATCGTTTGCAAAAATCAATAAATAAATAAATGTTCTATCTTCGATTGTAATCGGTTTTATTTACCTCCAATAGCTCCATACTTCGTGTAGTAATAAGTTTTTGGTAAGCAATCTTGGCCATCAGGGGTGGCGAAAAAATCATAATAATGGACATAGTCTTTAAATTTCTTGGTATGAATAACCATTGTAAAATATTTCGGCTTTCAAACAGTTATTAGTTCATAATAAAATTAATAAACTATGAAACAAACTGCCTCAAGGGCAATGTTTTGCACAGTTTAGTTTCGAGTTGCCAAATTTTAAACAACAAATCAAAGTTCTAGATAAATTTATCGTCTATGTATCTTGCTAATTTTATTTAATCATCAGCTCGACTGCCATATTTAAATATTCAAATTAAGTTTCTGAATCATTTTCTGATTTAATAATAAACTTTAAAAGTTTTTAAATATCTTTCATATCATTGAGAAATTAAGAAGGATATATTGGCAACAATGCTTATGTTTCGTTTTGAAGTGGTATATTGTTTTTTAAAAATGTTTGTCTTTTCTTCCGTTTCAAATTAGGATAATTTTGTATGAGAATGATTTTTAGTTGTGCATTTCAATAAGGATTAAGTGGTATAATAGCGCATCAACGTAAAGGTATATAATTTACAAAATTTTTTTGCTTTACTATTTTTATTTGGATAATATTTATTTCTCGGCATTAATTGGGCCGTTCTCATAAACAAAATAATTTACATTCTCGTATTGTTTTATTCATTGATAGCTATAGAGTATCAAAAGTCTATACTTCCGTTATTATTTTTTATCACAAAAAGAATTATTGTGCATTTCTCATTAAAATGCTATTATATTTTATTGGAAAAAATTTTATTAAAAAATCAGAGTCAAATATTTAATTGCATTAATTTGTAATTTTAAAACAGGTTAAACTTTAAATTTTATTAGTAAGGTAATTTATTAATTGTAATAATATCTAATGTATATGTATATCTTTTATTTTGCATGAAAGAAAGGCACTAATAATATTTTTTGAGAAGTGGTAATGTTTTCTAAACATCGTTCGACATTTGATATCTTCTTTTATATATTAGCTCTTCTTTATAGGCATATATATATATTTAATCTATGGTTCTCGTGTATTTTTTTTTCAGCTAATAATAATAAAAGCAAGCGGAAATTTGTATGATTGAAGTTCTTGTCAATATGATAAGAAAGGACTCTTCCTAATTACCGATTATACATTCCTTAAAAGAGGAAAATATTTTGAAAGCTTCAATAACTCTTGAGTTTCTGTAGATATCAAAAGTAAAACATTATCAAATGAAAAAAAGTAACTTATCCATTATTAATATTGAAAATAAATCTAAAATAATTTTGCATGAGAAAATCATATTATTTACTTTTTTTAATTGTTTTAATTATCATATTTCCTTTTTAAATAATTGAAAATTCTTAAAAACAGAGGAATTTTGCTGAACATGTTTTAAATATATTAGAAACTTATTACAATAATAAGAGAGAACAGTTTATCATACTATTTGATTCTTGTGTATTTATTGCATGCCAATGATTTGTCCCTAAAGATCTTATGTTAATAGACTCTTTCATAATTAATATTTGCCAGTGGCATGCAGTTAATACAAAAATACCCACTCTTTTTATTTTAGGTCAATAAATCTAAAGTGTATATCATCTTTTTTTATATAAAAAAAAACTTTCATAATTTCAAATATCAAGGAATTTTAATATATAATGCATATTTTTTTTATTATTTGACAATTATTGTACATTTTACTTTTTCCATTACGTTATCCCCTCTATATTCTTTTCTATATTTCTATAGGCAGCATAAAAATTGCCTACTATGTAATTTTAGTGAACACATTTTATTATTATTATTATTATTATTTATTTGATTCAATAATTTTCTTTACTCTATTTAACCATTCCTTTATGAATCTTACAGATATTTTACCTATAAATGATTAAGATTTGCCCCCACTGAAACTAAATACTCTAATAATTTTTTTTATAATTTTACTCTCCCGACCTGTCAGTTACCCTGTGTATGATGGGTGTATGCTGAAGAAAATAATAATAGTAATTCCATATACAATTGATGGAAGTTTTAATCTATCTTATAATGGAAAAATTTAAAAATTGTTTTTATTTGTGCATTATTTTTACGTATATTTTAATCTATAAGTAATTTTTACGTATGAAAGTTTAATATTTAAGAAAGAATTAGACCTACTATTAATGTTTAAATTCATACTTATTGAAAAACAGTGCAGTATTATGTGAAAAGTGAATGTCCAATTCTGTGTATATACAAAGGAAACACAGGAATTTTTTTTTTTTCCAGATTTGAGTGGCAACAACTCTGTTAGTGGTAATTATGCTATTTCATAAAATTAATCGAAAGATCCTTATTTTAATTTTTTCTTCTTTGTCATGTTTCAGATCATGGGCAAGATACTATCCAAAATATTTGGTAACAAAGAAATGAGAATATTAATGCTTGGTTTAGATGCTGCAGGAAAAACAAGTATCCTTTTTATTAAAAACATTTTATTTTTATTGCATTTTTTAATGTAAACAAATCGTTAATTTTTTCTATTAATATATAGGAGAATGCCTGAAATCATTTAATTCTATTAATCATATAAAGTAGTACTTTTTAAAAATGCTTTTCTCCTTTAAACTAACTTCTCCCTAATGTTTGCAAAAATCATTCCCCACCCCCAAGATATAGTTCTAAAATTATGTTGTGTTATTTTGTAAAATAATATATTTCCTGTTTTCAAAATTATTTATATAGTATTTTGATAACTACATAATAGAGAAAAGGGGTATGTACTTCACTTTTGGCAGTGCTAACGAGTATCAGTAGATGTAATGTTACAAATCTTATGATTTACTATCCAAATATATTCATTGCTTATATATAAAATATTCCAGTAGAATGTTTAATTAATTTGTTCTGAACATAAAGCCCCCACAGTATACTGATATACTTGATCAAGTACTGATAATTACTTTTTTTAAATTGAATTTATTCTTCCGAAACTGAAATTTTCCATTTAAAATTATTGCTTATTCAAGTTTAGTGATCTTTCCCCTTTATTGTAAATTATTAACAATAAAATATGTTTAAATTTCTGCTATGTTTATTTTATTTTTTATTTATATTTGTTATATTATTACATTTTAGTCTAGGCTTTATTTTCTTGCTGATTAATTTTAAGAAATGATTGAAGTATAATGTGAAAAATTCCTTAATTTAAGAAAGCTGTTCTATATAAACTGAAACTTGGACAGTCTGTTACCACTATTCCAACAGTTGGATTTAATGTTGAAACAGTTACATATAAAAATGTTAGATTTAATGTTTGGGTAAGTTGAAAAACCTTTCATTCTCTGATTAAAGAAAGAAAAAAGTATTATCTTATTGATGAAAACAAAGCATACTTTAACTGTTCTTATTTTAAAAAATTGTTTAATGCTTTTATATAACTAATGTCATAGTATTTCAAATGGGGCCTTTTTTCACCTTCTTCTTAAAAGCTGTATATTTCTGAATTACATTTTGCCAAATATTTGATATTTTAATATGTTTAATGCTTTAGTGATTATAAAATATCAAAGCTTTGAGTCACTATTAAAATTTATTAATATATTCAAAATAAAAATGGCATATTTTATGTTTTGGTAATATTTCTATAGTTTATTTTGTATGCATGCCTTAATATAATTTAAAACTCTTAAAGTGAATAGATTTTTTTTTATTTTATTTTCATCTTTACATTAAAATTGACTCAACTTATCTATTTAGAACTTAATATTTATCTGCAGTGATAATTTTTTCTCTTGTTTCTCTTGCTCAATAGCTAATTGTACCAACATGAATATTAATGTTGTTGTTTTTTTTGTTTTTTTTTCCCTCAAATTTATCAGAATTGTTGCTAATGTGTTAAGTTTAGCAATGTTTGCTACCAAATTCTTGAAAATTAAATGCTTTCCCGTGTAATTAAGCTATATTTAACAAATTGCTGTATTAGACTAGATTTAAATTAGGTTTATTTCTTTACTACTGTAAAGTTAGTGAAAAACTATTTATTTCACAAAGATTGTAATAATATTTTCTTAGCTTTATGTAATATTTATCTGCATTAAAACCTGTTCAAATTCTAATCTTCAAGCATCAGACAAATTTATTTGAAAATTAACTGTTTTTTAATCATTTTTTATCTTATTTATAAATTATATATTTTGTCTTTTTTTAATTATTTTAAACTTTTGTTTACCATAGTAGTGAATTATTTAGGATTTATAAATTTATATAATTCTTTATTAATCATGCGAGCTTTTAAAAAAAAAAGGGTCTAATGGATTATGAATGTTTTCTAGGATGTTGGTGGACAAGATAAAATACGACCTCTTTGGAGACATTATTATGCCGGTACACAAGGATTAATTTTTGTTGTAGATTGTGCAGATAGAGAACGAATGGAAGAATCAAAGTTAGAATTGCATAAAATAATCAATGATAGAGAAATGCGAGATGCTGTTGTTCTTATTTTTGCTAATAAGCAAGATTTACCAAATGGTAAGTATATTCCCATATTGCTTATATAAAGGGTATCCCAAAATTAATGCAAGATTTGAATTTGCCACCATTTGTGCAGTGAAGTATTGACAACACTATTTTAAAAACCATTTGACAAATAGTTTAGGAATAGTAAAAATGGAGCATTGCAAACAATGTGTTAGCACAAGATTTGAATTAAATAAAGAAAACAGGTTTTTTTCTTTAAAGTGTTATATTTTTATTGAATCGTGAAGTATGCTGAATAAGGTTATGTATGGAATACCATGTAAGGCAAATAACCTCCATGGCTTTGTTGCACATTCTTTCTCTTTTGTCAAAATTTTCTATAACCATTCTGCAAATATCTGGCTGAATTTCATTGATACAGCATTTAATTTCCTTCTTCAGTGCACAGATGCTTGTAGCATAGAACTTTGACTTCAAATAACCCCAAAAAAGAAATTCAATGGTATTCAATCACATGATCTAGGGCACAAATTCTCAAATTTTGTAACTGTAGCCACAAGACTATCATTATTTTTTAAATATTATTCAACAATGAAAACACGAATAATGGTAAATTCAAATCTTACATTAATTCTGCACTCCCTTTATTTATTATTTTGTATCTTAAGTTAGTAGCTGTAACCTCCTGGGAAAAATTAAGATAGAGCAAGATTTTTAATATTATCTTCTTGTGTATAAGTAAGTAACAGCAAAATTGAAAAATAGTTTTATAAAAATATTAGTTACTTGGTTGTTTTTCTTCAGATTTTGCACACAAAAATTAGGAAGTATAAGGAAATTTTTAATGAAGATTTCTTGACACTTTAGTAATTTTTTAATTCATTAAAAACTTTTTTTCTGATATATAGAAATTATTGTATCTTTTGTGTTATCATTTTTATTAAATGAAAATATTATAGATATTTTAAATAATTTTATTTATATTCTTCTGACTTGCTACTTACTTAGAGTGCCTAGTGTTATGAAATATGTTTGAATTTGAAAATATTTTTTCAGCTAATTAAAAATGCTTAATTTTGAGGGAGAAAAAAACTGGGGAAAATCCAAGAAAACATTCTTTTTTTTTTTTTATGTTTCCCTGCACATTGTAAGTAATAAATCAAAAGGTTAATCATAAAACTTTGTTTACCAGATATATCAAGAGAAAAAAAATAATAAAAAAAGTTAACCAAGATTAGATAAAACCAGTTACTTAATTGGGATGGTTATTCTGAAGCAGCAGTACCAAATATGACTGGACCAAACTTGTTGCGACTGAAAAAACATTTGAACATTCTTAATAGTTATTATTTTAGATTGTAAAAAAATTTAAGTTAAGTTAAAGTTAATGCAAAATATTATCAGAATACTTAAAAGAATTTTTTTCTATGTCACCTATTATTCTGGTTGTACGTGTTTTAAATGAAATGATTACCTTCTGCTCTGAAAGAGTTAATCTCAAATGACATAATTCTGTTTTTGTAAATGGAGCTATTTTAAATTTAACTCATGTTCAAACAAAATACAGAATAGAATCTGATGGTGAAAGTATAAATCTTTGAATTCAATTATAATTTGTTATTTGCATATGTCAGCAACTTTCCTTAAACCACATATTAATTTTTTTTTATTTTTTATTTTTTTTTACTATGTTAATATGAAAAGTTTTACATGTAAGGATATTAGAACATATGTGATGTATTTAAGCATGGAAAAGGCATTTAATTTAAATATTCACAAATGAATTTTATAATTTTTTGTTCATGCCCTGATACCGAGTGGTGCATTTCATATTACAACCAGTGGGATTAGTCTTCTCAAAGCTTTCCCCTATACTTTCTGATAAAGATGTTCTCCTTTCCTTGCATAATGTTGGGTAAAGTCATGAATGTCTTGCATGGCATTAATGAACAGTAGTTAAAAAATATTGATCTTTGGCATGAATTTTGCATATTTATTGAAATTATGATCCTTGACATTTTTTTTTTTTTTTTTTTTTTGATAATTAATCCTTAGAGTGCTTAGTTAATAATATCTAAAAATAGAATTTATGTTTTAAATGGGTTTTTCTAACCAATTGTAGTCACAAAATCATATGTTAAATTTCATATATTTGTGCTTTTTTTTTTTTTTTTTTTTTTTTTTTTTGAGTTATTGCGTTTACATGCTTGTGAAAATGCAGATAAAAACAAGGTTATTCCATTGACGGCCTTTTTTTTTTTTTTTTTTCCAAATTATGATAGGTATCTATATTTCAGATTAATTCATATACTAAATGTCATTTTTCTAGCTCTCTTTGTTTCATATTAATATTAAATAATATTCCGACAACTGAACAGATAGACTTCCTGTGGGTGGATTTTATTCAAAATTTGATAGAAATGTACAAGTTTGTTTTAATGTTTGTTTGTTTCACAATATATCAAATTTCGTCCTTCTATGCCAAAGCTTTTTTGAGGTATCTGATTCACCGACATTAAGGCAAAATTATGTTTTTTAAACTTTAGGAAGTCTGAAACATAGTTTTGTCAAGATCTCAAGTTTAATTTTTTTTTTTTTTTTTTTTTTTTTTGACAATTACAGTACTTTTTCTATACTACATATATAAGAAAGTAAAAATAAAAAAAAATCTTTTAAACTATATTAGATAAATATTATATTACAAACTGACATAACCACAAATGGGCAACTCATTACATTTTAATTGAAAAAAGAAATAGATTAACCAGCTCATAATGATAGTTGGCCCTTAAAATGTTAGTGCAGTTGAATTTGGCTTTTTCATTATGCAATACAAATCTAATTTTCTGGATATACTTTTGTGCTATCTAAGGATCATTTTGTTTTGAAGCCTATTTTGAGCTATTTTAGTGAGAATAACATTTTTAATAATTTGCAATGTATTGAAACTTCTTTCACATGCACTTATTGATACTGATGGAATGCATACAATTTTTATCAGTCTATTTCGTAAAATGCATGGTCAACTCCAAAATTGTACTGTTATAGTTTTAGTAATGTTCTGGACTTAGATTAATCTTATTTTCATTCAAAAATGTTGCATATATTCACTAGATCAATTTTTAAATCTTGTGATTTGCTGCAGTAAATTGATCGAAAGCAAAGATATTTTCTGTTTTCGAAAATATTAATGTCTGTAGTACCATGATTTTTATGCTTAACAGCACCCAGGACTCAGCTAACATATGTGAACAATAAATATCATAATGTTGTGGGGGGGAAATAAAAAAAGTTGCCAATAGGGAAAGTATCGCAAATTTTTTCTCAAAGAAAATTCCTCCTACAAGTTAGTTTTTTCCATAACAACGGAGGCTAGAGCCTGACTTTTGAGATGTAAATAAAGTTTCTCTTAAATTTTTTAAAATTTTTACATTTAACTTAATTAAAGACACATGAAATTTTAAAATTTTGCATTTATTGCATCCTGGGAGGCATATTTTATGTACAAGAAGCACAGACAAGGCATGTCAATCTACAACACAAGAGCGAACAAAATATTTATCCCTATGGTTATATACTTTGTGATTCATATAGGGATTTCTTAACACACCTTACACAGTTCCTTTACATGATTTAGGTAAGGAAATTGTATTTTTTAAAAGAATTTGTTTAGATTGACAGATTTTTATCCCTTCACTCGGTGTGTGAGAACCGCTGATTTAAGCATTTTTACAGAGCTTCTGTCGCATTAATTAAACAAAAAAAAAGTGGAATTGGTTCAGGAAATAAGATAACATTTTAGAATTAAGTTAATATGGGCTAAAGTAGGATAAAAATGAGGAAATTAATTAGGATAGCATTACATGCGTGTGTGTGTGCGTAAAAATATATTTTTATAATAGTTTCATGGCCAAAGAAAAAAGACTCTTTGGAATTTTTAACTTCACTTTATTACATGCCAGGAGTCATAATTTATGTACAAGAAAGAAGCGATGAGGTATGTCTGTCAACGATTTAAAAGAGAGCGAAATATTTTCCCCAGTGATTTAATTTTATAAGTTTCTGATAGGGATTTCTTTGACATGTTTAGACTTAGGAAAGAGAAATATAGATATCTTTTAAAAGAATTTGCTTAGCATGGCAGATTTTTATCCCTCCATTATGAGCATGTAAAAATGCTGATGAAAGCAGCTTTACAGAGCTTGTGTGGCATTAATTAAATAAAAAAGGTGGAATTGGATCAGAAAATAAGAGACCATTTTAGAATGAAGTTAATATAGGTTAAATTAAGATAAAAATTAGGAAATTAAGATTTTTTTTTAGAGTCAGAGATATCATTTCTTATATATATTTAAACATATTTTATAGCAGTTGCATGGTCAAGGAGAGGAGATTTTTATAGTTTTAAACTCGATTTATTCCATCATGAAAGGTACAAGCATTTATGAAAGGTACAAAGGTATTTATGTACAAGAATAAGTGGTAAGAAACATGTCAGTTCACATCGTGACACAAGAGGGGAAAAGAGACAGAACTTTTTCCTTCTGTGATTTTATAATGAAATTTTGATTGGGATTTCTTTGACATGTGTTGATTTAGGAAAGGGAAATATGGGTATCTTTAAAAGAATGTTATCCTCACACTCGGAGCATGAGAACCTGCTGATTAAAACAATTTTGCAGAGCTCGAGTAGAATTAATTAAATAAAAAAGGTGGAACTGGACCAAAAAGCAAGAGAACACCCTAGAATAAAGTCAATATGGGCCAAATCAAGATAAAAATTTTGAAATGAATTAATATTTAAATTAGATTTAAAAATATCATTACATGTATAAACAATAGCTTTTAAAATTGTTACATTCTTATAATACATATTACATTGTTATAGTATATTTTATTATTAAATTCATTAATCCTATTTTTTTTAATTTAAATATTTATATTTTAGTTTAATTATATAATTTAAAAATCATTTTATTTTACTTTTTCTATGATATGTGTTGATTATAATTTTATTTTTCTTTTGATAGCTATGAAACCTCATGAAGTGCAGGAGAAATTAGGTCTTACTAGAATACAAGATCGTGTATGGTATGTTCAACCTTCATGTGCTACAACCGGTGATGGTCTCTATGAAGGTCTAATGTGGCTTACTGCAAATAATAAGTCTTGAAGAAAGCTAGTTTAAAATAAATTATTCCTCATATTATAAAGGAGATTATATATTTCTTCCTGTGATAAGCCTATTTATGGAGAGGTTTCAGTTTGATGAGGAAGCAATATTTGTATTTCTCTCCCATTGTTATTGTACAGACGTTATGAATAATATTCTTTTAGTTTGAAATTCTATTTAGTATCTTTAATTTCTTTCATGATAAATATAGCTTTATTTTGCTATTTTTGTAACATTTTGATATCTTACTATTTTAGTTTATCATTATATATTTACTAAAGGGTTTCATTATCAATATATTATGTTTAAAATTTATGATTATGTAATCTTTTTATAAGTAGTTATTAATTATTATTTTTTTTTTCCTAATGCTTTCCATTTTTACATCATAAATTTTAAAGATTTTTTTTAAAAGAAATTATAATTTTATTGATTTTTGAATTTTAAAAATTCTTTGATTCAAGAATTAAATTTCTTTGTTATATTAATTAAAATATTTAAGTAGAATGATGCTTATTATAGTTTCTCTTTAAATATACAATCATGAGATATTTTTGTGAAGTGAATGATTCTGTAAAAATATGAAATAAAATATAAACAACTGCTGTGATAAAATTGATTTAGTTTTTAGAAACTTTTGAAATGGTTAAACTAGTAATTAAAAAAAGTTATTTAAATTTAGTTTATTGCATTTTTATTCATTTTATTTAAAGTGCATTTTCTCATAACTCTACCTTTTTATGTATAAAAGCGTTGTTTCACATTTAAATTTGTTAATGAATAGCATATGTTGTTATTTAAATCGATTTCTATGAATCATTTGCGAAGTTTTGGTCAACTTTGATTATTGATGCCTCTTTAATTTTAAAAAAAAAACTACACTTGGAATATAAATTGTTGTGTATTAAGTTTACCTGTATTTTTAGAAAAAGGTTTCTCCAAAAATAGGCTTAGGTATTTTACTCTGTTATCTTAATTCATGATAATGCTTAAGATTATTTCTATAATATTTAAACTTTTTTCCCCATGTGATGTAGTTTAGAAACATGATTAAGAAAGATTAATTTTTAAAATGAATTTTCATCAGT
Source organism: Argiope bruennichi (assembly GCF_947563725.1). NCBI lineage: Eukaryota > Metazoa > Arthropoda > Arachnida > Araneae > Araneidae > Argiope > Argiope bruennichi. The sequence continues at coordinate 14,116,508 of NC_079159.1, forward strand.
CAATACAAATATAGTGAATAAAGCTTGCTTTCCTCCCGTTTTGTATATGGTATTTGCTATGAGAGTTTGATATATATATATCTGCTTTTTATCCAAAGAAATTTTATTGATCCAAAGAAGCAGCTAACATTTATATGTGATAGATTCAGATAATAAAACTTTTATAAAACATTTTTTATGAAAAATTTATTGGTGGAAAGTAAATTTTTGCATTATATAAATTGAATATTTATTTTAATATTTGAATTCTTATACTTACTATTGACACTTAAATATTCAATTTCATTTCATACTTATCATTACACAAATTTTATTAGCTATTTATTAGTATATAGTATTTTTCTTTTCTATTGTAGAGCTTCCTTTCTGTTTTTTTTTTGTGTATTGTAAATACCATATTTTTCTGTTGCTTTTTCTTTAATTTGTATTCTAAATCTAGGCTTCCTAATCTATGGGTCTTAACCCCAAATATTGTCGTATTAAGGCATTTTTACAACTTGTGAACTCATTTTTATGTCTTAATTTTTAAATATTAGCTATTAAAAACAATTGCAAAAAATTTTTGGAATGAGATATTTAAAAGTTTTTTAATAAATTATAGAAAATGTTTTCATTTTTTATAAATGTCTTTTCATTAGTTAAAAAACAGTTTTAATCTTTGTTCTTGTTTTCTGTGCAACTGTGTACATGATATTATGAAGATACTTTTTACCAAAAATAAACAAATCATAAATATTTGGGGGGGGGGTCAAAGGTGAGACTTTGAATGAGAAAATGTTTAAAAAACAACTGAACTATTATTTAAATCAATTTTGTATCAATGCATAGGCTTCCAATTAGATACATAAACATAACCTATCTAATTAAATATATTTTCAACCCCATATATTTTATTTCAAATATTTGTTTTGTAATGTCAAAGTATTTTTTGTACAAATGCAGGTGCAATTTTTCACTTTTTATATAAAATTTGAATGTATTTCTTAAAAATTTAATTTTGTGTATAATATTAGATTGATTGAAATAAAATCATATTTCAATCAAGTGCTTGAATATGTTTTAATCATTTCATGAAGTATCAGTAGTAGAAGAAAGGTTCATTAATATTTTTTGGTCTGAATTATTTTACTACTTTACTTTAATTGCTTTATTGCTATCATTCTTTTTTTTAATCATGCTCATAAAATTAATGCTTCATATAATTGTTTAAGAACTTGCTGATACCTTAATATAGAAAAATTAATTTTCCATACTTAGTTACTTAACTTTCCACTTATTGGTTTCTATTTTGGTTTGCTTTTTGTATTTTATGTTCTTATTTAATTAATTTTAACATGACTTCAATTTAGAGCTTAAGAATGAAATATTCACAAATTAATGAAATTAAAATATATTAAAAATTGAATTTTATTATGGTTGTATATTTACATTTCAATAAATTGGATATATATGTAAATTATAATTATATATGTCAGCAAATTCAAAAATTTATAAGAAATGAAATTTTTTAATGCATTTCTCCTATTAAATTAATTTTTGAAATGCATTATTTCATGTTTTGCTGTTTGTAAAGATTTTATATGTCTGTTTCATGTTATGTATTTGTTAATTTTCCCAGATTTTGAGAAGTGGAATTTGTTGAGAATTATAATTGTATATATATAGCCTTTAAAAAAAAAAAAAAAAATTTTTTTCATGTGAAAACAAATGAAGAATTTCATCTACTTCTAAATTTAGAAATGTCTTCTTATTTGAAGAGTCTGTATTTAAGCATTACCATAAAATTTCTTTAAAATCTATTTGGTAACTTTTATTTCAAATGAAAGATTCTATTGAAAATTAGCATTATGTGGTTATATGAGTTGTGTGTGTAATCATTTTGTTTTTTGTATGAATGTTTATGTAATTATATAATCATTTTTTATTATTTAAGTCAAGTGAATTCTTCATAAAATATGATTTATAATTAGAAGCTCAAATTTGGTTAAATGCGGTATTAGAAAAATTCTACTTCTGCATTTTTCCAAAATTAATAAGTCATTTTAAAGAATTTGTTTGTGTGGTCTTTTAATGCTTTCTGATGTTAAATTTTCAGTAGTATTCTGGATTGCATAATTGCATCTAATTAGTATTGCATATTTTGTGCAGTTCTTAAAAGTATTTCATTTCCAAATTGATTATATTGTAGTCTTCTTTTATATAATATGAATTTGAGTTATTTATCTGAATAGCAAAAGAAAAACTCAAAATACTATATTTTTAAGAAGCTTGTTCTGTTACTTTTATTATGGCATTCCAATATTTCTTTACTTCATCCATTCCATTGTGGCTCATTGCAATTGTGAATATTTTGAGATAATCATTTATTTAGAAAAGATGCGTATAATTTAAAATAGATTTTAACGAAGGAAAAAACTATTTCAATTTTTAATTACTTACATTTTATTTGAGAATATAAATTATTTAGCCTAATATTTTTAATTATTGGACCTTCATTATTTAGGCATTTGTTGCATATGGTAATATATCAAGACATTTATCAAATTGTTATTTTGGTAGAATAATCATTGCGTATTATTATTTGCATTTTTTCAAGTGATTTTTTTACTTTGTATATTTCCTTTAAATAGTATATATTTTCTTATTTTTATATTTGCATTTTATATGTTATGTTAAAATATCAATTTTTATATATTGTTGGAATTAAAAATATTTAGTTAAGTGGGAGGAAATTAGTGTTATGTAGATCATACAAATTTTCATTCTACAATCAGACATATTGTGGCTTTTAAAACCTCTTGTGTAAATTTTTTAGTCCATAAAATCATGTCTTTAATTTATTCATTTCAATTAATATATAAATTGTTAATATATAATTATGTTACTGAATTATTTTTATTTGACCAAGCCAATAACCTCTACTCACATTTTTTTTTTTTTTAAATAAGGTGCATTTATCATAAAATATTTATTTAAAACAATCATTTAAACTTTCTATTAGACCTTTTACTAGCATATATTATGTCTTGTTATCATAACAAGTAGTATATTGCTAAAAAAATATTGTTGTTAAAGACTGACAAAAAAAAAAATCAAAATATGTAGATTCAAAAGAAAATTTGGCAGCTCTTTTGTTTCATGTTAGAATTGCAGCTTTGATAAAAAGAATTTTTTCTGGCAGCTCTTTATTATAAATTCTGATTAACTTGTAATATTTCTACACTACTCTTTGTATCATATGGATATATTTAAGTTTAAAAATTTAATGTGTTGCACATTTTAAATTTTGAAATTCATAAAAAAAATAGCTTGAAAAGGCATTTTTACTTCGTATTTAGGAATTTAATTAAACATGTTTTTGATTCAATACTTAATTTTATTTAACAATATATCTGACCCTAATTTGTATTTTTATACTAACTAAATTGAGGAAATATCTTTTTAAAATGTTTGTTATTTGTAACGATTTATTTATTTTGATTCTGCTATAGTACATTGACTTGGTTTTCTTAGAAACTTTACACTTGGCATTAACTATTCTTTTGCTTAGCCTTTCACTTAGATACAAGACATTTCATATGTTAAAATTGTTTATGTATCTTGATTTACAGGATATGAGCCTAAAATTATAAACATATTGAATACCTGTTATAAAAGCAATAAAATTAGTTTCAAAACTCAAATTAATACAATACATTGATTACTTTTAGTATTAATTTATCAATTAATTTCGGTTATGAATTAGTTAAAGGTGTATTTTGATGAAATAAAGAGAGAAATTTTACTAAGGTAAAAATAATAATAATAATGTTGAATTTAACCAAAATTTTCTAAACCTCTTTCATGATGCATTTCTTGAATCTAAAACAGACTGTTTGTATTTCAATAACTGCTACAATTGATGAAACCTGCGTTTCATGTAGTTAACAGACTTTTATATAGTAGCAGATAGCAGTATGTCATATCTAGAATTTTAATTCATTTCAAATACATATGTTGGTATATCATTCACACATTTGAAAAAAATCGGGGAAAAAAATCCATTTATATACCTAACAGATGTGTATAATTCTAGCCATTATCATAAGTGCCTAGTCAGAAATGTTTAATATTATAATGACTTCCAATAATTAGCATTAATTCACATTTGTATTAATTAGAGTTATGAAACTTTTATTCTTTAAGTATATATGCATTTTGGAGAACCTCTGTATTTATAGGAATATTTAAAATTGTCTTAAAGTAAAAAAAAAAAAAAATCTTGATGCTGTTCTATGCAGCTGTGAATTATTTATTGTTTTTTGATTATGAAGATATAATGAAGTAATTATATCTTCATAATAAAAAAAATCTTATTATTCTTTTGAACATTCAAAAAAAAATTCTGTAGACTTGTTTTTCTAAATTAGATAATAAAATTTGCATTCAGTACAGTGTTCAATTAAAAATCCATTTATGGGTTATGATTATTTAATACTAATCCCTTATATATTATAGATATTGTTATATTTTGTAGAATAAAGAACGTATAGTATTTATCTTAGAAATTTGACTCTTATTTGATATGACTCAAGATTTTTCAAAGTAAAGAGGTTATTTAAAAAAAAAATAATTCAAAAATTTCAAATATGCATATATATTTTGTGTGTGTATAAGACAAATTATTTTTAAAGTTAGTGTAATTGCAGAATTTATATTCCTAATCCAGTTATAAGTTGATTTTGATTCTCTCTGTCAACTAAAATCATTCAATTCACCGAATAGAAATAATAATTTCACTTGTTGACATGTGCCTCTTCACTAAGTACTGTTACAGTCTATAAATGCCATTTGTTTCATTTGTCTTCTTAGAAATGTGTAAAAGGAGCAATGTGCCAAATAAACTAGTTTTTCAAAGATCCTAGTATATATATATATATATATATATAATATATGAAATTCCAGTATTTAACCTTATCAGAACTGGCAGAAACTATTGTACCTAAATTGTAAATAAAGTCTCATCCTTATAATTTAAAATCCAACTTTCTGACAAATGAACAACTGAAGAAATTATTGGAAGATCTGTCTTTTGTATGGGGCTATTTCATAAAGATTCAAACATGATCGCTATGTAATTTTTTAATTTCGTTGGAAAGATTGAAATGGCAGATTAGATTATTATTCAAGATTACTATATCATTTCTGTATCTGTTTGCCTTTATATTGCTTCAGAATTGAATCGGTTAATAATAATAATAAAGAGAAACCTGTCAAAAATTGTTAAATTTATAGAAGTTAATACCTGAGGGAGCAGTAGAAATTTCATCAACTATTGCTGCAGGAATATTTTTATTATATAATGTTTTAACTTTCAATATTTTAAGATGATTATTTAAATTTTTATTAAAGAACACTCAAAAACTTCCTTATTCATCATTATTCAATCTTAATAATTTTTGATCTCTTGAAAAAAAATATGTAAATTTCAAATTTTTGGTGCAATATATGATTTAAAAAACAGCTGGCATCAGTACCATAGCCAATTTCCATATTTTATAGTTCCATAACTATCTCCTTCATTATTTGATACATGTACTTTTTTTGCTAGTAGAAAAATACAAATTATATAAAGAATTTTAACATTGTTATAGGTTGGCATACTATGTAAATTGTATAATGCCTGATTTAAAAAATTGTTCATTCTACATCCATGGAATATACATTTGATGTTAACTTGATAATGTTGAAGTGCCAAAATAATGTATGTAAATTGCAACGTGTTAATGTAATCTACATGGCGTAAAAATCGTTCAAAGCCTTCTTTATTGTAAATCATTGATCTAGGGCTTTCAAATTTTATATATAGTTACTTTTTAGATAATAGATGTTCACTAAAAAAGGGCTTTTTAAATTTTTAATCAAAAAATTAATAAAATTTTTAATGATTTCTCACAATAACTTTAAAGCATATTATTGCACAAAAAAAATTAAATCTTTTTAAAATTCAAAAAATAAACTTTTTAATGGTGCCAATTTTATTTTTGACCATTTTTTTTTCTAATTCTTATATATTTAAAAAAAATTGTAACTTTATTTAACACCAATGTTACTAAAAAGGTTTTAATTATTGCTTTTGTATTGACATGCAGTGTGACAATATTAAATATTTTTTGTGCATCTGTTCATTATCACTGTTATATGATTAAGTGTAAATTTTAAAAATAAAATAACGATAGGTGCTTTAAATTTAAAATTTTATCACTACGATGTTTCAAACCAGAGCTTCGAATCTTTTGAATTTGTGCAGTTCTTATATTCTTTATATTGACAATTCGGTGTATTACATAATTCATTACTTTGAAAAATACATGAGTAAAACCAAGAGTCAATATTTCCAAGTTGCTAGTTATTTCAGAATTATTCTGCAATAACTTTGGGAACATGGTCAAGGTCTTAATTATCATCAGTGTTTAATTTGTTTTATATACATTAAATAATACTTTTGAAATATTTTTTAAAGTGTTAATATCTGCTTTTATTTAACATTTTTTACTTCCTTTTTTTAGTTTAAATAAAGAATGTCTTGTTTGCTTAGATTTGGTAACATATCACTTAAAATGCTAGTTGAAAATCAGTTAATGTGCCAAATAACAATTATTCATGCATTTTTAAAAATACTTACACAGAAGGGCTCAATAACAATTAGATGTAGGCTCATGAGTGGCCTTATTTTTTACTTGCCTGAAAGAAATAGTTCTAAATTTAGTTGTTTGTACTTGCAAAATGTGTTTTTTTATAATTTATGTACAAATAAGCTTGACATGATATATGAATAAAAATTATGTCACTTGTCATGCTAATAACTTTTTGAACTGACATTGTGTTCCACTAGTTCAAAGTGTTCAGAATTTAAAAATTATTATGATAATGTTATTAAATATGAAATTATAACAATTTTGCTGCCTTTTCTTTATTTCTTGTAACATACAAATACTTGTGCAAAATTTTTCATGCAATCTCAAATTTTACGAACATGATACATGTTGAAGTTTATTATGAAGATGATGATTGACATTTGAAAACCTTTCTCAACTTCCTATTTTAATAAATGTGAACTATGAAAATTCGAAATTCTTAAGCCTACATCATATTGAGTTCTATGTTCCTTTACGAGTAACAATTTTTCTAACGCACTGATTGGCTCATATTTTATAAAGTAACATGAAAAATTATAATTAGTTTAAATGGATTTAAATAAAATTTTCGAAATATATTATGAATTTGAAACAATTTAGATTATATTCCTCTAATAAAACTAACAAATTCGAACGACGTGTAATTAATGTAAAACGAAAACAGTTTTAAATAAATCAGGCAAAGTTTCAGAAATAAAATTAATTAAAAAAATGCCATTTTACGAACTAGATTTTCTCAAAGTATAATAGGAAGAAGAAAGTAAATAATTATTTTAATTGACAAAATAATTGCTCTCAGCGTTAATAACAATTCTTAACAACAATTTTAAATTTGACTTTGCACCGATGTTTTATTATGTAACCATGAGTTACCCTATATTTTTATTTATTTATTTAAAATAAATTATCCAAAAATTTTCTTTCTTTGGAAAAAAGTTATTTGAAGATTTGTATTTTATCATACAAAATTGAAACCACATCAATTCTATTGATATTTGCAAGCAAATATCCAACATTATCATTTATACTGTATAGGAATTTGAGGATATAACTAGGCAACACATTTTCTTTACAACTTTAAAAAGCTACTGACTGATGCATTAATTAATTAATATTTCTAATGATTGAAAAATTAAATAAATGCATCTTTTGTTCCTTTGAAAAATACTGGAAAAATGACAATAGATAAAAAGTGATATTATGTAATGATAATTTCTATTCTTTTTAATGCTTTAAACAAGCACTTCATGAAATTAAGTAAATTTGTAGTATTAAGTAAGTTTGAAGTACAGTTTTCTTCCACATAATAAGGCCTATATGTGTTTCAGGATTATTTAACTGAAAAATACATTACGATCATATTAAGGATTATTTAACCCTACAGTGCATGACGTTTTGTTGTTGTTGTTTTTTACAAAACAAATGTATGTATTTTGAATAGTTGCGTATAATTCAAGTAAATTATTTTAAAAATTAAAAAGTATTTTTTCATGAAATTTAAAATATTTTAATGTGCCAAATGGTTATATTATAAATTAAACAGTATCCCAGTGACCAAATCACATTATAACAATTCTGCAGTAGAGGTCTCTTTTTACCGATATATTTTTTGCGAAGAAGAAAAACAAAGGGTATTTTGATTGTATTTTTAACGGTTGAAGTATTCATAACAAACATTCTTGTATTTTTCCAAGTTTCCAGTTTAAATCTAAGTCCAGTGCCGAAGAGCATTTAAAAAAAGAATTTCCATTCATTGTTGCCTTTAGGAATAGTCATGTGAAACTTAATGGGAATAAAAACGTGTAGCCAAGTGACTGTACGATGCACTGTAGGTTTAACTGCATATTATAACACACGACGTAGTTTTACCCCTTTGTGGTACACTTGACGTTTAGTTTGGCTTAGTTTAGTTATATTAACATCCCGTTGTGAAGCAACACTAGGCCTATTTTAGGACGGACCTCGTCATTTTGAACCGCGGTCAGATGACGAGGACGACACCTGAGCTGGCACCCCCCTTTCCACACCAGCGGGAGGACGTTTGGTCTGATGGATTTAACGTGCAACAGACTCCCATACACGACGGTTTTTCGGTGGAATCGGGTCACGAACCTGAAACTCTACGGCTCACAAGCCGAAACCTTACCACCAGGCCACCGCGGCCTGGTATACTTGACTTATCATGATTCTAGTGTTCAATTAGATAACCACACTTTCAATTGTTATCTACTATTCCTTTGATTTTCTTCATCCTGAAATCTAACTACAAAACCGAAGTACAAAATTTGTGGATTGTCAATTGAGAGAGAGGGATCAATGAGTTACATCTTTTACAATGAATCCTCTGCAATATATATATATATATATATATATATATATATATATATATATTGTTTTTCTCGCGCATTTATTGACTTTTCCATGTTAAGAATTCGATCATAGGACAGAAACACTTACAAAATTTTTGTGGCGTGCAGTGGTTCTCAAATCTGAAGGCGTGTCCATGTTAACCCTTTCTTGGGCCGTGGGAAGTATGCTTCCCACCAAATTTATCAATCTTTGTATGAAATTATGTAGGTTGGCATAAGTACTGACAAATTTTTTTAGTAAGTCAGTAACTTAGATACTTCAGTTCTTTATCTCAAACAAAATGATGCGTCTTGATTTGTTACTTAATTATCAATTAACCAAATAAATTAATTACTCAAATTAAATTTATCTAATAAGCTAAATGAATCCTTTTTCTTATTCTAATTTCAAGCCTAAAAATATTTTAATACAATATGACTAGAAAAAAAAATGGCCCTTTAAAGGGTTAAGCATTAGTCGTTTTCGACGATCATCTAGGTTGCCGGAGATATTGGTTATATTTAATTTCATTAAAAATTTTTTTATAAAACTTTATGATTCCGTCAAATTATTAGACATTAAAACTGTATAATTTTAATAGTCTTAAATGTCTTTTTTCATTATGTGTATGAACTTTTTTCTAATGGAAATCAATTCCATGACAGTATTGCCCTCCCACTGGTGTGGGGTGCCAGCTCAAGTGGCGTCCTCCAGATCAGACTGTGATTCAAAATTACGAAGTCCGTCCCAAAATAACCCTAGTGTTGCTTTAAAACGGGACGTTAATATAACTAAACTAAACTAATCCATGACAGTATAGCGTTATGATGTTCAGTTCATATATTTTCTAAATTTATCGGTTTTGTAACTTCATTTTTTTTATTCTTCCTGTAAACTATACAGGTATTAAACAGAAATCTTCTTTAACTTTTCACCATAGCAGAAAATTACGCAATCAAATAGTTGACGAAACAATGAAAACGATTTCTGTTTCATTCATAACAATGAAAGTATGGTGAAATAAAAAATGCAATTAAATTTAGACTTTAAAGTTAATTAAATTTGGGCAAAAGAATTATACAGCTACTAAACTGACATTATTGGACAAATATATATATATATATATATATATATATATATATATATATTAACTTTCAAAACTGTGTAAAAATAATTTTTACGCTGGAATATATCAAAAATTATCGTGGGAAAAACATAAAAATATAGCTTAATTTTTGCACTTAATTGAGCACTTAATTTCTTTAATTAGGTGGAGGAGTTTTCAAAATATCCGTAAAATGATTCTTCCTGAGTTATGAAATATTATCTTCTTTGCCATATTACTTGTGAAAAAGACATAGTTTCGAGCCTCTATTTCGAGAAATTGCAGCATGATAATGCATTTGGTTCAATTCGTTTGAAATTATTTGTCTTGGTTACATCAACTGTTACATAACAGAAAGAATGTCCACCACTCGATCATTCTTACCATATGCATTGCAATCCATAAAAATTCCAATGCTGTTTGGGTACGAAGTCCATGAATGGCTGCAACTGGTCTTCAAGTAGCTGAATGTCCTCATTTTCATTTCAAATGGACCAAAGGACCCAGTCCATTCCATGTAAAAACAGCCCATGTCATTACGGAGCCACCACCAGTTTGCACAATATACCTTGTTGACAACTTGATTCCATGCATCGTTTCCTGCCCACAATGGAACCTTGCCATCAGTTCTTACCAACTGAAAACAAGACTCATATTATTAAGTCACGATTTTCCAGTCGCCTAGGGTATAACCGATATGGTCACATGTTGTTAGTAAAGTTACTCGAGTCGGTTTTCTGCTGCCAAAGCCCATTAAAGCCAAATTTTGCCTCACTGTCCTAACTGATTCGTCCGACGTAAGCCCCACATTGATTCCTTCACACAAAATTGCTTGTGTGACAATTCTAAGCACACGTTACTGGTTTCAGTAATTAACATTCCGTTAATCGACTTTTATCTGATGGGTAAACGATTACTTCTTTTTTCAGTAATTAGATGACACTTTATCTGAGAGGAAAATCTTTTTTGCTATCTTCCCAGTTTGTTTTTGGAAAAATTTATTCTGCTTTCTGCTTGCCCCTACATAAAAATGTGTTTATATATATGTATTATGCAGTTACTAAGTTATATAATTTACTAATGACAACAATACTGGTTTATATGACAGATACAGCTTGACCAGCGACTGAAGAAGTGTTAAGTGCAGGCGGTCGACCAGTGCGATGCCCACGGTGGGAGGTTTTTCCTAAAATTGGCGCACACTTGACACTGTAGATCTCCTAATGATGAATTCGCTGAAGATTTCCGAAATGGAATGGCCTATGACTACCATTCCGAGTTGAAACTCTGTTAACTTTAATCATGCGGCCATAATCACATCAGAAACCTTTTCACATAAATCAACTCAATACAAATGAAAGCCCTGCCAATGCACTGCACATTTATACATGTTGTACTGCTATCTGTATATTTGCATATTGCTATCCCGTGACTTTTGTCACTTCAGTGCATAATGCTATTTTTTTTCTTTTGTTTCAGTGAGTGGTTTTCGCAAGCCTCATCTCACAGTTTACAGACAACACGCCAATCTATAAATATTAACAAGTTAAATAAAAAACTTAAAAGTCCATCAAGAATTTCCAGTGAACTCACGATTTTAAACTCCACAAATTTTTCTGTTTGCTATAAAATATTCTTCTGTTAAATTTCTACTTTTATAGTATTCAATCCAGTATCTATTTTAAATGTCATCTTTTCGCCTGATCGAATCAAAAGTTCGATAAATATCATTTTAGCTATTTTAACTAGACTGCCTTTAATAGTGCTGGAATTTTAAAAATTTCACCCAAATATACAAGTCTGAAAATTTTATTCATCAAGTCTTTTTGTGTGTGTGTTATGTTCGTTTACATTTAGTGATTGTTGTTGTTTCTTATGGCACTTGTCATAGATAAGCCCGCTGATGAAGTCAGCGATTTTAAGCCGAGAGAGCTTCTCTTATCTCAGTTCACGGGCATCAGTAGCGCCATCATGGGTCACAGCCCTTTCTACGTGGTGGACTTCATTCATGCATTTCATTCATTCATCCACAGATCGTAATTTAGACCTGAATCAGAGAACGATCACCTTTGAACCAGTACTCCCAGTAGTATTGTCTTGACATGAAGGATTTTGTGGCCACGACAGATTTATACGTGCGCCAGCCACCACATCCACGGGATGTCTTCGGCCGGCGAGGTTCGAAATCACAACCCAAGGGATGCGAATCCAACATCTTACCAACCAGGCTATCCCAGTCCACATTTAAGTGATAAAATAGACAAATTTCTTTAGACAATTTCATTTAAAACTTCATTCAAATTAATGATTTTGATATAAAAAACGTATAAGAAATTTCACCCTTCTAACATATTCCATTTTTGAGTAAACATGCTCGTAGATAGATGGATGTAATTCAAATATGCTTCTTTTTTCTTTTTTTCACGAACTCAGAGTTTTTGAAATGTGAATATTCGCTGAAATCTAGTGGTAAAATCATTTGAAGATCGTAAGAATCATACGATCAGTATAATTCTTAAACGGGCAAGTAAAAAATGTTTATTCCAAATATTGTTTTATCACTATAGATATTAACCTCAATCAGTTCTATTATCAGATTTAAAATTTCATCCGTAAATTAATTTTCACTTCCGTAATATTTTCGTAATTTAAAATTTCACTTTTACAGTATTAATAGATCAATATTTAAATATTTAACATTTGTTTAGAGCAGGAAATAATTGAGATATTGTTTCATTCTATGTAAAAATTATACGTATAATATTTTTATTATAACATTAGGGGGCTTTGCCTCTTGCCCGTTTTTGCAAGAAACCTCCAATGTTTTCCTCGAATCAGGCATGTCCTTACATTAATGGTGTTATTTGAAGGATTTCCACCAGAAAAGAAAAGTGAATTTAAACAAAGTGTTTTAAAAATGTCATGGAAAAAAAATCTCAATTCCAAATAAAGCCAGAGGGAGTGGTCTCCTTAAAACTTTCAAGCATAATCTCTCTTAAAGGTATCATATCTGAGAACGCCTTGCATGGCATTGGCGTACAGTAGTTACAAAATATTAGCTTGGTGTGAATTTAGCATTTTCCCTGAATCTTTGGTGTCATCCTTGGCTTGTTAGTTATTAGGCGATTCATACGGTAAATTGTATACACAAAATCAAATTTGTGTTTTAAACGTGCTTTTATCAACCGACTGAAGCCAACAGAGTCGCAGTTGTAGTCGCAAAACCCCAAACCTTATTTGTATAAACCCTGACATGCGATGAATAATATCCGAAATACGAATTTATGTTTTAGTCACCGATTGAAACAAAGATTTGACACAAAACTGCTCTTATAGTCACAAAATCCCGTACCAAATTTGATATATTTAAGTCATCGCGTTTTTGAATTGTTGCCTTTACATGTTTCTGAAAGTACAGACCGACAGACAGTCAACAATTTGCTGGATTTGGCTCAATGTATGATAGGTATCTAAATTATAAATGTTTAATCTTTGTATTGAATTTTATATCTAGCTCTCTACATTTTGCAATTGTCGTGTTAACTAATATTCGAACAGCCGGACTTGTTCTGATTAGATTTTACTCAAATTTTGACAGAAATCTGCAAATTTAGTTTAAAGTCCGTATACCGAATTTCAACTGTCTAGCTCAAAGTCTTTTTGAGTTATTTTTACGAAAAACATATAGACAGATAGACATTTTCCATAAAATGTGTTTTTCGAACTCGGATCGAGGAGTTCTAAAACGTGAAAATTCGCCAAAAATCTGGAGTTCGATTTTTTTTTTTTTTTTTTTTTTTTGCCAATTAAATTTTTGCCTTTTTTTTTTTTACCGAAAAAGTAAAATGAAATATTTTAGCATTAGCTAAAATTCAGAAGAAATCTCATCATTATTTTCATTTTTTCGGGAGGAATGAATAATTAAAAAAATTTGGTATTAAAAATTTTATGCAACTTAACTATAAAAAAAACTTCTTAAAATCGTTAAAAGACACTTACTGATATAATATTTCATTTTTTTTTAAAAAATGTTTACGAATTCAGAGGATTTTTAAAAACATTTTTAATTCTGCCTGCTTCAACCTGGATTCTTATTTCCAGCTCCGGATTTCGTCTAGAGCTGGAATTTGTTTTTAGTCGATTGCATGTAGAATGCGGTCATTTCAAATGATATTTCTATGATCTATATATTGATGCGCCGAGTCAGAACCAAACTCGATGAGGTTAAATGACTTTGGTTGAAACGTAAAATATGAATACAAATACAAATGTATTGAAACCAGAACATTTTTCAAGAAGTTATATAAAAGCTACTGCGTACGAATAATCGCTCGTTTAGACTGTGTTGGTATGCTCTATGGAAATTTGATTATTCGCATTAAATATCATTTTTTATTGTACATTCATGCAATGTCGATAGATTCTCAGTACTGAAAATAATTAAATATTTCGGTAAAGCTTCCAAAAAATTATCGATGATAACGAAAAGAAAATAAATAAATGGAATTAGTTTTTAGAGTATGATTATAATATTTCGAATGTTTATGCATCTTTCGACAATTTGGGAAAATGTGACGTGAAATTAAAATCTTATAAATTAGAAATATATATTTCTGTAAAATTTATAATTATTACCTTTAATTCTTCCCATAAATTTCTTTTTGGTCCATACAATCTCTTTCGGAATAAACGTGCTCTGCTCACTTTAGGAAAATGTCAGAAGGAGATGAAACGTTTAAAAAAAATGGGCCACGATTTTAAAACTAAAAAAAAAAAAAAAAAAAAAAAAATCGATAGGAAGATCAGAAATTGGAACTAAGCCAGTTTCCACTGGCTGCCTTTTTCTTTCATAATTTTCTTCTTACCTCATATTTCATCGCTAATTTTTTTTTCTCTAAGAATTTTTTTTATTTACTAACCGAATTTGTTGACCAATTGGTTCACCGAGAATATTGATTTTGTTTAATTTCTATTAAATGTTTTATGTATAATTTGATATTTCTGATTAACTCAGCAAAATAATTGTGTGCATGAAATTAATATAAGCTTTAAAGCCACGTAATTGTAATAGCCTTGCGCCTGTTCTCTTGAATGTACACATGAATCTTCCTAATGAAATTGAGTCCGATGACATTACAATAGCATAAAAATTTATGTATTTATATAATCTATTTTGAATTGCTCATTTTTAGTGGTAATGTAATTTCACTTTCTTATTAGTTGTATAAACTGTATTTCTGAACCCATATAATAGAATTTTTCTTTCTTAGATTTCAACAATGGAAGAAAATCGTTATTAAATAATTGATGAGGCAGAGAATACTATTAGAATTTTATTGGAGTAACGAAAGTTTCTAAATAAATTACACAAAGAATTTATTTCTAAAAAATTGTTAAAATACAGGAAACAACTGTAAACATCTAAATTAATATAATTAAAAATATAATTTTTTGAATGTTAAAATGTTGGGAAAATCAGTTTTATGCAATAATTATTTCCGAAGTTTCAGAAAAAAAATAGCCAAAATTTCATTTTCTAAAATTTAAAATTTTTAATTCATTAAAAAATTTTTAAACGTTTCTCAAAGTGTATATTACTTCCTATTAAAATATATCCGCTTCAGATCTAGGAGCTCTAGATCAAACTATCTGGCCCACCAACAAGTGGAAACACACACACCCTCAATATTTTTTTTAATAAAATACTATATCTGATTTAGGAAAAATTCATAAACGAGCCCCGCAAAGGAAGCCAGAGTGAATTATTGTTTTCACTTTATTACCACAGATGGCACTACGATCTCTGCTTTTGCAGATATTTTCCCGCTAACTCTTTTTATTGTTTACATCCTGCATGTCAGAAGTGATGGGTTGTTTGTTTTGATTAAGATTTAGCAATTATATTTTATAATTATATTTACAAATAGAAGCTGAAGAATTGCCTGCTTGTAGATATGCTTTTTCGCATGGTAAGTAAAAATATGTTTTTCTTAAGCCTGTAAAAATTTTATGTACTTTCACCTGCATACAGCTGAATACGAAGTACTGACATGTAAACATTCATTTGAGCTATATTTACATCAAGAGCTTTAAAGAATTATTCTTTAAAAAAAACTCAAATGAATATTTATATCGTATATTCACATTTTAAATCTGACGTTGACCGGTTTTCAATTTTAAATATTTACTGGGTGAAATAAATCTACAAATTCTTTACCTTTTGAAAGATTATTCAATATTTTCTTTCATTTTTCATTCACCATGGAAGTAATTAAAATATAATAAATCTTCTTTAAGTAACGGTTTGTATAGATACGATCTAGAGTACTTGTTACGATGGAAATACGCATTACAGTCGAAAGGATTGTAATCCACTACATTAAAATAAATTCATGATATTTTGATTTAAAACTTCTAGAATTTTAATAACTAAAATAAGCTAAGCATATCATGATGCACATGAGAGCTTTATTTTCTCAGAATTTTATTATAAGGACAAAACACAAACTAAATATTTTTTTAAAAAATGAGATTTTGGTATTTTTTTAAAGAGAAAGAATAAAATAGATATTTTAAGAAGGTTGCATTATTTAACAATCTTGCATATAATCTTATTAAATATTTTTTTGGATTTTTTTTCATTATATTTTGTATTAATTCAATAATATATATATATTTAATAAACTGATAGGTTATTTATTGTCTGTATGAATTTGTACACCCAGTAAAATATACTGAATTATCTATTAATACATGTATTATAATTATATACTAATATATAAATATATAATAATATACATATGAATATTGGTATATAAATACTAATATATAAATAAATATCAGTATTTGTATTATATTCAAAATATAGTATATTATATTATGATTTTGATAATTTTAAATATATCAAAATTATATATTGTGTATGTTTTCCATTTTTATTATTAAAAAAAATATATGATTTTTCATATATTTTATTTGAAAAAATAATATTGTAATAATTCCAGTACTTAATTTTTTTTAAACCTGTATGAACACTAACAAAAATTATTCAAGTAAATTGTTAAAATCATAAATAAAGTATCTAAAATGAAATATATATATATTTACCGTATTTGCACGTTTTTTCCCCTACTACATTCTAGGAATTTTTTTAAAAATCACTCTAAGAAGATTTTATCACTATATTAATGTTTTATTAAAGTACTTTTTATCTTTACATTATAAATTTATTTGAAAAGAGAAATTTTTGTTTTTTCCGCTTTATGTAAACATTACCGCAAAAATAATCTGTACGCCGTTTTAGAATTCAAAGAATTATATTTTAAATAATGCCAGTTTAATTGCCATGTAATTTTTTCTAAACTTTCGAAACTTTTTAAAAAACAGTTTTTCCTCCATTATTTTAATATCGTATTTCTCTAGTGCTGTGGAATTGTATTTATTTTTTTCACTTTTCCATCAAATATTCAATCGCGTAATTTTTTTCTGTTGTTGAAAGCTAGATTTCGTTTATTATTATGTACTAGCTACCTTTGGCGACCAGCTGATTCCTCGGGATATACGGTTAGTAAAATTTTGAATTCAATATTTTATGCAAATTTGTTTTGATGGCATTGTTAGCAAAGTACTTTTAAATTTGATATATTAATAGACATATATTACGTATTACTTTAAGAATCCTTTACTATTATGCTTATAATGCAATGCATTTTCCTAATTTTTTAAATTTTTATGTACTGAATTTAAAAGGAGAAACTGGTTAAACTTCAAATGATACAAAAATATACTTGCTAGAACTAAACAATTTAAATTAAAATCTAAGAAAAAAAAATGTAGAATCTTTTAGTATTGAAATATTATATATACCACGGAATATTTTTCATAATTTGTATAATGATTCAGAGATTTATTTAATTAAAATTTCACTTCATTCAATAAGTGCACAACAATAATGTTTTTAATACATTGAATTATATTGTATGAAAGAGTAACCACGTTTAATACTGGATGCATTTATTTAACAAAAAAAAAAAAAAATCGTCATTGTTTACTTTTAAAGTTAAACCTTTATTTAAGTGCAACAAATTTAAAAATATATAATAGAAACATACTCATTATGAAATAATAGGCCGTCCTTTCATTTCTTCATTATTAAAAATGGAAAAATAACCGGATTGAAATATTTATAATAACAATGAGAATTGATTTGAGTTTCTTTTTAACAATAACATATATTGTAAAAAAAAAAAAAAAAAGGTCTAAAATGTTTTTTTTTTAATTAATGAAACGGATAGTAAAAATTTTACTGAAGTTAAATTGGCATCATTGAAAAGATTATTTTTTTAAAAAAAATTGTAATTAATAATTTCGAAAATTACGATGGAAACACATCCAACATTTAACTTAATTTTTAATTAATTAAAATTCAAATTTCAAAAAAAAATTGAGGTGCACATTCTTATTTTCCAAAATATATTTGGGCCAAATTTAGTTGCTTTAGGTTTGTTTGATGGTTTGTTCTGTAGGGCGCCAACATACAAACACATGTTCTTCTTTATTATTAGTAGATATAGAGTTTAAGGTTACATGAAGAATAAGAAAGTGAGGTTACAGGTGACGAAGTGAAGTAAACTGCTGATTAATTGATTGCCTACACAAATCAAGGATATTATGTGATTTAATTGCATTGAAAAAGTTCATGTATTCAATAAACCGAACATGTATAAGACTATTAAAATAAGAGTTTTTAACGTCTGTCACAATTTTATGCTTAAAAATACTTTTTTTATAAAAAATCATGAACAAAATGAAAGTTATAGTTAAGAGATTAAGTTAAAATTAAATACAACCATTGCTCCCTGCATGCCGGTTACTCGCCAAAGACATTTAGTAAGAATTAAGAAAATTTACTTGAAGAATAAAAATAAGTTACAGTACTGTGAAAACAATATGCAATTTGAAAATAGATCACTCTGGCTCTCAAGTTTTTAAAGTCACTTCTCTGTCATGGGATTCATCTCGATTAGGGAAGTTCATGTACACAATAAATAGAATAAATGTAAGGTTATTAAAATTGCTCGGCTTTAATGTCTCTTCCAATTTGATATTAAAAAATCTTTTGTTGAGGGAATCATAGACATCAAATTGTGCATAAATATATAAAGATTTAATTTAC
Source organism: Argiope bruennichi (assembly GCF_947563725.1). Classification (NCBI taxonomy): domain Eukaryota; kingdom Metazoa; phylum Arthropoda; class Arachnida; order Araneae; family Araneidae; genus Argiope; species Argiope bruennichi. The sequence goes on from NC_079159.1 coordinate 14,135,814, forward strand.
CAATATACTTAAGATATTTAATTAATAGTGGCAATATTTGTGTTGAACTGATTGATCGTTAGAGGTCTTATTAATATCTTTGTCTTTTTATTTCTAAAATTTTGGATGCCATCACTTAAATGAATGTCATCTTTTTTCTAAAATTTTGAATGCCACACAAGTTCGCTGTCAAATTTTTCTCAGGTCATTTCTCAAAATCTATAATACATCTCTTGATTCGGATGGCATTACAGCAAAATTGAAAATTATTCAGAATTAATTGAAAATTATAAGAAATCTTTCGGATGCTTTGAAATATAATTTATAACGATTTTCAACAAAATTTAGACTTGGAGATATCCACTTTGAATGGATTAGAAATGAAAAAATCGTTTCAACCCTGAAACACGCGAAAGATAATATACACATTCAAATCATACAGTCTGACTTTTCTAACACCAATTTTATGTAAAATTTTTAAAAACTTTATTTTACTTTTACTAACCAATATGGCAAAGAGAAAATTTTCATTACCACCTAGCTTTGTTTCTCTCCGTTTTACTTTCTTTCTTTTCGACTAAAAACTGCCACTTCCTACTCTGTGTCATAAATTTATCGACGCAAAACAAACAAACAAAAAAAAAAAAAAAAAAAAAACCACGAACGCTGAAACATTCAAATTTATATGGTTCATTTAAATAAATAAAAAAAAAAAATCCTCTCTATTTTTTTCTTCACTTATAAAAATTTTTTCTATTAGCGAACGTTTTAAACTGAATTGTTTCACGTACCTTCGACGCCTTCACCATTTACATTTTTAAAGCCCGGTGTTATGAATCCTCTACACTTGCACTTCCTTATCGAGAGTTAAATAGGAAGACCCATGTTCTTTTAGAATTACAAAGCTTGTAGTAAAAGGAAATTGAAATGCTGAAATACCAAACGATTGCTATAAAGTGATAGCAATAATTCATAAATGCATGTTTAAGAGCAATAAATTAATTTAATATTACTGGAATTATTTTGTTTTCAAAAATTATGCTCTGCATGTTAAGAATTATTAATTAAAATTAGTCCGGATTTTAATTTAGATTACATTTTGGATATTAGATTCAAAAAAAAAAAGAACAACAGCGAATTATAAGTTTGTCCAAAATTCGTTTATACTAGAAAGGTTATTAGCCGTTTAGATGGTATTAATTGTGCTGTATAAAGAACATTTATTATTTTTTTATCAAATAATACTTACTGTTTATTGTGATTAATTATTTCAAGTATATGACAATAAAAAACTAGAGTGTGTATCGATTTTTCTATTTATAGAAGCGAAACTTAAAAGCAGATAATGAGGGGCACTGGGAGGAATTTGAAAATGTGATTCAAAGGAATAATTTTTTTAATTTGTCAATAAAATATCGTGATTTGATATTTTAATAACTTAAAGAAATTAATGCTAGAAAAGTAGGTTTTAATTCTTTATTTCAACAGAATCTTTTTTTAATTATTATTATCTTCTGCAATTTTAAAAGAAATCAAGAATTTGAACAGAATTTTTTTTTTTTTTTAATTTTTATTCTCGTCTGCAATTTTGCAAGAAATCAAAGATTTCAGCTGAATTGTTGGGTTTTTTTTAAAAAAAATATTATTATCGTCTGCAATTTTACAAGAAATCAAGAATTTCAACAGAATTTGTTGGTTTTTTTTTTTAAACTATTATTATTGTCTGCAGTTTTACAAAAAATCAAGAATTTCAACAGAATTGTTTTGTTTTTTTAAATTATTATTATCATCTACAATTTTACAAGAAATCAAGCATTTCAACAGAATTGTTGGGTTTTTAAAAAACTATTATTGACGTCTTCAATTTTACAAGAAATCAAGGATTTCAACAGAATTTGTTGTGTTTTTAAAAAAATTATTATTATCGTCTGCAGTTTTACAAGAAATCAAGAATTTCAACAGAATTGTTGGGTTTTTTTAAAAAAAATTATTATTATCGTTGCAATTTTACAAAAAAATCGAGGATTTCTACAGAATTTTTTTAAATTATTATTATTGTCTACACTTTTACCGGAAAGCAAGAATTTCAACAGAATTTGTTGGTTTTTTTTTTAATTATTATTATTGTCTGCAATTTTACAAGAAATTAAGAAATGTTAAAATTTATGAAATAATGCATATTTTCTCTTGTCAATTTATTACGAACATATTAAAGAAACTATATAAGAAATATGACTGAATTTACACATTCTTTTGAATTTCTAAAGCTGCAACATTTTATAATATTGTGTTTCTATTTCTTTGCTATACATTGCCATATCACATTCATAGATTTTTTATAAAAATTGTGACACCTTGTGACCAGTATAGTGTTTTTCCCTAGTGACAATGCATCTTGTATTATTTATTCTAGAACAGCAACCGAAAAGAAAATGAAACCAGGAATTTTAGTGGTTTGAAGGCATTTTCGCATAACTCCCATAGCAATGTGTTGAAAATGGCTCCTTTAAATGTGAATACCCCAAAAGCGTGCGTTGAATACATAATGTGTCTGCATCTCTTTTCATTCACCTAAAAACTTAGATCAATGAAATGAAAAACAAAAATACGTAGAATGGGTCGGATGAAATGTAAAGGATTGTTTAATAGACATCGTGGTTACTTGTTTTACGAGTTGGGCGAGTCTGGTTTTGTGAAATTATGCAGATTTTTAGCGATAGCATCCAATTCAGGTTTGAATCTGTTCAAGGACTGCTGACAAGCTCAGAATTTATTCCACAATAGATATCCACCTACACAAAAGCTCTGAAACTTTGGATTAAAATCAGTTTTAAATCATTGGCGGTTGTAGAAAAGATTGGACGGGTTTTAAAAGCTTATTTCTTAAAAGATGCTTTGTATAAAACGAATTACATGAGACAGAGTAATTGTTTTAGATTAGGATGTTTAATGTACATTGTTTGATAGAATTCGAAATAAAGATGTATATGAGTATATAAAAATAATATGTTATGAAATAATTGTTTGAATAATTTTTATTAAATGAGATCTAAAATTAAACTGTCATCTTTCTCAAAAACTTTAAAAGATGGCTTTATCAAAATAATGTATCTTAAAGGGAGCATCAAATTGTTCTTGTATTTTATCATTAAAAAATATTTGTAATAATGTCCAGCTAAAATATTTTTTCCAAATTGACATGTTGTAAATAGGAATAAAATCCGAAGCCCATTTAATAATATAAAAAATATAATGAATATAAATAAAATGAATATAATTTATTGATTTTATAATTTTTTTTCATGCTTAGCATTTAACTATGATATTTTAAGAAATTTTGCGTTAGGCATTCTTCAAGAATTCTTCAATAAGGCATTCTTTAATTCTTCTGAGGTATATCGAGTACACACCTCAGTCTTGTGTGAGGCAATATATTTACAACAGAAAGTGAAAATGTCCTATTTAATAACCAGTGTAAGTGGTCTCCCCAAAACTTTCTCGCACTCTCTCTAAATTTGTCATGCAAGAGAACACCTTGCATGGCATTGGAATACAATAATTACGAAATATTAACTTTTCACGTGAATTTAGCATGTTTACTGAATCTATCGTGTCATCCTTGGCGAGTTATTTGGCGATTAATCTCTGGCATGCGTTAATAGTATCCAAAAATCCAATTTCTATTTCAGACACATTTTTCTCAACCGATTAAGAGAAATATTTCACACAAAATTGCACTTATAGTCACAAAATCCCTTATCAAATTTGATATATTTAAGTCATTAAGTTATTCAAATTACCGCGTTTATATATTTCTCAAAGTACAGACCGACAGACGGTCAACCACTTGTTAGATTTGGCTCAAAATTTGACAGGTATCTACACTATAAATGTTAAATCTGCGTACGGAATTTGATCTTCATACTCTCTTCGTTTTGTAATTATCGTATTAGCTTATATTCGAGCAGCTGTATAGACGGACTTGTGAACAGATTTTACACAAAACTTGATAGAAATCTACAAAATTGTAATAAAGACCGTATATCAAATTTCAATTGTCTAGCTCAAAGCGTTTTTGAATTATTTTTGTCTCAGACAGACGGATATTTTCCAAAAATGTGGTTTTCGAACTCAGGATGGCTTAAACTATAGAGAATCGTTAAAATTTCATGTCTGAATTTTTTGACAATTACTATACTTTCTCTAAACGACCTATACAAGAAAGTAATAAATCCATTTTTAGTTTTAAAATGAATGAAATTTTATTTTAATTACGTAAATTAAAACCTTAACTCGGTTAGTGCAATGAATACATTTATTATAGTAGCCACGGAACGCTACGTAATCTACTGATAATTGCTATATGCTGCTATTATCAGTATCAGAGTTATATGTTGACAAATTTCGGATTTCTGTCTTGGTTGTTATTTGAAATTGATTTGTATGAGTAATGGTTTTCATTATCTTCAAAAATTTATATATTTTTTTCTTGGCGATAGGATATTTCCAGTATACAGGGTGTTTATAAAGTCCCGGACCCATTTTGATGTTTAATAACTCGTAAAATAATAAAGATATAAACAAACTTATGGCATTTATTGATGGAATAACTCATATATTTTCCTTTTCAGGTTTGAATATTTTTACTTTTGTAAATATCGTCTGCACGTGTGGTTATTTTCAGATAATTTCATTTTCCAGTCTAAATATCTGTACTTTTCTAAATATTGTCTGCTTATAAATTGCATTTTTCTCTCTTTTGTTTTTGGCAACTATTGCATTGTTATGTTTACTTTTGATGTGTTTGTTCTATGTAGTACTTTTGTATGTGATGTTTTATTCGAGCGGATATTAATGAGAATGCATACACCACAAGAGAAAGCACAGATTTTATGGTGGTTCATAGAAATGAAATCGATAGTGCAAGCACAGAGAAATTTCAGAAGAATTTACCAAAAAGATCCTCCATCCAAAAACAGCATCTTGCGATGGAAAAAGAATTTTCTAGAAATTGGAAGTATCGAAGATAAGAAACGTTCCAGACGTCCTTGCACAAGTGATTTTGATGTTGAGCGTGTCAGAGAGACATTTTTACACAATCCTAGAATATCTGTGAGGTCAGCGGCAACAGAATTGGATATGCCAATTTCGACGGTGTACAAGGTTATTAAGAAAAAATTAAGACTGCATGCATACGAAGTTCAAATTGTTCAAGTTTTGGAACCGAACGATAGGCCTAGGAGGATGGCCTTTGCAACAGATATGCTAAGGAGGATAAAAGATGCTGCTGATTTTCTGAAGAGCATAATGTTCTCCGATGAAGCATCCTTTCATGTTTCTGACATTGTTAATCGCCATAATGTGCGCAAATGGCTCTGTGGATGCCGACATGCTTGTCGCTACCTGGCGTGAAATTGACTATCGACTTGATATTCTCCGTGCGACGAAGTGGGCACACGTGGAAGCTCATTGACAAGGGTCATGAAACTTTTTGAGTCTATTTAACCATTTATGTTATTAATTTTAATCTATCTTTATTATTTTATGAGTTATTAAACATCAAAATAGGTCCGGGACTTTATAAACACCCTGTAATTATTGTTATGGTGGAATGTAGATTATTAAGATCCGTGCAGTGGAAGCAACAGGATGTATGTTTTTGGGAACATTTCTTTAATAATCATATTCACATTAAACAAACACAAATACAAAGATAAGACAAGACATTGACGTGCGCAGCTTAACAGAACAGCGTATCATCTCATTCTCTTTACAATCGCAATGCACTATGGGATGTGTACCTAATCATGCATCGCCATCTAGTATCCAAAAGAGAAGATAGAGTAATGCAACTACTACATTGTTATTTTTTCTATTTCTAAGGAAAAAATTCATAAGAAAAAAAAATCAAAATAAAATTGTATGATATTTTAGGGGAAAAAAACAAAGAATTCAATATTTTCGTATTGCTGAATTTGTTAAATGTAAAAATTATTCGATTACGTTATATAAGAAACTGCAAAACTATAACAGTGTAACTTTGAATAAAACTGTCAAAATGCAAATTTTGTATTTGTTTTCTTTAAACACATCTTTTGAATTTATAATTGTAAATTGTAAGCCCCCAAAATTATTTGTTGTTCTTGCTCATAGAACGAATTATATATATATATATATATATATATATATATATATATATATATATATATATATATATATATATATATATATATATATATATATATATATATATATATATATAATGAGAAATCTCTTCATTTATTATTATACAGTTCTGAGCACTATTCTCCCATAACGAAAGCAATCAATGATTCTGAAAAAATATCTAATATATGAAAACGATTTTTTGTTTGTTCGTATTTTACGTGCTGCCGTGTAGTTAGTCCGATTGATAAAACTTTGCCATCTTATTGCTTGCACTTCTGCGAAGGTTATATGATATTACAATTATTATATCTAATATATAAAAATGGATTTTTGTTCTTTCAATTTTTGTTCTTTTGATTTCAAAAAACTGCAGTTTCCCATTCGACTTGCATTCTTGGTGACAAGGCGCAAAATCAATCATTTCAAGTGTGCGGATTGAATCTAGAAAATCCATGTTTTTCACATGGCCAGTTGTATGTTGGATGCTCACGAGTCAAGCCAAGAAATTTATTTGTTTTTGCTGAAGATGTAAAAACAAAAAAATATTGTCTACCATAGTTAAAAAATAGAATAAATATTGTACTTCTCCTTTATATATCATAAAATTTCAATGAATGTACAGTAGACTCCCGATTATCCGCGCCTGCCGCACAAAGTTTTTTTTTTTTTTCTTTTTGACTCATTTCTTCAAAAAGGTGCAGTTTTACAGTTATGCTTTTGTAATTACATAATAATTTACAGTATTAAAACAGTATATATGTATTCATTTTTCTGTGTATCCTTGACGCCTCTCTTAAGTACAAAGCACTTTTCTGTTTTCATTAACAAAATGCATTTTAGGTTAGTTTTGAGTGATATACTAAAATATTAAGCGTTAGTGAAACATTTCCTGCTGTTTATTTTACGTTTTATTGCACATAAAACGATTTATCAAAGTTGGAATGACTGTTTTCTCTTTTGCTATACCCGTTTTTAGCTTTTTTCGGATTATCCGCGATTTTTGTTATCCGCGGCGGCCGCGCCACCCAATTCCGCGGATAATCGGGAGTGTATGTATTCATTGCCGACAAGAAAATAAATATTATTTTTTCTATCAATTCTAATTAAACAAGATAGCTATTTCAAATTTCAAACGATAATTCCAAAATTATTTCTTCTGTGGTAATAACGCGCCAGGTATCAGCTAATTTTTCATAAAAAATTTTAGTCTCAATAACGCTTACCCTCGAATCCGGGCACATTTATTCACCTCTCCTTCCCGTACAACCAAACGATTTTGGAAGTTCTATTTTTGTTCCAGGACGGCGTTGTTCTTTGATATGAAGTAAGAGCTGCCGAGTGAAGATTTCTTGCAGAAGAACCACATCTGGTTTCACAGCCATTCATTACTGCGGCTTGCCTTCCCGTGTTTCGGCCCCGGAGATATATTTCGAGGTCTTCTCTCCTTCATATTACAGATGTAACAAAAATATTACTTTTTTTTTATGTCACACTTTTCGTTCTGGTCCCTATGCTTGTTATTGACATGCAAGGGTGTATCCATCTTTGAAGAAATATTTGCGATTCTGTTGAAAGAGTTTTTGTTAAATGTGTGAGGCTATATTTTGTTTGTGTGATCTTAAATATACTAAACATGGAAACATGTTTTGATAAGATATTTTTGTTTTTGCTCTGTTGAATTATTTACGACTAACTGAATTTGGAAACCCACATGCTTCTTCTGGATATCGTTTTTCCTGAGCATTAATTAAGAATGCATTAATTAAAAAAAATTTTCAATTCGATAAGACTGACGTATATAAATTTAGTGAAATCAATCTACTATAAATTACAACGCGTGCAGCTTAAAAATCGCATATATTGTCAAGAAGATGTAAAGAATTACACCGTTAGTTTAAACAAACTAGATTTATTCGAACGAAGCAACTCACAGCAGCACGAGACTGAGGACTTGCCCATCGCTGATGGAACTCAAAATTTATACAGATATAAAATGGTCGAGTTCAATCCAGTTTGAATATTTAAGAAAGATCTAGAACCTTCCAGATCTTAAACAATAAAATAATTCCAGTCTTTTGATAAAACACAGTGGCTGGGATTCGAACCACGAACCAGCCAATCTTAAACGGGATGCTCTGCCGACTTAGCCACGGCGATTGCTAATTGTTATGGTTATCGCGGCAATGTTACGAAATAAAGTAGAAAATGAATAGAAAAATATATATATATATATATATATAATGAAGATTCCATTTTAAAATGAATGAGATTGAAGAAGCACTCGATTGAATGGTTTGATAAAACAATGAAATTAATTTGAATTTCATCATAACATGAAAGCATTGTTAAAGATTTCGTATCATAATAAATTGGAAAAAAATTATTCAAATTAGAGGAAAATTTACGAAAATTAAATTGTTGTCATTTTTAACATAATAATGATTTATTTTTACTTGATCTCATTATTTTATTTACATTGTGTTTGCACGTTCGTTTTTATTAATCTATTGTGACCCTAGACTGTCCGGCATTTGCCTCTATATTTTATAGCTTTAAACGAGCAATTCTTGTACATACATATATATATTTATTTCGTGTATCTCGGAATCAGCTCTTACGATTTGAATCAAATTTTATATTTAGATAAGGTTTTGCTTTTTAAGTTTATTTATATAGGTGCCTTTCCTGAAAAAACGTTATTTTACACACACACATTTTTTATAACTAACTATTAGGGCCTTTTTCTCCTGCTCTCATGCTTCAAAATTATACGCAATGATAGATAAACTGTAAGATGAATACTGTAATGTAACGGATTATTTCGAATAACATATTAAACTGAATGCATCCATGATTTTAAGAAAAATTTAAATGACCTGTTCATATGTAGGTGACATTGAAAAATATTCATATGTAATCAGTATGTGATTCGTATCTAAATATTTTTTTCCGAAAAAACACAATTTAAAAAAAAATTCACTTAGGTATTAGAATATTTATAAAATCAAACATCTACTTCAATAATACTGTAATATCTGGAAGACTGAACTTTGCTCGGCAGTTTTCTTTTCTGTATATTCGGCAGATATTACAGTATTATTGAAGTAGATATTTGATTTTATAAATATTCTAATACCTAAGTGAATGTAATGAAGCAGATAAGGAGCCTGACCAATGATACTTGATAATGAATTAATATTATCCCACTATTTTTATCACTGAAGAATTTACTTTTTTAAATAGAATTTTTTATTTGGTAAATAAATAAAAAAAATTTTTTAATAGACCTGCTCGCCGCCCTTTATCATCCTAGCTATCCCAGGCAGTTGTTTAATTGGAAATCAGCAGATGAATTTTACAGTCATGAAAGTCGATATTTCAGGCGAATAAGCGGATCGCCATTGGTCCAATTTACAAACCATTTTTCTTCTGCTCTTTTTTTTACTTTCTCGTATAAGAAATATAGAAAAAGTATTGTTCATCGTCGAAAAATTCGAACTGGATATTTGGACGAATCTCAACATTCAGACCTTCCTGAATTCGAAAAACACATCTTAAAAAATGGTCCGTCCATCTGTCTGTCTTTGACAAATAATAACTCAACAACACTTTCAGCTAGACGGTTGAAATATGGCATGTGGTCTTTATGCCAAATGTGTAGATTTCTATGAAATTTCGAGCAAAACCAATTCAGTGAAAACAAGTTTTTCCGGCAGTTCGAATATAAATGAACACGATAATGACGAAATGAAGAGAGGTAAGTAGATAAAATTCAGTACCTGTATGCCTACACTATAGATGCTAAATTTATCAATTTTTGAGCCAAATTCATCAAGAGATTGATAATCTGTCGGTTTGTACGCGATAACTCAAAAGCGCAATGAATTACATTTATTAAATTTGGTCTGTGATTTTGTGACTGCAACTGTAACTCTGTGTCAGATTTTTGGCATCAGTCGGCATCTAATACATAAAATCACCTTTATTAGCGAGTATGCGAGAAAGTTTCGGGAGACCATTCCTGCTGTTTTTCACTAAACTCTTATTTTCCATTCGTATCGTTGGCTGTGCTCTTGAATGAACAATCGATAAGCATTTCAAATTAAAAATCGATTACATAATCGAATCGATATTACGGTTATGGTGTATATGATGAATCGAATCCAGAACTTAATCGAGCACGCTCTGTAACCCTAACGATCGCATCCAATCACTTGGGTCATCTCGTCTAATTAACGAAGACGTTCGCCTCATAAAAGCTATTTAAAGGAGTGTTGCACAAAGGGCGTGCGAGGTCAGGGGAGTTTCGGTTCTCACGGATAAGAATTGTAGGGCTCAGTCGAAAAAGGGAAGCTCAAAATAAGGCTCGGACCGACAAAGGCGATAACGGAATTACTTAAATAACTTTTTTTTTCTCTTCGAACAAGAGATGTCTTTGTTTCTATCGACTTAGCGGCAAACACAGTAGCAATGTTTGTGAATTCGAAAGTAAGACGATTTTGACTGTTTCTTTATTTTGTAAAATTGTATTTCGAATTTTGAAATATAAGATCTTTATAACAGGATGGTTAGTATTAAGTGTTCCGGTTCGAAGTCCTGCGCAGCGGTCCTGTTTTGCTTTGTAGTGAACCAAAATTCGTATCGTTAAAGGAAGGGGGGACATAACCAGAATATTACAATTTTTATAGTTTAAAGGATATAGAGTTCAGTAATATCCGTGGAATTTTATAATTTTCAGTATAATATTTTTTTTTGTTATAATTTTTAACTCCTTCAAATTTGTATGATTTCTTTAATTTTCCGAATAAATATGTTCAGCTAAATTTCATATATTCAGCTTATTTTCGTTATTGATTAATTAATTCTTGATTCGGGTATTTTATTTTCATCTGTATACATTCTGCAGTTATCAATTTTTCTTTTTTGCTATTAAGAAAAAATAGAAATGGATCTTGAATATATAAAGCTTAAAATCTCTATCTTTACTAATACAGGAAAGACCGTTTGACTCAGAAAATTCAAAATTTTACTCAGATATGTTTTGGAGGGTGGAAATGTGCACTTTGAAGCACTTTTTAAAACTTTTTTTATTAAAATTCTAATTAATTAAAAATAAGTTTAATTTTAATGATTTTTCACTATAATTTCCAAAAATATCCCCGTATAAAAATGATTTTTATGTCGTTTGAAAGTCCAAAAAATTATCTTTTCGATGATGTCAATTTAGTTATTGTAAAATTCTTTAACCCTTTAAAGGGCCATTTTTTTCTAGTCATATCTAGTCAAAATATTTTTAGGCTTGAAATTAGAATAAGAAAAGGGATTCATTTAGTTTATTAGATAAATTTAATTTGATTCATTAATTAATTTGGTTCATTAATAATTAAGTGACAAACCAAGACACGTCATTTTGTGTGAGATAAAGAGCTGAAGCATCTTAGTTTCTGTCTTTCTAAAAAAAATTGTCAGAACTTATGCCAACCTACATAATTTCATACAAAGATTGATAAATTTGGTGGGAAGCATACTTCCCACGGCCTTAGAAAGGGTTAATCAAGATTTGATTAATTTTTAAACATATTTTTAAGGATATTTCACAATATCCATTGTTGTAAATGAAATCAAAATCATTTTCATTGTTTCATCAAATATTAGTAGATCCCGTGAATGCCCCCTCCCCCGTTTTTGAAAACTAAAGAAGGATCCTGTTTAATATCTATGTAATTTATAGGATGAATAAAAAAATGAAGTTATGATACCGTTAAATAAAAAAATTTAGAGATGAATCGGACATAATAGTACTAACATATCATGGAACTGGCAAAAGGAAGACAACACAGCTGTAATGTCTGGCAATTTGAAGGAATCATGGGCGTAACATTTTATCTAAATGATTTAACTGAAATGAAATATAGCCACAATCTCCGGAGAACTAGCTGGCCACCAAAGGTAACTAATAAGGCAATGCAACAAACAGAGACAATATAAAAACAAGTAAGAGATTAAAATAGTAGCCGCGTAGAGCTTCACGGAATAAATCATTGGATAATTAAAACCAAAATTTAATAATAATTTGGTTTGAATAATTAAAACCAAAAAGTTTTCAAACACTTGAAAAAATAAATTTTCCGTTTCATATATAATTAAAAAAAAAATATTTGACTTCAGTTTTCGAATTATCTGTTTTTCTCTTTATATGAAGATTTAGTTTATTCGCTGAGTGTTATAACAGGTATTTGGGTGACTCATACTTTGAAGAGCATCGAGAAATAAATTGAAGATTTAAACGAAGTTTAAAGAAAAAATTGAATTGAATGTCATTTCAAAATGAAATTAGAACTGAAGAATTGGCCTTGAAAGATATGCAACTTGTCTCGCAGTCAATGAAAAAGTTGGCAGGGTAGTTGGGAAGAACATTAATACAGATTAAAATATGGAGGTGGAAAAAAAAAAAAAACTTGTTTGTTATAAATTGCAGGACTGGTTGTATATTTATGAATAGAATTATGAATGAAACTTAACAATACAGATTTTATTTAGCTAAAGTCTTTCTTTCTTTCTTTCTTTTTTTCTGTCTGACTCAGAATGGATTCCAAAACATAAAACTTGCAAGAACCGCCTGGAGTGAGGAGGGCTGCAATCTGGACAATTAAAAAACATTATTAACCTAGCTTCTAATAAATTTATAAAGTATTTACTTTTTATAAAGTATTAAATAGTAAGATAAAATCTACATTTTGTCAAGTATTCGAAATTTTTAGGATAAAATGAGCATTTTCTCAAATACAATTTGACAGGACCTTTTCGTTACATTAAATTTATTTTGTTTTAAGTATATAAAAATATTGGACGAATATTGCGCAGTTCTTTATGCTCATGAATCATGAAAAGTGAATAAATGAAAGCATGCACATTTTACTTTCTCGCATATGTAGTATAGAAAAAGTATAAAATCGTCAAAAAAGATTTTAAACGATTCTCCATGTTTTAGAGCTAGCTCTCCGAGTCCGAAAAACAAATTTTGGGAAGTTTTCCATCTGATAAAGATAATTCAAAAATGTTTTGAGCTAGACGGATGAAATTTGGTATACACCGAATTGGCAGATTTCTATCAAATTTTAAATCAAATCTATTCAGGGGAAGGCTGTTTTTCTGGTTGTTCTAATATTAGTTAACACGATAATTACAAAACGAAGAGAGCTAGATGGGTAAGTTTTGGTGCGCGAATGAGCTGGTCGCCGTTGATCCATTTTTTTTCCACTGCTTTTTTTTTTTTTTTTTTTACTTTTATTCATACGAACTATAGAGAATGTATTATTCGTAAAGTATTATAGAGGAAGAAAAATTTCCAACTCGAGATTTTGAGGAATTTCGGTGTTTTAGGCCTTCCTCAGTTCCAAGAAACAAACAAACCAGTTTTGGCATTATATCTGTTTGTCTGTGAAAAGATAACTCAAAAACGTTTTGAGCTAGATGGATAAAATTTGGTATACAGCAAATTTGCAGATTTCTACCAAATATTGAGCAAAATCCATTCAGTGGAAGTCTTTCTGTCCCGCAGTTCGGTTATAAGTTAACTCTTTAACTATAAAGCAAAAAGGGCTAAATGGATAAAATTTGGTGCACAGATTTCAATAGTGTAGACACTTACCAAATTTTGAGCTAAATCCTGCAAGGGATTAAACGTCTGTCTGTCTATTCTTTCAGAAGCATCTAAACACTATAATTCAAAAACGTAGTGATTTAAATATATCAAATTTGGTAAGAGATTTTGTGACTACAAGTGCAATTCTGTGTCAAATGTTTATTTCAATCGACTGAGAAAAACGTGTCTTAAATCACAAATTCGATTTTCGAATACTGTTAATCGCCAAAAAACTCGCCAAGTATTACCCGATAGATTCAATAAAAGTGCTGAATTCACATCGAGAGTTAATATTCCGTAACTATTTTACTCCAATGCCATACAAGGCGTTCTCTGGGATAACATTTTTATTTGATAGTATGCGGGAAAGTTTTGGGGAGACGATTTCAGCTGGTTTATTGATTGAATATGAGTAGTCAAACTGTAGCAGAAGGTGGTGCCATGATGGTGTTGTGTTTTTTTTAATCAGGCTTGAAAGTTTCCACATGCATATAATTTATTTTACTCACATAAACGCAACACTGAAATGGTAACAAGCACATAAAAATCCGAGGCATCAAGCCTCAATCAAGCTATCCGTCTGATTACTGTTAATCTATCTTCTATCTATACTTATATAAAGCTCAATGTGTGTGTGTGTTGTCGCTCTACAGGCCAGACCGTTTGACCTACAGCTACCAAATTTGGTACATGTATACCTTGGAAGTCGGGAATGTGCACCTGGGGTCCCTTTTTTTAAAATTTTAATTATTAATTAAAAACTAACTTTCCCGCCAAAAAAAAAAATTCTTTTCATTTTCCCCGCCGCCAAATGAGTAAGGCTTTATTTTTTTTTCCCCACGCTAATGAGGCTAGGCTTAAGAAATTTTCGGCCGATTATTTCAAACGATTCTGTTTATTTCTTAATGTTTGTTGCATTTTAAATTAAACATTGCTAATGAATCGATCTTTCAGATTCATTCTGAAGTACTTTTGAATTAAAATAAAACAGAATAAAGGAAATTGAAAATTTCTAATCTGCACAGAGTTACCCCAACTGGCGTAGAAAAATTCACGCATTTGCGTTACCGTAACTGGCGATGAAAATTCACGCATGCGCATTGTGTTCTGATTATTGACAACTGTTATCAACGGACGTGGACTTGATTTAAATTATTTTTAGGTTTAATTAGATTTAGGTTATTTTGCATGCTTTTGTAATTGTATTTATGTTAGTTATATATTTTTTGTATATGCTTATAGTTTTAAGTACATCGTTTTTTAAGTAGTTTTTTAAAACCTGCTTTAGACCGATTATTTTAAACGATTCGTTATATTTTCTTAGTGTTTGATGCATTTAAAATGAAACATTGTTAATGAATCGATCTGCTCATGATGAATATGAGAAAATTTTGTTGTCAAATTCTTGAGATATTACATAAATTAAGAAATATATTCTTTAGTGCTCATAAAGTTTAAACGCTCAGTGACTTAGTTTTCAGTAATCATATTATAAAAAAATACTTTGTTTCAGTAATCATATTATAAAAAAATAGTTTGTTTCAGTAAAAAATATTATTATATTAATTGCAGATTCATCCCTTCCACTTTAATTTAAGACATAAATTCTACGGGAGCTAATAGAAAATTAGAGAGATACATATTACGTTATGACTGAAGACCTTTATAATATTATGAGTGAATTGTATAACTATCAAAATTTGAAGTTTTAAAATATTTTGATGAAGAAGCTATTAAAGTAGGAATTGCATAAAATATTTAATTATTAAAATTTTAACGAACATTAAGATTAGCGAACCGGCTGGTCGCCAAAGGCGGCTAGTTCTGAATAAATCTGTGGCTCAACAGTACAACCCACCAATTTCGTTAACTCACAACAGATTTGTTTTTTATTTACCTAAAGGAATGATAATGAAAGAATAAGGTGAGTGTTTTTTATATAGGTTCGAGGTTATATAGGTTTTTTATAGGTTCGAGCTTTCAATTTGGAACGTCGGAACACTGCACTAATTTGTAGCTTGATTCCTTTCCTTTATTTTATAAATAATTTTAATAAATAGTGATTGAACGCATACAAAATATTTTTAATATCATCGCAACAAAATGAGAGAAAAAAAGTTGAACTGAAATAAAATCAATAGGACAGCAAAGTTTATTTTTTGGATTTCAAAAAGGAATTTAAATGTGTATTGTGCAATATCATGCTCTGATGTCAATAACAAAATACATTAAAATTTGAATTAATTTTAGCTAAAAGTCTCATTAAAAGTTTTTAAAAAATATTTCTTTGTGAGCACCTATATTCCAAAAAGGGTCTAAAAGATTGAACTATAGAGTGTTTTGCAGCTTTTAATCATGCCTGATCATGGATGACGCAATTTATAGATGGCATGCAGTTCTTTAAGCTTTATCATATAAAAAAAATCAATGAATTAATTCTTCAGAGAAATTTCTGTTCATTAAAGGAGTATGGCATTATGTCTGTGTTTTTAATGACATCCATTGTCAAAATAATATATTGTAATAGATTTAAAATTTTCCTTACTCTCATAAGTTAAATCATAAATCCATCGTGATAAATTAAAAAAAGAGATTGCATCTATAAGTTAAATACTTGATTATAAATTATCGAACAAAATTATAATTCCGTTTGCAGTTAGTTGTTTGTCTCCTGACTGTGTGCTCGTTGACTGTTGATTCAAGATCTGATTTTTGGACTAGAACAATGATAATTTAAATGAAAAGTCTGATATTTAAAATAATGACGACTTTGTCGTGGAACTTTTCCACTTCTTAATTTCATGATGATATTGGTAAAATTTTCCTTTCTATCTTATAGTACAATTTTAAATAATTTTCTCGACAAATTAAAAAAAAAAAACCTGATTGCGTCTGTACGTTAAATGCTGGATCATAAATGATCACGCTAAATAATGTTTTTCATTTGTAGTTTGTTTTTTGCTTCCTGTTCGAATGCGCGTTGAACCGCGCTATTAGATCCAAGATCTGATTTTGATACAACATTTGAAATTATATTTGTAAAGTGGCAAGTTTGCCATGGAAAATTTCCAAATGTTAATTTCGTGATATTATGGGAGGGGATTCCTTTTTAGCTTATCTTGCAATTTTAAATAAGTTTCATGACAAACGTGACAAAAAAAAAAAAAAATGATAACATCTGTAAGTTAAATGCTGGATGATAAATGATCGCGCTACGGTATTTTCCCGTTTATAGTTTGTTGATTACTTTCTGTTAGTATATTCTTTGAACAGCACTGATAGATCCAACATTTGATTTTGATACAACATCTGAAACTGTATTGTAAAGTAACAACTTTGCCATGGAAATTTTCCAAATGTTAATTTCGTGATTTTATAGGGGGGGGGGAATTCCTCTTTAGCTTATGTTGCTATTTTAAATAAGTTCCTTGACAAATTTGACAAAAATAATCTGATAACGTCTGAGTTAAATGCTAGATCATAAAGTATCGTACTAAATCATTTTTCCGTTTATATTGTTGTTTGCAACCTGTTAGTGTGCTCTTTGAACCATATTGATGATCTGAGATCTGATTTTGAAACTACAGCGAGCTCTACATAATTGACAAATCCGATATTTAAAAAGTGACAAAATCTGCCATAGGAATTTTACACACGTTAATTTCATGGCATTATCGGAAAAATCAGCCAAATCTCAACCGAAAATAGCGCCAACCCTTTCAAGAAGCCATGCTTCACGGTACGTCCTTTCTTTTTTGCCTGTATCATGCACCCAACAGACAATTTTAATCCGTGGATCGTTGATTCCGTGACAGGATGTACTGGAAGGAACTGCATCTTCACAGGTGATAACCTTCACCTTTCCTACTGGAACATGACTCATACGCATCCCTTCCCACAGTTCTTTTTCACCCACCCCAGACAACTTTTACCTAACACCAACGGGCAGTTCACCCAAGAGTTCTCCTTCCTTGCTCCAGTGCGCTGGAGACAGGGCTGCCACATAAGAATGCCGAAATAATGCCAAAACTTTCAATTGATGCAAGGTTCTTTAAACTTTTCCCACTTATGATCTCATTTGAGGTATGGAATTATTAAGTAATTCCATCAACGATCAGAATTTTTTTTCGTAACCTTAATCGTTTAAATAAGCAGAAGAATGCCACTTTGTCATTGACGTAAAATTTACCCCAGGTGGGGTAAATTTTACGTAACCTTTACCTAAACGTTTATTACCTTAATTTACGTTTATTAACGTTAATTTTACGTAATCTTTTACGTTTATTACCTTCGACTTTCTTGTATATTTATGCCGTAGAATTTGACTCATTCGAAGCTCACTACATCATAACAACAACAGCAGCAACAGTAATAATAAATGGACTAAGAAAAATTAACTCTAAAAGCAAACGAATTACAAATGGGGGGGGGCAAAAAGTGGTTTAAAAAAATTAAAAAATAGCAGGTGTGGTCTTTCCACAATTTTCTCGCATACACTCTAATAATATATTATCCCCCATCTCCCTCAAAAAATTATGGAAAATCGATAAGGTGAAAAACGCCTTGTTTGGTAGTGACATACAGTAGATACTAAATATTAACTTTTAATGTGAATTTAGCTTTTTTTTTTTAAATCTATCGTGTGATCCTTGGCGAGTTATTTGGCGATTCTTCCCTGGCATACGGTTAATTATATCCGAAATCGAATTTGTGTTTTAAACGCGTTTTTATTAACCGACTGAAGCCAGCAGAGTCCCAGTTGTAGTCACAAAATCCCATACCTTATTTGTTCTATTTAAGCCATTGTGTCTTTGAGTTATCTTACATGCTTCTGATTGTACAGACCGACAGATGGTCAACCTCTTGTTGGATTTAACTCGAAATTTGTTTGGTGTCTACACTATAGATGTTTAATCTGTGTACCGAATTTGATTAATCTCTATACCGAATTATTAAAACCTGATATGCGGTTATTGTTATCCGAGAGTCGAATTTCTGTTTCAGACGCATTTTTTTAACCGATTGAATCCAAAATTTGTCGCATAATTACTAATGTGTAATAATCACAAAATTACCTTCAAAATTTGATATATGTGAGTCATTGCGTTTTTGAGTTATCATTTTTACATATTTCTGAATACGAACCGACAGACGTTCAACCTTTTGTTGTATATACTTCAAAATTCGACAGGTATCGGTCTGTATCACTTAGCTCGAATTACTGAATTTTTAATCTGCAATTAAGTAGAAGTATTAAATAAATTAAAATACAAGTGTCATTTAAAAATGTTTTAATGTCTTAAATGCCCTTATATATTTAAAGGAATTAAAGTAATAATAAGTGTCCCAAATAGGATGTGCTATCTAATTAGAAACATAAATTTGTAAATCAAGGGGTTAGATACACTTGCATTAATAAGGTTTCCAATTAATTTTTCAGTAGGTCGACTCACTCGTAAGTCATTAGCTCTAGCAAATTTGATGTTAGGGCCTAAAAAATTGTATTAAAAAATCTATTTGTTTAAAATCCGTTTGAATTTATGTTCAAATTCTTTTAATGCAATTACTCTCTTCACTGTGATCCATAAGTTAAACGCATTATTGTTTCAGTTTATCGTAATATTTGTTACTTCTCTTTATACCTCCACCTCAGGAGGTACCTCAGACATGAGGATGAGAAGCGACTGGAATAGTGGTTGGTTCTCACTGCCCTGAAGGGTACAGAAATGCTGTAGCATGGCTATCCCCTTATCGATGACGAGACTTGCCTCCAGTGGAAGGGATTGTACCGGCCATTAGAACTCAATCTTAATTCCACCAATTGTCGCAGCGGTCCTGTCATTCAGATTTTTTCCGTGCACCCGCGGGCGGATCACAGTAGATTATTTTTCCTTTTATAGAGGGCTGTGGTGGCCTAGTCGTAAAATCTTGGTGTTTTTGGACCAAGAGTTTCAGTTTCGAAACGTGTTTTCATTTTAAAATTGCTTAGTTTTCTCGCCTCATGTATGTCAAAACTGCAGGGTGAAATCAGGATCTTCGGCCAAATGCTCCTAATATAGTATCCTTAGATTGTGGTAATACCCATCGTGTCACTATGATGCGGAAGTTTGGAGAAGTTAAGCCGGTTTAGGGACCGCCCTCGCTATCTAATTGATACTCATAATTATGTATTCCACCTCTTAATACCCCCAACGTTGCTTTGAAACGGGATTTAAATGTAACAGTGTATATATAAGTGCAATTAAAATAAAGAAAATACGACAATTGTATGTACCTAATAACCTCTACAAGGCTAATGCGGCCATGCAATCGAAGCTACAAAATGTAAAGATTCATCGAAACTCACTTCTTTTTTTACGATTACAGTAGTTTTCTCGTATATAATATAAAAAGCACCAAATTCCGTAAACTCTGCTCATAAAAGGCGAATATGGCAACCCTGACTGGAATCGAGCTGGCGATGGCAACAGTTACTTACTTTGGCCTCTATTGATACCAAACTTTTTCTTTTCAGTTTCATGCTCGAGTAGACACGGGCACGCTGAGTTCGTTTCGTTTCATTGTTGCGCGCGAATGGTCATTGTTGACTTTGTTGCAAATGGTAGAGGAGGGGGAAGGTGGAAATGATATTTCGATGACTGCAGGGAGAGCTCGTTGCTAGTCATGATTGGGCATAATTTGGGTATTATCAGGTGTCTGCATGATTTGCTCGCTGAATGTAGTTTATTAGTTTAACATCACTTTGGAAAGTGATGTCATTTCTCTTTTTAGTATGAATAATTTGTAAATTTACCTTCCAAAGTGTATAAGGGGGGGGGTGAGGATCTGTTGCAACATATATATATGTATATTATCACTTGTTCTTTTTTATTCGTCAAATTTTTATATGAATTTCTTTCACAATAGTGTATATACATGGTGTCTCAAAAACCTTGACCGTGGCTTTTATTCCTTAAATATTGATCACAGACATATACCGTAAATTACAAAGTTGTGTAAAAAAAAGATGCAAAATGTTATGAAATCGATTAAAATTTTCAGGGGATTAATCTTAAAAAAATATATAAAATTTAAATTTTTATACGGACCTCGTACAAAAAAAAATCCCATTGAACAAAATGTGCCTCATACTTTAATAAGGTCATGTATAAAATTTTAGAATTTTATCATGAAAACTCTCAAAGATATGTTAAAACAAAGTTGGTGAAGAGTTAATCATAAATTAAAATACAAATGTTTACAGCTTCAGTGCAGATGACGCAAATTAAGTTTAAATTAGATTTTAAAATTCATTACATATATATGTAATGATATCCTTAAATCTAAATTAAATCCTAATTAATTTCCTAATTTTTATCTTAATTTTACCCACATTAACTTAATTCTAAAATGTTCTCTTATTTCCTGATCCCATTCCAGCTTTTTTTTATTTAATTAATGCTACAAAAGCTCTGTAAAATTGCTTAAATAAGCGGTTCTCACGCTCCGAGGAAATTAATTAGGATTTAAATTAAATTAAAAATTATCATCAGACACACACACACACACACACACACACATTCTAACCATGAAACCCAACAGCTGGTTTTAAATCATTGAAGATTGGCATATATTGCCAAACGGAAAATGCTTTAAATAGCTTAAATAATTATGCTAATTTGAACAATAGCCAAAGTTATTTTTCTACGAAAGCACATTACAATATTCCCAGCTCTTTAAATGAATTTTAAAATTAAATTGAATCAACGCATTGAATCAAAAAGTAATTTGTATCAAAATAAAATGGATTGGAATATAAAATCAAACTGCGCATAATAATATTTATATCGCATAATAATAGTTATATTGTATTCAATAATAAGATGAACAAGATAAAAAATATCAAATATTCTTGTACTCATCGACAATGGATTATGTTAAAATATTTCGTAAACTCTTTGGAACATGTCATTTTAGAATAGTTTAAAATCCTCTATCCAATTATAGGCTAAATTATAAAAGAAAGAATTCAGCCAGCATGCCATTCTTTATCGTAAACCAATTTATTCATTATATACCAGTTTTTTCTCAATAATTAACGGAAAATATCTAAGAGAGATAAAGATCGGTGGTTACAGATAAGCGAACAAATAGCATACATATTCAAGCAAACGATTTTTTTTTTATGTTCACATTATATTCACGTTACAAAATTTAAATGATTTAAAATAGATAAACCGAAATCAAAATAATTTTAGAAATATTATTTAAATTTATTTTATTTTAATGCCAAAGAAAAAATTTTTGTTCGATCACATAGATTTTTTTTTAATAATTATGTTTTCGAATTAAAATTGAGAAACCTTATTTATGAATGGCATCTGAATAAAATTTCTGAAGGTATACATATAAAGTTTAACATATACAAATATTAATGTAAAAGAAATCTTTTGGATGTTTTTATTTATTATTATTTATTTTTTTAGTTTGCCGTCAACAGTACTAGATTTTAAGCTAAATATTAAGGATAAATTCTTAAGGGATTTATCTTGATGTAATTTATTCTAAAGTATATTATATTATATAATAATTCATAATTACAATGATTTTATTTTATGCTTGTGATATTTTAAA
Organism: Argiope bruennichi; assembly: GCF_947563725.1. Classification (NCBI taxonomy): domain Eukaryota; kingdom Metazoa; phylum Arthropoda; class Arachnida; order Araneae; family Araneidae; genus Argiope; species Argiope bruennichi. The sequence goes on from NC_079159.1 coordinate 14,158,219, forward strand.
CTTATAAAATACTTCTTCGAATTATTCGTTTAAAAAATTGTCTGTATGAAATGAGTTATCCATTAAAAAAAATTGCCATCTTTTTTTTTTATTTTATTTTTTATTTATTTTTTATCGATTTAGTTTTTTCTGGAATATTATTCCTAACAATTTTTTAGAGTAAATTAAGTTTTTTATTGCGGTTAAATTTTTTAATTATTATAAAAATTTAATCGTATAAAATTTTAGTTATTTTAATTCGAATACGTAATAATATTATCTTTTTTTTTTTTTAAGCGATTTGAATGAAATGAAATCTTGTTTCCTTTTATTTACTCTGTCAAACTTAACAAAATTATTAACATATTAATTAAATTTTCTTTCTTTTTTTTTCTCAGTTATATTTACCACCATAAAGATTTTAAGAAAAAGACATGGATAGAAATGCAGCTGAAATAAGCTGCGAAATGTGATGATGAGAAGGTAAATCCACTATTTTTATTATTATATATAAGCTATTTTTATATTATTTTGCTATTTAGAATTTAAACATTTAATTTATGATAAAAACAATAATTGTTTTTTTTTTCCGTTTACAGTAACCATAGTAATTTAGCTTATATAATTTTGTTTCTAAGCTTGTGGTTTCTGTAAATGAAATTTAATTCATTCCATCAAAAGAAGTTATTAGTTTTAAGTGATAACAATTTTTATTTTTTATGTATGAAAAATTGAAAGTATTGAATCCTCCAATCCAAAATAAAAGTATTGTAATTCTCAAAAAATTCAAATTTCACGTTTCAGACTTTTTCGAGTTTAAAAAACGCATTTTTAGCATAATGTCTGTCTGTTTGTGAAAACGATAAATTAAAAACGCTTTTGAGCTAGATCGATGAAATTTGGTATATTTTCAATACATCAAATTTATAGGTTTTAAGAAGGAGAATTGAATACAATAGCTACAATTGCTCAAAAAATTTAGCATTCAGGTTTATCATTTATAATGTAAATCTGTATAAAATGTGGAACAAAAAGAGTGAAAAAGATTGATTCTCTGTTGGCCTGTACTTTTGGTGCATTGTGGATGCGATGATTCTTAAAATAAAAACTTAAATAAATGAAATTCGATGCACAATTTTAGCATTTAAATCATAGATTTTTATCAGATTTTGAATCAAATCTATCAAATTGACCGTTTGACCGTTTGTCGGCCTGTATTTCATCGTGCATACAAACGCGATAATTGGAAAAGGTAGTGACTGAAATAAGTGAAGTTTGTTGTGTGATATTATGAATATAATTGTTGTTCTATGTCAGATTTTTGGCTTTAATTGGTCGCAAGAAAGACGTAGTTTTCGATTTTTTTTGTACCTATGTCAGCAAGTAATAATAAAAATAAATAAATATATAAGTGAAATCGTTGAAGATCGCGTGTTAGATTCAATTAAAAAAAGCTAGACACACAACAAAAATCGATCTTTATTATTATTACTATACTACGAAATACTATTACTTTTCTATACAACGAAAGACACAACTCACATGCGTGGAAATAAAAATCGGAGCACTTTTCACGTTCGTGGTCTTGTCCAAATTTCACAATTTTATTCGGGGAGAGGGAGTTAACATCCTTATTAGAAAATATTCGAGAAAGTTTCGGGGTGACCACTGCCTTTGCTTTAAACTAGTAGTTAATCATATTTTAAAATTTCTGTTCTGAAAGTTCGATTCTAGTGGTATAGAATAGTGGACACAACTGGGATGAGATTCCTCATGGAATAGTACTTACCCTTTTGAGATGTGTTAGAATAGCGTTGTGTGATGTTTGTTTAGTGTACTTAGGATGATTGCACAGACTACCGTCATCATTTGACCACGAAAATGGAATCTTACTCATAAGCTCGTTTTAAGCACCAAAACGGGACTTAATCTAAACAAACAAACAAAAACAAAAAAACTATTGTTTTGATATGAAAATATAACTTAGCAGAGCAGGAAACTTATGCTTAAATCATACTTCAAGTTCCAGTGGCCGGTGTTATTTTAATAAATTTTTTCTGATCTATGTTTTGGAAAATCAACTTCTTTTACTTTTTCAACTATTTTACTGCTTCATTTTAAATATTATTTTTGTTGTTGTGCGCTCATTTTTTATAGCAATTTCTTAAGATATTCACAAATTTTTCGATTCCAGGAAATAGGCTGTAGGCTAATTATTATATATCGGGGTAAAAATAATCTAGAAATAATATTGAGACCAATTTGATTCTAAATATTTAAAAATAAACATTAAATTGTTATTATATTTTTCCATCAATTGTTCAACGAAATTCGGTTGAAATAGGGTGGATTCAAAATACCCTACAATTGAAAAAAAAAAAAGTCTCTTAATCATTTCTGGTTTAGAAATTAATTTATAAATAGTACACCATTGTCTTGGAGAAAATCTCTTGCCTAAATGAAAACAGTACACAAAAATAATTTTTGCAGTTCCATTCTTTTAATGAACTCGTTGTTCAGTGGAAATTTGAAATTTTCCTACTAAAATCATCTTTGTCTTTCTCTTTTGCTTTGTAACAGCCAAAAGACGAACAAAAAGTATACTTTTTTTTTATCCAAAACATTTGCATGAAATCTAAACTTAATATCATAAAAGGTCACGAGATCTTAGATGACAAGTGCATGCGCAATGTTTCATACATTGTGTGCAACATCTATCGGGTTCAGAAATAATGTGTTTTTCAAATTTATTTTAAACCAGCCGCTTTTAACAACCAGCTTATTCTCCCAGATTATTGATTTTTTAAACGATTTATGTGTAATAGTCATGTTATAACGATTATCCATCTGACGAGGGATGAGCCTATTTTTGCGTTCGTTAAATTTTCTGGTTGATGCCTAGTTCTTTATATATTTCTAATAAACATTTCGCAGATTCATTAATTAGCAAAACATTAAATCAAGCTCAGCTGTAAAAGCTGGAACTACCGTGAGTTGTAATTCCACGGTGGTTAAAAAAAAGTACCATTGCTTTTTTTATGCATGAAAACTAACACTGGACAGTGGTATTTTGAGGCCTTGCGACTTTTGCATACATAGCATAAATCTCACTTGTAAGAGATTAAATTTATGTATGAAGAGGTATGTATGTATCAGAAATCTTAAACCTTGTGAGGATCTATGCTTGTCACTCCTCAGAGGTTTTACACCTTTATTAAATGCAAAAGGTAAATGAATTCGAAATTCCTCAATTTTATTCTATTTGAAGTTCCATTTTAATAATCTGAAAATATTCAAAAATGGATAAATATTTTTTAGAAACGTTGGACAGCTTTAAATTCCCTTTCAAGTATTATAAAATATGTTTTTAATGTGTTTTATTTCTGCATTTTAAATTTGAAGAGGGGGGGGGGGATAAAGAAAAATAATAATGACAATAAAAAAAGAAATGTTCATGAATTGGAAAGAGAAAAGTTCTATTAGAGTAGAATATGTATGCGTAAAAAAAAAAAAAAAAAAAAACCCTGAGTTTAAAATTGTGACCAGTACTCAAATTCAACGCATCCCAACTCTAAGAAATCACTAAAAACTTATTACGCCATTCTCCCCTTCCCGAATTATATATATATATATATATATATATATATATATATATCCTTTTAGGATACCTGAATTTCTGGAAAACTTAGCAAATATTACCAACACCTGTCATTTTAACTAGCTCAGTTAAAATTCATTCTCAATCCAATGGTTACAGCTTATATGTCTTTTTGTTACATTTATTTCACTGTCATGCCATAAGAATTGACCTCATTGTGTTTGAATAAGATGCAAGACGTAACATACATAAATAAATATTGCTCTTTAGGTGACTACTTCAGTTCCTTTCTTCATATGACAATGACATCACATACGGCGACTCCTTACTGAATCGAAAGCAATGACGTTTACTTTTCATTTTAGCTGTCTGATGTCAACCTTTCACTTTTTTCTTTCTTTTTTTTTTTGGCATTCTTTTGTCAGGAGTGTTTAAAGCATGTAATGATTGTAGTGAAACTCATGTGAATTACGTATGAAAACGATCAACTTTGTTTTACTGTATTGTGACGAAACCAGCGTCCTTGGTGGCACGGTCTAATTGCCACATTGGCAGGATACTTGTTCTCATTTTCTCTTAATACATGACAGTTATTCACATGTGTCTTCCTGGGTAAAATATTTTCAGAAACCGATTAACTGTATGCAGTTTTTGCTTCCGTGTTGTACACCATATTTCTTATGAATTTGTTGTTGGTTTTGATATTTCATTCGCCTTCGTACTTCCTGTCATTCTAAGAATGTATTCGCAGAACTATATTGTTTGTCCATTCGATTGAAACAAAAGGCAGTAAATATAATTCGTGTTCGTAATCTACAAAAATTTATTTTTTGTCAGAAGTAATCGTGATGTTATAAATACCATTGATGGCGAACTAGATTGGAATAATAACAAATAAACAACAGCTTCGTCTAAAGCATCATATGTTATTGTAGGTCACTTTTTTTGAAAGAAATTTTTAAACTTACGCACAAAACTTTTTGAGATCATCTTGTATTGTTCCAAAACTCTATATGCTCAAGTTTTTGCCTGCTATAGGATGCTTTTTACCCCTTCTTGTATGTATGTTTTTCTTGTTATGAACTATGTTTCTATGTGAATGTATCTGTCTGAAATAAATTATTTTTTAGCAATAAATATTATTCCTTTTTCCTGTTAGCTTAAGCTATTCTACAATACTAGCCACCGTAAATGATCAGCTTATTAGAACAGATTATTGGCTTTTTAAGCTGTTGGAATTATTTTTGTAAAAATTCACCTTTTTGTTCGATATTAGGGAAAAAAGAGAATTTAAATGAATCAGTGGGCTACTAATTACTGTGGTGGCAAATAAAAAAAAAGTGTATATACGACGAAATAAAAGTTAAAATAAAAATTCTATTTCGGAATTAATTAAAAAAATTAAGATGAAGAAAGCAATTTTTTAAATTTTGATTTAAATATTGGCAAAAGCCCGCGGTTGAATGTTATGATGGATAAGTGGAATTTTATCATAACATTAAAAATATAATTACAGTGGTATTTTGTTCAAACATTGTAATTATGAGTGAATAAACCAGAAACTGGATTTTCAACTTTATTTTAAGAATCACTGGCAAAGCCTTATTTCCAAAGCAACTTCAACAACAATTTATCATATACAGATTGTGTATTGCATTTAAAATGTTTTACTAAAAATTAAAAAAATATATACAGAGATGAAATTGATATCATTAAAAAGATAATTGTTTTGGAGTTTTAAGATAAATTAAAAGCCATTTTTGTAAATAATAGTTTATGGAAGATATGGCCATTAGCTTGCATATGTCATAACTATTATGTCTTGCGACGGTTAAGCCTATTTTCGAATGAGAATGAACTTTCTTTTTTATGACTGTTTCTTGATAACTTTTACATCTTTCCTAGTGGAGTTTCTGAAAAAACAGCTTGCATATTCCGGAGCTTTTCTGATAATATATTACAGCTTCATTAACTAGCGAAACATGGAATAAATGCTACTGTAAAAGCTGATTTGTTTGCATTTGACTGTTGCCATTCGACAATAAGTAATAAGTGTGATTTCTATGCCACTTACGTTAACGTTTTATGCATATAGATTACTACCATATTACTCATATCTTTAGAATATTGAGAAATATCCTAAAAATATTATGCACTATTCCAAGTTTGAAAGGATACAAAATAAATTATTTGAATTAAGGTTTGCATTTAAAAAGCATGTTTTATCTTAATCGTTTTCTTCATTATTATAAGTATTAAATTTTTATAACTCAGTGTAATACCGATACCTTTTTTGTCTTCAATAATATCCTATTGTCTCATTAACTATGATAAACATTTTAGACTTTTCATTATAATGTCATATATTTTTAGTTTCTTTTTAAAAAATGTAAAATTTTGATTTTTTTTATACAGAAAGTGATTTTCCTTTTTCTTTAAATTTGTATTTAGACACTTTTAACTAATTACTACGTCATAATATTTAATTTAAATTATACTTTTGAAACAGAAAAGCATTTAGAAAATAGATAAATTTAACTGCTTTGTTGTTATTATTATTATTATTTTCAAATTTCTAGCACCTGAGTATGTATCGTGTAGGATTTATGCACATGGCCATTTCTCACTACCGAATGAAAAATCTATGAATTTACATAAATTATGATATCTATATTTTTACAATAATTGAAATAACTAAAGACAAATAAAACTTCAACACAATCCTCCAGTCTCAACAACTGGGCCGACTTCATCAAAATGTACATTTTTTATTTGTTTTCTTTTTCATCGTAATAATATTCGAAATATATAATGCTAAACTAATAAAAAATAAAATAATAATTAAGTAAAAAATAAAAAGAACTTGGTAAATAAAATCTTAGAGAATAAAAAAAAAAAGTTCATGAATGGCTAATTAGCTATTTATTGAATCATAGAACAATTGAAATGGTTTCAAGAAATTCGTAACTCAATAGCTGAAATAAAAATAAATGTTTAGTAAAATGAATAAACATCTTTTATGCGTAATACGTGTTGTTTTGTTATGTTACGTGCTGATGTAAAATTTTTCTAAAACATTGCATTTAATTTAAATTATCTATAATATTAAAACTAATTTTTAAATACATCAAAGTAAAATCTTGACATAAAATTTATTATATTTTTCTGCTTTCAAAATTTGCTTTTTTTTTATTTTGGTTTCAAATTGTCTATGTGAATTATATATATATTTTTAATATTGGAATAAAAATTGTGTTATTGCAGCAAATTTTTGTTTTAGTAACAATGTTTATCAAGTAAAAATGTACCAGATTAAAATTTTAATTTAGTATATTCTCGTTTTCAAAATTATTATTATTATTATTATTATTTTTCATTATTTCCTTTGTTAAAATGCCTTGAGCTAAATTACTGCGTATTAAATTTAGCGTCACGAACCTGCTAGAAATCTGAATTAATTTATTTACATTTTTTTAATTAGTAATGTTTAGGAATTTTCCTTTAAATATTTTAAATTCAAATTCAATTCGAATTTATTTTAAGCTTATAAAAATGTAAACCGAAAACACTATTATTAAATAGATTCAGTCATTTTTATTTTTAATAAAACAAATTATTTTTACAAACGCATTGATTTACAAAAATTTTACTTGTATTATGAGTTACAATGTATCGTAATTCGCATGCAAACCGAGGAACTTCTCAGTTGAAAGGATACAACTCAATTTATAAATTGAAAATCGTTTGCCATTTATCACAATTCTGCAAACGATTCTAAAAATGTCACCTCATTCGCAACATCGTTTCAATCATTTACAACATTAACGCCTGAAAAATTATACTTGATCCGATTCTATTTTTAGGTTTCATCCTGCAATCCCTGCATCAAGGGGTTGGTTTCTATGGAAACGGACGCCCATTGATCCATCCAGTCTTGGGCTCAATACGGAGACCTTGCCCTACATACGGTTTCTCTCATACTTGCAGGTCTTGCGTGCTATGTCAAGTTTTTTCTTTCCCTCCCTGTTCTTTTATTCCTATCTTTTGTTCCGCCCTCTCCTTGTTGCTCAATGCGTACAATAAATAGACTTAATTGGATCTGTTCTTATCAGCAGTCTATTCATTCTTTTGGCGAATGTGATTATTTTTTTATATTCTTTGCATATTTCATAACGGTTATATAAATTCAATTGAGAAGAATATAATAGAGTATTAACGACATATAAAATAACTAGAAATTCCGTTAGTTGTTTGCAAAAGACAATGTAGCATGCGCAAGTTTCTAATGGAAAATCTCATTTCATCTCAATAATTTGTATCAACATTTATATTAAAATATATTTATAGTCATTAAATAGCTATTTTTTCATATGTTTGTCCTAAATTGTCATAATTAAATTATGTGAAGCGTATAGTTTTATTTAATTTTCTGTGTAAAAATACTTTAGAAAATTAAGTTTTCAATACAGATATTCTCTTGAATATATCAGATGTGTAAAGTTAAAGAACGGATATTTCCTGAAAGAGTCGTATATTTCTATTTTCGAATTTTTTTCTGTCGCATTTATTTTGAATTAAATGTTCCGGATAGTAGTCTTTCCTACTTAGTAAACAATGTATTTGAAAAATAGATTAATGAGATTTCTTGTAAAAATTAGCCTTTGAAGATTGTTTTTCCAGTTTTTTTTATTACTTTTTTCATCAAGGTTTTTGTTTGTTTGTTTGAATACCAATGTACATACTCAAACAAAAAAAGTAATATCATCTGCTTTTAATTTACTAAATTTTTATTGTTAGTTAATATTTTTAAAGTGTTATTCCTATTTTAAATATAAAAGTAAAAGTACTTCACTTTCCTGATTATTTTTTGATTTGGTGAGTTCTAAATTCTTATATCATTATCGAAAAATATCGTCTGCTTTTTTGAATTATTAGATTCCGCTTGTTTACAGAGCGACGGCAATTTTAGACTATTTGCAACTGTGCAAACATTCTTTCACTTAGTATTTATTTCTTTACGAAATATTTTATATTTATTGCGACATTAACTTTAAGTGGCTTTCACCTGTGTTCTATCTCAAATAATATCACTCAGAATTCTTAGTCATCGCCAAATATTTATTTATTTTTTTATACGATCGGTAAGAATTCTTAAAATAGATTTCCGTATAACTTTCAGTCTATAATCAAAAACAGCTTTTTTTTTTTTCTTCCCCCTTTTGGCAATTCATATACTACAAAATATTTTTTCCCTTGATGTCATAAATATGAAAGAATATCATCACAGTTCCAATAACATTATTTTGACAGTATCCTTAACTTGTTGAAAATGGCAGAGTGTCGTAGCGCAAACCAGTAACCGAAGGCGGGTTAAGTGATAAAAAGTACTACAAAATGTCAACTGAGAACAGGGGTTCACTTGAAGTATGGCTATCGTAAAGCTCTTCGTATGGGTCGTTTTAAGGAAAAAAGGGCAAAGAGGGCGGTATTTTTAGACGGTTTTGTAGTATCCTGGAAAAAGACCCAGGTACTCAGGACATATGTTTATAAACGTCTGGATTCTTAGAAGTAGGTGCTGCAGCTATTTTCTCTGAAAAGTAGCACAGTGAAGAAAAATGTTTCCTACGAATCAATTTTGCTATTTTTGAAACTTATTGAATGGACTCTTATTTGCTTTAAATGTTTTATTCCTTATTGCGTTATTTAAATGAAAATATGTTAGTCAATTATTATTTATTTATTTGTTAATAGTTAAAGTATTAAACAGAACGCAATCTGGGAATTATTAACATTGACTTTTAAAATATTTAAAACTTGAGCAATATCTAAATAACCAAGAAAATTTTTTACAGTCAGAAATATTATATTGCCACTCCTAATAAGTTTTATACTTCCTATTTATTTTGGAGTTTACCTTGCATCTTATTTTAACGTGGAATCTGGCAATCCAGTTTTTGATTTAAGTATAATATGTTGTATTCGATTTAAGAAAAGAATTTTTACGTTACGTTATTCGTTTTTTTTTTTTTTTTGATTTAATAAATTTCTATCTGATCAGTTTTTGTTATCCCTATCTGAATAGCCTTATGAAACCCTCTGTCTTGTGTTGTGCAAAATTAAATTGATTCCAAAACGAAAGTAGATTTCCGAGTCATGACTTATTAGAAGTTATTTTTTTAATTCTTAATTCATAGTACATTCGTTATACATTTTTTTTTGTATAGAGTTTAGTTTAAAAAGTTGCGACAATAAAATATTAATTCATTTTATACTGATAAATTTGTAGACTTATGTATTTTTCTGATAATTTCTAACCAAAGAACCGTAATTTAATAGTCATTTCTAAAAATGGCAAGTTTAATATTCATAACTTTAACTTTATTGCGAATTAACTTCACCTTCGTATCTTTAATGTCTTTTATGCGCACCAGTTGTCAACGCATACATTCCAAATTTAATGATCAACGAAATTTTGGTTCATATATGCGGGTTTATTCAGGGCCTTCGAGGGATATTTCTAGACGGCTATGCTTTATTCGCATAAGACTTCCGGTTCATTAATTGCGAATTTAACTTTGTTTAATTATTTGAAAATTATTGCCAAAATCGTATATTGAATATCGCCACCATTTTTCATATTCTCCATGTTTCTCCGGTGACATACTAAATAAACTGCCAAAATATTTTTTAGTTTCATTTCACGGTTAAGTTTAATAACTATATTAGATTACTTATCTTTTGTGAAGCTGATCATTAATCCGTTTAAACAAAATTATTAGCACTTATTTTAAGTTTCTTCAAAGTTTTTAGTATTTCATAGTATCCAAGACTTTAAAAAAATATTTACTGACATTTCATTTTTTACTTGCGTAACTTAAAAATTGTGAGTTTTCGTATTATTGGTGCGTTAAACCTATTAAAATTGATAATTTTTATGCAGAATTATTATTTTGATTTTGTTAGTATATTTTCCACTTACGTATTCATATATATACTTAAAAGAAGAAAAAAAAATATCATTTGCTTATTTTTTGGCTTTCTGCAGTGAATTATTTTCATGTTCAATAAATAATCAATTTACGGAAAGTCCGGAATGTGAAAAAAAAAAAAAAAAAAAAAAGGGTTGGAAAAAAAAAAACTTTGGAAAGATTTTATTTGGACAACTGATAAATATTCGAATAAGGAATACCGCTCAGAACAAATGCGAATGGAAAGGTTTTTATGTATCAAATCTGTAGAACTAAATCTTGCTATAATCTGTAGATGTTCTAACAAGAAAGATGACGGACGAAAATGGAATAGCAAAAAATCGTTAGGAGTACAGCGAATCAGTCAGGCGAACGAATGAAAAAAGAGAAAAAGTGTGAAGCTTCACACATCTTTTCAACGGTTTCTGAAACGAAATTTACGCAAATCGCTTTTACAAGATCTTTTTAAAATTTTGAAACGAACTTTAAATATAAATAAAGTTTACAAAGACTAACAGAACGAAAAGCTGCTACACGGGAATTTTTTATTTACGAAGTGATAAAACAAGGGGATATTTATGATAAAATGTAGAACATAGGTAATGGAATACATTTAAATAGCCCGTTTATCTCTTTGAATGATAAATCCTTTGAACATTACTCCAATATTAACATAATTATATCTATCATGCTCCTAGGCAACATATCTACGATTTATAACATAGTTATTCGTTCGGTTGGGATGTCTTTTTATTGTAAATTTGTACTTCTTAAACCTGTACTGTACATTTTATCTAAAGTATTCTTTTCATTTACTTAATATATTGACAAAAAGCCCCTCTTTAACGTCCTTTCGTCGTTTGAAATTCCATACACTATGGAAAAAATTATTCGTTTTTATGCGGGTTCCTATCTACCTTTAATCGTCATTTACATAGGTATTTTATTGGACTTTTTATTAAAAGAAGAAAAAAAAAAAAAAAAACCGTAGCATCGTAGGGTCTAAAAAAAGAATTTTATGTCATACACTGTGCCAAACAAATCAAGCAATGTGTATGTGTGTTATTGTTATGTCTATATATAAAACGCTGACGTACTTGGCACAGAAATGGCTCGTATTACTTCTTGTCGAATGGTAGTAGTCAAATATTAACCAACCCATCGTTTGAATTTCAGACTGCTTCATCGAATGTTTTTGCAGCTGCATTCAATTTGACGCTTCGCTTAAGTATTTAATGAAAATGCAAAATATTACTAGAAATGCTCTGGGAAGTGTTCGTTCTGTCACCTAAAAGTCCATTCATTCAGAAGAATGAAGATATGAAAGCAATGAAAAAATAGACTTCAAACAGAAAACTTAATCAAGCGCAAAAGTTGCTTAACCATCAACAACTGGATAACGCTATGACATAATTATGAAAATTGATGCTCATGTCTTCCAAAATAATTATCTTACAAAAATGGTTTTTGTTTTATTTTAAGGCTCAAAAACTTTTCTTTTTAGTAATTTCTTTTTTTTTTTTAATTTTTAATGATTTATCTTTTTGTCAGTTTTATTTTCATACAGTTTTCTCCTTAATTTTAATGATAATTTTAATTCCATTTGATAACAACTGATTTGATGCAGTGTTTGATGGAATTCAAATGCTATTATAGTTAATCGCATGATTTTCCTCTTTATTAACTCCGTAATAGGATTTTCATTGCCATTTTTATTTTATGCGTTTATGCTTCTTTTTAATTTGGTAGTGAACTCATTTAATTAAATTCATATTTTAAGCCATATAAAATAAGAAAATGATTAAAAAAAAAAGGATACACATTCTATATAAATCATTTAACACCCGAAAAAGACAATAATCTGGGCGAACAAGCTGTTAACAGAAACCAGTTAATTACATATAAATCAATCCAGTATGAAATTATATAGCATTTTATTTCAAAACGAATTAATCGATTTCTGAAGAAAGTTCATGATAAATCGATGACCGGTTTACTAACATTTCGAAAAACGAACCTCTGCTTTGTTCGGATTATATTCTTTTACAAATCATGTGTGGATTACTGTGATAAAAATAATATCACATTAGAATCCATTGTTGATGGATATAGATGCAGCTCATTGGTTTTCAATGGACCATCATCAGCTTATCTTAAGAAGAATTTAATATTTTTTCCCACCATGTTTAATTTTTGAATGACAAAGTATCTATTAGAAGGAGATAACATTATTTTGAATTTTATCAATTACCATTATTACTAATAATATTTTAAAAAAATTTATGGCATTGAAATTTTAAAATCCCAAAAGAAGCGAAAAAAAGTAGTTAAGAGAGGTTTTGAATGTAAATTTCTTTAATTTATATAATGGTGGTGATATCGAAAGTATATTTTCTATAATTAAATACAAATTCGCTAACGGTTATGAAATCAGGAAGCTTTCTTGCCTTTCGGACAGAAATTAATAACTTGGCATTTTTCACACCAAAAATAATCTGTCTCGTCACCTTTGTAGCAAGGGATGAAATTCAAGATGATTTTTCCGAAGAAAGAGTCATGTTGGATATCACAACATGAAAGGAAGGGTGCGGTAAGTGGTGAAAAGCTGCTATCTCGGCCTGCCTTTGATTCATACATCAGCAATCCATAACTCATAGACACCCTACTGCGATGATCGACAACGGCCCTTTTTAATTTGGACCGTTGTCTTAAACTACACAAAGGCCTCTTATGTCTTGTTGGCAAATGAATTTCTTTTGCTTGCCGTATCGGCTGATGATGGATTCATCACACAGCGTACGTCTTGTGTATGTCAATAAGGTTAAAGGTTAGCAGTTGTGCAAGTGGATACATTTTTTAACGCCGTTTTTATATTTCTTTGAACTGACTTCAGATGTATCTACAAATTGCTGGACCGAGATTTTATAGTCTTATTTTCATCATGATCATTTTATAGTTTCTAGTATATGTTTGCAATTAATTGGCTTGTCTACGTTTTTACTGGGAATCGTGAAAGCTTTAATTTAGCAATGTTTTATATCTCTCTGCATAAAAGATGTTTGCATTAACATCCTGTATCGAAAATGAAGTACAATCTTTGAGTGGGTAAGTGTTTGTTTCCGAAAAAGATCTTTATTATTCATAACATTGATAACAAATATAAAAATAAAATAATTCGACAAAGAATAGCAATTTTTTTCTATAATAATTCATTGCTATAAATTAAGGATATGAAGACCAATACATTTCAGTGGAACATCAATGAGATAGCTTTAAATTTCATTTAATCTTTTACATGACAGTATTAACGGTAGATTCATCCTTGTTGAGAAGCCAATTAACGGTTTTGTTTACAAGGATCTCTCTGACATGTACATGATTCCAAAGTAAGAATATTTGCAGCCGAACATTCACAATAGATACAGTCGTGCCAATTCAACAAAAAGTTATTCCATCATTGAAAACGTTGCTATCATTCAACTGAACATGAACTGGACAGTCCAAAATGTTCGATTAATGTGATCTTTTAAACAACGAACGCTGTTATCCGTTCATTCATTTTTGTAGAAATGATAATTAAAGGTGATGTTTACTGGGATCTTCCTGAATTGTGTATTACTCAAAAATTAGAATATTTGCAGCTGAGCCTCAAAATTGGTACCACCATATCATTTTAATAAGATGGTGTTCCACCACTGAATAAAGTTCTACCGTTCAGTTGAGCATGAACGAGACAGCACCAAATTTTATTGATATGTTCTTTTAAACGACGCTGTAATCGGTTTATTCATTTTTGTAGAAAAGATGATCTTCTGTGGTATTTACTGAAATCTTCTTGAGTTGTATGTTCTTCCACAATTCGAACACTAAAGCCGAACATTCATAATTGGAATCGTAAAACCGTTTTAGCACGAACGTGTTTTACCACGTTAAGTGATTGTGTATGCTAAATTGGTCGAGGAGGACTAGTGCTTTGACCTCCATGATTGCCGGGTGTAACTTCATTGACTTTCTTTTTCTGTAGGATTATGTGAAAGACACTGTTTACCAAATAACTGCTTTTTATATTTTCATTTTAAAGAAACGGATATAAATAGGAATCCTTACTACAGTGTTACCAAACTCTTAGCGGATAACTGAGCTGAGATTAAACATTCGTGTTACTATAGGAGTTTGAAGTACAATTGCATTGATTTATAAAAATTTTTCATTTTTCTTTTTTAATGTAAATAGTATTTCATTTCACTTTTACATATTTTTGCTATTATCCATATTTTGCTTTCCATATTTTTAAAGCTTAGAGTATTAAAGATCATTTTTGGATACCCTATACTTCTTCTTTTTTTTTTTTTTTAGCTTTAAAAATCATTAAATTATGCAGAGTTGCTTAAAGTGTTTTATTCCTTTCTACTTACAAGGGAATTTCAAACTTGTTCACTTGTAAAGAATCGAAGTACAGAATACACACTTTATGCAATATACAATATTGACACACACACGCACACACACACACACACGCACGCACACACACACACACACACACACACACACACACACACACACACACACACAACACGAACATATATATATAGAACTGTCAGTCAGATGTACCAAATATACTCTTGGCGCCGAGTGGTGTACGTAAAATTCCACAATCCCCAAATGGGGATTGTGGCTGCAGTGGGTTAATATTTAATAAGTTGCAAATTTATTAAATATAATAAATTGCAAATTTAGGATTTCATGAAGTTTGTCGCTTGATCCAGTTTTCGTTTTGGTGCTGATAATTTTCGGCGTTTTATTTTCTTTTATATAAATTAATCAAATACTTTCTAATCACCTTTTATAAAATTTAATTAAATATATCACATTTTTTTAAATTTCTGAAAATAGAACCATTACACTACACACTTGCTGTTGCCTTCTCTGTTTGGTGACACAGTTAAATTTTATTCGTTTCAGATCTGAAATAATAGCATCTGCGCGCACCAGCTTATCAAATATCGGAACGTATTTTACTTGTTTACTTTTAGGCTGACAAGGAACTTGGAATTTGTTTAAGCTCTTTGTAAAACAGTGGTGCGATGGAACAGCTGGCAGGCGAGATGGAATGACAAGCTTGTTGATGCTTCCTTCGATCAAATTCCTCGCGTGGACTCACTGATGTGATATCGTCTAAAATACCAAATGACTAAAGATGAAGACATTTTAAGCTTCAGTTTTGACCTTGAAGAAGCATCTGTTTATAGTCAAGGGAAATAGGATTGATATCAGCAATTTCTTTAAAATATTTCATAGCAGCAGGTCAACTGTTTGAAGTAATAAACAGTCATTAAAATAATAATAATAAATTAATTAATAAAATAAATAAAATAAAAGATTTATCTCTACTAAGTTAACAAAATATTCTCTTTATAAGCATAAAATTTAAAGGTGATTCAAACTTTTAATGCAAAATATTGCACCAACTTAATGTTTGACCTGATTCATCTATCTTCATTTTATTTTTAAAATTTGCCCTTATTAATAACAACGATAATATGGAAACACACACTAATGTATTTAATATCGTCATAATGCATATGATTATAAATCCAGTGACTAAAATTATGAAACGTTTTTTAAAGTTTAAAAAAAATCTTTTTGAAAATATTTTTTAAATTTTATTAAAACCCCCCAAAAAGTTAAACTTAAAACTGGCATCACTTAAAAGTTAAAAATAAAACTGGCATCAATGAAAAAAAATTTCAAAGTAGTATTAAAATTATTTTCATGCAGTATTATTCTCTGAAGTTATTGAAGAAAAACGTTAAAATTTTTATTTAAACATCCAATTAAAATTTTGAGAAATTTTCTTTGTCAGTACTTATTATTGTAGAAATAGTAGCAAATTAGGTAGCTCTTTGTCCAGAAATCTGTCTGTCTTGTAAAATTTTTGAACGAGTTTTTCATCGTGCATATCGCATCATACAAACTAACAGACAATATGCCAGTCTGTAAACATTATTATGTCAATAAGATAACCTTTATATGCCAGCTTAATTAAAATGACTTAGCTAAAGCGGTTTTATGCTTTAGTTTCACTCTATGTGCTCATAACAAGAGAAAATAAGACCATTAGCACGTTTCTTTTAATGGTTTTATATAGCATTACGTCATTTGATTTGAGTAATAATCGATCTTTTCAAAATATATTTCTATATATAAATAAAATAATATATTTAAATATGTCAAAAGTGTTATCAATAAATGACTTTTCTTTCTTTTATACATATTTCAGAGAAGATTGAAATATTTACTAATTAATTGCGATTCATTTAATAATTGAAAATGACAGAAACAGTGAAATGTGTTGTTTTTTTACAGGCTTTATATTTACATGCTGAAATGTTTAGGAATCTATATTATTTAGATTTCGTGCATAGTTTATCTTCCTTCCTTTTGTTCTCAAAGTAAATATGAGTAAATTAATTGAACGATGTCTGTGAGTTCACCCCGTTCTGTGCAAAATAATAGAAATACAAACTCATAAACAGCCATCGCTTATAGAATAAATTATTAACTTCTGAATGATAATTTATTTTCCGCAGATTTTTTTTTTTATACTTTGAGTAAATTAAATAATGTAACCAACTGATTATTTTTCTTTTTATAAGAAATCTTATTTCAGGTGGCGCTCTATTTTTTTTAATTATTATTTTCAAATTAAAAACGTTTTATCATTATTTCTTACTCAACCATCAGCCTAAATATAAGAACATTTATTCCTTATTTAAAATAATTATAAAGTGTTACAGTAATCAAAAACACGTAGTGAATTTAAAAAAGAAGTCAATAAATTTCTTTTTTAATTTCACTAAATTAAACTGTAAAATTATGTACTTAATTACATAATTTTTTGCTAAACTAATAGCGGAAGTTAAGTATAAATTTATAAATAATTATTCATTTTCAGAATGCAATATTAATTTCTCTATTGCACTCGTTAATTCCAGCAGCTGATGATATGGCCGTGTTTTGAATTTGGAAAGAAAGGCAATGCAATTTTTTGGAGGCTAAATTTGACAACCGCCTCCGCCCCCTGACTGGTTACCCCAGATCATGTGATCACTACAGCTGGCTGACTGGGCAGCTGGCCTGTTGTGGTGCCCCCGTCTCCTTTCGCACTTACCAGCGCCTGTGTTGTTACCGCATCGCCTCTGTCTGCGAGGTTCTTGGCCCACATGGACGTAGAGTTGATTTGAATTGGCGAGATCTCTCCTTTCTTGGCGTGTTTCGTAGTTTGATTTTCATTCGAATTTCATTTGTAGATACCATGAAACGGAATTTACTTTGTTATCCTACTCAGCGCAATCGTGTAGATTTGTCTTTTGTTAAATAATAATTTTTTATAGTTTATTAAGTATTATTTACTATTTTTAAGTTTATTAACGATTTTGCTTTTTGCAGTTTTAATTCCGTTAGATATATAAATTTTGGTGAAGTAATTACAATTTTTATATTAAGTAATTTTAATGGGCAATTAAATTTTTATCTTTAAAATTGATATTCAAAGTAATTAAATTCTTTTTTCTTTTCTTTATTTTCATATGGATTTATTCAGTTGAGATTGAGTAATAATAATAATAAAATGTACCGTTTAGCTTTATATATTATAACATTTAAGTTATTATTTTAATCTTAATCTTGTTTCTTGCTATAATTATTATCTTTATACTAACAAGATTTATTCAAGGCTAATGAAAAGTATTTGTTTTTAAAATCTATGCACATATGTTTATTTATTTTCATTCTTTTCTGATACGAATTCATACTTGTACTAAATAGTTTGGTACGAAAATTTCCCTATATTGTGAATAATAAATTACATTACAGCGTTAATATTTTTTTACCACATTTTGATATGTCTTCCAAAACAGCTAATTGTTCCCATATAATTGATATGGTTACATGAATTAACTGATTTGTAAGTCAAATTATATATTTTTATAAATTCCAATATGTTCATATGCTGAGACACAATGAACTTTGATCTATTTGTAACTTGAATGTTATGTTTTAATTTTGACTGTATAGCTATGAACTATAAAAAGATTACAAAATATAAAATTAGTTTGTCACAGGTTTTGAAAAGTGAAGGATTCTCACTTGTGGGCCTTCATTGTTTCTGACGAACAGACAAATTATATTGTAATTGTTATTTTTATTCTTTCAGTCTTTGTAGTATAGCAAAATATATATTTAAGAGCACTAAATACAACAAAAAAATGATGTTGTGTGGGCAGGAAAGCATACTTTAAAATTTTTACAGTATTAATCTTAATTACTTCATCAGGCTAACATTAACAATTAGATGATTAATATTATTCGACAATTAAAATATATTCAGGAATAAACTGAGACATCTGAATGGAATAAAACTGCATTCACATTACGTAAAAATCGCACTCAATTGTCGTTATTATGACTAATTATTACATCCGCATCTAATTATTATTCGTTTTACACTATCGATGATATCACACCCTGTTTCCTCCTCTATAATACACAGTAGATTCCAAAATGCAGTAGGCGAGTTTCATGTGAGTATAAATTGCCTCAATCAAAATAATTTTTTGTAGCAAACAGTCGAAGTAAATCAGCGGGATTGGTCTGCCCTGTGTTTAAAAGTTACGGATCTTGAGTAAAGTCGTGAACGCCACCAGATTTCAAATTTTTATTTTCAAAGTCTCGAACATGACGCACTTCGCCTTATAGCATTTTGGATGTTTTTTTCGAACCGACTGAAATAGAAATTTGACTTTCAATTGCAATCTTAGTAACAAATGTATACATTACATTTGTTTAAATCATTGCGTTTTTGAGTTGTCGAAAGTACAGAGACAAACAATTAACTTATGATAAATTTGGTTCAAAATTTGATAAAAATCTGCATTTGAAATGCTAAATCAAAGAACAAAATTTGAAATTGAAAATCATCTATTTAGGTCTTTTAAGTTTTTGAAATATCGTGTCCATTTATATTTTGACAGACTCTCAAACTTCGTATTTATTTGACAGATAAACTTTCTCTGAATGAGTTTCCTTCAAAATTTGATAGAAATCGACAAATTTGGTATTATGAAAATCACATTAAATTTCGTCTGTCTAGCTTTAGTCAATTTTGATTTATCGTGTTCGCAGACAGACAGATTGTAATTCCAAAAATATGTTTTCGGAAATTCAACAAAACTTCGAATTCGAATTTTTTGAACTACACAATACTTTCTCTTTGCATTCAAGAAAATAAAAAAAAAATCGCTGAATGCGGGGAGGAAATAATAATAATAATATTCTTCTTATTTACCAATATTCTTAAATTGGTGAATAAATTCAAGACTTGATCTTAGTAGTAAGACCAAATAAGGCAATAAAAGTAATTTTAGGACAATGTAAAATAAGTGAATAATTTGTGTTGTGGTTTAAATTATTCCGTAGGAAACTTAGTTTAAAGTGTTCCTGTTTTATAAAAACTCTTAAATTTAATCTCCTCCTATTGTTGTGAATAAATAAGGCTTAGTTTTTACGAATATAACGACTTCGTCTGAAAATATTCTTATTTAATTATTCCTTTAATAATTTGTTCCAAGCTGGGTTGGTTGCATGATTACGGTAATAATTCACAAGCGTACTTCTTGTATATTCGTTAAATAGACATTTATCCAGCAATTTAAATTTGAAATTAGTTTAAGTAGTAAACCATTTTTCTGTTACTTAGCAGTGTATTCTTAATTAACAATAATGCTGTTTAAGAAAGTTCTTATTATAACGTTACTTTTTTTTAATTTCATGTCTGGTTTTCTTTCAAACAAACAATTAGGCTTTAGTAAATTTTTAAACACTCGCTTAACTAATTTTATATTGATATTTTATTGAAAAACACTTTAATTAGAATCTTTAAAGTAATTTTATTACATTAAAGTGCCTGTTTTCTCTTTCAGTTTTTTGCTCTAGAAAATAGAATATCCTTCTCAATATTTTAATCTAATTCTTTTTATTACGCAGCAAAAAAGAAATTTTCTAATGTAAATATATATAAAAAAAGTTGAATAAACGTGCCGAAGTTTTTAAAATACACTGTTCATTGAAGTTGTCGATATGTTTATCTCAAGCAAGATAAAAATAAGAGCTTTCTTCCTTTCCCCGTTTTTTTTTTTTCGTTTTATTTATTTTTTGAAGTGAATTCTAGTTAATATTCTGGTGTTCTTTGAAAACCGTATTTCACATTAATCTAATTGGACTGATTATTTGCAGCTGCTTTTTATCATTTTTTTTCTCTTGTAGCATTTCTTGGATTTCTGACGTTACCTAAGATTTTAAAAGATAAATTTAGTACGTTTTTATCTAGCAGGGAGGGGGAGGGGATGTACTGAAGTGTTCGTAGTAACTGAAGTTGACAATGGATAGAAAGTAACGAGCTGTCGTATAAATAAGGCATGAAGTATAATACGTATTTTTACGCATCTTAAAGCTGTAAAATGATTAAAAAGAAATAAAAAAAAATCGTCTTCAAATCAGTCATACAAGTGGTTTTGATTGTTGATGCCTAGAATCTTTTCAATTATAAATTACCTTTAAATACAGCAGGTCGTAATATAAGGCTGTTCAGTTGTGAATATTGGTTTTCTGGATACAACACTGAATTGTTACTGACAATGATTTTGAAATTAACCAGTGATGGATTTTGACAGTATGAGGTAACATGCACGAAATTGTTTCGAGGTTCTTCCTGTGTCTCCAGGCAAAAAGCGAGATAATATGAAACCTTTCGATAAAACCAAAATGAAGTAGACGCTTGGTTTTGAAATGGGTAAATAATTTAAATCCTTTAGAAGGATCAGTTAGAGCAATTAAGACCGTCATTAAATCAATTCATACAAACATTGCAAATTATATTCTTCTACTTTTTAGCATGAAAAATTGTGCATAGTTTTTCGATTTTATTTTTATACATTTCTTATTTTACCAATTTTTTTTCTATACATTTTTTTCTGATTTGAATAAATTTTTGATGTATTTAAACACGTTTTCAAACGATGTTTTTCATAGTTTCAGTTACTAGGTATGTCATCACGCATGTTGCCACAATATTAAATGCTTTTTTGTGTGCGCAAATTTTAAAAATAAAATAAGGTAGATAAACTAAGCCTAAAGCATTATGATGCTATGATATTTCAAACTAGAGGTGCAGATATTCTTATAAAATGTTATTTATTATTATGAAATAAATACATGTAAATTCTCTAAGTACGAAAATGCTTGTTTTTTATCTTAAAAATTTCGTGGAAATTTGGTATGATTCATAAAATATGTTGTCTGTTCGACTGAATTTGAATTCTTTTGTTTCTTGTTTAAAATTTGCATTTTTGAAAAGCAAAGTAAACTCTTGAAATTCATTAATCAATTGTGTTTTTAGAACAATCTTGGCTCAGAGTAATTAAGTTGCTTTAAATATTTTTGATTTTTATTTAGCTATACGAATACAAATTCCATATATAACCCCGTGATAACGCTGCTGGATCAGATTATGTTTTCGCAAACATTATTCTATTGGATAGCTCCTCATTTCGTTCGGAACTGAAATGCTTGTATAATACATATAATGTGATCGCTGATTTGGCATTGTTGGTAATATAATCATAATTAGATTGCATTTCAGAATCTATTGGGATTTTTGTAAATACATTTTTTATTTCTCTTTTAATGTATTTATAAAGATGAATGAATATGTATTCATAAATTCGTTTTTCAATTACTGTAATATCTTTCTCATTAATAACTGAAAGTAGACGATTCTATTTTAAATGTTCTTTACAAAAATACTGTATTTTTTTATGCTTATGTGTTTTTTAAAATTTATATTATGAAGTTACAACATCCTTTAAATTGTTTCCTTGGTTTTAATTTGCTTTTGCGCATTTAAAATTTTCTGTCAGTTTTAACCCTTTGCGGTCCACTTATCAGAATTACTGGACATCATATTTTGGTTGAACAGGTCCACTATTCACTGCCACTAAGCATAAAATTTCTATTTTAGTTTACCTAAAACTGATGTTTTATTTATTATTTTCATTTTTCAAATGTATTCAAATTTTCTTTTATCATACTATAAATTAACTTGGACTTGGCTGCCACTCTAATAAAATCAATCAAATTGTTTGTGCAAAAGTTAATTTGATTCAAATATTTACAGCAATTTGCTGAATATCAAAATGGCACTATGGATATATATATATTTTAAAATGTATTTTATCTTAAAGCGAATATTGTTAGAATGTTCTCGCCTTTTATTTATATTCTATGCATAGAACATGCCCGCACGTGTTTCGTCTGCATCTATCCCTCATTCATCGCCTTTCCCTCCAGAAATAATAACAATAAAATAGCTTTATGGAAATTTGGCGACTTTATCTAACCGTTTTGGCGCAATCGGATCTTTTGGCAACCTCCAATCCAGCCGACGAAAATGCGCTGCTATCCCCGTGCAGTCACATCATTGATGTGTCTTGACGGTTGGGGCCGCACTGCCTGTGCTTCGCGAGCCCGAAAAAATTAGAAAAGGAAGTGATAAACTTTTTTCATATTTATCATTTTTTTTCGTACTTCCGAACACAGAGCGCTCTTACTCTACTGCGATAAGAGATTTTTGCCGCTGTTTCTTCCGCCAAAAAATTTCTTTCCTCACTTGGGTATGTGTGTTTATATCAAAACGAGAGATGACGATATTTCCGAAGGGAAATACTGTAAAAAACGGTTTGTTCTTTCGTTAGAATTCACATGGGCGTGCGGGATTCCCTCTTCCTACTACTGTTTTTAGGAAATTCACATGGATATGTGTGTTGTGTACCAGTAGAGTAATAAAGGATGTTGTACCTGTGATGGTGAATGATTTGAACCTGCTTGTATTCTGTGAACTTGTGGATTTTCATTGAATGAGACTTTTGATTTTTTTGTTTTTGAAGCTTTTGGAAGGGTGATCTCGAACTGTCCTGCTGGATTCCAAAAGGGCCATGACAAAGAAGGAGTGGTGAGTACACAGCTGAATTTATTTATTAATTATTTTTTTTTAAATTTCATTACTGATTTGGTTTTGGACCATATTTTCGCAGTATTTATGCTATAATTTATTTATTTTTTTACGAATTTAAGTGGGAATTTTTTTTCATTTTATTTATAAAATTTATAGTAGTAGTAGAGTAGTATTCAGAAAAGATAGGAACTGTAGTACATAGACAGCTATTATTTATGTTTCTTCGGAAGACAAATTTTGCTAACAGTAACTAAACAGTAACGAGTGAGTTTTAAGAGACCTTTTGGATTTTGTTGAATCGCTAAGAAAAAAGAATGATCAATCCAAATACCCCCCCCCCTTTTTTTTGTAAATAAATTTGTTCTTTTAATGTATATCTCAACACGGAGTATAAGAGCCTTAATATACCTATCTCCTTTCATTGGCTACTCTAGACATATTTAACATTTGAATCATTATTGAACAATATTTTCCCAAACTGAAAACATTTACAATATCAAATTGAAAATTTCGGACTTGTACTGCATTTCTTTCTAACGTTGAAAACTCTTGTCTCTTATTTGTGTTTTAGAACGTCATTTTTCACAAATGCTCATCAAAAATTGTTATCAAAACTCAGGCTTATCGAACATTTTGATTAAATATTCACGGAGAACCTGGCACCAGAGCATAATTTTCGTTAAAGGCAAATGCGGCGTTTAGGTAACTAAATCGATGATGATTAAATTGATTGTTTATGAAGTAATTTTAACTCTTAATTAAACAGGAGTTTGGAAGGGATCTGAATGTTTCATTTTTAAGAATTACTAGCATATATTGTAATTTTGATTTTTTTTAGGTTACATAAATTTTTTTTTATTTAGTATTACTTTTGTTTTCATTTCTGCATTAGCCGGTGTAAGATATAATGAAAGCATGGTAGAAAGCATATTCGCTGGGGTTTTTGAATGTTTATACTTGTATTTCAGAATAATGTCCGAACATAAATAAAAACATATCTTAAAATTGAAAATTTATAATCAGTAAATTAATTTATATTATCAAAGCGTTTCTAAGAATTTCTTATGCATTTATGAGAATTCTATACCAATGTATACGAAGATATTCATTCTAAATTGAATTTAAGTCAAATTGAAAAATTTGCAATTTGGCTGAGATTTAGTGTAACGTTTGAAAAATAATTTTGTGAGCTTAATTTTAATCTTATTAATCTTTACAGTCTGTTAAAATTCAAATAACGTCATTTTCATTGGACAGTGCTTTCAAATATTAACATATAATGATCGAATTCTTAGCCACTGTAAATTATGTGAAGTGCTGGTAGGTTCTACATAAGTCCTTCAGAAGAAAACGTAAAATTTTCTGATCGTTGAAGTCAGATCTGCTATAATTTTTTTAATTAGATTGTATGACATCCCAAATAGATAATTAAATCATTTTCTATATTAAATCTTAAATAATTGCTTTCAATTTTTTTGGAAGATAAATATTTTTCGTGATAAATACTGCCATATTTTATTTATAAAGTTTTAATTTATTAAAGTTAATAAATTGTGCTTATTAATTATTTTTACGTCATTTATATCATTTTATTTAGAGAATGGCGCTCTATAATGAACCGTTATTAAAAATAATTCCGAAAATATATTTTGTATAATTTAATTTCGATAAATGAATTTGCTTTTGATTATTTAAATATAGAATTTTATTTAAAAAATGTCCTTTCAAATGTAACGTCCTTAATAAAATGTATAGATGTTTTTTCTTTAACCCTTTCTAGGGCCGTGGAAAGTATGCTTCCCACCAAATTTATCAATCTTTGTATGAAATTATGTAGGTTGGCATAAGTTCTGACACATATTTTTAGAAAGATAGAAACGTAGATGCTTCAGTTCTTTATCTTACACAAAATGATGTGTCTTGGTTTGTTATTTAATCATTAATTAATCAAATTAAATTTATCTAATAAGCTGAATGAATACCTTTTCTTATTCTAGTTTCAAGTCTAAAAATATTTTAACATAATATGACTAGAAAAAAAATGTCCCTTTAAAGGGTTAAACATGATTAAGCAGTATACTGATAATTTAAGTAGAAAATTCATGCATTTCGTCCTACATTAGTAGTTATTAAAATGTGCAGTAAAATTTATTTTCAGCCTTTCAATTAAAAACATGACGTTGAAAATAAATTATGGTTCACGGTTTTCCTGTTGCTAAGAAAAAAAGGAATAAAAAAAATTAACGATTTTATTACATATCCGGAAATGTATGTGGTCAGCAAGTGTAAACGTGATTAGTCGAAGGAGAGAAAATTACATTTGCTTTGGCCTTCAGTCAGAAATGGTGAAGTAATGTTATTTTTATCGTGCTTATTATTTAGTCTTACAAAAAGTTTTTCCATGCTAGCTTTAAACGAAATGGCTTGAGTCAGCTTACTTAATGAAGCCAGCTTATTCCGGATCATTTATGATTATGTTACTGTATACTGAAGGAAAAATTTTTAATTCAATTTACGAAAAAGAAATCAACTAAGTTTGTTTCATTTTGAAAATTTTTATCACATATTTCCGAATTAGGTATGGCAGACGAAATTAAGGTGGCAGTAATTCAGGAAAAGAATCACACAATACAATTTGACAAAGAACAAGGTCAGCACAATATGAAGGGAAAAAATATACACTGACTTTTAGATTCTAAAAACAATAACAGATGCAGACGATAATCTTAAACAACGAAGCACAAATGATTTATAAACTAATAGTTTTATTTGTAACAGTTTTGTCAATGATGCAACGGTGATAAATAGAACTGATACCTATGAAATTCTGTCATTCAAAAATCGTGTCCATTTTTACTAACCAATACTGACTGATGAAATATGTGTTGATTTATGAAACCAATTTCTAAGCATTTATCATAATATGAAAAAGAAAACACACATTAGTACTTAAGTTGTTATATTTTTTTAAAAAAGTACTATCAAATATTAAATTTATACAATCTATTATTATTTGCGTCAAAGAGAATGCTGGGTTCTGATATTTGTCCGGCTTGCAAAATTAATGATAATGTATTCGGCAATGTTTTCTGTTTGCTATTTCATCAAAATATTAAAATTTGCTTCTTTTTCATATTTCTTAAAATCTAAAATAAAATGAACTGGGTAGTTATATTTAATTAGGAATCGGACTATATTCATTATTTGTATTACGTGAAGTCATAATGCAATATCAATGATCAGTTTCTTAAAAAAATATTTCCGGATATATGCGGAAAAATATATGCGGATTAATGTTTTTACACTCGTATTCAGTAACAGAATTTCTTAATTAAAATATAAGCATTTGTTTCAACTATATTTCGTTTAATAACAGTTTATACTATTTCCATTTTTAATAACTTTAGATGAAAATCTACGAATGATTTATTCTAGTTTTATTAAAAAACACATGCCTTTGAGTTCAGACCTCCAGTTAATTTATAGCCTTCCTCATGTTATCAGATGATATTGCAACGTGAAATATTTTCATAATTCTGCTGAACGGAAATCTTTGTCAGATAAGAAAACTACGGAAAAGCGTACTAGCGGAACCATTTTTTTCCTTCCTTTTTTCCGTGTGTCTTCGAGTTATGTGATTTATTGACCAATATCTTCTGTTTCGATGGACGTTTATGAGTCTCGTGTCTCGTACGCTCCTAGGGCACGAAGCCACCACAAAAAAGATTAAATGAATCTCACTTTCCCAATAATAGACATTTTTAGAGCGAGAAATGAGATATTGTGTCCAATTTCCTGGCTAGAGTTGCGACTGCTAACAGCGGAAATACATGCCTGATTCTTGCAGATTTTATTTGCCTGGCGTTTTATTTCTCCGAAATTATCGAAAAAAGAATATTCAGTTTCAATTTAAAAGTAAAGTAACTTTTTAAAAAAAATTATTATTATTATTATTCATGTATTGAAGATGAAAAGCTATGCTATGCTTTCACTTTGAATAACTTCCAGAATTCTAGAATTGATGAATAAACAATAAAAATAAGAATGCTGTGGAAAATTGAACAAATAAATAAAGTAGATAGATAGCAGCCAACATTTTGAATGTTTATTTTTAAAAAATTATTTCATTGCATATGGTACAGAAATTAATGTATAATGAAAAACTCATCATAAGAAATAATTCACATCTTATCAAAATATTTTAAAGCGTGGAAATGGCTTTCTATTTATGATGGAAGGCATTTTTAAACGTAGTAAACGTTTAAAATTTTATATTATTATACTCGAATTATCATAATAACGAAAAGGCAAGATGCATACTCATTTTTGGTTTGTTTAAAAGTGGATTTAATTGGAAAACAATTGCAGTTTCATTTATTTTGAATCGTCTGATTCAGACTACATTTTATTATATGAAAGTTGTCCAAATTGTTAAAAAAAAAGTTGTTACATTACGTACTACATATTATTATTATTACAGCCAGTCACCCCGTTACTACAGAACTAAGCCGTATAAACAGGGATTATTGACTGGCTGTTGCAAAAATAAAATACGTTTTATACTTTACGTACTAAAGCTGTATGAAAAAATTGAATTAACTATCCAACTTTTGCATAAGAAAACAACGGCCAACAAAAGTTCAAAGAAATTTCAGATTGTTGGTGAAAGGCTAGATATTTTATCCATCAATTTTTAATACTTTATACTTTAACATTTTCGGCGTATTGCAATAGTGTGTTAAAATTATCAGTATCCATAATGAATCTTCCTCTAATGTCATTGAGTCTGACACATTCTGTTATATAGTACTGAACTTACTACACTGCTATTGTTAAATTAGAAATGTAATGAAATTATATAATTTTTTTGCTTTTTCATAACTATACTATATTGCTCAAATTTCGTAGAATATCAGTTCATATTACAATTATTTTTATACAAATTTAGAAATAACATAATATTCATTTTTTTAAATTTTGTTATAAATATTAATCTCTAGTTTATTGCGATTATTTACTAATATGAAGAAGTATGTTTCATTAATATTAAATTAGAAATATCATGACATTCGGTGATTTTTTTTTCTTTTGTGTAACAGCATACTATTATTGCTGAAATTTCAAATGGATATCAGTTTATATTACAATCTTTTAATGAGAATTTAGAAATAACATTCTGAATTTATTTTATTTAACTTATATCCCTGCTTAACTGAAATTAATAACCAATATGAAAAAAAATTATATTAATAATTGGATAATTAATATTTGGAGCTATTTTTAATGCTTGTTGTTTTACTATAATTCAGATAATTTAGGGTTGTTTTTTGTTTTTGTGTGTGTGTGTGTTTTTAAGTGGTCTGACACTATATAACATTGTAAGAAGAAAGATTGTATTAGATAATAAATAGGAAATAAAACCGATCATTATCGAACAAGCTGAAAGGCCGTTTTGTTGTAAGACAACAAAGGACACAGTCGAGCACTCGAGAATTCTTGAACAAAGCGTTCTTATAGATGATGTCGAAGTACGGATATAAAACTTGAAACCGTGCTCCCAACTCAATAGCGTTTCGGCAAGATAACCGATTTGATGAATGAAATCCAAAATTAACAAATCCGTTTCATCATCCTTTTTGTGTCGCTTTTGTTCATTGCAGATTAATGTTTATTAAGAACAATACACATTTAAAAATTAATTTTAAAATAATTACTATTACGTAATTCCACAAGAGTTTAGAAAAATTTCCGTGTTAAGATCCAAATATTTGAGAGTTTTTGCAATAACTACTAGTCGCAAATGTTTAAAATTTAGTAGAATTGTATTTTTTTCCAGGAAAAAAAAATATTTAGTAGCATTTTTATTGACTCAATTTGCGGAGTTGGATATCCAAAACAAGGCTTTAAGTTTGCTTCCAATTCCGAATAAGGGGAGGATGGGGGTTAATATAGGTTTGTCCTGTTTAAATAGAAAGTTATCAATCTCAGAAGAGATGTTTAAAATAAAATGATCTAGTTTGGATCTAGTTTAAGATCTAAAAGATAGATTTTTTAAACTAGATCCAAAGATTTAGTTTAAAAAATCTAGTTTGGAAAAATACTGTATTTTTTTTAATCTGAGCGGAATTTCTGGAATTCCTTTTAAATCTGTAGTGATTGAAGAGAAATAATGGTAAAAAAAATATTATCATTGCAATACTTAGATATCGTCGAAACGTACCTAAATTATTCTTTCATCAGTCAAAATTCGAGGACCGAAAAAAAAAATTCTATTCTAAAATGCCGTTGTACAATATCAATTAGTATTATAATGATCAATTTTTTTTTAAAAAAAAAGGGTGAAAATTAAATTTGAAGTTAATATTTCATCTCAATTATCAAGCTAGAATTCTTTTTCCGAATATGTAATACTCAAGAATCTTACTTTTAATGGTTTTAGTGAATCAATCGACACAGTATAAACCTTTTTTGTCCCTCTCCGAATGTAATTATCACCATTTTTTTTTTTTTTTTTTTGAAAATTCGTTATTATTATCATTTGAAATCCTAGAGTAATATTTTTAGAAGTGGATTTTTTCAATGTTTAAATTCTGAACGATAAAAACGCTGAAATTTTTTTTTCGACGATCACTTTGATTTTCAACGTTAAATTTTGCAAGGAAAAAAAAATGTGCAGATATTGGTTTGAAATTTTTACTAGTTATTCCTTTATATATATAATAGCACGCACTTAAAGAATACCAGAAATTTACCTCAAATTGAAAAGAAATTTAAAATATTTTTCCAAATTGATAATTTTTTAAAAATTTGTTAACTATTTTAGTTAATCCATCATTATACTTTTAATGTTCATTATTAGGTATTTTTAATACCTACACCTTTTTATTTAAACACGAAAAACCAGTGTTTAAACGCCCCCTCCCTCTCCCAATATCCTGGAACATATACGGATTAAGAGGCCTCTTTTGGATAGCCAGCTTAACAACATAAGCCAATAAAATTTCTGTTATGTATTCTCTCCTCATTTTGTTATTTTTCTTTGCAGTTCAACTAGTCAAAAAAAGACATTTGTAGTTTATAAGCACCATATAAATTGTCTGACGTTGTTATGCTTTAGGTGCCATGGGCTCTACTTTTACACTCTTCCCACAAAGTTCTACAAGAAAATCGGTTTAATTTCTTTGCTATCCAATTTAGTTGACTATTTCACTGTTTAGTTATCGTTGAATATAATGTTTTATTTTGTTAGTGATCAATCTTATTTTTAGGGCCTTTCATAGCCAATGCTACCCCTCCCCCTCATCTAATCAGCATTCGTAAAGCTCCGTAATGCGATTTAGAACGATTTTCTCTTATACTTTAAAATATGTTAATAATGTTAAGTTTTAAAATAGTTTGGGATTGCCTTGTTTTTAAATTCTTATTATACTGTTCTTTGTTCTGAAGTTCACATGAATAAATACTTTTGATCTTTTTCAAAAACCGATTATATTCGTAATTGTGCAGAAACATTTATTACTTAAAGGATTGGCTCTCTTTATCATGGTCTCCTGCAATACACTAAGAAAGTAGTTCTCTTGATTCTTCCATGCTGTCACCTTTCATCGTAACATTTAGTTTCCTTTTTGTGAATGCCTTACTTGGTGTTTGTTTCCGTATTCATCACTGACAGAACTAGCAAACTGCAGTGACGGAAAAGCAAGGACAAAGAGCTCATGCATTGGCTCCGCGAGCTCCAATACAACAAATCGAAACTTCAAGTCGCCATCAAGTTCTTTTGTCTAGTCAGTCGAGTTGAGTGATTCATCTCCTGCCACCCACACGATGGCTTGAAGTAACGAGTGGGCACTAAACAACTCACGGTTTTCTTTTGTTTACATAGAGGATGATTGACTTCATTTGTTGTGATTCTTTTTTCCCCCAAATTTGCATTTTCTGAGATTAGCTGTCTAATGTGAAATCGCGTTCGTGCTTCTGTGCCGTGGGCCGGTTTTCTTTTTCTCTCTGAATCTGCTTTATACAGCTGCTGATTTTATTTCTTTTTAAAGTTGTTATAAAAGAAAAAAAAAATCAGTATTTTTTTGTATGTGCGTCTATTTATTCTTTCCAGCGATATGATTATTATAATCTGATTTTGTAATTTTTAAAAATTATTTTTTCAAAGTTAGTGAAAAGGAATATGATGTATTTCTTTGGAATAAAGCCATATCTTTCAAATTTTTGCTTTCTGGTATAGGAATATGCGAAGAAAAAGTATTGTAATTGTCAAAAAATTCAAAATCTGTTTTTGACGTGTCCTGCCACTCTTAGATTGACAAACACATTTTTGAACTTATTTTTATCTATTTACTTACGAACTCATTTGAACTGAAGGATGAAATTTGATAATACTAAATTTATAGATTTATATCAAATTCTGAATGGAACAAAGCATTCGGTGGAAGTCTGTCAGTCCGGCTGTCCGAATATAAACCAATAAGACAGCTACAAAACAAAGAAAGTTGAATAGATGAAACAGATTCACAGATTTAACATCTAAAATACAGATATCAAATTCGGAATCAAATCCATCAATGGTTTACCTTCTGCCGTTAGGTACTTTCACAAACATATTAACGTAGTAATTCAAAAACGCGATGAATTTTGGCTGTTCAGACTTAGGTTCTAATAGAATGCTGTGAAACAAATCTTATTAACTATTTCAAAATATCGTTTATAATTATTTGTAGATAAGCATAAAAAGAATTCATTTTTTGTGCCCCCTATATTGAAAATCTCTGTCTATTGTGTAAACTTGAATACTCGTTAGAAAAAAAAATGTATATTAAATTAGATTTCTATATAATGAATAAAAATTTTCACATAAAACTTATGTATGCATATTGTTGAAAAAAACCACCCATGTATTTTGTTCATTAAGAAAATTAATTATATCATTACAATTGAAGTTATTTTGAAATGACTCCGGTAAAATATTATTTTCAAAACGGCATTTTTTTTTTTTTTTTTTTAGCGAATACTGCTTTGTTTATTTTTATTTATTTATTTAAGAATGAATATTGTAACATTTTTACACAGTTTAAAGAATAAGTTTATTTGAACATTTAAGTCTTTCATTAAATCTTCTGAAAAAAGTTCTTTTTTAATTTCAATAGTTCTTTCTTTTCAAAAGTTAAAGTTCTTTCAGTTCAATAGTTCTTTTAATTCAAAAAGTTCTTTTTTTAATTTAAGTCTTCAATAATTAACTATGCATATTTTTTTTAATTTAAAAAAATGATAAAAATTTGCCATTTATATTTCTGTGTTTCGAAATTTATATATATCGAATTTTTTTTCCTGGAATCTCCAAGTTAGATGTATAGAGATTCGACTGTCATTCATATAATACCTAAGCTTCTTTCTTTTCTTTTTATTTTGTCATCAATTTGAGGATTAGTTAACAAAGAGCCAACACTCTTTTTCTTTCTTATGTAAGAACCTTGAACTGTGCCGAAGTGACTCGGGCAGGATACTGATCTCTCCCCTCTCGGTTCAAAACCTTTTTCGCGCCCTTTTGATGGTTGTTTACCTTTAGCTAACGGAAGTCGTCGTACCAGTGTCAAGTTGCCTTTTCAATTTCTCATAAAAAAATAAAGAAAAGGTTACTTGTCTCATTGTGTTTGCTTCAGGAAAAGCTAGTGCTATTAAAGGGGCGTGTTCGTTTTCTCACAGGAAGGATTCATTTTAACTATTTTTTTTATTGTTATTTCCTGAAAGGGGAGGGGGAATGGAGGTCCACTATGAAGGTTGCGACAGGTGTCTTTTTCGCGCGAAAGTGGAAAAGTGGGGGATCATTTCCGGAGTGTGCGCCACTTTTTTTGCTAAGTAATAAAGAATGCTTACGACTTTCTTACGAGTTTACAACTTGTCGTACCGGAAATGATGAATTCACCTTGCTGTGTGGCAGCTCCATTCATGTCGTTTGTCGACAGTGAATTTTCATTCAGATGTGAAATTATTTTTTTAATAGTAAATGAATTTTGTAACAAATGAATATTTTTCTGTCGTTCTTTTTTGTATCATTAAATAAATCACTTTAGTTGCTGAGCTGTTTTTCTCCATTTCTATATTGTGTGGAAATTCGTAAAATAAGCGAGTTCAGAATTAGAATGATATATTGGAATTTAAGCCCAACAATGGAAGAGTGCACATTCTTATGAAACAGACTTATTTAAACCCGTGGAGCTTTATTATCTTTTCAACAGTTCACGAATCATCATCGGAATTGTCGTTGCTTATCAAAACGATCAGACCATTAAATGCGATTTCAAAATTTATCGCTAGTTAATGAAAATAATGTTCTCATGTATTGCATCTAATATTTTAAAACAAACAACCAAAACAAAACTTTTAAAAATGCTTTCCTCGAAATAAAAATACTAATTCCCATTTATTTTATTTTTTTTCACTGAAAAATCATTTAATAATTAAGTAAAAAAGTACAGTTTAATTTAGTTAGGGCGGATAATAAGTTTCAATATTGTATTGATTAACCGTGATGGATATTACTAGCATATTTGCATATATACATATTTTCGCGCCTTATTGAAAGGGAGATTTTTTTCTATAATTTTGAAACTCGAATAATTTTTTTACGATTTAAATGTTAAAATTATTTTATTATGGCTCCTTCCAAGTTAAACATTGTTAATTCTCAATAATTTTTTTTTCTTTGTCAAAATGATTGTTCGATATTTATTCAAAATAATGTAATTTAGTTTAATTTAACTCTTTGATTACAATTTTTTTAAACCTTTTTCTCTTAATTTCCTAAATTAATGAAAATAATACGTTCATTTCAAATTTGTTCGATTTTCTTTTCTCTACAAATGATATTTAAGCCAGAAGCTGGAACATGATGATCACATAAACTTCCAAAATACTACTTTTATTATACACTATTCAAACTGATTTTAAAAGATTGGTGACATGTTTCATGACATCATGACATGTTTCAAGTTAAACATGTCATGATTTTAAATATGGGGAAATTTCCATAGTGAAATATTTAGAAAATTTCTAATCATTTGCTTCATTATCATACCATAATGAAAGTCAATTGTGAAAGAAAAATTACTTCTATTCAATTTAATTTAGAAAAAAAAAAAGTGGAATCCACTACTGAACGATTTGCTTATCTTTTTTTTTTCTCTGCCCTGGGAACCAATCAAAAATGAGAATGAGAAATTTCCAAAATTTTGGCTGGTTCTCACCGCCCAGATAGGTACAGAAATGGTGTGCGGTTCGCTGCATCCTACCGACAACGATATATTTCTTCTATAGGGGGGCTTGTACCTTGGCCGGTGATGGCACCGGTCTTAACACATTAACTACCGCATTTTTCACCTGTGCGTTACAGATAAGATGTAATTGTACCAAACCATCTATCTTATTAGATAACCCCTTCTGTACTACATAGTTAAGAGGTAGCAAAGAAGGGGCCATCTAATTAAATAGTTGGCCCGAATATCAGGCGTATTTCGTGGCAGCGAATGTATTAAAACTCAACCATAGCTCCCACCAATGCTGCCGCGTTATTCTTTTCATTCAGTTCTCCGAATGCCTTAGAGTGGGACAGAATAACCTTTCGTCGTTGCCTTTTCTTTCTTTTCTTTTCTTTTCTTTTTTTTTTTTTAACAATCTGAATATCAACCCATTGACTTACCAGCATTTTTTTTTAGATATGGAATCATTTTCTGAATAAGCTACTAGGTTTTGAAGTTACCCGCGATGAGATTACATCTGTATTCTTACGAAACTGAGCATTAAGACCCCCATTAATCTCACTTCTAAGAATATGCATGCAAACCAAGTTACCTGATTACTCACTTATCAAAAAGTTTTTGCTTTACACGTTCCTAGAAGGAGATTCGTATCCTTATTTAAAATGAGTAAGCTACACAATCACCACCGGATAAAAAGTATTCATATGCTTCTGACTCCCATGACTTAAAAGATTTACGCATTTTTTTTTTTTTCGCTATCATTTTGATTATTTTATTTCCTTTTCTCTTCCGTCGAGAAAAGTGAATGCAAGCCGGCCATTGTTCCGTCCAAGGCGCATAAAAGAATCAATTTAAGCTGAGCCAGTTTCCGATGGCGTGCGTGACCCGCTATTTGAATTGCTAATGGTGTGGTCATATTCGTTGGTTCACCATTGTTGGTTTAAAATGGAGGCTAGCCATTCACTGAAGGCACTTGGCAACTGCCCTTGAACCATGAAAATCGTGAAATCCATTTTGTTTAAGTGGTGGAGTAATTTCGTGCTTACAGGTAAATGCTGGATTGTGAAATTGGTATTTGATGCCTTAAATTAGATTATTTGGATGAGGTTCAATATCAGCTGCTCAGTGAGTGTAATGCTGTTATGAAATGAATAATTAATTTATGCAATCTATGTACATAAAACGCTAACGCACCTTGCACAGAAATCGCTCTTATTACTTTTTGTTGAATTTCAACTGTGAAATGTGAACAAATATCTATACGAACATTTGAGACTGCTTCATTGAATGTTTTTACTGCTGTGCTTGATTCAATGTTCCGCAAATGAACGGAGCTGCAAAATGTTATTAAATGCTTTGGAGAGAACAAGCATTCCATTCAATCAAAGAAAACAAAATGTAAAAGAAATAGGTGTCAAACAGAATGTTTAATAAGAAGTAAAATAGAGCTTTGCCGTCATCAGATAGATAATCACTATGAATATAATCATTTAAAAAGTCAGTTATCTGGGCGAATAAGTTGGCCGCCAAAATTGGCTTGTTTTGTATATAAATGATGACGGAAAAATTGGACATTTTTTTTTACCAAAACTTCAGAACATAACAGATTTTTCAGATTTATTTTTGTAAGCCATAAATAGTTCGTAAAAAAGAATTATTTTTTTTAAAAAAAAATCCGATTTTTAATACAAAGGTCTTATAAAAAAGGGTTTGAAAGTTGATTTTGTACATACAGCATGTAATGAAAAAAATTAAATAAGATACATTATTGTAGGGAATGATTAAATTGTGATTTTTGTTCAGATTTCATGTTTATGTTTTAAAAGTACTGTATGGTATTTCAATCCATTTTTAACTACTAAAAGCTTGAAAAGAAATTAATTCCTGCAAATATTCTTGCATTTTTTTCCAATTAACATTCTATTCATGTTTCACATTCAGTTTAAAGCCTTGAACTCTTTTTATTGGAATCGCTATCACATGTGTGATGAATTATTTTTAACTAAACACAATTTTTTATTTTTGAATTCCACGTAGTATTTTTTTTTTTAATTCACTCATATCTTGTAATTTTTAATCCTTTCTGTCAAAGGTAAATTAATGGATTCGCTGAATTGGAATAATTTATCGGAAAAGAATATCATTTCATTTTAGAAACTTTGTGTAACTGCGCTGTTAAATTAAAGCCACGGTAACTTCATTTTTTTTTTTTTTTTTGAAATTGACTTTAATTGAAGAAATATGGCATGGTTGTGCTGTTGACTTCGGCTGTTTTCAAATGTAAGTAAAGTTACTAGTAATTTATCTTGACCTTAAGAAATTGTCCAAATTCTGGAGCCCGCTTTCGTAGATAATTGATATCTCACATTTAAAACTTGCTCTTCAACGTCACTGGTTTCAATTTGTTTTCCGTGAATGAGATATATTGATTACTTTGTTGTCATAGTATTTAACTCATTTCATTTTTTTGCTGAATCTTTATTTTGTCCAGTTTGAGGTGGCCATTAATTTTTTCGTTCCACTACCACGTAAATTGTTTTTGAAATATAGTTTGTAGAAGAAATTTTGCGCAGATTTCAAAGTTATGTCTGATGAAAACTATGAGATATAAAGAAAAGAAAAAATGTCTTTAATTGCTTACACTAGAATTGCTATAGTAAATCTCAATATAAAATCCTTTGATGGAGTTTAGTTTGTTCAAGCAGCTCTCATTTTCACACTATGGCTTTTCTAACATTTCGATAGTTCTAGATTGTAAAGCAGCTATGGTACTCTGCAAATTACAGGCATTTGATGCACTCAATCTTTCCGTAACATTACATGAAATGAAAATCTAAGGAACTTAATTTTGAAAAGCATACGATAAAATTATTTAATGATTTTTTCTTATTAAATCGTCATCGGGTCGTACTTAGCGTCATCTATCGGAATAATATTCTGAAATAAAACTTGATCAACCATGTTAGTAGTATGTAATATGAAAAAAATACAATTATTTCTATTTGTTATCGATTTCTAGTTGAATAATCTAGTAACGTGTACAAAAATTCTCCAACACCTTTTATTTACAGTTTAAATAAGTAATTATCGTTTACTGTCAGCTTCTACGTAACACGGAACAAAATTTTCAGGTTCCTCGTAAAGACCTACCATTCTATGCTTTACTGAGCATTTCTTTTCATATTCCATACTAGTAATAAATCCACATATCTCTCGCAGAAAAACACACTACTGTAATCTAGAGGAGCTGACAAGTGTCCAGTATCATGACCTATAAAAGAGCCCTCATCCATTTTTCATTAATTCTTCCGCACGTCAAACTTGTCTCCCATTCCCAAAGTGTCTGCTTTCACCAATCCCAAATCCTCTAACGTCCTTTTCCAATCCTTTGATTAATCATCCACTTCTCGAAGAAACATGGAAACCCGTAAATCACACACTCCCCGTCGAGAAAAAGCGTTAAATAATACACTTCTTCTGATCCCTCCCCGTTGCCACACTTTTTACCAGAGGAACGCTGAATAAATGAAATATTTATGTCCAGGGTGTGTATGTATCTCGAATTTCTGCGAATGGAATGGCTGTGATGTGTAGCGAATGATACTCGGTTGCGGCAGCTGTTGACTTCTTCTATGTCCGTGTGATATGGTTCCTCTCTATAAACTAGTAGGATGATGCCAGAATGCCCGGTTCGGTTACTGCAAGGTATTAATGATGGTATTTTTCTTTCTTTCTTTTTTATGTTCTGGGTTATTATGGTGTGATTATTTATGTGTCAGTTTATTTATTTATTTTTTTCTGAATCGAATCGGCTCCTTCCTGTCATTGAAGGGACATAAAAAAAAATTACCGTCAGAAAAATTTGAGTTTTTTTTTGGATGCGTGACGTGTTTTGTAGCTAGTATGCGTTAATTCATAGGTTCCCAAAGTGGTCCAGGTGGACCCCCTGGGGTCCATAGGAGACCACACGGGGGTCCACGTAGATGTGAAAAGAAAACAGGGGTTCACAAGTTGTAAGTGTTTGTAATAATAAATGTTTATAATTTTGTATAACCACAAGTATCTTAATAAATAGGACACAAGAAAATGTGCTACTTTTCTTCTTCTTCTTAACACCCCCAATTTAGGGTGATATTTTTTAGGAATTTTGGGAATACAGTAGAAATGTAGCAGCAGGGGGTCTACCGAAAATAGTAAAACTTTAAAAGTGGTCCACGAGAAAAAAAAGTGGGAACCTCTGCGTTAATTAAATAAATATTTTCTTCTAAAACTGTAGGAGGCATTTTTTTTTTTAATTTTGAATTTTTAAATGTATGTGTATATCACAGTGTGCATCCCATTGGTATATTGGTTGGTATAGCATTTTTACGCTATACCAACCCTAGATTTCAAGACTCCCCCGCTCCATTTCCTCTTTTATTCCTTGCTGCAAAATAATGGTGTAGAGTGGAAATTTTATATAATACTTTGATTAAAGAATAATTTTATAGTGTTTATTATAATTTTAATTTTATATAACAATTTGATTTGGATAATGTGTTAAAAATATTGGATTGCCATTCTTTAGTTGTAATGGATTATAAATTACATTTGCTGATTTATGTAAAAATTATTACAATCATTTTTTAATTGAATAAATAAATTTTAAATAGTATTGCCGTGTCAATTTCATAAAAATTGTCATACTTTGAATCAGAATATGCTCTTCTATAATTTATCAACTGTTCTGCATGATGAAATAACTATAAAATAATTACATTCTTCTGAATTCCTTAAATAAGTTTATGAATTTTCAAAACACTAATCAAAATGGAAGTAACTTTCTCATATAAATAATATGTCTTCATCAGATTTTATTGAAAAATTATAGAATATATACATCTTATGTTAGAATATAATACGTTTCATGGTAAGCATTCTCATTAAATAAAATATGCTCACATTCTATTGATAACAATCATAAAATAAAGGGAATAATAACATAACTTAACCTACAAGTTCAATTAAATTCAATACACCGCCAAATTCTTTTACATGTGTTCATCTGGGAGGAAGATAAATGATTTTATTGGAAATGTTTGTTTAATATTTCATTGGATAATTTTTGGAACTTCAGGCGTTTATCGCCATTCAATAATTGTTAATTTATTTACTTTTGTAAAATTTAAAAGAAAAAAGAAAAGATTTTTTTCCTATTAATGTAAGCGTAATTAAATTGTAAGGACATAATACAAAATGAAGTTGTTTAATGTCAATGAATTGAAAATTTTAGAATTCGTGAATTATTCTTGTTAGAAAATAATATATTGAATACCTGCATTAAACCGGCATAATCTGACAAATTAACCGACTTGTCTCTGAAATCTTAAATCGCATAGTGGGATTACTGCATGGGAATAACCGTGATATTAGATTACATCAAATTTTGTTGTATATGCAGTGAATCAGCGCTTATAATGTTTCCCCTTAAAAAGGTGGCAGGGGATTGCTGCTTGGAAATGTGAAAAACGGTAAAAGGGGAAGAATGAGTTTTTAGATTGAGTCATTCATATGCTATAAAATGTTATTAAAAGTATTATAATCCATCAACTCTGATCCTAACAATGTAAATTTAACTTTAGTATAGAAACATAATCGTAGCCCATCAAAAGAGTTTTGAATTCTTTTTTTCACCCGTAATAGCATTTCAGAATTACATCTTGTTATTAGATATAAAATAATGATCGATGCACATATTTTTTTAAAAAAGATACTATTTGAAATTGCATTCTTCCTATTTTACTGCAGTTAACCAAGTTGCTACTGTACAGGATTATATGCACTTTTCACAGAGGCGGAAAAAAAAAATACAATTAATATTTACCATCAAACAATTTTTCGATTTCCAAATAACTACATATTTGCCAGGCTATCGAGCAAAAGGCCTTTTGCGAAAACTAGAAAATAAACAAAAACCTGTTTCGATGCTGTCATGATCGCGAATATGATTAATTACAACCAACTACGTTCGATGCTCCGATAAATTGTCTCGACTCCCTAGCGCCAGACGCCTGTTTTCGTCCTTTTTTTCGGTGACATCTGAAAGCGCAACACAAACGAATAATTCCGCTTTGCTTTCAAATTAGCTGAATGGACAGTGGGAAGTGGTCACTTAGGCAAGATTCTAATGAATGATTTGAAAGCATTTGCGTTCATTGAAAATTACAAGTCGTGTGGTCAGTTAGATATCTTAAAACAAACCAGGTTGTATACTCTTCCATTTATAGATATAAGTAAAATAATAAATTAAACTCTCCAAAAATTTGTAAGAAGGCCTAATGCTTTGTTCTTAATGTGTAGACTGAATAAATTTGTGTACTTTTTTTTTGCCATTCATTAATTAATTAAAAATACACTTCTTAACATTCATTAATTGTTCTCAGGGACAGGACATTTTTAATTTTGATTAAACTGTACCCCACTACTCCCAAATATAAATAATTTTATGTCAGATAGAAAAAAAAAATGTTTGAAATTAAGAATTTATTCGTAACTGTTCAGCATATTTTCAATTTTTTAAGAAAATTATTTGTATCGATATTTCAGATTTGTGGCAGCAGCTAATTTCACGTAAATTCACATTAAAATGCTTTGTTGGTTACTGGATCGCGGGGTATCTTAGTTGTGTTTAATTTCGACTAAATTTCTTATGCTTAACTTGATGTTCATAATTCCTTCAATAAGGAATTTTTAAACATAAAAGTATAACAGGCATTAAAGCCATGCTACTTTATTAGCCTTACTATTTTTCTGTTTATTGTATACATGAATTTACCTAATGGTCATCATAGTCCAAGGAGATTAGTATGATCTATCATTAAATGTCTGGGTAATCTGTTTCAAATTGCTTGTT
Source organism: Argiope bruennichi (assembly GCF_947563725.1). Classification (NCBI taxonomy): domain Eukaryota; kingdom Metazoa; phylum Arthropoda; class Arachnida; order Araneae; family Araneidae; genus Argiope; species Argiope bruennichi. The sequence goes on from NC_079159.1 coordinate 14,199,989, forward strand.
GTCTTTGACGATAATGTACATTCATCTTCTGATTCCTCATGTAAACTGGGTAGATAATTAACAGAATGTTTCTTTTTTCTCTTTCAACGTTTGAAGAAAATCACGCGATTCTTTGAGTAAACAGTAAAAACGATTTGAATCTCATTGCAGCATTGAAATATATTGTTTAAAATGATGGAAAAATAAACTTTTCAAAACTTTTCTGATATTTAAGAAAAATAAAGAAATCAAAATTGCAAGGCAATAAATAATACTTTAGGATGTCACTGCAGAAAAGTGCCTTTGCAGCCATTTTTAGTTAACTAAAATTTCAAAAAGAAAATCGCTCTGAGCAGTACATTTCCACTAAAAAATTTACATGTGCTAAACTTGACAGGAAAGGATAGAAAAATCTGGCCTGTAGAGCACCAACGTACACTTTCTCCTATATTATTAGTAGAGATAAATAGATATTGCCACGTATTTTTTCCGCCATATACTTTTAAATTTTTGTATAACTCATTCTCTGCATTCTATAGACAAAAAAGTTACATTGTGCAAGGAAAAGCATGGGTTGAATCATATTTAATTTTGTAATCACACATTAGTTAAAAAATTATGACGGTGAATTGAAAAACAAGAAATCTAACGCAGCTAATAAATTAATACCTAATTTATAAACTTCTGGAAAGCTGCCAAATTTCTCTTATCAATAAATTACTCATTTCCAAATTTGATTAATTTGCTCTTACATATTCCCCCTCCCCCAATTTTTTTTCTATATTATGTGCTTAAACTAATCTCTTTGATTACATCAAATTAGAAAAATAAATGACTGATTAAAAACAAGAAAAGTAATATGAAATGGCATTGGATTAATTGCATGCTTTTTGGGTCGTTTTATCGTGTGATGTTAGTATCATCTGAAAGAAAAGAAAAAATAAATTGTCATACTTGATTCATCCGAGCTACGATTTATTTATAGAATCTGGTAAAATCGTACAAACCGTCTAGCCTTGCTTTAGACTCTCCCTCACTCTACACGAAGCGTTTTTATTACTCCCTAAGGAATATTGTTGTGACTGATAGAGATATTATCATGTCTGTAACCATAGCAACTTGCAGCTGGTATGTAACTAAAAGGGAAATCTGCTTAATGGGCAAATATGTGCGGTCGTAGCTCTTAACAATTTGCATTAGTTATTTCGATTGCTTTTAAATTCATTGACTCGCTTGTTTAGATAAAAAGCATGCATCGGTGCATTGAGTAACGTAGCATAATTTTTATAATGCATAATTTTTATTAGAATACTGCAATTAATTAAAATTTACTACAATACTGCAATTAATTAAAATTTACTACAATACTGCAATTAATTAGAATTTACTACAATACTGCAATTAATTAAAATTTACTACAATACTGCAATTAATTAGAATTTACTACAATACTGCAATTAATTAAAATTTACTACAATACTGCAATTAATTAGAATTTACTACAATACTGCAATTAATTAAAATTTACTACAATACTGCAATTAATTAGAATTTAGCACAGATAATACAGCAATTTTTATAAATTTAGAATTTAGCGCCGAGAATTTACTGTTGTAGCAGTTGCATTCCTCTTATCTTCTCCTTTGGATACTAGATGGCGATGCCTGATTAGACCATCCCATATGTCATCCCATAGTGCATTGCGATTGTAATTAGAATGAGATGTGACGCTGAACTGTGAAGCCGCGCTCGTGAATGTCTTGTCTTTGCGTTTGTGCTTGTTTAGTGTGTGAATGTGATTATTAAAAGAAGAAATGTCCCTAAAAACATTCGTCCTGTTGCTTCCTGCATGGATCATAATAATCGACATACCACCACACTGTAGAATAGCATCGTCTCGTGTGTTGAGTAGCCAGTCGCGTAGTTGTGAGCCGGCATTTCGATACAGACAGTGAAGAATTGCGGGCGTTTGGAGAGACTGTAGTGTAGTAGCTATGTAGATTGTTAATTCTAATTGCAATAAATTCTAATTAATTGCTAATTCAAATTGCAGTATTCTAATTGCTAATTCTAACTGCAGTATTCTCTGTGCTAAATTCTAAACTTTTAAAAAGTGTTGAATTTTAAAATTATTACTTTCAGTTTTAGATTTGGCAGTTTTATCGATTGAATTGTTTCTTGCGTGAATTAAATATTAGTTGATATTTTGTTTTCCTATTTATTTTTCTTTCCTATATAGAAGAGTACAAATGTTGAGTATTTTTATCGTCAAATTATTCGAATTCGAGATTTTAACGAATCCCCATGTTTTAGACCACCCTGAATTAGAAAAACACGTTTTATAGAATGTGTATATCTGTCTGTGAACATGGTGACTCAGGAAAGGCTTTGTTGTGAATGGATAAAATTTGATATTTGATCTCTTTTCTAAATTTGTAGACTTCAAAATTCTATTTATCTATCAAGTATTGAATTAAACCCATTCAGAGAAAGTCCTGTTTTCCGAATATAATTTAACATGATAACTACAAAACGAAGAGAGGTAGATGGATAAGATTTTGCTCACAGATTTAAGATATTGATCAAATTTGGAACAACATCGATCAAGGGGTCGACCGTCTGTCGGTCTTTTCTTCCAAATGTGGTAATTCAAAAACGCACTGACTTAAATTATGAAATTTGGTATGTGATTTTGTAATTACAATTGTTGTTTTGGATCAAAATTATGGTTTTATTAAATTCCAAATTGCATATCGAGTAATGTATATTCAAAAAGCAGTCAGAGATATATTGAAGTTTCAAGAAGCATCCAAAATAAATACTCGATTTTCTGGTATTTGTGTGGTACTCTTAATAAGCGCCTTCATAACTAATCACTAATGGCATAGGATTAATAATACACATGCACTTTTATTAGAAAGTATACTGGTAAATTTAAGGGCACTAAATTTTTACTCTCTACAAAAAATTTAATTTTGAATTATGAGTACTTTCCTGAAAGAAAAACATAATATAACGTTAAATGTCATGCGCAGTAGCAATTTTTGTTTTACTCTCATATCACATAAATTGATATCATTGTCAATGTTGCTGGCAGAGTTCAGAAATTAGAAAATTTTTCCATCATCAAGATTTTGTTGTGTTGTATATATCTGAATGGGATGGGGACTTTTTATGCAGTTTTGAATGCTGCTATTTCGTGTGAGCGTTAGACAAATCATTTCACCTGTTTTGTAGATTTTCAGAATGAAGTATCGCCTCACGCTTAAAATAAATATATTTTCTTCTCTTAGAATTTTCTAAACTGTTGCCAAATAATAAATGTTATTATTATTGTAATATTTCAGCTCATATTCAGTTGCGGTAATATTCTACTATGTATCTCTGCAAATTTCTTTCCTTTTGTTTTCCCCTTTTTTTCTTTCCTTTTTTTTTTTTTTTTTTTTCATCTTACGCATATTGAAAATATTTGTTCGATTGTTATGTTAATGTGGTTTGAGTTATTTCTGACTTTTGATATGTTTTTAAAACAGTATTATTAAATTAATTTTATGTATTTATAGTTAAATAATTTATATCTTATAAAGTTTACTCTCTCACTGTGAGTTTGAGATTATTAGAAAAAAAAATGCTGTTAAAAGATGATATAATTACACCATAAAATGTATGTTTTGAAAAAAATTTAAAAGAAAAAAAAAGCTTGTCAGCCTTTTTCCATTTTTATATCTTTCTTTCTCCATTTATAAACCTTTAAAAAAATCCTTTCTTGCTTTAAGCAATTTTTTATCTTTTAACTATGCTTCTCAGTCATTAGTTTTTTCCTATGTGTATTACAGAATTAATAACAATCTCAAATTTTATCTGAATTGCGTCTTTTTTCTGTGATTATCTTTTCTCAGAGACTTATTAAATGACAGTTTCGACAAGACTAATCATTCCCTTCCTCTCTGGGCCATAACTAACCTTGTCACCCTTGCAGTTGTCATCTTGATATCAAGTAAATAAGAAAAACAAGAAAGAAAAGGTGATTATATCAGCATTACCATAACGGCCCAGTTCAGGCGCAGCGATTATGATCCATGGCTGCTACGCAGGTCATTTACCCTCTGTTAACGATACATGAAGTAATAAGGCTCGCGAAAGGCCCATTTGGGCGCTAATAGCATCCACGGTTGCCTTCTTAACAAAGTTACGTTACCCTTTGGGCTTCTTAAAATCAGGATACGCTTTGATCAAAAATGAAAAATGGCGCATCTCTTTTTGTTTGAAGATGAAAGGAAAATGCGTGATTCTTTGAAGGTTTATCTGTTCAAAAGAATACATAGCACTGGACTTTAAGGAAACAATACCTCAATGGGGTAAGTTATTAATAATTATAGATGGGTGTGTAATTATTCATGATAAATGCTCTTTAGGGTTAGTTTGTCAGAGATACGTGATTGTAAATGTTATTTCCTAATGAGCTTTGGTGGATCACCATTTATATAACTTTCTGAACAGTTATTAATTTTTTTTTTATTGTATGTTCACCCCTGTTATTCAAGGTCACTGGGAGTTTCATTCCATTAACTCGTTATTAGCACTCAAACCAGTATCCGCTTTCTGATTTCATTTGTGAATTGTGGAATATTAGGATTTAGTCATTTGTCTTATTTTCGAATGTTGTATAAGAGATGCACGATTTAATTTATAACTTCAGTTTGCATAATGTTAAATTCATAACACTTTTTGAGCCTCTATGATAATACTGATTTTATTAATAAAAAATTTAATATTGTGAATATATCTTGAATGAAATTTCTTTATATCGTGCTGCTAATTAATAACTTGATATCGTTATCACAACATTTTCTCTCGGCAAGATTGGAGATCAACAGATTCAGCTGTAAATTTTATAAACAATATTTTCAGCACAATATGTGGGAAGTTGTCCACTAAAATTTTTATGCTGTCCTTTTTGTATTATAATAACTATATCTACAACAATAATAGTAAAAATAGTAAAACCAATATAAATGTATTTTTTCATATTGTTCTAAAGGAAGGTTTATCTACAATTTTTAAAGAATATTTCCACCATAATAAGAACGAAAGATGTACTCAGAAAAATGCTAAACTGCTCTTTGTCAGTCACGATAACAGTATTTTCAGAAATAAAATTTCTGCTATTAATAAACATGAATGTAAATGTGCGCGTATGTGTGTGTTGGCGCTGTACAAGCCAGACCGTTTTATCTGCAGCTACCAAATTTGGCGAATATATATATATATTAGTGGGACAAAATTTACGCCTTGGAGCGATTTTTTTTTTTTTTTTTGAAATTTTGACTAGAATTTTAATTAAAAATTGAGCCAAATTTGGACGTTTTTCCGGAATAATTTGCAAAAATACTATTACACAAAAAAAAATTTACGCTGTTTCAAAATGTAAAAAATTATCTTTTTAATGCTTCCTATTTAATAGGCTTGCAAATTTACCTTGCATTTTGGCAATTTTTTTAAAAATATTTTTTTTGTTTAATTTCCAACAATAGATTACATTATTGAACAGAATACAAGCCATTTTTTACTATTTCATCAAGTACTTTACTGCGCGATTTTTTTTTATTGTTGATAGCTAAAAAAAAAGAAGGATTCTGTTTTGTATCCTAGTAGTTTACAAAACGAATAGAAAATTAGTTACAATTAGAAAATTTACAAGACAGATAAATGACATTTATGTTTCTGACAGCGCCATGATGTCATGGGACTTGACTGCATAAGAAGAGATCCTGTACACAATAATATAACTTTTGTAAAACATTTAAAATAGCATGGCTTATTGTCTGGCAGTTTGACTAAATGATATATCTAAACGATTTAACCGAAATTAAATATAACCAAACCAGCTGGTCACCAAAAGCGACTAATCTATACTTATAATAAAGCTAAATGTGCATGTGTGTGTATTGGCCCTCTACAGGACAGACCGTTTGATCTACAGCTATCAAACTCGGCGCATGTATAACTTGGAGATCAGGAATGTGCACCCTTTTGCAAATTTGTGCAATGTGCAAATTTTTTTTATTAGAATTTTAATTAATAACAAATAAAGCTAGTGCATACTCATATTTCCCTGCTGGAATGTTAACTGCGTCTCTTAAATAATATTTACACCACAGTGTTTGAGAAATTGTGCTGAGAAAAATGCTAAGCACCTTTTACGTTTTCTGTCAGCCACCGTGCTTCATAGTGACCGTACTTTCACCAATAATATGGGGCCGCGGTGACCTGGTGGTAAGGTCTCGGCTTCGGAACTGGTGGGTTCCAGGTTCGTGACCCGATTCCACCGAAGAACCGTCGTGTAAGGGGGTCTGTTGCACGTTAAATTCGTTATGACCAAATGTCCTCCCGCTGGAGTGGTGTGGTGTGGAGAGGGGGGTGCCAGTTCAGGTGTCGTCCTCGTCATCTGACCGCGGTTCCAAATTACGAGGTCCTTCCCAAAATAGCCCTAGTGTTGCTTCAAACGGGACGTCAATATAACCAAACCAAACCAATCACCAATAATATAGCAAATAAAGTTACAAGAACTATGTCTCTTGATATTTACTAAGTGGGAAAAAAAAGACGTTTACGTCTTTTACCATTGATTAATTCTTCCATTCACTTACTTTTTTTGCTTTTAAGTGACACCTCTCTGGCGTAATGAAGAACCTCGGCGACGACATTTCGGGGATGGGAATTGGAAGAGAGGGGGATAAACCCACGTCAATTAGGATTTCTTTTCAACTAAATTGTCACTGAAAAGTCATGTCCCTCCGCTGGTGCTAGCAACCTCTCTTAAGTGTCGTTTGGACCCCATCCAAATGGCTTTTCCACGACCTGACAAAATTGCTCTTCTGTGGATGTTTATTTTCGTTTTTAAAGTTTTGTAAACAGAAAATTTCTGCTGAAGATGGGAGGGTGTATCTCTTTTTTTCTTCTCTGTGGAATGATGTTTCAGTTTGTAGTAGTGTGACGAAGAGGGGGGGGGGGATAGTAGAATTTTTATTGAGTGGGTTATATTATAGGTTTACTTTTTGGGTAAACGGTCATTTGTGCCCAAGGCATAATTTTTTTTCCTTTTAAAAGTTGAAATATTATTTTTGTTGGGAAGAGCCGTTGATTTTTAGTAATAGTGAAATTTTAAGTTTTCTTTTCCCCTTCTGAAAATCTGGAACTGCCAACATTATTTGGCCATTATTTTTATTTATTTTTATTCTTTTGCTCGGAAAGTTTTTAGTGCTTTTAGTGGACTTTTCATGGAACTCGTACTAAAAATGGGAATATGTTCTGACTGCCAAAAGAAAGTAAAGAAAAATGTTGCTCTATTTAGAAAAAAGTCAGTGCGGTACAACGGAAGGCGGGGGAGGGAGGGGGAGTCAAAGATTTTTCTTTCTAAAACTAACATTTATAGAGAGATATAAATACTGTCCTAACCTTCCGTCATTAATTTATGCATTAATAACATTTCTTTCAAAGTGGTACTCCTTAGATTGTGGTTCAGGTCTTCAAGTGAAGTTACATGGCATAAGATTGAGGTAGGCGATATTGTTAAAAAGATTATCTTAGATTTAAAGCATTTAATCAAAATGTTTTGAATAGTTACTTTAGATTTAAATCTATTTTTAATTACCTAATGTTTTATGTTTTATTTTGGAATCGCAGGTTTTAAACCGCTAGTCCGAAATATAATAATATTTTAAACTTGATTAATCTATTTTTATATTATGTTAAAGATTTAGTCTTTAATACTATAGCAGTGATAACGTACAAAATGCAAAAGAAGGCATTGAATGTCTTTGAAATTTCATGAGTATAAAAGTATGAAAAGTATTTTTAAATGTTTGTTAAAATATTTTTATTTTTTAAAAAAAAATTTAAATATGCTCGTAAGTTATTAAGGAAAGGCATTAATGTTCTAAATTTTTTTTTCTAAGTAAATATTTACTAATAAAAAACTAATTATTTGTCAAATTCGATAACTCTAGGTACTTTATAGAACGTTTTGAATAATTTTTGCACTATGCATATCAATTTTCTTGTCGCAATTTACAATATTACCCGATTTATAAATACTTGTTAAAAATCTTTTTCATTGGCCGTGGCAAATGAAAAAGTTAAGCTGATCTAGAACAGCTGAATTCATATTTGATACTATGTAACTTGTAGTCTAGATTAATTACGTTAAAACTTTCTTGGCAGTTTGTCTACAAAATCATTTAAATCTGTTGTAGGCAATATGACCTAAAAATCGCTTTGAACCATATGTTTCAAAAGAATGAGTCATTAGCCTAATTATCCATTATCCGGAATCTCTTCATGCGCCGTTTTTAAGAATCTTGATGGTAGAATCAGATTGTTGTGGCATTTTGAAGAGAAATAGGAACATTGAATAGGGTTGGTCTGAGATAGCAGATCTTGGAACTCTTTTCAGTGGTAGAACTCGGAAGAAAATGGAGACGGTAGAATAGGCGAAATTCCAAGTATTGCTAGCTGGAACAAAATAGTTACTATTCAGATTTGGTTTCCTGTGGTATTCGTGAAAGTGGAAATTATTGCAGAAACATTCTTGAAAAGTACCATTAAATTCTTTTCCGATATTATTAAGAAATTTTTAGGAATGCCGCTTTGAAAAAAAATTCGTATATATAACTTAACAATATTTAAAAGGAAGACAGAGTGCTAATTGATTACATCCAGCTGTTTAAAGCTAGAAACAATTATATAAAGTTTTGAAAAACATTCTGGAAAGATAAACAGTGAATGCAACAATTAAATAAATGTAGAGGAACGAGATTTTTTGTAACTTCGTTATGATATAGATGAAAATAATAGATGAGTTTCGGGAACAGTTATTTAATTATTTTCTAAGCTCCACATTTCACAAGACAAAACAAACACGAACTCGAAAATACACTACACTTATTTAGAATACAATCTAATAATGACTCCAAGAAGGATCATGGAAAATATACCTTGATGTTAATAAGGTAACGCCATCTGTTGTATCAAAAGAGAAAATAGTAGAATTGTGTAACCACTACATAAATAAATAATTTAATTTTTTTATCATTGTTATAACTTTTCCTTCAAATTATATTTAAAGTGGTGTGTAAAAATTGCTTTAAAGTTTTTAATATTGTTTCTTTTCCCCGTTGGCTTCAGAAATAATAATCATAGTTCATATGTTTTTACGCTCCAAATTTCTAATTTATACCCGCCATTTAAGCAATTATTAACGCCATATTTTAGCAAACAAATATGATTCACAAAAATATGATTTATTATTTCTTTTTGGAATCTTACCCATGTCATTTTCGCTTTTTACTATTTTCAAAGAAAGCACGAAATATCATTAAATAAAAAATAAATTAATGTGCATTTTTTTAAAAATCAGCTAATGAAGTAAAAATAATTATTTTGCTGCCGATTGATTTAGCGAAATGATTAAAAATATTAATTCACATTGACCAGATATTGTATGCGGCTTCAGTTGGTAGAAAAAAAAAACGTTTTTCTTTTGAGCATACCGGCTATCAGTTTAAAAGAAGGAAGGATTTTTAAGATTTTAAATATATCATAAAAATTACGGTGATTAAAGACTTGACTGTTATAAAACTGATCGAACAGTTGAGAAGAAATTTTTCATAATTGGATTTCATCTATAAAAGAAATTTCACTTTTACTTTGTAAGGAAGCCGCTAGCTAAACAGTTTTATCTGTTGTTAGCTTCTTATCTTGGAATAGAAATTCTGGGTAGTTGGTTTCCTGGCGAAACTTCTGGGAAAAGGGAGAAAATGCATTTACAGTATTCTTTTATCGGAGTAAAATACCGAACATTTATCAATTTATCAAGGTTTTTTTTTTTTTTTTCCCTTCCTATTTTCCCCTTTTTTTTTCCATTCAGAACTGATCCTTTAAAGTAGCTTTGAATTTTAAGAGGATGAAAGGATATTATTAATGCGCATGAATCTTTTTTTAGGCTTAAAATGGCAAAATGTGTTTTCTTTGAAAAAATAATCTGTAAACAAAATTACTCTATTATCGTGTATCATTTAATTCGTTTACATCCACTATATTTTCTTTTTATATCAACTGGAAATTTATAGTATACATTTGATTGGCATAGTTATTTTAAGATTCGCAATTAATATTTGGCTCTTTTATTATCTAATAGTTTGACGATTTTGAGATTTCGGAATTCAGAATAAATTTTTATGTAAGTTATTCTTGTCTTTCCAGCTGTTTTGAAGAATATTTTATGTAGTTTGCGCGCTGACATGCAAAAAAAAAAAAAAAAAAAAAAGATAAATATAGAATTCGAAACGAACGATATAATAATTTTATTTATTTATTGTTTTGTTTTGTTTAATGAACAAGTAAAATCTGTACTAGGCTTTAGATTTCTTTAACAATGAATAGAATCAATATGATTGTCAAATATCACTTGAATTGGTTTGACAATGAATTCAATAAAGCCATTTTGTTATAGAAATTATTATTATCATTTTATAGAAACTAGTGAAATACATATTTTTTTTTTCACTAAGCAAGAGAATTCCTTTAATTTGAAATTCCTGAGATTTAAATATTTAATATAATTTCCAAAATAATGATTTAATGAAAGTTGATAATGTTTTAGATTTTATATTATTATTTCTCTTTCTCTCTTTCTCACTCTTTTACAGAATTCTGATATTTTAATTTAAAGATATAATCAAAATGAGAGACCTTTAAAAATATTCTGTAAGACTTCAGAAAATTGATTGTGTGCTTTCTTTTTTACTTTATATATATCTAAAATTATAACATATTCATTTATTTAGAAGTTATTTCTACTGGCTTATACATTTGGTCTGTATTATTGATATGTTACTTTTTGTGTACTAATAGCGCCCATACATAAATTTTTTTCACTTCCATATTTTCCTTTGTCTTTTTAGCTGAAAATAGTATGCTAATCCGTCAATAAATTACATTTGATATCCTATAAAACTTACCGAGGTCGCCACGTTTCTGTTGTTGGAAGAAGGAAAAAAGAGCATCATTATTCCAAACTCACTACTGAATTCCATAAAATATCACTGAGATGATTCAATCGGCTTACTAACTTACAGTAGGAGAATTATAATTTCCTCTTTGAGCAATTTCATGAACAAAAAAATATCTATGCATTTCTTCGATAGCTATTAACTTTATATTTTAGAAAATGGAGATTTTAATGCTCTGCATTTGCAATTCGATAGCTGCGGGTTTTCTTTCTAAATTGAATTCTTCATTCGCGCGCATTTCTGCTTGAAAGTTAGAGAAGGGAGCGAGGGGTCATCTCCCCTTTAATCCTGAGTTTGCATTTTTTCCGCTCTCCTGTCTTCGTTCCATTACTCTCTTTGCTCCTCAAAATACAGTTGCATTTTCCATTGATTTTTTTTTTATCGTCTGATTTTTTCCCCTCTTTTTTATTTATTTATCGTTTGGTTTTGTTCAGACGGTATTGTAGTTTTTCGATGCTGCCATTACTCAATGTTATCTTCCCGACAAAATTCAATTACCGTCTTCCATATTCTATTTCTGAAATTAAATTTCGACCCATTTTTCTTCTGCGTTTTTCTTTATGTTCCTTTTCGAGTGTATTTGTTATCTCGTGGGTGGCAGCAGTGTTGATATTCCGTCTGAAAAGAATGGGATAAAAATAAAATGCATTCCAAATTTAATTATGTTGCCAGAATTTTTACTACAGTGATTGAAGAGGGAATATTTTATGCTCTCTCTTTCTGTATATAATTTTTAGAGTTTAGTTGATTTTTTTTCTGTCAAGTTAGCCATTTTTTTGTAAAGTTTTGTATAATATTGAAAAATCTGCAGTTTTTCTTAGTGAGTTCAAGTTGAATATACACAAAACTAGTGTTTGCTCTTCAAGTCAGTTGAATTTTGTTTTTAATTTTTTTCAACATGTCTATATATCATGCATAAAATGGTGTTTAATACGAAATTAATATTATTTTAAAATCTTAGAGAAGCAAGCTTTTTCAGATTACTTTAAAAAACAATTACATAATCATTAAATTAAATATATTTCATTAAACTCTATTTAATACAACTGTTTTTTTATTTAAATTTAAATAATTATTTTTTATATTTTTATTTCAATTAAGTGCAAATGTTTCTTTAACTGGCAGTTTTGCATCGGTTCTACACTCCAATAGCATCGTTAAGTTATTTTTTTTAAGTGTTTCAATTTTTTTTTTAAAGACATTTATTATGATGTCAAAACTTTTCCTTGATCTTTCTTGGCCTTGGATCGTAGCTTTTAAACTTGATTCCAGTGAAGATCTGTAATTTATATGGCTTGATGCATATTTAAATTTACCCTTGAAGCGCACACATTCTCATATTAGTATTGAAATCTGGGGAAGGGTGCTGCTACCTTAGATCATCTTCGCTATCGGATCACAATACGGAATTATGAGATGCGTTTTATAATGGTCTCCTTGTTACTTCAAAACCTGTCGTTAATATTATGTAACACACTAGTATTCACCGTTTGACTGCTACACATATTAATAGCAGCAAATAATAATATAAAAATCGCATGCACCACCAAGATAGTGTTACAGTATGTTAATACAACGATCACAACTGTCTGGCTACAGATGGAAGGAGTTTAAGAAACATAAATGACGAAATAAACAAGATTTCGTTTCTTCTCGTTGCTAAGCAACGAGTTTTTTTTTGTAAGTGCTAGATCTGTTGGTATTGGTATTGGTAAGTATTAGCGCATTGACTGTTGCAAAGCTAGAGCTATTGTAAATGCTAGACCTAAATAACAGAAACAATTGCCAGACATACACATTGAACAAAGTAAATAACCAAAGCTATCGTAGAGCACGCGCTTAGCTACATTCATAATCGACATAAAAAGCTTTTCTGGACGCATATATGTGCCCATAGCAGTCAAAGGGTTAATAATATTATTAGTAGACAAGATAATATTAGTATTTTTCTTTGAGATATAGAACAGTTTATTAAAAAGTAATTCCCTGGTTAACATGAGTTAGCAGATGTCGCCTATGGTAGCTAAAAGTAATTTTTGAGAACCAATTTTCTCCTCCACCCCTCCATTATCATTCTATAATAACACTATAATCATTTACTATTATTACTTTTTCTACCTCCTGTGGGTTTCACGCCATTCATTTAAATTTCCATTTAAATATCTCCCTGAGAAACATCCCTACCAACTGGTAAATGGTTCGCCTAATATGCACAGGATTACATCTCTAAATCGCCGCAGGCAATGAAGGATTAGTAAAAGTTAGGATATCCCTTTCCTAATTAACTTTTTTTCTTCTCTCAATCCGATTAGTTTGTTGTCGATTGCTGCTCGGCGTAAAAATGAAACTTTCATAACAATCTCTGCTTGATTAACTAAAGCCTGCAATGTTCTACTGGTATTGATTTGCTGGCTGAGATGATTAAAGAGCGCCAGTCTAGTGGAAAGGTCCTGCAATTTGTTATTTCTATTTAACTGGTTTTATGTCAGTTGGTGAGGAAAGACGATTAAGATAGAGAGGATAGCTGGAAATATTGTTAATTTCGGTATGATGAGATCTTTTCTAAGTTGCAAGACGTGTTTTTTTTAACTGTATATAATGTCATATGTATCTTGACAGTCTAGAATATGCGTCGTATTTTAGGCTAATGTTATAAATACGAACACTTTCTCTCTTTTGTTTTTTCTCTCTTGTTTTTTCTCAAGGAAGATCGCGGATTCGAAACTTGATCTCCGTGTTTGCGGTCCAGATCCAGATGAAGCCGATCGACTTCAGATATTATCTGTTATGTAATATGGATGTTTTGGGAAAGTAGATGTCATTCCTCGACGTAGTTCAATATTATGAAGTCCGTTTCTTTATCTCAAAATAAAATCATATCTACTGTTCATTCTCGGATTCGAAAACCCTCCGCGCTTTTGCGGATGTAGTATATGGAGGCATTCGTTTCGTTAATAAAAAGGGGGTGAGAAGAAAGATGAAAAGATATGTTTACGTTTAGCAATAGGGTGAATTCAGATTATTCGCGAAAGTAGGAAGCATAATAACCACTTATCTTTCTACTTACCACCCCTTAACGAAATACAATCGTCGAAAAGTGCGGATCCTGAACAAACAGCATCTAAAATTATATATATATATATATATATATATATATATATATATATATATATATATTTAATCATAATAATATTGTTTTTTACCAAGCAACATTAGTTTATTAGAAAATCCTAGAAAAGAATTTTTTTTAAAAAAATTTTTATCGCCTTTTTTATTTTTGTTTCGGTTTTATTTACTTCCTGACCTTAAAAGTTACCACTTTTGAAGAAATCATTTACTATTTATATCTTGTGTAACGCATATTTAAAACTACGGTGAGATTTTGAAACAGTGATGTTAACTTAGAAATTGAGTATGAAAATTTTGATTATAGTAAATGAAGTCTGGTTTATTTGATGAGTACAGAATCAGTTTTTAAATTTGCATATCCACCCTATTTCTTAAGATTTCTTTTGGTTTTTAAAGTTTGTTCCGAAACGAATATATGCTGTAAAATTTAAAAATCCGAAGATTTAATAATTTTTTTTCTTTGTTCTAAGTCACAGCTTAAATTATTAAAATGACATGGTCAGGAGTTAAAAATGTATTTTACTTGCTTTTTTTTTATTTAATTTTTTAAGCAAAGTAAAAAGAAAAAAAGAATTTGGTTATTAAGTTTAAAAGATATTTAATAAAAGGAAAGAAGAAGAAATTATTACACTTCATTTTGCTCCTCAATAAATGAATATGAAATTCAATAATCTATAATTATTTGACCTTACTCTTTGACCTTATTGTTATTTACATAATTCAACAGGCATTATTTTATGTGGCAACAAGGTATACATTTTTTGGCAGTCGCTTTTTTCTCTCTATTATTCCTTAAATTGCATTTCTTCTAAGAAATTTATTTATTTATTTATTTTCTATCTACAGAACTGAAACAATTTCTTTCACTCTGCAACCAGAATAATAGGAGCCCTAAGATCCAATTCCTGCTTCATTTGTTACACTTGCCGGCAATTAAGATACATATCATCCGTAGACAATAATTGGTAGCTTTTATGTAATGAAGAGAACCAGCTGAGCCGTGATCACGATTGTCTAACTCGTTCTTCCAACTCTTGACCTCATTTCCGAGCCTGTTTCGGGCTGATGTCATCTCCCAATTACCCGTGCCTCCACTATGACAAAGGAGTCTCGATCTTTTATTCCCCAATTACTACTTCTGCTTTTGACAAGTCGCTTTTTCGGAGCTATTTATGGACGTCGTAAATTAATTAACTCATGTCAGCGCAACAGAGAGGCTCTGATACTCGATATGGATGTGTTGAAGGGAAAGCAATTTGTTGCCTGCGAAAGGGGGGATTAAATTTAGTTTTGTTTGATTGCTCTTGACGATAATGATTTTCTAGGTATGTGGTTTAGTGTGGTATTTTTGGAAAGTTAGTTATTAAAATAATTTGTGCACTTTATTACATAACTAGCCGCCTTTGGCGACCAGCCGGTTCGCCAATCTTAATGTTCGTTAAAATTTTAATAATTAAATATTTTATGCAATTCCTACTTTAATAGCTTCTTCATCAAAATATTTTAAAACTTCAAATTTTGATTGTCATATAATTCATTCATAATATTATAAAGGCCTTCAGTTATAACGTAATATGTATCTCTCTAATTTTCTGTTAGCACCCGTAGAATTTATGCTTTAAATTAAAGTGGAAAGAATTAATCTTCAATTAATATAATAATATTTTTTACTGAAACAAAGCATTTTTTTTATAATCTGATTACTGAAAATAGAGTCACTCAGCGTTTAAACTTTATGGGCACTAAAGAATATCTTTTTTTAATTTATGTAATATCTCAAGAATTTGTCAACAAAATTTTCTTAGATTCATTATGAGCAGATCGATTCATTAACAATGTTTAAATTTAAATGCATCAAACACTAAGAAAATAAAACGAATCGTTTAAAATAAACGGTTGAAAACAGGTTTTAAAAAAACTACTTAAAAAACGATGTACTTAAAACTATAAGCATATACAAAAAATATATAACTAACATAAATACATTTTAATTACAAAAGCATACAACGAACCTAAAAATAATTTAAATCCAGTCCGCATCTGTTGATAATAATTGTCAACACAATGCGGAATTCAGAACAGAATGCGCATGCGTGAATTTTCTTCGCCGGTTACGTAACGCAAATACGTGATTTTTTCTACGCCACATGGGGTAACGCTATGCGGATTAGAAATTTTTAATTTCCTTTATTCTGTTTTATTTTAATTCAAAAGTACTTCAGAATGAATCTGAAAGATCGATTCATTAACAATGTTTCATTTTAAATGCATCAAACATTTAGAAAATAAACAGAATCGTTTGAAATAATCGATCGAAAAATATTAACCCTAGCCTCATTACTGTTGGGAGAAAAAGAAACTGAAGCCTTACTCATTTGGCGGTGGAGAAAATGGAAGATTTTTTTGGCGGGAAAGTTAGTTTTTAATTAATAATTAAAATTCTAATTAAAAATTCGAAAAAAGGAACCCCAGGTGCACATTCCCAACCTCCAAGGTATACATGTACCAAATTTGGTAGCTGTAGGTTGAATGGTCTGGCCTTTAGAGCGCCAACACACACACACACACACACACACACACACACACACATTGAGCTTTATTATAAGTATAGATATCAGAAAGACCGAGCTCCGCTGGGCAGGTTTTTATAAAATCATATTTCTATCTGTATGAGGTTGATGAACATGCAGAACGATTGCACGAACTTGCAAGATTAATTTTTCTTAAAATCTTGAAAAGAATCAAATCTTTAACACTAGAATTCAGAAATGTGTGTGATATACTAAATTACTGGCAATATTAAACAAACAAAATCTGATCGAACAAAATAAAATTGATGCCTAATTTTTTTTTACTTTAAAGAAATTTGTCACGAAAAAAAATTAGATTTGTTTAACCCTTTCGCCGACCTTTCCTGTCCGCGAAAATTTCTGTTTTTCCTCTGTTTTTCGCCGCATTAGAACAAATAAAAATAAAAACTCAAACAAGTAAACACTTACAAAGCATTTTAAACGTTTGAAAGTTTTAAAATGTAAAAAGAACGCTTGAAGCGCGTTACGGCTGCCCTGCAGAAATTTCACTTGAACGCGCTAGACGTATTGCGGACGAAGAGGAGGTAATCTGCCGTAGTTCTCATAATAAAATGTTGATATTCATTCCTACATTTCTTAGTTTAAAAATAATACATTCGATGAATGATTTTGCCATTGTTGGGGCCTCATTCCATTTTGTTGAGCCATCCGATTTCAGACTTATTCGAAATTGTACTCGGACAATATATTAAACTACCCAAGCTGACTGGGATTGTAATCACCTTGAATAATAAAGATTAAATTTTGAATCATGCGTTCTTCATGCCAAGATTTTATTATTTGTTTATAAATGCTCGTAAAAGAACAGTCCCCCCCCACCTCCTCTGCTTAGCACATTTATTGTACCATTCTTTCATCAAAATGTATAGAATTTACTCACATCACCATTGAAATGATTCAAAATGGGACTAAATTTCTCTCCCCCCCCCCTCTCTCTCTTTTACCCCATCTAAATAAACCTTAAATTAAAAAGGATAAGCACCCAATAACGACTTTTCACAAATCTTTCCATCCTAAAAATTGTTCTGTAGTGCCGATATGGACATCGTTTTCTGAAAAATGTGTTCGCTTAGTAAATAAATAAAAACACAATTCGATTTTCCAGTAAATAGAGGTCCGAATAATCAAGGTACTGCTGCACTTTCACTATTATTTGGATGCCTTTACTTTTTCAGGAAAGACCTGATGTGCTTGCGAATTCTTAATCCATTTCTTGTATTGATTGTTGAAATTTTGTAAGTCTTTGATAAAATTTTGTTGGCCTGTCATGTAAATGTGTTGCTTTAGATTTTGGTGTATTTCGCTATCATTCAACATAGATTGTCAACAAGGTTTCACCATCATCATGCTATTTATCCTGTAAATAGATGATGCACTTGCTAGTTGTAAATTGATTTTTAATTCTATCATGATGAAGCAGTTCGGAGGACATCCATCAAATTTTTTCCCAGTGCTCCCCCTTTCTTCATCCCTCTCGGAAAGATTTAGGAAGGATTTTCAACTACGATTTAATTTATAAACGTTTGCTACAAACTTGTTTCTTTTGTTATTTTTCTGAACCAGAACGGCGTTGTATTCTTTTCTTTCTTTTTTTGAGGAAGATGTCGAAGAGGGGACGGTTCTGAAGGGGATGAAAGGTTTCCTGCATAAAGAAGCAGAAGAGAAAACTAATCTCTCTTCCTGAAGTTGCTTCCCCTCCCCTTTTTTTTTTATTTTCAAACCCTCTAGAGGATTTTGGGGTGGAAATTACCTACAACTTGATTGCCTTTTCCGCCGTATTCTTTTCTTTGAACTTTGGGGGAAAGAGTTCATTCTCATTTTTCTAATTTTCCTACCCTTTCGTCGTCTAGTTTGGAAAACTTTCCCAACTTTTTTTTTTAAAGCTTACTTTTGTAGAATTCGTAAATTCATT
The DNA here is from genome assembly GCF_947563725.1 of Argiope bruennichi. NCBI lineage: Eukaryota > Metazoa > Arthropoda > Arachnida > Araneae > Araneidae > Argiope > Argiope bruennichi. Next base: position 14,218,672 of record NC_079159.1, read on the forward strand.
CTCTTCTTCATATGTGACGTCAACCCCTTAAGGGTTTGTCTTGAATTTCTACCTTCCTCATATTAAATGAGATATTGGTTCTCGTAACATTGAATCTTAAAACTCATTTCAAAGGTATAGTTAGGAAAGTGTGATAAAGGATGATAGTAAATGGATATCCCAACTTTGCAGGCTATCAAAAGAAAACGAGATGTTGTTCGTCGGAAATTAATTATAACAGTCGAAAATTTCAGTTCTAAACAGTTATAAGTATTCATTATAAACACCTGTAAAAATACGAACGAATATTAAAGCGATACGATAACTCAGTCCATATTCTTTCAGTAGGGTTTATACAAAAACCGACTTTTGGAAAAACCGGTTTTCGAATTCGATATTTCTAAAAAAAACCGGTTTTAGCCGGTTTTCGAATTTTTGTCAAAAAAAAAATTGAATAGGGAAAAATAAGATATTGTTCCCTATTCTATTTATTTTATTTTATTTTATACAAAATAACAAAAAACGAAATTAATATCAAAGTCAAAATATAAAAAACAAAATTAAAGATTACATATACATATTACTTACACAAAATAACGAAAACTCAAACAAAAATTTCAAATAATATTTATATTATTTTCACTCATTTTAATTTCTCCTAAGAAAAATTTTATTTAAAAAACATAAAATATCCGCTGAAAGGTGGCTAAGTCTCATTCTTATTTTGGACACAATATTGCCTAAAATTGAAAATACTCGCTCACTAGTTACTAAGTTTGGCATCAAATTACAAATCTTAGTTTTTTTGTTCTTTTATTCGTTTGTTCAAATAATGAAAATTCAGCTTTCAGTGTCTTTGGATTTGTAAATTTTTCTTCAGGGTCTTCAAGAAATTAAACAATTATATTATATCCGACAATTATTTTATGAACTGCTTTCAAATGATTATGTAGATTGCTCGTAGTTGATCCTTTGCAGCTCAATATTTTATTACAATGATTTCAGATTGCCTTGTCTATCCTGAACTTTTTGAAATTATCCCAAACTTCCGACTAACTTCCCAAACTTTATCTAAAAATGAAATTAAAGTTAATGAATAAATATTTTCGACGTTTATTTTACAATTTTATTATTTTAACTTTTAATATTAATGCAATTTAAAATAATCTAATTTATACATTTTCTAGGAATTTTGAAAAAAATAAACACTTTTTAATCTAATTCCGATGTTTGCTAAAGACATAATTTATGTTAAAACATTGCGAAAGAAAATATGGAACATTTTAACACCCTGTGTTTTATTTAAAATTCCAATTTTATTTTAATTGAATATTTCGTATTGATATGGCTAGTTCAAGTGGTGTAGTAAAAAAGCTTTCAGGAGTGGTACGAGGAAAATTTTATGATATCATTAAATACTGTGATCAGGAAGCAGAAAACGGGGAATTATTTATTCCTTTCACACGTTCTTCGAAACGAGTCAGTCAAATTGCTGACGTTTCTATTAGCTCCGACTTCATACCGATAAACAAAACATCCGACGAGAAGCAAGAGATAAACTTTATCAAACTTTTGTTTCACCTAGAAAAAAAAAAAAAGTGAAAAGGGTTGTTCATGAAAAACATAAATGGACGAATTCGAGCGCAACTGTGCAGTGCACAAGCACTGGCCACCGCAACTTGCAACGTTGAAAAAATGTGTTTGCTGCCCGTTGCATAGAATGAATAGCAAATCAAATAAGTTCAAAATTAATTTTTACATAATAATATGAGTTCTTAAAACAGGTTTTCTTAATTTAAAAACCGGTTTTCGAATGTGATAAATTTACTTTAAAAAACCGGTTTTTTAAAACCGGGTTTGAAAACCGTCAAACCCTATCTTTCAGCACTCTGATGTGATGGTTTGAAAGCCTGCAGATGTGCCTGCCCCCCTGTTTAATGTAGCCCAATTAAAAAAAAAAAAAAAAAACTGATATTGCCATACATGCATATCTGCATCCTTTCAAAGTTTCATACCAAGTATGCTGAAAAAATTGCGGACTGATTTACCGTTTTGTTTCAATATCCTTCGTATTTTCTGAAGGGGTTCATCTTGAGCACTTATAATAATGTTGAATTTTTGATTTCCGATGAGCAACAAGGCTGTACTTAGTTTTTCTTTTAACAGACCTGCGAAGTTGAGATATTCGTTTATAATCACTCTGTCATTTAGTTTTACTCACACATCCGAGATTTAGTTTTAAAGTCAAAATGCGAATACAACTCACATATTCGTGAGAGATTATTATTATATCTACAAATATTGTTAGAGATGGCGGTACATTCTTTGAACCAGAAGGTACGTATTATGATTTCAAGTTTGGAATATGCTTATTTGGTAAAATTTAAAGCCAATTTTTACTAGTAACTCAATTCTTGTAGTGGAACTAAAGTTTAAGAACATGAAACAACATAAATATGTATATTGCCTGCTGGGTAATTGTATCGGGAGACCAAGGTCTTCATTATAAAAAAGTAAAAAGGAAATATATGAAATACTACCTTTTAAAGATGAATGCGTTCTCGGAGCAACATAAATTTGCATAATATGTACTGCGTATTAATATTAAATATCAGGGTCTTCAATGTCAAAAAATAAATGAAAATATATGAAATAATACTTTTTAAACTGTAATATAAGATCGGTGTATTTCGTCATATATGAAACCACCGGAATGGGTTTCCCCGAAACTTTTTTGCATACTCTCTAATAAATTTACTTCTGTATTATTTACCTATACCACTGGCGAACAATAATTACGGAAGAGCGTGTTAGAGTGCAATATTTGGCGATTAATCGCTAGGATGCGGTGAATGCAAAACTCCCAGGAAAACAAAAGTGTATTTTGGGCGCCTTTTCTTACGACTGATGCAAGTCAGAATTGAACACTGAATTGCAATTGTAGTCGTAAGATCACACACCAAATTGCATTTAAGTCATTGTGTTTATGATTTATCGCTTTTACGTGCTTGCGAAAGTATATATCGACAGATGGTTAACCCCTTAATGCATCTGGTTCCAAGTTTTATAAATGTCTATATTTTAGATGTTAATTCTGCCGAATTCTATCTACCTCGTTCTAGTAACGTTTAGTAAGTGTTTTGTTAACTTATATTCAGACTGATAGACTTTCTCTGAATGGATTTCGTTCAAAATTTACTAGAAATCTACAAATTTGATGTTACCAAATTTCATCCGCCTAGTTCAAAATATTCTTGAGTTATCGTATTCAAACAAACGTAATTCCAAAAATCAAATAGGTTTGAAACGTGAAGATTTGCCAAATTCTCGTGTTCGAATTTTTTGACAATTACAATAATTTCTCCATGTGTAACTTTATATAAAAGAAAGTAATGAATTAAAATTAACTGAAAATTTATCTGCAGCTGATTTAACAGATCATTTAATCATATTTCCAAGAACAGTCTTTTTTCTCTGTTATACTTAACTGCAATTTTTTTAAAAAAAATAATTTTGTTAGTTAATTTTGTTTCATATTTTCATTCCGATTTTAATTATTGGTAAAAATTAACAAAAGTAGCCATTCTTTTCGTATATGTCTTAATCGCATTAATAGATCATATTGCATTTTTTCTTTCATTTTGATTCATAACATTTTTTAACTATTAATAATGCTGTAAAAATATTCTAAGAAGAATTTCCGCGAACTTTGTTCATGAACGATATTTTTCTCCTCTGTAACCGATCAAAAGTTTCTTGAGGTCACTTCTGATTCAGTGTAACGCTCTGATGAAAGCCAGATTCTATAATTAGCCGTCGGGCTTTGATGATTGACGATGATTTCATCCAGATTATTTGAAATGGGGCAAATTAAATTTTAATCTACAAAAACCAGACTCATTTTTGAGTTCTTCGAGCTTTTAAATTTTTTTTGTTGTTGTTAATTTTAGAATGTTTACGTTAAACTAATTGAGAAATATTTAAAGTAAATATATGTGTTTTTTTTTTTTATTCTTTTGCTAGTTATGATGAATGAAGAATTCTATATCATCGTGAACAAGAAAACAAATCAATAAATTCATTTTGAGGATATTTTTATGCGCAATATCGAACAAGTTTTTGTTAAGATCTATAAGAAAAAGATTTTATGCCCTGCGATTGTTTTAAATGCAACAAATTCCTAACCAATGTTAAGTTTCATAGATCGCAATGATGGTTTATTTTTATTTGTTACTAGCCACCTTTGGCGACCAGCCGGTTCGCCAATCTTAATGTTCGTTAAAATTTTAATAATTAAATATTTTATGCAATTCCTACTTTAATTGCTTCTTCATCAAAATATATTAAAGCTTCAAATTTTGATAGTCATATAATTCACTCATAATATAATAAAGGCCTTCAGTCATAACGTAATATGTATCTCTCTAATTTTCTGTTAGCTCCCGTAGAATTTATGCCTCGAATTAAAGTGGAAAGAATTAATCTGCAATTAATATAATAATATTTTTTACTGAAACAAAGCATTTTTTTTATAATCTGATTACTGAAAATAGAGTCACACAGCGTTTAAACTTTATGGGCACTAAAGAATATCTTTTTAAATTTATGTAATATCTCAAGAGTTTGTCAACAAAATTTTCTTAGATTCATTATGAGCAGATCGATTCATTAACAATGTTTAAATTTAAATGCATCAAACACTAAGAAAATAAAACGAATCGTTTAAAATAAACGGTTGAAAACAGGTTTTAAAAAAACTACTTAAAAAACGATGTACTTAAAACTATAAGCATATACAAAAAGTATATAACTAACATAAGTACAATTTACTTACAAAAGCATGCAACTAACCCAAAAATAATTTAAATCATCCGTTGATAACGGTTGTCATGGCAACAATCAGAACAGAATGCGCATGCGTGAATTTTCTTTGCCAGTTACGTAACGCAAATACGTTATTTTTTCTACGCCAGTTGGGTAACCAGGGGTGTTTGTGCTCCGGGGAAACCCCGGAATTCCGGGGATTTTGAACTTCGATACCCGGAAATTCCGGGGATCGTCGTTCAAAAGGAAGTAGGAATAATAATGAATTATTTATTTTGATCTGGGTAATTTTGTTTGCTTTGAAAGCAGAAAATGCAAGGTCAGTGTGTGTGGTGAAAACTTTTCCTTTCTTTCTCCAAAGGCAGTGATAATGCGTGAAAAGGGGGAAAAAACTTCTTTTTTGTTCTTTCCTTATTGCGAGTTATGACTCATTCCCCCGGTTCTCGGACATTCTCTTCTGGATTCTTTTCGGCAAGTAGGCGCGGCAGAAAAAAAAGGGAGAGACTTCGTTCGACCAGATGTGCGATCACGTGACCTGGGTTCAAAGGTCTTAATTTTGCAAAAAAAGTAATTCATTGAACTTTTATAATTAGGTCATTCAATACTTCATAATCGTAATTTTTCATTTCTCCCCCCCCCCTTCTCGAAACTCCAAAATGTCGGTAGTAAGTCCGTAAAAGTTTCCGGGGATTTTTTGGGGTCCCACAAACACCCCTGGGTAACGCTATGCGGATTAGAAATTTTTAATTTCCTTTATTCTGTTTTATTTTAATTCAAAAGTACTTCAGAATGAATCTGAAAGATCGATTCATTAACAATGTTTAATTTTAAATGAATCAAACATTAAGAAAATAAACAGAATCGATTGAAATAATCGGCTGAAAAATTTTAACCCTAGCCTCATGACTGTTGGGAGAAAAAAAAAAAAAAAAAAAAAAAAAAAAACTGAAGCCTTTGTCATTTGGCGGTGGGAAGAATGGAAGATATTTTTGGCGGAAAAGTTGGCGGTGGGGAAAATGGAAGATTTTTTTGGCGGGAAAGTTAGTTTTTAATTAATAAATAAAATTCTAATTAAAAATTCGAAAAAAGGAACCCCCGGTGCACATTCCCGACCTCCAAGGTATACATGTACCAAATTTGGTTGCTGTAGGTGAAACGGTCTGGCCTGTAGAGCGCCAACACACACACACACACACACATTGAGCTTTATTATAAGTATATAGATTTATATTTAATATTCATCATACCATCGTTTGCTTTAGTACTATTTATTAAGTTGGAAAGTATAAATCAGACATGATATATTCACGACATATTTCCTGAATCGAATTTTATTATTCTTGAGATCGATTTTTTTTTTTTACATATTTTTAATATTTCAAGTATTTTTTTTAATAAAGTTATTTATTTAATCATATTTGTTTTACTTCTGACCGTCTATGTTTGGAACAATACGTTATTTTATGAAGTTCGGCTTTCTTCGTTCCAAGCCTGATGTCTTGTCTGATAAATTATAAGCTATTTTGATTTTAGAATATTTGCAGATCATTTCATTTCTACGCATGTATTGTTTGCCAATGAATTCTAAAACCCTCCGGGCTGTTGCGCATGCGTTAGGATGGGTTTGATTCGCAAAATAGGGGTGAGAGGAAAGGAGGAGATGTTTACATTTAACAATAAAATAAATTCCGGAAATGGCGCATATCCTTCCGTGTGTCACCCCTTAGCAAAATAGAACTGTCGGAAAGTGGTCGTCTCAGAATACTGAAACGAACAGTATTACTGTTTTTTTTTTTTGTTGTTGTTATAGTAAAAAATAATTTATTCACAAAATTTTTCATATTTCTGTGTATGTTTGCAAATGTTTTCTATTTAGTTATTAACTGATTATATTTATCGTTTCGATTTATTTCAAAAAAAAAAAAATTAAGGAACTTTGAAGTATTATGAGCGTGTTTTCTGAATTGGTGGCCTATATATTTGTAAATTAAAATCTTAAGGGGGGGGGAGAAATGTTGTTGATAGTGCTCTTAATAAGATTGCGTTAGTATCATTTTTAAAACGCGTTTTTAAGTGTTTCCAACTTATCGAAGCCATAAATCGTTCCTCTTCCGCTTTGTTTACTTTTCAAAAAACTAGTATAATTTCTCTTTACTTTCGCAACAACCGGCCTGATAAATTTTCGATTAACCATCCGCTGAATCATCAAGGATGAAAGATCTTTCAGAAGTTGCGTAACTTTAGGGGGCGTCCGAACTAGCTCTGCTTCTAATTGACCATGAAAATATCCTTGAAATTTCTATAGTATTTCCTTTCAATAATTCAATGAAAATATGAACTTACTTCTTCCTAAGTGTCCCAATATGAATTTTTATTTGTATTGTATTGAACTTATTTTTACGGCACTGCGTAACGTTAGTTTTCAAAAGTTACAATTGAATTTAAAAGAATATCAAATGTATCGCAGTGTTTTTTGTAAAAGTTCAAATATTTTTCAATTTTAAAATATATCAAAGACTTTTTTCACGTTATAGCAGTTTCTAGGAGCAGATTTACCTGGTACAATTTTTTAAGCCAATTTGTATTTACATATATTTTCATAGTAGCTTTGATTCTTATTCTAACTCCATTAATCTTAAAATTCTTATAATGTAGCGTTTTCAGTAATACGCTTATCGTTTTCTCCATCTGTTGAGCAATTAAATTCTTCGAGAAATTACCCCAAATTCACGAGTTGCTACAAAGAGCAGCTTATGACCTAGCTTATTGCAACTCGAGGAAGAGAGCTAGAGTTCCAATTGACAATGTCTATATAAATTTTCTGTCTGTAAAAAGACCGAATATCAACTACACCGTTGGGAATGTAACAAATGTAATCCATTTACTGGGCCGCGGCGGCCTGGTGGTAGGGTCTCGGCTTCGGAATTGGTGGGTATAAGGTTTGAGACGCGATTCCACCGAAGTGTGAGCGAGTCTGGTGCACGTTAAATCCGTCAGGGCTAAACGTCCTACCGCTGGCGTAGAGTGGAAGTTTGGAGATGGTGGTGCCAGCTCAGGTGTCGTTAACATCTGATCGCGGTTCAAAATTACGAGATCCATCCCAAAACAAGAAAATATTAAAACGGGACGTTAATGTAACTAAACTAAACTAAACTCAATCCATTTACCAATCTTTTATCAAAATTATTTTTGCTTCGAATCTAGATAGCTGCACTTTTTTACACGCGTGAAATTTAACTTTAAATAATGAAAAATTAAAGAACTCTATCGGCTTCGGGCAACGTAATTCCATTAAATCCTTCTATCCCCCACAAATAATATAAATATTATTTTATTATTAAATTCAACCAAAATATTTTAATGAAACCCAACGTCAGTGCTCACTTAAACTATTCAATCAAACTTAATCTTTTAATAAAAACTATAAATTATAATTGCTATTCCAAATTATGATGTGGAATTTGCTTGTGGCCACTTTGTCAAGCTACGGGACTCCGTTGACCATATTGAAACTTCGAGGAATTGTTGTATACAGTACACACGGCCTAATGTGACGGATGGCTAGTCCGGATAACAAAAAAGCTGGATAGGCCGGAGTTTTATAAACTCACTTTTTTGTCCACCTACAAGTGAGACAAAAAAAAAAATTTTTTTATACCAAAACTCGCTGTTATAATACCTATTTTCCTACTTCATATTGAGCACTAAGCTCTCCATTTATCTCAAAGTGAACGAAGCCGCGATCCATTGAAATTCAGAAGCAGTTGCCGGTAACGTGTCGAATTAAAATAGAAAGCTCTGTACTAGTAGTTTATATATACTTATATGCTGCATTACACATTTCAAGAATTTAATAGAGAAAAAATAAGTTACAGGATATAAACTGTTCACATTTTAACATAAATTCTGTATGCCTCACTTAAATTCAAGAAACATATGGAGAGGTTCAATAATGATGACGGACCTTTTTTAGTTTTTTAAAGATTTTATTGTTTCTCCGCTTTCGGGAGTTGGTTTGAGCTTTGCCTTTCGGCGTGCTGCTTCGTCGATGATGTTACAAAGACTGATGGTTTTTTACATATACCGCTAGAGGGCGTTACAAGTGAGAGGCGGGGCAACATGCTTACGTAACAACATAAACAAAACATTAACGTAAAATGTACGCCTAATTCTTAAGAAAATTGACTCAAACTGATTTCATTTTTCGCTGATAAATGATTACTCTTTAAAAAAGTAACTAAAGATATGAAATAAAGATAAGATATAATAAGAAATAAGAAATAAAGATAAGAATAAAGATAAAAAGTAACTCTAAGATATGAATCAAAACTTGCAGTTTTTAAATTTTGAAAAAGTACATCTTAGGTGACTGCTTTTTAGCCCGCTTCCAATGTTTGCCAATGCAACGCCTTGCCTTCCTGATTTAATTACGATAAAAGAAAACTAGTCGCGAACCAGATACTCCTGAGTATATTGTATTTCCCAGCCTGGTATGATATATGTGACAATAACAAAACTGTAACAAATTTGTACAGTTATAATTCCTTATTTATACACATTAATTTGCCAAATAAATTGTACAATACTTATTCAGATGAAAAGAGAACTGGCTATGCCATAAGTAGATCTGCACCCATGTTGTTTTCCCATTAGTCAAAACAGGTACCATAATGAGACGCTTAGTGCAGCTTTAAATTCGAACACCGATGCAAAGTGAGCAATCAATAGTCGGCAAGCAGAGCTATGCAGTCCACGGATTGTTACGCAATTCAATAGAGCGGGCTGAAGCGATGACTCATTCGTGGGCGGAAAGAGGGGGAGGAAGTTCTATTTCCCACTGGGGTGAGGAAATCCCGTCGGCACAGCCTGTGCTGTCACATTCCGTTACAGACGGATTAAAATGATGGAAAAGGGGGTATGGTCCCCTTGTCAGCTCTCGCGCACGCACCCTCTCAAGAGTGTGAGAGCCACGCAACGTAGTTTTCTGGGTTGAGACAAGCACGGTTTGTGTACCTTCGAGGGAAGTCGTGATAAGCTGATTGGTTTTTGAAGGAGATAGGACGGAACTTGTTTCCTTTACTGGTTATTAGAATGAAGATGTCGATGAGAAACAAATTTTTAATTACATAGAGTCAATACAAAAGCCTAGATAATCAGTTTTAGTCCTTTTCGTATTATTTCAAGTTTAAGTTGGATAACGTCTCATTCAGAAGCCTTTCAACAGCTGTTTTGAAACGTGGACAGATGATGGAGATGGAATCTCAGCCAGTATCCCACTCGCCAGACATTTATATCGTATCATCGGGAGGATATTTTACTCTCGGCAATGTATTTAGCGGGAACTAAATCCATATGTATGACGGAACTTCGGTGGAATCAAGTATCACACTCCTCATCTTTCGAGCTCGAAATCAGAAACTTTTACGTCTGCTGGTTTTGTCAGTCATTCTTCGAAATTGCTTTTCTATAAAATAATTGTTTCATTCCATTTAGAGTAGATGTACTCTGCATGTAACTTTGAGAAGTAAAGTAATTGTTACTTTTTAGAAAGTAAAGGAATGTTTTTTTCATAGTATAGCATCTGATATAGAGGTGTTAGCGTCTAAAGGCAGAATTCATATATTAGAGCATTTTCATAGTTCAGCGTTCCTGTAAACGAATCAGCTTAATTTTGGGGTCATGGTCCTGGGTTTTGGTTTTGGATCTGTTGAACAACATTAGGGATGGGAAAATAATCATCCTAAACTTAAATATTCGTATAAAATGTACTGCAAAACTATTTTAATTTCCTTTTATTTAAATAAATTATTTCCTCTTTTTCGTATGTCACTCCCCCACTTTTGGTGCTAAGTCAAAATTGTCTTATGATATTTTGATTGCGCACTTTTTCCATTTAGTAAAATACTCGTACGCTAAAAGGAAAGATAATAAAAACTATGGTTAAGAATTTTTTAAAAAACTAAAATTAGTTTAATTCAGAATTCCAATTCCGTGTGTGTGTGTGTGTGGTTACATTTCATTCTGCCGCCGCCCCCCCCCTACTAACATGATTGAAGGTCTTACACTCTTACACTCTTTTAATAATGGCCGCTGTATCTGAATAAAGAATAACAACATTTAGTACTGCGAGCAATGGTATTAATCCCTAATATATTTGTCACATTTCCTTTTATTCCTATCACATTCCTGTCCCTAATATGTTTATTTGTCACATTCCTGTCCCTAATATATTTGTCACATTTCACATTTCCGTTTATTATTATTATTATCGCTTTCTTATTGCTTAACTTTTCTTCTATTTTATTTCGTTCTGATATTGAAAAATAGAGACATTTAAATTTTAGTAAAATATCTCCAGGAAATAGTTGTTAACGGAGGTATTGGATTCCTTCAAATCCAGTGTGATAGAATATTTTCAGTCAGATGTAGTGTTATTTTTACACATTTTTATCTGTGAATATTTTCTAAACAATGCTCCTCTATATTTCTCCGGATTAACCAGATTCTGTTCCTAATAGTATGTATTATTGTTTCATCTTGTATGAAAATATCTTGAGATCTGTGGATGAAATTTCTCCGTGTACCCGTCAAACAGAAATCCTGATTCTTTTGAGAAAAGACAGGCTTATATTTTCTTTCTTTTGACATACAAAAACACCCAGAATCCACTCCTTCAGCGAGGAGAAAGCAAATTTTAAACAACCATCCGATCCACTGCACTATTTTCTGCCTCTCATCAAAAAAGTATTCTTGACACGTTTCACTCCAAACTGCCATCGAAATGGTCCCGGTCCCCTCCCTCTCTCTTGTGAAATGCCGACGTCCCCCCCCCCGTCTTTTATTTTCTATTTAAAAGGATGAGCATAAAGTACTCTTCGACTGGGTGCAGAAGTTTGAGGGTTAGCCTCAAGATGGTGACGTCATCTGCAAAAGGCGGAAGCATGGGTGAGATGGAATTCGGCATTCTTAAGATTTTTTTTCTCTCCTTTTTCTTTTTTTCTTCGAAACTTGCATAATGTGCTGACATTCGGTTTTTCCCCTTTTCTCTTTTGTGTAACTATCTTTTATGTTTAATGTTCACAAACTTGTCTTCCATCAGGTTTAGCCGTCGGACTAATCATGGAATTGCTTTCTATACCTTAGTTTAGTCCTGACCAAATTGTGATTTGAGCTTTGTATTCGTTTGTAATTTATGCAAAATTCATTCGGTATGGTAATCACAAGAAGGGATTTTCAGAAAATGAAATATCAATAGATTCGCGATGTTTTTATAACAGTTACCAAAAGCATTTGTTTTAAAACAAAAAGCAATCTCAAATGATCTCTCGAATAATTTGCATTCAATTTTGAACTGTACAAACTAAAGAAGCGTTGTTCCTCTTATCTCTTTTCCACACTTATTTTTAAAAATTCATATGGAATGTGTTAACTTTTAGCTGTAGCAGCTACTTCAAAAAATATAAATGAAAATAAATATTTCAATTCCAGCTCTGTTCTATATCCATGATTTGCTGAATATAATGCGAAATTATATGCGCCTGAAGAAAATATATATATTTTAGGGACCAATAAATTGATAGTTAAGAAAAATTCTAGGTTATTTCAAAATCTACTCGTTAAAAGACACCGAATAGCTATAAACATATTAGCACACCGAAAACGCCTATATTTTAATTGGTATTACTGCGATCGTATGGTGCGAGTATTTAGAGATATTCTTCATAAATCAAATTTTGAAAATTATTCTCTGATTATATAATTTTTTTTTATTGTCGTGATTTATGTTGGGTGAGAAATTTACTTTCCCAAACTTTAAATAAAAAAAAAAAATGAATAAAAAATCTGCTGTATGCAAAACATTTGAAAATGAGTGAACTAATACTGTAGATAAAATAGAGCCGTATTTAAAATAAATTTTAAATGGAAAATCACAAATTATAATTTTGTCAGAAAAAATATTTATTTCGTATTGTGCAACAATGTCAACATTACGTCTTTTATTTATTTTTGAATAAATTATTTTAATTTTACAATTTTACTTTTTTTTTTTTGTGAATAAGAGTAATTGGGAGAATTTGAATGAATAATATGATAGTCAAAGCTCTTCTGAATAGGAAATTCTCCCTTGCTTTTGATATTTCAGAGAAAATTCATGTTTTTTGAGAATTAGTGTAATATTACAATAAGTAAGTTCACTGTAGTGTATATAATTTCTCTTCTAATGATACGAGGACACAAATTCATAACTGAAATAAATATTTATTTATTCGAGTATGAGACATAAATTAGTTTATTTCGAAACAACTATATTCAGATTATAACCAGAAGCTTTCTAAACAGACCTGGTCTTCGCGTTGAGGATTTTTTTTTTTTTTTTTTTTTTACTTTTTATGTATTATTTTTAGGGTGATTTTTTTTTGTTCAATTTATGTCAGCCATGTTAAACTTTACACAAATTAAAAACAAGTATCGTGTAAATTCGAAAAATTATTCTTCATTTTTTAAAAATGTTTTTATACTTGCTTAAGAGATTAGTGTGATCCAATTTTTTTCCTTTTTTTTTTCTGCTGTTGGCTACTAATTAGCAAGTTAACAATCCTAGTATACTTTGCATTATTAGGAGCCTAATATAGTTTGTATTTAGATTCTGTTAAAAGAAGTTTTATAATTCTTTTGCCATCTTGTTTTATTTACTTATTTTTCTCACGATATATTGAAGCATGTCTTGAATATGACCCGCAATAAAACGTTTTTTATTTCAGCCAACCTGTTATTTAAAATATATGTTATTAAAAACAGTATCTCTTATTTAAAAACTTATAACAGTTACTAACTTATAACTTAAATTTACAACGGTTATGAATATCTTTTATTTAAAACTTATAACGGTTATCAATATCTGTTATTTAAAACTTATAATGGCTATCGATATCTGTTATATAAAAAGCGTCTATAAATATTAAATTAAAATTAATAAAAATATATCTGATTTGGAATTTAAGGAAACGGAAATGGTTCTCAAAACTTTTATTGTCTGTAGCCCCCTCTCCATGAGGTTTAATCTGACTTCAACTATAAATACACTTCTTAATTTAAAACCGATTTGGTTTGCTTAGCAAAAAAAATCTGATTTATACCTAATAACAATCCTATATTATATTGCCTTCTTAACGTGTATTTTCTTCCAAAAATTTATGATCGGCATTCCAGTTTACCCTACTTTTTATTGTTGGCAATGAATTCATTCAAATGGAATTTACTTATTCCCTTGGTCCTTCATCTTTCTGCCAGTGATATCTAGTGCCCTTTTCGCCTTTCCTTCCCTCGATTTTCCTCTTTTTGGGCGATGAGCTGTTGGCAGTATAACTTCCTTTTCGCTTTCCGTGAAATCCTTGCCAATTGGAACATTCAGATAACAGTTATTACTGAAGTTGCTATGCGAATTTGACCTTCTGAACTCCATTGGCTTGTTTTTCATATCAATATTACTGGGGAATTTTCCATCGTCTCATTGCAGCAGTCATCAGATTGTAGAGCCGGCAGTTTCTGTTGCGACACTTAGGAATTCTCTTTTCATTGCACTTTTCAAAGAAGGTAGCTTTTGATATTGATTTTTCTGCAATGCAAATTTAATTTAAAGGCTATGTTTGCAGAAAGATCCAATTACTTTTAAGACGAGGCGAAATGGAAAGATGCGATTTTATAATATAATGTATTTCAACACATAAGAAATAGTAAGAGATGAAAATACAAGCTCATAAAATACGGAATGTATCAGAAAATAGACTTGAATTGCTTGGAAACCGAGTACTATTTAATGCTGTTACGTAACAGGAGTTATATTCTTCCCTAATTAATTTAATCGATTTATTTGTGCAGCTTTGGTATAGTAATTTCTCAATGTATTTCACAATTCTTTAATTATAGACAAGCAATCTTTTCATTTCAAAATATTTTAAAATTATTTTAATGCTTCATAAGAGGGGGAAAAATGGAAATTTTTATCTTATTTAACAGTCGAACCCCTCAATATTGAAAGATTGGATAAAAAATGTACTTTATTTCTTAGTTCAGAAGCTGTGTAATATGTTTCTTTAACAATTTGTAAAATTCAGAATAAATAATTTAATAAACTTAGAATTTAGCAAGGCTTTTTTTTTTTTTTTTGCTTTGTACACTATTTTACCAAAAATATATGTATATTTCAATTTTTAAAGTACTCTTGGCTTTTAATTTATACATATTTCAAAGTTGTTTTTTCAATCTCTTTTATTTAAAAATATGAGTACTTTCTTACATATTTTTAAAATTCGTTCCAAACGTTCTCACATATCTCTAGTAGTAACTACATAAATTTCTAAGCAAAAATCTTTTGGACCAAACTAGAGTTTCATATTTTATATCTTCCCGTTTTTAACGTCTTCCAGTTGTTTATAAGGCTTTATTTACCCCCTCAGATAAAGTGGGAATTAATATGACCCATTTCCTTGTTTTGCATAATTACCTTCTAATCTTTTGGGAAAATGCTTAACTATAGATAATATTGTACTTTAACTTATGAGATTTGCAAATGACAAAACGAATCATTTTCTTTCCCTTTAATGCTGATTATTTTCCTAATAAGCGTTATAATATTTATTTTCTAAGTTATTATTCCATAAATACTAGCAATATCTGCCATTTTATTTTGGATTTCAGTAAAATGGTATCCAAATATCCACGCGTTTAATTTCATTATCTATTGTAACCTGCAGCTGTAAATGCCTTTGCGTCAATAAATGTCTGTTTTTGCTACAGAATCCTCCATCGTAAATAAAAAGCGTGATCTTCTGTAATTATTTCGCTCTAATCGTTCTGCGCAGGTGTACTTGAAGGACTTATCGTTTGCTCTGCTGTTAGATTAGTGATGGAACTATTTGACGGACAGACAAGGAACGTTCTTGTGTCGTATCTCCGGGGTAATAAGAAAAAGAATCAATGAAGAGGCAGAGAGAGAGAGAGAAAGTTCTTTGTACGTGCCGCCCCAGCGCTCTCGAAATAGTTTTCTGAACTCCAGCATCCTCTATCTTCCTTTTCTCCTAATCGGTGGGGCTTCCTTTTTCCTCCGGTACACTTCCGGTTCCTGTTTTGTCCTCACTTGCACGTTTCCACCAGAATTTGTTTTTGTTCTTTTTAAACATTCTTTGGGATATCCGAATTCTTGCGGCTGATGGCTTCGTGCACGCGCGAACTGGAATTTCTTTGTTGTTATAATGTATATCGATTTCTTTTAGGTGTAAAATTACACAAGCGTAGGTGGATTCTAAAAAATGTTATGGAAATCGAATAATGAGAATAAATATAATTTATTCGGAAATAATGGAGTTACGTTATTTTATAATTGCCAAATTATCTTATTTCTATTTTTCGAATTTTGTTTTTTCTTAATCCTTATTGTATATAGTACCGAAATATAATATATTTATTGGCATATTAAGATGTCATTATTTAACTAAAAAGCTCTTGATTTTGCAAGTTTAGCATGTATAGTAGAGCCATTCCCTGTAATAATACTTTTTATTGCAGAGAATGTGGTCGTTCGAAGATGTATCGTCTTACAGGATAAATTAAATATCCTTAATATATATACTTAATATATATATTAAGTATCGTCTTACAGGAAGCTTTAATTAAAATAACGCGTACGACTTGCTAGCGAAAACAGTGTATTATTTATTGAATCTTTTATCCATTTCACAATCCCAAAACTATTTACTTATTTAACTGGGCATTTGAAAGGATAAGTCTACGTTTTAATAAGATTTCATTATCATTTTGCGAAATGAATCAAATTTGTAATTTCAGATAGCAGTAATAAAATTTATAATATTTTATTAATTTTTTTTTAATATTTGAGGAAACAACCTGTTGCAATAACTGTTTTTGAATAATCGCTTATAGATATATTTCTTCTTTCTTAAATTCTTACTATACAACGCATAACAAATAATAAGATAATAACAATAATATAATTCTCGTTATTGAATTTATTATTATATTTTAGATAATTTTATTACAGTAAATAAAAATTATAGTGATTATTTTTATTTCTGCAGTCCTTGTTTCTTTTTTTAATAAAATTTGCCTAGAAATGTCCGAATTTCATTTTATTTCGAAAAAATTTTGTTTGTCGTAACATTTGATTTTGAATTTGATTGAATCATTCATTTTTAATTAATTTCTTTCATCCTATAGCTTTAGCGTGGTATTGTTGAAAAATTGTAATCCTGCAAAGTTTTTTAAGCACTAAAATGAATCAGGAGATTTAAAAAAAAGTCAAAATATCTAAATTGGTCATCAGGTAAACTAGTTGATCAATATTTCTTTGTATAATCAAATTATTATTCTTTTCAAAATATTCGCTTATATTGCAGTTATATTCATTCTTATTTTTTGTTTTTATTTATATTTATTTATTTTTGCATTTGGCGTAGTTTACTTTTAAAGGGCCATTTTTTTTCTAGTCATATTACGTTAAAATATTTCTAGGTTTAAAATTAGAATAAGAAAAGGGATTCGTTTAGCTTATTAGATAAATTTTGTTTGATTAATTAATTAATTTGGTTAATTAATAATTAAGTAACAAATGAAGACACATCATTTTGTGTAAGATAAAGAACTGAAGCCTCTAAGTTTCTGTCTTTCTAAAAATATTTGTCAGAACTGATGCCAACCTACATAAATTCATGCAAAGATTGATAAATTTGGTGGGAAGCATACTTCCCACAGCCCTGGAAAGGGTTAATGCTCGTTAGATTTTATTAGCATCGATTTAAAGTGTAGATAATATTTCGTGTGTAGAAAATTAAAAATCTGTTGTTGTCTATTATGAATTACGAACTATCTATTGCGAATGAATTCTTGGTTCTTTATTCTTGGGGGGAAAAAGAAAGAAGAAAAAAAAGATATTTGAATTTTGAGTGAATTAATCTGCGTGGACGGTAGTAAGTTATCTATCGTCTGTCATAATATTGGTATACTTGCAGAGAATCTGTGTTATTTCACATGCTTTAACCGAAGTTTATGATTATTTTTAGTTACTCGTTAATCAAGATATTTACTTAAAACACCTAAATAAATTTGAAAGCGATTTATCATATTGCTGTTAAAATAACAGCAGAGTTTGCAGAAAATTTAAAAGGGGGATAAGATTATATATGCCGTTTTAAACAAACAAATAACGGGCAATTCTGAAGTAAATTACTTTTTTATTAAGTTACGTAGGAGGTACTGTTTTTATTATTTTTATAAATTCTTCCATTTCCAAATGTTTATTACTTTGAAGTCACGCCGTGCGCTGAAAATAAGATGTACTCAGTTCCACTTTTATGATCTCAACAACCACATGCACTACATCACGTCTTGAGAATAATGACTCATTTCGAAAAAATTACACCTCAGCTTGATGTCTTTTTTTTTTTTTTTTTTTTTTTTTTATCTTAGTAGGTGGGCAACACTTAATTACCGTCCCCGTGACGTTCAGTGCGCAAGTAAAATCTGGATGATGTTGTAATGTTCTTAAACCTGAAAGTAATCTCGTTTTGTAAGCAGAAATTAATTCATTGTAAATTGAAAGAAATGACTTCACAGAATTTTATTTTAGTGGGCTTTCTTTTAAGAAGAATTACATTAGTTTGATTTAAGATACCTTCCCTTTTTTTCGCTCTTCTGATCTTTAGTTTTTTTTTTTTCCCCCTCCCCTTCGGGTTTTTTTTAAAAAAAAAAAAAAAATCTTCGAAATATTTTTTTTTATAATTGTCCCTAATTTAAAAGTAAAGTATAAATAATAAGTAAAATTAAATCTCTGACCGGGATATCAAACATTAGAACATCTTTAGCTTATGTCAAATGGGGGGCGCTGTGGCCTGGTTGTGAGGTCTCAGCTTCGGAATCGAAGGGCTTCAGGTTCGGGACCCGATTCCACCGAAGAACCGTCGTTTATACGGGTCTGGTGCGCGCTAAATCCGTCGAGGGCAAACGTTCTCCTGTTGGTGTGGTGCGGAAGTTGGGAGAGGAGGATGCCAGCTCATGCGTCGTTCTCGTCACCTGACCGCAGTTCAAAATTACGAGTTCCGTCCCAAAATAGCCCTAGTGTTGCTTTGAAACGGAACGTTAATGTATCTAAACTTAAAACAAAAAACGTTTATATTAAGTAAGATGGAATAAAAGAATTGAGAAAATTAATCGTTGAATTAGTTGTCAATGTGCTTTAAGTTGGCGGAGTTCTTTAATTTAAAGGTGCTTAATATACGGACGCTTGAATGGCTAGAGAAAAAATTGCATTGCAAATAGTCTTACCTAATAAATGTGGATACGCTATTTTTGTTGGAGTAGAATTACACGAAAAATTAAATGGTAAATTTCATTTTCTCCTGGTGCATTTTATTTCATGCATTAATTATTATTTCATTTCATATAAAAATATTAAGAACTCTTGAGTGACTAAAGTTTGTTATTTTTATATTTTATATTAATAGCTACTTTGACTCAATCTTATAATTCGGTCTCGAATTATACACGCAGTTACTGCTAAGGAGTCAAAATAAATGTCGATTTATTTCAGATATAGTTTTACTTACTGCGTTGAAATAATGTAATGCAAGAGTGTTTTAAAATGATGTAATTCCTGTAAAACAAAGCTACATCTGCAAAATTTTGTTGTACCAATTTATTTCTTTAAAAAGAACTGGTCAAAGAAAGTATCAAAAGATTAACGCAAAATTGTTCCATGTAACAGAATTATGCTTATTTTTATTTATTTATTACTATAACTAGCTACCTTTGACGATCAGTTGCCTGATTTTCACTCAAATTATAATTTCTTCCGTACCCTTTAGTAAAACTGTTACTGCCCTTTTCCCAGCATAAAATTATGGAACTTGAGCAAAGTCGTGAACACCACGAGTGCTCAGATTTTTATTTTCAGAATCCTGCAAAAGAGAATTTTGTGTTTCATAATATAGTGAAGAAAACTTTTACTTTGGATTTTAAGAGCAATTATTTCGACCGATTTGAAATCAATTTTGACTTGGAACTACGATTTTAGGTCGCAGGTATCATTTACCTATATTGTTTCATTTTTGTGTTACATATATGCTAATATAGAGACCAACAAGCAGCCAATGCATTGATGGATTTGCTTTAAAATTTCAATGCAGATTTGCACTTTAATTGATAAAATGGTGCACCAAATTCTATCCATGTACTTCTTTACGTTTTGTATCTATCGCTCTCATTGTACTCGAACAGTTAGTTAGATAGATTTCCTGTGAATGGTTTCATTCAAAATCTGATAGAACTTTACAAATTTGGTGTCAAGACCGCATGCCAAATGTCATCCATTTAGTTCAAAATAGTTTTTTTTTTAAATAATTTTCTTGTTCGCAGGCAGTGAATCATAAATCCAAAACTGTGTTTTTCAGACTTGCGTAGGCCTATAACGTGAATACTCATTGTGAATTAAATGAATCTTCACTTTTCAAACCTCTCGATTTTTATCAGTTCGAATTTTTCGCTGATAGCAATACTTTCTTTTTATGCATGAGAAAATAAATTAAGCGAGGGTCTACAAAACAAGAAGTATTGCCACATCTGTCACTTACATCTTTCACATATCTCTGACTAAAATTCTTCAGAGTCCCTTCAGATTTGAACTCACTTTATTTCCCCGCACCTCGTATTTGGAGAGTTTCCAAACAAATACCACGAAATTCTATCACATAAGCACGGCTGATGAACTGCCTCATGAGGCCTTCTCGCTGTAATACCAAACTGGAACACCCCCACAAGTAGCGTCCTTTGTTTCTTCTGTCCAATTTCGACCCAGAGCGAGTAACGGAAGTAAACACCCTCTGGCAATGGACCAAGAATATGGGTAGCATCTTTCTCTCTATCTCCCCTTTGGAAAAAGTCAGCACCGCGCTTGTCAATCAATACAGACTAAGTTCGTTCCACACAGAGAGCAACGACCGTTTTCTCCTACTTGTGATTCTACCATTCCTACGTGCTGTTTTCGAGGATTATGCTCATAAAAGGGTTTTACTGTTATGGCCTAGTGGGTTGTCCTGCGATGCATGGGTGGGGATTAGCGAAGCAGGACGGCCGTATTTCTTAAATGGCAGGCTCGGTAGAGTATCTTGAGGAAAGTCGTTCTCGCTTTTCCACGGCAGCTTTTGTTTTTTGGAGCTTCCGCTCCGGAAACCTGCGCGCCGCAAATGTGGAATAAACTTCGGTATTTTTGTTGAGTCTACCGAGATGTTCCCAGGAGATAGTTTGTAACACTTGAACTTGCTCCTGGTTGGAATGGATTGCGGTTGCAGTTTTGTGGTTTTTCTGGTTACAGATAAGCGGTTTCGTTTTTTTTTTTTTTTTTTTAACTGTCAGAATTTATTTGGAGCTCTAGTTGTGGTCATAAAAATAATGTCAAAGATTTGATATACTACTGTGGCTGTTAATTGTTGGATTAATTGTTATAGTTAGGAGATAATTTTTTGTTGATTGCATGTAAATTTTCTGAATTTGATTCTTTGTTTTCTTTTTAGCAAAGATGTTGTGATAGTAAATCTATTTATTAAATTAATGTTATTATTTAACCACTGATATTCTACCACTGAAAAGTTCGCTAAAGTGACTATGTTTTCTGATCTTTAATCTGGGAGTTGAATCCAAATATGCTGTATTTTATTATTGAAATGTTATTGAAAAAAAAAAGGACAAAGAAAGTTAATAATATGTTTTGTTATTAATTTTAATTTTGAATTGTCTTATTCATCTTACATAAGTCATATTAATTCTCTTAGAAGTGAAGCTTCTGAATTAGTGGTTGGTTCTCGCCGCTATTATAGGTGCAGAAATGGTGAGGCATTGGCAATCCCCTAACGAGGACGGGACGTTCCTCCTAAAGCAGGGATTGTATCGTAGGCGGTGATAGCCCTTAGTGCCCAACCTTAGTTCACGCCAGCGTTGCTTACGACGTCCGGTCATTCAGATTTTTCCATGTGCCTCAGGGCGTTAAAAGTAGTCATTTATTGATTACATAGGTCATATTAGGGTGACCCTGTATGATTAATAAAATATTGAAATTCATCATAATCTAACTTATCTGTTTTATTAATAAGATAATTATAATTAATGAGATTAATAAACGCGTCAATTAGGAACGTATGATTCAAGTTAGATACATTTTTTTCAAATCGGAAATGATTTAACCGTTTAATCAGGGCCATCCGATCACTTTAAACATACAGTAAAATCTAGAAAAAGTAATTTAATTAATTTTTTTAAAATTAACTTTTTTGTTTAATTTTTTAAAAAATAAATCGAATTAATTTTTTAAATATGATCTATTTACTTATGTGTGAAATTCATTTTTTTTTTCTGAATAAACAATCCAAATTTGAGTCTGCTTGGCTAATCACTTCGCTTTAGAATATTAAGTTGAGAATTTAATTAAAAGTTTAATAAATTAATTCGATTATCTTGAAGATGATCAGTAATATACAATTTAATAAAATAGCTTTAAAAATTTTCTTTTTAGTGATTTTATTGTTAATTGCAAGATTTAAACAGGGAAAAAAAACAATTTAGAAAAAAAAATTGCTGTACCTTTTAAAATTAAGGTCTTAATAAACAAGTTTGCACAATATCATTCAGGTCAAGTTCTAGAGAAAAGGAAATTCGGAGGAACATGTGTTTTTGAAGGTTAGTTTCTATTTCTGGAACAGATTTTTTTCTGTGGTTAAACAATAAAAACTTACTTTGATATATATATTTTCACCAGAATTGTTAACAGTTTTAAAAGACATCATAGTTTAACTTCATGACTCACTAGATCAAAAATCGATACTTTTAAATAAGAATGTTATTTTCATGGATTTTCCTTAATTTTATATGCTTTTTATTAGTGTTGAATGAAAATATTAATAAGAATAATTTATTTAAAACCGTAAAATAATTTTAAATGAAATAAAGTTATAAAACTATAGTTATGAAACGTTTTTTATTTGATATTTCGTTTCATATTTAATAATGGTATTTATGATTTTTTTTAAAAAAACTTACCGCCACCTGCTGGGCATTCTAGCAAATCTGGATGTCATCGCGACAGTACAGGCAAAACCTCAGGGTGGAGTTTAAATATTCATCATGACCCAAACTCTTCATAATGAAATACGTTTCGTCATTTGAGTGGAAGTAACTAATCGCCATACCATTTCGATATCCACTTGAGAAGTGAGAACCAACTTTCTTCTGTGGCAGCTCCACAAGCATGTACTATGAGATTTACTAATGATATAATAAGTTGAAAAATCATAATATTCAACTAGTATTGTAATCCAAAATCTACTGCATATCAAAAATTTCATAAACGACGAATACCGGAGACGCCATCCACAATCGATTAAATTCTCATAATTTGATGAGGAAAATCATCATGAATTAAAAATCCTAAATACTTTTTCAATTACCAGAAACAATTGCCACGTAAGAACAATCAAGAATCCTAAATTGTTCTTATGTGGCAATTGTTTCTGGTAATTGAAAATATTCAATAGAGAAACAATAGAAGTTTATCGACACTAAATTTCATCCAATAATACTTTTTAAAAAAAAACTACCTTTATGCCATGGTTATTAAATATATCAAAGCTTCTTAATAACAAATATCAATTTAAGATTTGCTTTAAAAAAAAGCAACAGGCTTTTTTTTTCCCGTCAGATTTTTCATTCCTATAATGTAACTGAAATGGAAGCATAGAAACATTTCATTAAAATGCTGACATCATTAGTATTTCATTTTCATGTTCTGTTTTTCTTATCATTACGTAAAATATTTTTTTCCTAAATGGACTTTTTTTTTTAATGGAATAGGTTAGCCAAAGAAATTTATTACAAGTCCTTGGCTATTTGACAAGTATATTATCATACTTAACGTATAACAAAAACAATTAATAGCCATTCTTTTATTGAGTCAATATAATATTTTATTACAGATTTAATTGCCTCTCAAATTGCAGTCTAATAATTTTTTACTGAATAATATATGCAGATATATATAAAATACGATGCATGCAATATTTCATAATTAGCTGCAATCTATAATAAACTGCCAAGCGAATGTTATCACTGTTCTGTTGTTCATAGTGAATGCTAATGTCAGTAACATCTGGATATGCTCTTCAGCTGTCGCAGGTGCCTTGACTGGATTATCTTGCAGCTCGTCAGAGAGAGCGTTTGTCACTTTTTCTTTTTGAGCACGTTCGTTTTGCTTCCATTATCTCATTTCTGACTGCTGTGGAACAACTTGTGTGAGAGAAAAAAGAATGATAATAAACCCTCGCTAGTCTTTTTTTTTTTCACTACTTGAATCGGGACAAATGATCCTGGAATTCTACATGCTTTTTTTTACATATATATTATTGTTAATAATAATTCTGTTGGGGTGAGAGAAGGAAAGTTTTTCTTTTTTTAATATATTTCGATTGTGCTCGGAATACTTAATGATTTTTTTGTTGTTGTGGAATTCGTTAGAGGGTTTGAATGTGGTGATTAGCTGATGATATGCCTTTTCAATAAAGTGACTAGACGTGTTAGGAAACTTCCAAATTACACCAGTTTCTTTTTTCTCCCTTCTTATTACTTTATGAAGTATAGAGAAAATATCGTGATCATCAAAAAAATAAATAAATAAACGACCTCGAGATTTTGACGAATTTCCACGTTTTAGAACTTCCCTTTCGAACAACACATTTTTGGAAAATGTCCATTCGTCTGTCTATCTGTCTGTGACAAAGGTAACTCAAAAACACTTTGAACTAGACAGTTGAAATTTGGTATACCATCATTACACCAAATTTGCAGATTTCTATCCAATTTTGAGTAAAATCTGTTAAGAGGAAGTGTCTGGTTATTCGAATATAAGTTAACACGATAACTTCAGAACGAAGAGAGCTAGATGGATTAAATAGATATACAGATTTAACTTATGTAGAGTAGTCATCTGTCGAATTTTGAACCAAATCCAATAAGAGATTGACCATCTCTCTGTCTGTAGTTCCAGAAACATGTAAATGCAATAACTTAGGAATGCATAGACTTAAATATGTCGAATTTGGTATGGGATTTTGCGACTATATGTGCAACTTATGTTAAATTTTGGTTTAAACTGGCTGGAAAAAATGTGTTTAAAGCATACATTCCACTTTTGGTTACTATTAATGCATGCCCGGGAGTAATCGCCAAATAATTCGCCAAGGATTACTCGACAGATTCAGTAAAAATGTTAAATTCACGTCAAAAGCATTTCTTAATCATTATACGCCAGTGCCAGGCAAGGCGTTCTCTGGTATTACAAGATTATTATAGAGATGTCAGAAAGTTTTGGGGAGACCATTTCATCTCGTAATGTTGTTTTTTCCCCCCTCAATCAACGCCATATTTAGATTTGATGAGACCCTAACCTATTTGAAATATGGAGCTCCTTTTAAGTCCATTTAAATAACGAATTTAGCATCAGCTAATGTGACACTTGCTCATTCGAATAATTTATTTGGGGTGGGAGAGGGAGGGGAAGCTATAGGTTGTGTAATTTTATGTAAATCTGGCAATGTTTCTTATTTTGTGTGTGTGTGTGTGTATGTGCTTGTGTGTGTTCAATATCGCTCTTACGTAATTGTTTTAATTCATTACCTATAAAATTTACGAGTTAAATTTTATTTGTGTAAATGGATATAAAATTTAAAAAGTAATTAGGATTCTCTTTGTTAACTATTTTTTACTGCGAATTATTTATATAATAGATAGCAGTTCCAAAGAATTAAGTTAAGGTGAAAATGATAAAAAATTTAATGCTAATTAATTTTTTTAGTTGCTACGCTAAGAATTTTTACTTAAAAAACGTATTCGAATTTTTAACAATTCTAAACGATGTTGGAGATGTAATAGTGCTTTTTTAGCAACCTAGAAAAGAGAACATCAACATTTAATAAAGCTTTGAATATTTTCCTTTAAAAAAAAACTATAAAATAAAAAAATTTTATGAGTATTTTAATTTTTTCATTTGCTTTGTAAACTATTAGTAGCGATATTTATCTGTAAAAATATTTATATATTCATTATCTGAAAATGTAATATATTAAGGTTTAATTCAGCGTTACTGATTATAATGGAACTTCAAAGTATATCGCCATCATAATATAAAATAATAGTTTAAAAAAAAGATATGTAAACTTTTATCTTGTGTCTTTTATTTTAAAAGTATTCATGCAAGTGATGAAGTTATAACTTTTTTTAACCTTTGCAATATGTCAGAATAATGACCTTATTAAACCAAATTATCTAAAAAAAAAATTTGCTAAATCACTAACGCGGAACAACTATTATGTAAAGTGAGAAAGAAAAAAAAAAAATTCTTTTATCTGTCAGAAAAATGCTTGAGGAAAAATTTATTTATAATATTTCGCCAGATTTTTCTTTTCTTTTTCTTTTAACGTTTATTTTAATTTTTTAAACGGAATATTATATGGTGCGTGAAAATTTATGATATGTGAAAAATGATATAAATTACCTTCCCGAAATAGTATCTTAAATTAAAATTAAATGTAGTATCTTAAATTTTTTCTGAAAGATATTTAATTTGATGCGAAACTAAATAATCATATGGTTGTTTTTTTATGTTTTTATAACATAAATGTGTCATTTTACTTAATAGATATTATATTTTGTTAATTTACATTCTCAAACTCAATTTTGGTTATATACAATATGGAGTTCTATTGAAATTAGAAAACTGAAACCCAACTGAATCTAATTTTTTATCACGATTTGACTCTTATTTTTATAGACTTATTTTTATGGATTAGTATACCATACACTTCGAATACCTTAGTAGAAATCGCACAAAAGTGCATTCTTCAAGGGACATAATACATTCTCAACATATTTTTTATTGTTCTATTAGAAATATTTTGACAGTGTTGTAATATTCAATTGAAATCATCTTAATTGGAAAATAAATCATTTTGATCTAAATTTAAAAAAAATTTAAAAATCACATTTTAAATTTCTTACTACTTTGTTTAATTTGAATATCTGTACTTTAAATTGTATTTGTTTAACTCTGTAAAACATATTACATAAATGTGCGTGGATTTAAAAATGCATCATATTATTGAAGCTAATATAATTTTTTTTTACTGTTATGTATAGGAAAATATGAACAAACGCAGCACTTTTTTTCTTTCTTACCTCTTATATAAGAAGAACTAAACCGCTTAATGCTTATTGCATACTCACTTAAAGAATGATAAGCAAATACAAATAAATGGAGCGTTCTGTCTTCAGATGGGGAAAAAAAAATCATTGTATTGTTCATTCATGGTTTCAAAATCCCTTCGAGCTTTTGCCCATGCGTCAGGATGCATTTATTTAGTTAAAATAGAAATGAGGAGAAATATTAAAAGAGGAGAGGATTACATTTTAATTATAAAGTGGCGGATTATTCGCGGACTTTGAAAGCGAAAAAATTTGGGATAACGCGTAATATTGTGGAAAAAAGATTCTAAATCACAATAAAATGCTTTAGAACATTTTTTTTTTAACTTTCAGAGACCCAAACATTAAATTCAGATGAATTAATGGAAGATTTTTGCGCTTTGATAATTTACTGTTGTACAAAATAATAATAATTTTTTTATATTAAAACATTCTTTTTTAAATTTTTTTATTGATTTTTATAACATTTTGAAATTAACAACGGCAGATAATCTCGGTCACATTTAATAATATTATATGGAATATTCTTTGTGCCACTCATGAGAGCTTTTTTACCACTTGAACTAATCATATAAGCTATCAGTATGCAATTTTGAATCAAAATAAAATAGTACAAGCAGAAACCACACGACACTCACGTACACGTGCGGAAAAAAACACTGAATGAAAAATTATCTAATGGGTGGAAATGAAGGTCAAAGAATAAATAATATTTAAAAAAATCCACGTTTCACCTCTTAGCGAACTAGAATCGTCGAAAAACTTTAGTCTCGGGATACTGAAACGAACAGTATATTTAAAACAGGATGGTGGTGAAAAACATAACATGAAAAAAAGTTCATATGATATTCTCATTTTCATGTATATTTATCATCTTAAATATAAACTAGTTACCATTGAAATATTATTACTTCGAATTTTTAACACATGGGTAGAAATATAAGACCTTTGAAATAAAATAATAAAATAAAAATCCATATTTTGACCAACTTTTGCGTGATGATGCTGTCTTAATTATTGATTTCTCGAAGAAATAAGTATGAAATTGGTTTCATAGTCGTGCGACTGCAAATTTATGCATTGATTTTTTTTTTTTCCCGTGAGATCTGTCGTGTAAGAGAAATTAGCATGCGTCATGTTTCGAATTTTTAACACATGAGTAGAAATGTAAGACCTTTGAAATAAAATAATAAAATAAAAACCCATATTTTGACCAACTTTTGCGTGATGATGCTCTCTTAATTATTGATTTCTCGAAGAAATAAGTATGAAATTGGTTTCATAGTCGTACGACTACAAATTTATGCGTTGATTTTTTTCCCATGAGATCTGTCGTGTTAGAGAAATTAGCATGCATCATGTTTATCGTGATTAAAGTATTAAGTTAATGAAATATAGAAAAGGGTGATTGATAATGGGTGATAAATTTTAAGGCAGTAGCACCTGTCTGCTATGCTGATGCTGTAGCGGCTCTTTCAAAATGCGACGCAAGTGAGGAATAACAATCAGTGAAATATTAGTCCTTCATTATATGTCACTTTCAGCCTATTAAAGAAAATCATTCAATCATTGATTTAATTTTTGTGTTTCTGTTGAAAAAAAATGTAAAGAAGAATTTCCTTTCGAGCTTCAGTTATTCGTTGCTTTTAATTATTCAAAACCCCGTAACGAAAACAACATCATGTTCTCACGGGATAAAAATTCTAAAATCTTCTTTAAAATGTTTTTTTTTTTAATTTCATTAAAAAAAAGTCATACATGAGTAAAATTAGAATTCTGAATAATCCTTTTAAAAAATGTAAGTGGTATAAAAAAAGAGGGTCTTATGCAATAATATGCTTCCAAATTATTGAATTTTTTAAAATTTTGATTGGTTTTTTGTGTTGTTAAAAAACAAATTGAAATTTTATAAAACCTTTTTTTAGTATGTAATACTTAGGAAATAACTACGCTCCAAATTTATTATCTTAATATCCAATTGCCTGCTTTTAGAGCATTTTGAATGATTTTTTTCATCTTGAATGCAATTTGCAAATAATATACCGTCCTTATTCTGCTAAAATATTAT
This sequence comes from Argiope bruennichi, assembly GCF_947563725.1. Taxonomy (NCBI): domain Eukaryota; kingdom Metazoa; phylum Arthropoda; class Arachnida; order Araneae; family Araneidae; genus Argiope; species Argiope bruennichi. Next base: position 14,247,854 of record NC_079159.1, read on the forward strand.
ATTAATTTAAGGCTAAAAAAAATTGTTATTAAACAGTTCCCTGTAATTCCTTTAGAGAAGAATTTTTTTTTCTTTTAAATTTTAGACTTGTGTAAAAGGAAATTTTTATGTAATAAAATACTTCTAAATTATTAATTTAAAAAAAAATTAGATTGGTTTTTGTTGTTGTTGTTGTTAAAAAATAAATTAAAATTTTATAGCACTTTTCTTAGCATCAAATATTTAAGAAGTAATTAACTACACACCAAATTTATTGTCTCTATATCCAGTCATCTGCTTATAAAGCATTTTGAATGATTTTTTTTTCATCATGAATGCAATTTATAAATAATATATTACCTTGTAAACATTCTCCTGCAAAAATATTATTATATTAATTTAGAGTTCATGTATTAAACAGTTTCCTGTAATTCTTATGTGTTTAATATTAGATGCTTCATGTATTTTCATCATTTTTCCACTTTAAAAAGGCATTTATTGAGAAAAATTGACACAATATATAAATCAAAATATTTTCCATCATTTTCTACAACTTTTTCCCATTTTCGTCCAATAAGTCTTGCAATTAATTGTTTTTTTTTATTTATTTATTTACTAGCCGCCTTTGGCGACCAGCTGGTTTGCCAATCTTAATGTGCGTTTAAATTTTAATAATTAAATATTTTAAGCAATTCCTACTTTAATAGATTTTTCATCAAAATATTTTAAAACTTCAAATTTTGATAGTCATATAATTCACTCATAATATTATAAAGGCCTTCAATCATAACGTAATATGTATCTCTTTCATTTTCTGTTAGCTCCCGTAGAATTTATGCTTTAAATTAAAGTGGAAAGAATTAATCTACAATTAATATAATAATATATTTTTACTGAAACAAAGCATTTTTTTATAATATGATTACTGATAACAGAGTCACTGAGCGTTTAAACTTTCTGGGCACTATAATAAGAATATCTTTCTTAATTTATGTAATATCTCAAGAATTTGTCAACAAAATTTTCTCAGATTCATCAGGAACAGATCGATTCATTAACAATGTTTAATTTTAAATGCATCAAACACTCAAAAAATAAAATGAATCGTTTAAAATAATCGGTCGAAAACAGGTTTTAAAAAACTACTTAAAAAACGATGTACTTAAAACTATAAGCATATACAAAAAATATATAACTAACATAAATACAATTTACTTACAAAAGCATGCAACTAACCTAAAAATAATTTAAATCGTCCGTTGATAATGGTTGTCATGGCAACAATCGGAACACAATGCGCAGGCGTGAATTTTCTTCGCCAATTACGGTAACGCAAATGCGTGAATTTTTCTACGCCAGTTAGGGTAACGCTATGCAGATTATACATTTTTAATTTCCTTTATTCTGTGTTATTTTAATTCAAAAGTATTTCAGAATGAATCTGAAACATGGATTAATTAACAATGTTTAATTTTAAATGCATAAAACATTAAGAAAATAAACAGAATCGTTTGAAATAATCCGCCGAAAAACATTTAACCCTGGCCTCATTACTGTTGGGAGAAAAAAAATGCTGAAACCTTACTCATTTGGCGGTGGGGAAAATGGAAGATTTTTTTGGCGGGAAAGTTAGTTTTTAATTAATAATTAAAATTGTAATTAAAATTTCAAAAAAAGGGACCCCAGGTGCACATTCCCGACCTCTAAGGTATACATGTACCAAATTTGATAGCTGTATGTCAAATGACCTTGCTTGTAGAGCGCCAACACACACACACACACACACACACACACACACACACACACACACACACACACACACACATTGAGCTTTATTATAAGTGTAGATTTATTTATTTGGTCCTTCAGGCCGTTCTTTGTCATTGATATCGAAATCACCACTCTTAAATAGTTTAAACCAACAAAACCCACAATTGGGATATGACGGAGCAACATTACCATAAGTTTCTAAAAGTGTCTGATGCGCTTCAGCAGCAGATTTCTTCAAGTCAAATAAAAAAGGCAATGAATGTCGAAAATGCAGTTTGAAGCGTTCCATGATTGGGCTCTTTGTACATCTATACTTATAATAAAGCTCAATGTGTGTGTGTGTGTGTTGGCGCTCTACAGGCCAGATCATTTGACCTACAGCTATCAAATTTGGTACATGTATACCTTAGAGGTCGGGAATGTGCACCTGGGGTCCCTTTTTTTGAAATTTTAATTAGAATTTTAATTATTAATTAAAAACTAACTTTCCCGCCAAAAAAATCTTCCATTTTCCCCACCGCCAACTTTTTCGCCAAAATAATCTTCCATTTTCCCCACCGCCAAATGAGTAAGGCTCAGTTGTTTTTTTCTCCCAACAGTCATGAGGCTAGGGTTAATATTTTTCGGCGGATTATTTCAAACGATTCTGTTTATTTTCTTAATGTTTGATGCATTTAAAATGAAACATTGTTAATTAATCCATGTCCTGAAGGCCTTTATAATATTATGAGTGAATTTTACGACTATCAAAATTTGAAGTTTTAAAATATTTTGCTGAAGAATCTATTAAAGTTGGAATTGCGTAAAATATTTAATGGTACGACCGGAGTTTAACCCCCTGCTTGGCGAAATTTTTAAAAATCGCCAACAACGGCCTAGCGAAATGTTCAAAAGCAAAGGAGCAGATGTTCAATTATAGTGCATAATAAAGATTGCCAGCTTTGGCGCGTTATCGCAACTTGGCGAAGAAGGGGGTTAAACTCCGGTTCAACCTATTTAATTATTAAAATTTAAACGAACATTAAGATTAGCGAACCGGCTGGTCGCTAGTTGAGTAATAAAGTAATACTAAATGGAAAACTTCAAAATGATAACAGTAAAGTAATAGCAAATTGGTAAAACCTAAAACCGTTGTCCTTTATATACTAGATACTTCGCGTATTTACCAGTAGATGTCGCTGATTAAAAAACATGTAATTGCCTAATAATAATATTTGTGAGAATGATGAAATGTTCGAGTTATTAATTGTGTTTCTGTTTTCCTTACAGCAGGATGTCGGCGCCAGAATGGGTAGAGATTGTCGAACCCATCACAAAAGTGACGATGTACGCCAATCTCACCACGGGGGAGTGCGTCCGAGAAGTGCCTCCTGGGAAAGTGTAAGTACATCTGTTTGCATTGATTCATTATATTCATTGTAAATTCATTTTGCTCTGGAAAAACATAATTTTTTTAAGCAGAATCATGGCCGAAGACTGAAAAAACACTTTCGAATTTTTAACTTCGTTTTATTCCATCTCGGTGGCATGATTTATGTGCAAGCAGAAGCGACGAGCATATCAACACAGAACGACACAAGAGCGAAATGAAAAACTAATGAAATATTTATGCCCCTGATTATATTGTTACAAACTTGTAATTTGCTTCCCATCACGGCTAGTATCACCGTAAGAAAGACCCTTTGTAAGATCTGTCCTGTGCGTCAATGACCTGTGAGCTTGGCGACCATTTGGCGACGAATTTGGCGAGTTTGGCGACTAAATGGATACTACTGGAAAGTTCGAGAACTTTCACGATCCATCCACTAAGACCCGAGATACAGCCAGGTACGCCCTGATTGGTCTGAAGATTCCAGCCCCGCCTCCCGGAACTATAAAAGACAGGCAATCTGAATCTGAAGAGGAAGTCGTGTGTATCGGAAGAAGTTGTGTGGATCGTCAAAAGTTGTGTGTGTGTGAGAGGAGTCGGAGTCGCCGACAAATAAGAGAAATTAGAGGGTGAGACAGCAAGAAAGCTGCTGAACTAATGAACTATTAGAGATTAAATGCGCTGCGTCATTAAGATTAATTGACGGTATTTGTAGTAGAAAAATTTTTCGTAACAATATACTGTGAGATTCTGATCGGGATTTCTTTACACGCGTCGATTTAGGTAAGAGGATTACAGGGGTCTTTTAAAAAAGAATTCGCTTAGGGTGACAATTTTTTTATCCCTTCACTCGGAGTGTGGGAACTTGTCGACTTCAGCAATTTTAGAACTCGTGTCGAATTAATTAAATAAATTTTTTTTAAAAGTTGGAATGAGATTAGGAAATAAGAGAACATTTTAGAATGAAGTAAGTTAATATAGGCTAAATTAAGCTAAAAATTAAGAAATTAATTAAGTTTAAATTAGATTTTAAAATATCATTACATATATATGTAATGATATCTCTAAATCTAAATGAAATTATTTATAAAATAATCTAAATCTAAATTAAATTCTAATTAATTTCCTAATTTTTATCTTAATTTAACCCACATTAATTTAATTCTAAAATGTTCTCTTATTTCCTGATCCCATTCCACCTTTTTTTTTTATTTAATTAATGCTACAAAAGCTCTGTAAAATTGCTTAAATCAGCATTTCTCACGCTTCGAGTAAAGGGATAAAAATCTCTCAAGCTAACAAATTCTTTTAAAAGATACCTATATTTCCCTTACCTAAAGCGACACTTGTAAAGAAACCCCCTATCAGAACCTCATAGTATTAATCATCGGGAAGAATATTTCTGTCTATTTTCGCTCTTATGTCATGCTGTAGATTGATGTACCTCGTTGCTTCTTGCGTCTACATAAATTAAGCCTCCCGGATGGAATAAAAGCGAAATTTAAAAATTCAAAGTATCTTCTTTCTCTTAAGTCACGAAACTGCACAAAAATATATGTTTTACATGTATACTTATTCTTTTTTTATATAGTTTGATTAAATCTTTGCTAATGACAAGAATACTTTGACGCATGAAATATAAATTTTAATCTTTACAGTAAATAATTAGGATTTGAATTTTTGACCTTGCTGTTAGTAGAATGATATTTCAATTTTATTTAAATGGCTTGTATATAATAATCATTGTATAAACTATGTAAATCAGGCTAAGAAATTGAATGTTTTATTTTATTCTTCGTGAAGATATCAATTACCGGTCAAAACGCATTATTTATCACTCTTGGTTACTTTCATTTGAATTTTTCACCCTTTTCCGTTTTGTAATATAAATGTGTGCACTTATTTGTAATCTTGGACGTTGGAACAGCAGTTTAAATTTTCAGATGCTAATTATCCATTATTCTATTAATTTAATTAAACCTTGATTCTAAACAAGGGATGCCATCTAGTAATAATTTTTAGAAATAATTTATTTCCAAGTTCAAGATATTTATATTAATAAAAAAAATAGAAAATAATTATAATATCTAAAAAAATAGAAAATAATTAAAAAGATGCATATATACACTGTTTAGTACGTTATTAAAAATAAATTTTTAAGAACAGTTTTCATTAAATTTATTTGTGAAGCATATTCATAATTATCAAAATAAAAAAATATTTCAAAAAATGTGAAAATGATTTGAACGATTTTTTAAAAATTCAATTCATTGACTAAATGAGATATTAGTAATTTTAATCTCACTAAATCCGTTTACATAAGAATTTAATATCCTTAAGTCGACTTATTTACATTGCCTCTTTGTAGTAATTAATTAACTAATGTGCGTATGATTTGCAACATTCCTGTTTGTTTAAATATTATGACCTGTATACAATTGTCTACTAGTCATAGCATGCACTCAAAACCCTATTCTTCTAAATTCCCTTTGTGAAACTATTCTTTATTCTTCTAAAATTTATCCTTAATTTCCAAATTTTGGTTTTCTTTAAGTTTTATTTCAAAATTTAATTTCTGTATAGGGATGAGACATATTGACTTGAAATGTTATTTCAAATATTATAATTGAAAGCAACGTTTTGAAAATTAATGCAGAGCAAACGAAATCGTAACTGAATGCGGCAACAAGAACCGCAATATGGCTGAGTTCATATCAAATTATGGCATCGTGGTAGTCCGGTTTTTACTATTTTTGATGCACTCGTCTTATTTTCGTGCTTACCTTTGAATAATTTCCGTATTCATTTCATTCTTTAACCGCTATGTAATTTGACCTCATAATATTAAAAGATTTTTGTGCGAACACTATCTTTCCACTGTCTTCTCTTGTTTAGCGACTTCTATCCTCGAATTCAGGTTTTTCTTGAAAGACAAAATTAATTGACATTCGTCTTCTTCTTAAATAACTTTTGCGTCACCGAGTTAGCACGATAGAAATCTGACAACATTTTTACATAAAAAGCCAAAAGTGACCTAATTTATTTCCCGCGAGAATAAATAAAACAAGTTAAGTTTGCGTTCCATCGAAAATATTTTGCCATTTGTTATGTTTCGTTCCTGTTACTATGGTGATTGCTTAAAAAAATCGTTTGGCAATAACTAAACGTTTAAATTTGTTTCGGATTTATTATTTTATTATTTATTTATATAAATGATTATTTATGATTTATTATTTTTGAAAAGATGTAAGTAAAGCAGTGCGGTTTTGCCCAATAGAGATTTCAAATTGAAATATTCTAGAAAAATAAAATAAAATTGATGAAGATTCGAACTTTAACTCTGAAATATTGTAGCATGATTATGTTTTAAGCTTCTTGTATTTTTTATGTTCAAGATGGTAGGTTAGTATAACGCGTTTTGTTTTGACCTTAGTGTCATGGTGTGTGACCTTGGCCGCATGACCAATATTAATCACCTCAGGCATTTCCGTCATTCGTTGTATGCAATCATATGGGATATCCTGCTTTGCATGTCATGCGGGATAGCATCATAATTTCCCGCTTCAATTAAATATACATTTTGAGCAATCAAGTCCACAATTAGACTGTTATGTAACGCTTGCCTATCTGCTTGCAATGTATGAAACCCATCTCCAGATTTGGTTCAAATATTTTTTGTCTTCAATCGACACAACGCTCATAAAATTAATTTTTTTATGGCCCTTATTTTTAAACGTGAAAGACAAAATAATGAAAGGTAATTTAACAAATGTTATTTCATAAATGTTTGATGGATGATTTATCTTTCTCAATAAGCATTCTGCAATTATTTGTTATATGGATATGATATATAGCATTGCAGTGCAACGTCAGGATTATAGTGATTATATTAGTCGGTAACATTTTCAGTTTTGTTTTTATAAATTTTAGAAAATAGAATTTAGAATCGCTTTTTGAACTATTTTCTTTCAGAATTCGTCAAGAACATTATTGAGCTATTAGGAATAATCTTACTGTTCTCCTCATATATCTAAATTACAAATTTTAGGGAGAATAATTTCATTTCTTCTTTTTGTTATTATTTATTCTGAAATTTTCTAGATTGGAGATATTTTTTAAAACATTTAGTGATGTTTTATGCTCCGACTTTTTCTTAAAACAAGTAGTCATTATGCATTGGCTTTACTAAAATAACTACATTTTTCTTCATTTTTGGAAAGTATAAACGAAGAGTAACTTTAATTTTCAATAATTTTTATATATTTTATCTTATTATTTGTTATTTAAAAATGCTAGACGATATTAAAATTTATTTTAATTTAATATAAAAAAGAAATAACTGTCCGTGTTGTTTAAGATTAAGAAAAATTCCACTAGTGTAGAACAGCAACAGATAAAACATTTGAATTAAAAAAAAGCGGTCTCCTGTGTAAATTTTTATTTTAGTTATTTATTTTATTTCCAAATATACTTCTAGTTATCCTTGAGAACAGAGGGGAAAAAAGAACTTAGAAAGGCCTTGTACGAACGAATCAAGTAGAAAATTTCCTATTAGAACATTCTTTTTAATTAGTATTATATGTCTTATTTCAGGATGTGTATTGGATTACATGTGTAAAATTAGCACGTGAAAGATTAGCTGTTCATATTATTTCAATCGTTATTTTCGATTAAATATTAATATGTTTAGCGTTTTTGTTAATCAACTAGTTTCACAAAGTGATTTGTAGTGTCAAGGAATAAAAATAAAGAAAGAAATTATCCCTAAAAATATTTCACTTTTTTACTATCTGATTTTATCAAATAAGTATGTAATCATCAAAATAAATACTGTGAGTAAAATGGCAGAATAAGAAACATGGTTAAATTTTTTCACGTTTCGGTTACTTTTATTAAAAATTTTTAAGGATATGAATAATGCATTTATTTCAATCAATTCTTGTATAAATATTTCAGAAATAAATATAAATTGTTAAATGAAGGCTTGATTATCTATATTATATTAAAATTTATCTTGCTTCAAACTACAATCACATTAATTATAAATTTATAAAGTGATAGAAATATATTTGTAACATTACATTATTGAAGCAATTATTTTTTATTTAATTTATTAAAAGTATATTAATTTAGTTTCAAATTTACATTTTATAAAATTTTACAACTATTTTAAATTAAAGAAATAGTTGGGAAATAGAATAAATATTCTTATTTAGAAATTAAATAAGATTTATTTTTAGATGAAGCAAATGCTGAACATTTTGCAACTCAAGGAAAAACTTCTCTAATTAAACTGCATTTAATATCTGCAAAAAACTGCCGGCTAGTATCTTGCTTGAATTTAAATAAGTAAAAATGATGTATTTAGTCTGGAAATAAATCCTGTCGAAATATTGCTTCTGGGCAAAAACATTTCAAAACTTTCAGATATGCCAAATACTTCTGTGAACATTTTACTTTTATGTTTTCTGCATTTATTTATTATTGCCTACTTTCTTTATCTATTCCAAATACCATAAACAAACGTAGACTGGTTTTCTAAACCACGTATTTTGCTTTCCGTGCGCATTTCGTGATGCTGAAATTCTCTTGCATTTCATCCATCCAGCCGTATGCGTTATGTTTTACTTCTGCGTTAATGGCTTTTCTGTGTCGCTTTTCCACTTATCGGATGGGCTTCCTTATGGCGGATTCGTGATTAACGCAGCTTCCTCCTCTTCTTGGGGTTATCTTTTGTTTGTCTGAGCTTTCCGAGTGTTTTATTTTGTTTACTCTATTGAATCGGAATTGCTATGCAAGTGCGCTTGCAGCTGGTTGTCTTGAAAGAATTGGTTGATTGTTTAATTCTTAAAGGACTGACTGCGACTAGTTATGTTAATTTTTAAGAAAGGAAATCTGAATGTGAATTTTGACTCATTTTTTTTGTTATTAATTTTTAATGGACACCTAATGTAAATGTTGATAGTTATTAATTAAAAAATTAAATTATCCTTTTTCTGATTCGTTAGATTAAAACCTATTACTGTCAATTGTCACAATTTCTACTAATAATTAAAAGATGAATGTACTCGTGTTGACTTCTTATAAAACAGCTAACAGATCCTAGAGCTAACAGATTTGGCCTAAATGTACTTTGGAAAGTGGAAATATGCACCTCGAAGCGATTCTTAAAGGACTGACAGAGACTAGTTATGATAATTTAAAAAAAGGATAATATGAATTTTGAATTTTTTTTACCAATTTTTAATTGACTTTTGCTTTATTAATTAAAAATATTAAATTATCGTTTTTTATTTAATTGATTGATACTTATTACTCTCTTTATCTCTACTAATAATTAAAAGATGAATATAAAAAGATGAAAGAAAATAAGCAAAATCAGCATTCCTTAGCATTAAACAAAGAAGAAATTTTTAAAAAAGAATGAGAATTCATAACAATGATTGAAAGAAAATGAGCATTATCGTTATTCCTTAATGTTGAACAATAGTAAAGAAACTCGTAATTAAATATTTGCATTAATAATGAAAACGCTTTCAGTTTCTTTACAATAAAGGATAATATTTTTGTTGATTATAAATAAAAACATTTTAAAAAATTTTCTTAAATTAGGGAAGAGTTGAATGGCAGCTAAATTAACATCAGTCACTACGATTTTTGCATTTCTTATAGTGCTGTAGAAATGATTTTGATAAGATAATATTTTAGAAATTTGTCGCCAAAAAAAAAAAAGTTCACCATTTTTTTAATTTAAGTGACGACAAAAATCCCTTTAAAGTGCACATTCTCACATTTCCAAATATATTTCTTGCTAAATTTTGTTACTCTAGATTTAGAGAAATACCCTGTAGAACACCAACAAAAGCTGATTAGTAGTAATAGTAGTGATGATTATAGATCCATTTTTACTATTTTATCCAAATCGGTGAAATTCAGTAATTCCTTTTGTATGATTTTCATTTGTACTAAATCATCTAAAAGTCTTTCATTTAATAGTTCAGAAGAAATTTATCTTTATTTCATTCCCATAATATCTTTGCTGATGAATTTAAAGTTGTGCTGTTATAATCGTTACCTGAAAAATAACAATGCGACTAAAAATATATTGCAAGAGCTGCTGGAGTCCCATTTAAAACGTTTCATTTTTGTTTATTTGAAGAAAAACGAATTAAAAAAATGCTGTAAAAGAAATAAATGGATTTTCAGAGCTTTTCATAAACAAATTTTTAATTGAATTTATATTAAAAAAATGATCATCAAAAATACATTTTTTAGTATTTACGTATCAGTGTTAAATTTGTCTGCTATTTTTTATTAGATACATTAGAAAGCTAAATAAATTCAGCCAAGAAAATATACTTTTACGACCCTCTGCTTCTTAATTGAAATTTTATACTTTGTAGCTTAACACTTCTTTTGCATCAGCCATATTTCCATGCCAGATTACCCGCTCATTATGCAATAAATTTCTTTTCTTTCCTATTTTATAATGTTTCACGGCTAAAGTAAGTAATATTTAAGTTGTTTGGGAGTAAGAGGCATTCAAATTTCTTAATATTGCCAATATTCAACTCCTACGATAAAAAGTTAGAAGCCGTTTTTGTTGCTTATTTATTGTAATGGAATGCTTAAACGATGACTGAATAAAAACGCAGACGATATTTTTCTCCGCCATTATGTAATTTGGGAGCAAGCCGACCGGAAAGTAAGAGGACCATTATCGTATCGAATTATAGTTATTCGCGACCGCGCCGGTTATTTCCGGTACGTGTAAAACGTGATTTGATGGGCATCTTCTCGGTTATATGATATGATTAGAAAATCGCTTTCTGTTCTTTTCTGTGATTTTTTATTTTATTCGATTCAAGATAACTTTTTTAACTGCACGCTCACTTCAAGTTCTTATCTGTATGTTAAAATAAATATTTTGCTTAAGTTTTGTATTCTTTGTCCTGGTTTAAGACGGTGCAAAATGTCTGCTTTGCATTTTAAATCTTGTCAATTAACCGGTTTCTTGGAATACAGTTCATGAAGCGAATTTTCACATTTACAATTTAATTTTGAATTATGTATATTTGATTTGATAAATAATTTCTTGTTTTTGGTTATTTATTCTATTCGCGTCATTACATTCCGCGCTTAAAACTTTTTACTTATCTAAAATATTGTAGTCATTAAAAAAAATTCGAATTCAAGATTTTTAACGGATCTCCCAGTTTCAGATCTCCCTTAATTCTATGAACACATTTTTGGCATTATATCTGCCTATTTTTTAAAGCATTAAATAAACAATGCGTTGAGCTGGGTCAAAAAAATTTTGTATTTGGACTTATGCCTAAATTTGTAGATTTATATCAAATTTTAAAGGAAATCCATTCTGAGGAAATAGTCTGACTACTCGATATTTACAAATTGTAAAAAACTACATAGATCAAATTTCATACACAGATTTTGCAACCAAAATGTCAAATTGTGTTCCAAATCTGTCAAAGGATTGACCGTTTGTCGGTCTTTTTTTTTCGCGTACATGTAAACACAATGAATTAAATCATTCATGCTATTGACTGAAATCAATCATGGTATATGTTCTTGTGACTATTCTGTAGTTTCTTTTCTAAATTTGGTTTCAGTTGGTCCTGCAGAGAGACGTCATTCGCATGATAGATTCAATAAAAATTCTAGATTCACGTTAAATAACAATATTTTTTAAATTATTATTCGTCGTTGCCATGCAAGGCGTTGCTATCCGTCCGTCTAAACATGACTGATGTCTTTAAAAAACTTTTTTTTTATTTCATTTTTAAGTGGCTTAATTATATGCTCTGAAAAAAAGGTTGAAATTTCGATTATTTTTAATAAAAAATTTATTAAAACGTTGCAAAACATTTAATTAACATCATTTTTTTGAAAGCAATGACTATTGAACAAATATTTATTTTTCTAAGTTCAGCGATCTGCCTTGTAAAACATTTTAAACAATTTCAAATTATTCATATTGTAATTTACTGAGAATATGTAAGTCTATTAATTTTATCCTTTTCCTTCGCACAAACGCTTTTTTTTCTATTGAATTGGCATTGTTCTTAAATACAACTATTAGTTACTTTATATATTCTTCAGGTTGAAATTTCATCTTGCATTTAATATTTTTCATGCTATCTCAAGTATATATTAAAACTGTTGTCTCATTATATATGATAAATTGACCACATTTTAAAATGTTCCTTTGTATTAAGCCTAATATTCTTTATTTAATTTGTTAAGAATCGATTAAATACTTTAAGCTTAGATTACATATCGTCTGTTGCTTTTGGCTGCTTTAGAAAATTCCAGTCATTTTCCTTGGAACTTCAAATATTTCAAAACTGTTGCAGACTAAAAAAAGACAATAAATACATGAAATTCTTGCGTGTTTTTGGATTAGACGTTTTCGTGTTCGAAAAATACCATAGTAGATTACTTTCGTGCTTGGAAATGACGCTTCCTAACACGAATGCATCGCATCGGTTCCTGTCTTCTGCTTGTAAACAGTTACTTTGATGGATTATGCAGCAAATTATATTGGCAGAAACAAAAAATATTGCATCTCCTTGGCAATAACAAATGTTTTGCCTTGAAAGATGGTAACGCTCGATTTGTAAACTGTACTTTTTATTTTTCTTAACAAAAGTCATTGAGTAATACTTGAAATAGATATTCTAATATAGATAAGAAATGTTTGCCGTTTGGCAATAGCATTTGTTGTTGCGGAGTCTTGTATTTTAAACTTGAAAAAGAAAAGGATATCCATTTCAAGGCATTTTTTTTTTTTAAATCTATTAATTTTCAGATTTTCTTATGAATTCTGGACAATTAAAGGATTATCAGATTACTTTAATGTTATTGCTAAAAACCTGATAAAATTTTAAACGATAAGAAATTAATGTTTAAAAATTTATATGCAAAAAGTAATAATTACATGAATTTTATTTATTAAACGATAGCCTACTATACCTAACGTGCAATATTTTCTCTAAAGATATTTAATTTCTAAAAAAAGAATATAGTTTAATTTTTGTAGATTGAATTCTTGTAGGTGATTTCTAAGTCATTTTTGATATATAAAATTCCGTTGCATCAATTAATAGGGTTTTAATTTTTCTTTATAATAAATAGAAGAAAGAAAAGTGGAAATTGAAACTAATATATGTAGCGATAATTTTTTTTTTGGTTTATATATTTTTAAGGATTAATTAAATAGACTGGTAACTCGCAGCCTGTTTTATTATTGTAAATTTTAGAAAAATAAAAATGTATAAAAGATATAAAACCATATTCATAGCGAATTAAGAGAAAATATAGGAATATAAATTATCTGGAAAAATCAGAAAAGATCTGCGAAACTCAATTTAGTTTCGGGATAAAAAAAAAAGATTTCATTAGGAAGAAGAATTAAATAAATTAGTTCTAAGAATTAAAGAAAAAGATTGAAATTCTGTTAGTTGAATAAACAATTGGAACCGATTGTTTTAAAATGAAAAATCAATAGAAAGGAAAATTAAGCTAACATTAAAATAATTTAATAAATTAAAATAATTTTCTTTTAAAATTCCAATAATAAATGAAAATGGTCATTCTTAAAACAATTGCTGTAGAAATTTGGATCGTTTCTTTTTTATATATGACTTTTTAACTGTTGAAAAATCTGTTATCTGTCCTCCTTCAACTTTGTTGTTTATTTAGTATTATATCTTAGCAAGAGCGGGCTAGATATTATTCCTGTTGATGTGCTCTTATTTACTTTAATTTTTTAATAATTGGTATTTAATTTAAGGTAAAAAGTAAATGCAAATTAAAGAATAATGTTGTAAATATTTTGGCAAATGATAAATGGCTTCTAAATATATTTTAAACCAAATGCATTTCAGAATTCTATTCTGCTTCATCGTTAAAATGTATTGACAAAAAGTGCGAGGCACTTTTCTCATGGGTGACTCTTATTACTTAGATCGAAGTTATTAATATTCTGGCATAGTCTTACCAGAATATAAACGATGCTAATTATGTCAATGTCGATTCATGAAAAGAAGATTGGTAGTGCTGTTTACCATTTTTTCTCATTACTAAATGATTTTATTTTGTCACCCTGCCATCTTTGGTTTGACAGTCGTGGGAAACGGGAGGTTTGACTTACAAAACAAATTTTTTTTTTTTTTTTTTTCTTTTTTTCTTTTTCTCCCTTTAATTGTTCCTTACGAATCTGCATGTAGCAGAATAGCAAAATATGAACATTTATTTTGAAGAATCTTATCGCACAGGAAGTTGTTGCATATGCTCTTCTTGTGTAGAGGGTGTGTCTTTTCCTCATCGGAAGAGACCGCTTATAGGTCAGTGCCCGAATATTATTACAGCATTGTAGTGTGACCGCTGATTATACATGAAAAATTCCGACAATTTTTTATGTCATTTTTAATATTCACTCTTTAGATTCGATATATGTATTGTATTTTACTAGCCATAAATTTTAATCTCTTTTTATTATCATTCGTTTCTATGTCGTTTAAGGTTTTGATCAAATATTCAAAATTCGATGTAATTATATTTTGTCTATATTTTTTTTGTTTATTAGTATATATTTTAAGTCCAAAATTTAAAGAAATGGGTTCTCATTTTCTTATTATTTCTTACTTTCTGTATTGTAATGCATTCGCGTATGTTTTTCGACTTAATATTTTATCAGGGTTAAGAATAGCTTCAATTCAAGTAACAATACTGTCACTCCGAAAACGTATTAATTAACTGCTACCAATCTTACACTGTATTTTAATATAATGTTACTACTTTTAGACTATATACACTATGTTACTATTATTATGTAAGAAATTGTGTGTTTACGAAAGAAAAAAAAATCGCATTTAAGCGATTTTATTTTGAAGAAAGTTAAGAAACAATCAAGAAAAGCAATTTTTTTTAATTCTTTATTAGACGCGTTTTTCTTTTAACTGCTGTTTTCAGATGTTAATTTTCAATTTTTTTTAATCTTTTATTTGAATTCGAAGTTGATATTGTGTGTGTGTGGTTACAAATCTATAATATTTAGGTATTTTTGTGATATAGAAAAGAGTTTCAGAGATATTTTAATAAATTCCATGTCATAACCTTCCCTCAGCCTTGTTGACTATTGTTAGAAATTTAGCAATGACGGAAGTTCCCGAAACTATAGGAATTTTGGTTATATATAGATTAGGAACGGAGATACAGATACAATATCCTTTCAGGTGCTTCTTTGCATTATCACGGAGAATAAAAATCTCGTGGTAGAATTCTCGAATCGAGAGAATAAATTCACTTACGAGAGTAGTCGAATGAATTCTCTTATAGGAGTGTTGATTTCTATTGTATTCTTTCCGAACGCTTTGTGCTGTTGCGTTTTTTTTAATAGTCTGCTGTGTTTATGTTTTTTTTTTTTTTTTTTTTTTTTTTCCTGCAAATGATATCTTGTGTGTTTGTTATGTATGATTTTTGCTTTCGTGTAGAATAAAGCGCCGCTATTGCGCCTGTTAGACTTTTCCTCTTACACCCATCAAACGAATATGTATATATATTCACACACTAGAAAACATGAACATTTTTTCGCCATCTTCCTTCTCATTCCAATTTTGGAAAATCAAAGCATACGGCAAAATTGCAGAAGGTTTCCGTACCTGATAACAGACAGAAGTAGCAAATGTAAATTGCACAATGTGTTTCAAAATTAAATATTGGATGAAAAACGGAAATCCGCGCTTAAGCATATGCGTCATATGAGGATGAATTTACTTCATATCTAGTTGTAGGCGTCCATAGTCAAAAAATCTGATGAAGAATATGAGACACGTATGAATATGCCCAAGGAAAATTAAATCATTCTTTTATTATTATTTGAATAATTAATGCAGCCTTAAATCAGTAGTAAATTGAAGAGTTTTAGAAATAAGTAAGATGATGTTTCTTACTTTGATAGTCTGAAATGCGTATATTTACAAGTACAGGAAGAAAGTATTTCTGAAACAATAAGTTTAATCCACAAGCATTTCAATTTATCCCATTAATTCTCTGTTGAGTTAAAAAAGTGGCACATTTCTGAAACGGAAAGTCTCATCTAATTAGATAGTAGATGAAACAAAAAGGGTAAGTAGTTAAATTGTCATTACGCATTTATAATGCTTAAGGCTTGGGCATTTGAACATCTTTTCCCATTTTTCTTGCTCTTTTCCAAAACTGGTGTTTCGTTATTTTATGTGTATGTATTTTTTTTAAATCTATGGATAACATATTCTTAATATTTTTAAGATATGAATGAATCCGAAAAAATTCAGTTCTGTCGCTTTGAAGGCTAATTTTCCAAACTTGATAGCTAGAAAAAAAAATATATATGTAAAAAATTGATTTGAAATCATTTTATTTATTATAATAAAAAATAAAATATAAGTTTTGTTAATAAATTTTCTTAGAATTATTATTAGAAAGAGAAAATTTTTTTAGAACAAATATGAAACTTTTTCTCTTGGTTTATTACGTTTTTTTATTAGCGCATGAAATAATGTATCCTTTATCCCTAACATAAATCCCTCGTGTAAAGGACTGATAAATCTTTCAGTATAGTGCCGAAAAGCGAAACAACAGGCTTCAACGTTGCTAGACCCATCAATTCAGTAAAAAGGGCCAAACATCCTGTGTTATTTCTCACAAGAACCATCAATTGTTTTCCAGCAGACCGTCAATAATTGCATAGGTTGTGACTGTTACATTGTCTCGCTAGCTGAACATGGATACGATGCTGTCTTTGAATCGAATAAATCCCATTTGGATTCTGTGCTTCTTTGGCGTCGCACAATGAGGGTTATTTTCAGTGTCTTTTTAATCCTGGCTATATAATCTTCAGGGATTTGAACATGAAAAGGGTGATCAGTGTTGTTTATACCGTGCCTTAAAAATAGCCCACTAAATTTAGTCTGTTGCATATAGGTCCATGGTGACATATATTATTTATAATTATGTGGATTGTAACATTCATCGATTGTTTTGATAAATAACTTCTAATTCTGGTAATCACTAGAAACAATTAAGCGATTTTATTTTTAAAATATTAAGTACCTTAAATTTTATGAGAAGAAGCTTTATTGTTTGTAAAATTAGGTTTATAGTCGTGCCTAGTGATTACGCTTGGCTATTGTTTAATATAAAATGCAATTTACTTCAGGAATATCTTCGATATACTGCTAAAAGCAAAAAAGGAAAATGTGTTCTTTTTTTAAAATGTCATTTCTGTACAGAAAAATCGGGTAAATAAATGTGTCGCAATGCAATATGCATTGCTCATATATTGATATGCAATATGTAACATGCGCAAAAAATATTGGAATTATGTGTGTGTGTAGTTAAAAAGTACGTGTTTCTCATATCAAATGATTTCATTTAATTAGAAATGAATAACCAATTGTTTTAAATTAATAGAAAATCTAGATATGATGTAACATAAAATTATGCTCTTGAAAAATTAGTGAACATAAGTTTAAAATTTATTTTTATGAACATTTTTCTTCAAAAAATAAAATTATCGTTTTAAAAGTACGGAGACTTTTCATATTTTTCTAGTAATCAATATGAAACTTAATATCTTGATTACTTGCATGGAATTTATTACTGGACAGTTTTTTAAAGCTATTTCGTAAATAAAATTCTGCTTTTTTAATATTCATCTACATTTTAAATTAAATAAATTATAAAATCGTACAGAAAATTGAAATCCGTGTAGAGAATTACTGAAATAAGAGCGCGATTTCTTTTTCCTTTACCACTTGTTTCTTATTCGTTTGTGCTAAACTATCAACATTCTTTTAATACATGTATGTGCGTCATATTTTATTACAAATTTGTTGTTACTACTTATTTATTACAAATGCACAGAAGATTCTATGCCGCCATTATGTCTCTAAAAGCAGAGACACAAGGAAGGAGGCAAAGCCGTATCAGATTTAATGTTAACCAGAGAGCACCGCGTAGAGGCCTGCTGCATTACAAGCACGTTTATGCAATTGACTAAATTTTTGCATTGAATGTTCTATATATTCAGATCTTATTATATATTCAGATATATATTCAGACAATCTTCATTTTTTTAATAGAAAGGAGTACTTTATTTAATTATCAATTTTCTGTGAATTATGTGTTTGGCAGCAAACAGTAAAACCTATTTATAACCATTTTGTAGGGAGTTTTAAAGAATATTGTTACAGACATGATATCATTATGACACTGTTTGAGCACTTGGCGCATCCAGTGTTACGTTGTGCGCATATACTAATGCACCGACTACACTTCTGTACACTTTCTGCGTCGATTTCAGTCGCTTGTTCCCACCTTTCTGTGCTACAATAAGATTCCAACTGCCTTGATGAGTGGACCATGTTAGAGTGATGTCTTATTTTTCAGGGAAGGACGGGGGGAGGGGGATACAACCAGTTCTCTAAAGTGTTAAAATTGTTATAGACAAGTGTTTCTAAAAAGTGGTTACCGTTGAAAATTCACTAGGGCATTAAATTAGGCTGGAAATTTATTAAGTAAATAGGAATTCTGTCAGGACTGAAGAAAATGTTGTTATAGGTATGTTTATCATTATATCTAGGTTTCACTGTATTTCATTCTAAGCGAGACAAGTCTGCTTTGTACGTTTCATGGCAATAAACTTTTTTTTTTTTTTTTTTTTTTTGTCCTCATTTCATCATCATTCACCTGAGGACTTGACCGGCCACTTTTTTTTACCAGTGGAATTGCTTTTGTTAACGGTCCGGAAGCATCCCTGATTGGTACTCGAACGAATGGCAACTTATCTCGCGGTGTAAGTCGGTGAGTCTTTTCTGAGTGTGACTTGCATGCTAATGAGTTACACCATCATTTGGAAGGCAGTATTTCAGAGGCCTCAAGTGGCAAAAAAAAAAAAAAAATCATAAATCACGATAAAATTTGCTTCTTCGAATTCTCGGACAAATTTATGTGAGAATCGGTTGCAATTCAAAATAAAGCTTCTATCTACACTGC
Organism: Argiope bruennichi; assembly: GCF_947563725.1. Taxonomy (NCBI): domain Eukaryota; kingdom Metazoa; phylum Arthropoda; class Arachnida; order Araneae; family Araneidae; genus Argiope; species Argiope bruennichi. Next base: position 14,267,031 of record NC_079159.1, read on the forward strand.
CGGAATTTTTATTCTGAATGCATGACTATCTGTCTGGGACATTCATGATGTAGATTATGTCTATGAAGACATTTAAGAATGCCGGTTTTGTGCAATGTAATTATGCTCATGTTTTAAGGACCTAAATAAATGGAATGTTTTTTGAGTTTATGAAGAAGAATTTCAAACGAAACATTGAATTATACTTCATTTTCATGTCTTGCATATTTCATGGCATAATATATCCGTTGCTAATAATAAAGCTGATGATGAAAAAATTATTTATTTAAATTACACAAGTGGTTTGCTTATCCGAACTCCATTAATCGAAAAAGTTCACTTTATAAAAACTGGAAGGAATTATTCGTGTAAAAATAATCAAAAATAAATAACACATTTACAGCTTAACTCAGTTACTATCTATGAATAAAAAATACTATAATTTGCAAATTTTAGTTAATAATTTAACAATGCTTGAAATTCTAGAATTCCAATGCTGTTAAATTGAAATTGGATTAATTTCTGAAGAACATTATATATAGGATTACAAAACAAGCTTTGTATAATGCATTTCTTTATTTGAAAAAAAAAGTCCATTTGTCTTTTAGTAGAGAAAGAGGGAGAATCGATAAAAAAATTAATTATGTTTTCAATAAATAAATAACTTTTTCGTTATAAGCGTTTTTAAAATTATTTTACCGTTTGAATTTTATCACCTAACGAATTTCCATTCTATGCGTCGTTAGAGTAAATTAGATCGCGAAGAAAAATGAAAAGGATTTCTCAGAAGTCGATCGTTTCCATCCTTCAAATTTTCGACAAGTAATCATTAAATGAGTGATTACACCCCGAAAATTCGAATAAACTCTCGATTTAATTAAACTACAGCCATCCATCAAATTTTGCGAAATTCAATGGAGCGAAAGCGGAAGTCTTGACTACATCTGTATTTTATTTTATTGAAAAGTTTTATTTATACTTTGGAAAAAGTCGCAACACAGTATCTCCATTATTTCCATCCTTCAAATTGATTTGTATTTATATAAGTAAATGACAAATGTAATTCTCTAGTTTTTATAGATTGGCTGATCTATTATATCATTATTTCACTACTGTTAATCGCAGTCTGTGAAATGCAACTTATTAATAATTAATCTGAAGTTTGAAAAAGCTTACCAGAAAAGGAAATATTAAAAAAAGATTGCAAATCATCAGAAAATCGTTTGCTCAAAAGCAATGAAAAAAATGTTTTCTTTTTCCTCTAAATTTATTAACAATCGCTTTTTTTTTGTCATTAATGTTAAAATCTTTTTAGGAAAACAGAATTATTGCAACATTTGAATGCTAGCCGTGATAATGAATATATACTATATATTTAAGAATGCTGTGAGTATTAATTAAATTTATTACTGCAATTTTATTGTTTCGTTTTCGCTGTTTTTAAATTAAAAAAAATATTCTTAGAATTAAGCCTAATATAATTTAAATGCGATTTTGATAACCACGATGTTACTTTCGGTGGCGTTTTTTTAAAAGAGTTTTTGACCTTGAATGACGCGTAGCTTTTTTTTTTTTTTTTTTTTTGCTTAACTTTAATTTAATTTGAAATGCAAAATAACATTTTTTGTAGCTTTCTTCATCTATGATTAAATAGGTAGTTCAAATTTATCATCTTTGAGTTTGACGGATCTTTCTCTAAAATCTGCAGTACAAAACATAATTTCAATTACAGTTTTTGAAAGATCCGTTCCTGCAATTACGGCCGGTTAACTTAAAACGACCAGCCGTCCTCATTTAAAAGCTGGATTAGTACAATTTCCGTTTATTCCTTTCAAATATTGATAATTCTCTTGAAAGAAAAAAGACCTGCATGGTCCTAGGACGTAAATTGTGGCATCGGTGCGCAACTCGTAAGACAAAAATTTTTAGAACTTTCATACGTATTTCACCGTTTCTGTTAATGTCTTTGCAACAATCTACAATCATTGTTACATTCATTCAATCATTTCAGTCATTTTTTACTCTAAGGAAGCCGTGAAAATGTTCAATATAATTGCTTTGAAAATGAATTAAGATATTTTAAGGCAATGTGATAGCAGAAGTCATAGGCTGACATGACATTTGAAATGGATTAGTGTGTTAATCAGTTTCGTTTATAGAACCTGACTTGGTTTTTAGATGTCATATAATTGCAAACTTTCTTGCTTATAAATATGAAATTTTGTAATCAATTTTTGTCCTCATTTCTTAATGCACTAGAGTTCTCAAATTTTGTTTAATTTTTTTTTGTGTCCTTAATAGCAGCACATTGCTTTAATATTTTCAGAATTTAATTACGAATTAATAAATTAATGCAATTAAATGTTGACTCCAAATGAGTGACTTTTGAATGAATTTAAAAAAAATCTTTTCAAGATTCTAATGCATTTTTATTAATAAATTATAAATTAAAAACTTAAAAAACTGAATTGAATTAAAACAAATTTTTGATTACATTTTAATTAGTTTGAACATACACATTGCTAAAAGGTGTTTTAAAAAATGTTTATAAAATTAATTGATATATTTAATACTCATAACTGGTTATAATGATAGAGCTTGCAAACAGTCCGTGGTAGCATTGATTTTTGCAATTTCAGAGTGTTTTTATAGGTTGTAAATACAATTTGAGCAGAATTATTAGAAATTAATCCATAACTGTCTAAATAATTACGGTTGCTAAGAAGGAAAATGTTACAAAATATGTTTTCTCGCTTGATGCGTGGATAATTAATATCCTTGAATAAATCGAGCATATAAGTACTACAATCCTTTATTCGTGGGATCCTGATGAGCAGCAAAGAACCGACTTAATGTTGTTTATTATGTCAAAAGGGTGTTTCCTTACGTCGTTTTTGAAGTTGAGAAATGACGTTCGCGAAATTCTAGTGGGTGTGCCGCCCTTCAAGCGACTAGGATGGAAGGAAAAGTTTAAGAAACATATTAAAATAAACTATCGAGGCCCTGTTTTCCTTCTGGAAATACTGAATTTTTTATTGAATGGTTTCCGAAGATAATAATATCTCCCCAGTGCGTTATAGTGCAGCTTATCGCTCTTTCCGATGCAGGTACCATGTCCTTTTTTGTGCTAGGTTTTATAGGTTATATGAACTTCTTTCGTAATATTGCTATTATCGTATTATAGGGAGAAAACTTCCCGTGTTTTTTGGAATTGTTGCTTTGTTTTTGCAGTGAAGACATGATAAAAGATTTTCTTAAATTTAATATTCTTTATATTATTTTAGTTTCCCGAAAATGCTAGAGACTTAATTACTTTTACGCTGGAATTATGCTGTTGTGTAATGGAAAATACATTTATAATTATTTTCTAATTAAAAATGGATCATAATTTGATATATGACCTTTCCCATGTATTCTGTATGTTTTAGACTTCTCTGAATTCGAAAAACACATTTTTGAAAATGTCAGCCTGTCTATCTGTCTGTGACAAAGATTACTGAAAAATGCTTTGAGCTGGATGGAGGAAATTTGATATACGGTTTTAACATCAAATTTGTAGAATTTGGATCAGAGGAAGTCTCTGTGTGTGTGTGTGTGTGTGGCTGTTCGAATTTAAGTTACAATGATAACTATAAAATGAAGAGAGCTAGATGGATAAAATTATGCGCGCGCATCTAATATCTGTAGCGTAGACATCTATCAAATTTTAAGCCAAATCTAGTGAGGGGTTGACTCTGTTGTACTTTCAGAAACATATAAACGTGATTACTCAAAAATGCAGTGAGATTAAATATATTAAATCGGGTATGGAATTTTATGCTTAAAAGCGTACCGTATTAACAATTTTTTTGTTTCAGTCGATTGGGAAAAACGCATCTAAAATAGGCTTAATCGCCAAATAACTCGCCAAAGATGACACGATAGATTCAGTAAAAACTCTAAATTTGCGCCGAAGGCTAATATTTCGCAACTATTACACACCAATTCCATGCAAGGTGGTCTCCGAAATAAAAGAGTGTGCAAAAAAGTTTTGTGGAGACCACTCCCGCTGGTTCTTCTGCCGCAGGAGATAAACAAGGTATTCCCAAAAAGAGCAATAAGCTTTTATTTCCCCGAATATTGCAACAATTTACATATATGCTTCCAATTAAATAAGGTTGGCTGTTGCATTTTGACTTCTGTATCTTGTTTGGAGTTTGATAGCAAAAAGATTTAAGAAATTAAATTTTTATATGGCCCCCATAGTGCAAAAATTTCAATTAGCAAAAATGTTTCACTTTATCTCATTCAATTAAGCGCCCACAAAGTTCCTCATTTCTATCTACAATATTTGCAGAGATATGCTTATTTTTAAATTTACTGGGGTTAATCACAAATTTAGATAAAAACTTTTATTTCAGAAATTAAAAAAAAAATCAATACAAAAGAGCTATCATGTGTAAATATTTGTCCATTAATACATCATCCTATCATCATGACTTCAAAGAAATTTGCTAATTACGCATAATCTTGTCCATTTTGATCGATTGACAATTGTACTTCAACTTTATAAAGAAAAAGAGAGAAACTGAACATTTAAGATATATGGGAGAAGTTTTGGAATGCTGAGCAAGAATGAAATGCTTTGCTTAAATTTGAGTGTTTTCTCAAAAATTACATATTTCAGCATCGGGGAACATTTGGATATGTTGACGATTTATACTGTATGCAATTGTACTGCCTTTTCTAATTGTAGAAGAATACAAATGTTTTCCGAATGCCCAGCATCCATCCAGAAACTGTGTTTTATAGAACGACTCAGAGATTACAAACTACGTTCTCCTGTGAGGACTGCTGTAGCACTAACCACTTTGTAATATGACAAACAAGAATTTAATACTTATATCCCAACCGAAAGAGCTACTTCTAATCTTTTTTTTTTTTTTTTTTTGTTAGTTTTTCTTATTTTATTCTTTTTTGTGTAAAATAAACCTACCCTTGTTCTTGTTAAAATGCCGTAGCATTTTTGAACCTTTTAAATCTTTAATTTCCGGAAGAGGAACGTGGAAGATGAGTTATTGTACATGATGCAGAAATTAACACTTACTCATACTTTTCAAGTTATTGTTAATGGACGAACTACCAGTTCAGTTCACTACTACTCAACATTAACAAATCAATAATGTAGAGAATATTTCAGCATAATAAGTAGCATCCATGCAGTCTCGGAGTTCTTGAACAATTGCACCATCAACGTCTAGAATTTTACAACTAAACACTACTAAGGTAAAAATCAATTCAATTTGAATCGATGAATGCTGCTTTAATCGAGATACAAATATTAATCTTCAAAACAAGCGATTTTGGAATGATTCAAAGCCAGTTTTCGTACAAAAGGTTCATTGGCAGTGGCAATTTTCTATAAATGCCTGGTGTGGCATTTTTAGGAATTCTTTGGTTAGTTCTATTTTGTACAACAATATTCTAATTGGCTATAGATATGTTCATTTAATTTTGATTGCGTTATGCCTGAACTAAGAAATAAATTGCTTTTAACAATATATGCTCTGTAGATCTTTGCCGGTGAATTCATTAAGTTTGTCTTTTTGTAATAAATGATGAACTTGATCGCATGCGGTATTGGTAAAAGAATCCAACTTTGTATGGGTGTCGAAAGCGTTCATTTTAGACAAGTTTTTGAATACTTCAATTAAAGTTTTATCTGACATTTATAAAAAAAAAAGAATTTAGTCCAAGTTAATAAAAGTGTTATTATTTTCTGATTCTGGTCTTTAATGATGTTTCGTGATATGAATATTATCTCCAAAAATTATAACGAAAGTCTCAAACACCGGTCAGAGATATGGAAAATTTATGATCTAAGTCAATAAATTAGTTTTTTAATATGTCAATAAATTTTACAGATAAAGCATGAAACTTTGTGCGTCCACAGATAAGTATTAGAAAAACATATTACTCACTGATACTTTTCCGCCATAGAGACTGTATAAAAATTTAATTTTTCAAAACTTTTTATCCTTTACAATCTTTCATACATTTGTGCGCTTTGTTTGATGAAACTTTGCATTTGGAAATGTAGATTTAATTGCAATAATTAAGAGAGTAAATGCTTGTTCCTCATATTTAGGGCACTCTGTCTAGTGAGTCTTAAAATTTATACAATATTAAAAATATAAAATCCGTTGTTTACTATAAAATGTAGCTGTAAAGATAAAAAGTTACAAGGAAATAATTTTTATGAAGATTTAAGGTCATTTAAATAACTTTTGTATTCAGTAAACTACGTGGAATTTTTTTTTTTTTTTTTAAGGCAGTATTTGGTTTAAACCAGAGGAAATATCGTTCTCGGATACTGCATATTTCGCTTTTTATGTTAAATCTTCGTTGTATATTCAGGGGAATCGATATGTAGATCTTCACCCATTTGCCAATTAAATAGAAAATGTGTTATTGATCTAAAATTACAGTGTCAAACCAGCAGGAGAGTCTCCCCAAAACGTTCTCGCATGCTTTCTAATAAAGGTGTTATCCCAGAGAATGTCCTGTAATGATATGGTCAATGTCGTACAAGGTTCAAGGGTCACGAAATATTAACCTCTGAAGCGTATTCAGCATTTATACTGATTCTATTGCGACATCCTTGGCGAGTTTTTTGATGGTTATTCTCTGTCATGTGGTTAATAGTATCCAAAAATGGAGAATTTGTGTTTTAGACATGTTTTTCCAAACGATTGAAACAGAAATTTGACACAAAACTACACTTGCAGTCATAAAATGCCGTACCAAATTTAATATATTTGTCATTCCGTTTTTGAGTTATCGCATTTACATTTTTATGAAAATATAGACGGACAGGTGGTCAACCCTTTGTCTGATTGAGCACAAACTTTGATACGTTTTTACTCTATAGATGCTAAATCAGTGTATCGAATTTCATTTATCTAGCTCTTTTCGTTTTGTCGTTATCGTGCTAACATTCGAACAGACGGACAGAACAGACTTTCTCTAAATGAAATTTGCTCAAAATTTGATATAAAGACCGTATACCAGATTTCATCGGTGCAGCTCAAAGTGTTTTTGAGTTGTCTTTGTCACAGACAGACGGACATTTTCAAAAAAATGTGTTTTTCGAACTCATGGAAATCTAAAACTTGGAAATTCGTCAAAATCTCCAGTTTTTTGAGGATTACTATTGTTACAGCTTCACACCGATAGATGGCGTATCTGTCGAGTACAAAGTTCCTGTTAATTCTTTTTTTTTGTATGAGAAGGTAGAGTGTGTAAGAACGATGCTAGCACCTAGACGTGGCACCCGATTGTGAGAGGTGTCCTAATCTGTAATAGTCTACATGAAGTGGCGCAAAAAACGTGTCCGAAAATAAAATGGTGTTCACCAGAAAGAAATGAGTAATTATTTGTAGAGAATTACAACTATGATTTCTCTATTAAATGTATATGAGAAGGTAAAAACACTTACAAACTCCAATGGGTAAACTTTTTCTGTTTCTGAGATAACTTATTATCGTGCCCTCCTCCTTCTATGGGCAAGTCTAAATTGTGTAAATTAACAGAACCACGGCATAAAATTCTTTGTGCATATTTAGATTATACATTCGTGCGAGCAATAATTTTAATTCAGAAATAGTATTATATTTCTAAACTTTTATTTTCCAATCGCTTTTTTTTTTTTTTTTTTTCCATTTCATTTAACTATTTCCTAAATTAGTCATAAAGTTTTATTGAACACCGCTATTCTGAAGCGGTTGTTTTTTATTTTTAAAGAGAATCCCAAACAATGATTCAGCCCACTAAATTTTATGACCCTCTTGGCTTGATTTACTAGAAAGGTTTCAGAGGATTTTTTTTACAACTTTTTCTTCTTTTTTTTATCGACATAGTGCGTGAGTTTAAAAGACTAAAGAATAAGGAGGGGTGGGGGGGGGTCCTTCAACGAGGATCTTACATCTCTCCTGTAGCTTGTTTATATCTGAAAGGTTGCGGGTCTGTCAGTTTTGACTGTTAGAACTATCACATATGTTGGACGCACGCATTCTCCTACTCGGCGATTCGAACTGTATCATCCGTTTTTACGATGGTTTCTCATCTTTCGCAGCATAAACAGATCAATCTGCATGTCAGCAGTGCACACACCAGCACATTGTGTGCGCTGGAGTTCGCTTTCCGTGATATCTGGGCCTGAGATTGTTAGCATTCCTTATCCTCCCTGTTCTCTGCAGTAACATAAATTGTGGCAGTAAAGAAAAGAAGAAAAGTAATTCTAGACGTTCCGTGGGTCACTTCCATTCTGTGACTTTTTTTTTTTTTATGTATGTAGCAGGACTGAGGGCTCGTTTTTCAACACGTGACGTACGAGAGTGCTTTTCCTGTTGTGTTTTGTTTGTTTGTTTGTGTTTTTTTCGCTTGTGCCCTCTTCTCTTTTTGGAGGTCAAACATTTCCTGTCCTTTTTTTTTATATATATATTTATATATCTTTTTTTTTATTGAAGAACTGGTTGGTTTTTGGTGCAGTAATAAATAACGAAGCACAACAGTTGGAACATGCCAAGTGTTTTTTCTTTCTTTCTTTTTTTCCTTGACACCTTTTGAGCTAAATGAAGAAAAATTGCATCTTGACTCATATTCGTTTTTACTTATTTATTTATTTATATAATTTTCCGAAACTTGCTGCAGCCACGTTCATTATTGTTTAGTGTAAAGGAAATAATTGGACAAATTTTACTTATAATCGTAATGTTTTGCGATTAGTAATAGATAAGAATTTTAAATAATAAATTAGATTGAAAGTGTAATTGTCATCTTTAATCTTAGAAATTTTTTAGAAAGCACTGAAAGGTTCTGAAATGAAAGTTAATGTAGAGCAAGTATTTGATTTAAATTTATATTGGTTTGAAATATTATATTGATTTTTGATGCAATAATAAATAACGGAGCAAAACTGCTGGGACATGCCAAGTGGTTTTTTCCCCCCTTCCCTTGAGGCCGCGGTGGCATGGTGGTAAGGTCTCGGCTTGTGAGCCGTAGGGTTTCAGGTTCGAGAGCCGATTCCACCGCAGAACCGTCGTGTAAGGGGGTCTGTTGCACGTTAAATCCGTCATGCCAAACGTCCTCCTGCTGGTGTGGTGTGGAGAGGGGAGTGCCCGCTCAGGTGTCGTCCTCGTCATCTGACCGTGGTTCAAAATGACGAGGTCCGTCCCAAAATATCCCTAGTGTTGCTTTACAACGAGACGTTAATATAGCTAAACTAAACCCCCTTCACTTGACACCTTTTGAACTAAATGCAGAACAAATGAACTGAATTCATACAAATGAACTCATATTCATTTGTACTGTTTTATTATTATTATGTTGTTTATTATTATTAAACTTGTTGAAAACCAAGTTAATTATTGTTTAGTGTAAATGAAATAATTGTCCAATTTTTGCTTATAATAGTAATGCTTTGAGATCAGTAATAGATAAGAATTTTGAATATTCATATAATTATTATACTAACAAAAAAAATTCAACTTTAATCTTAGATTGCAAGGAAATCCAAAATTCAATTCCTAACCAATGGAATAATTTTGGAATAATCGAAAGACTGAACGTGAAGCACTGAAACGTTCTGAAATTAAAGTTTATGTAAAGCAAGTATTTGATTTAAATTTTCGTGTAATTATTGTTTTAAACTAAAAAATATATTATCTATGATTTTAGAATATGAAGAATGGGTGTTTCTAATTTTAATATGATTAATTTTCGATAATTCAAACATTGAAGAATATTCTGCTGTTTATTTTTCATTTTATTTCCCTCCTTCTAATTTGTCGAGTGACTGTTGAATGTAAATCAAATATTTGGTTTAAACTTTCATTTAATTATTGTATTAAACTAAAAGTAATTATTCTTTATTCTAAAATACGAATAATGTTTGCCCGCTACTTAAATATGCCTCAATTTTTGAAAAATCGGACATTTGAAAACCATTCTGCTAGGAATAAATTTTACATCCCCGATTTTAAATCCCATTTCGTATTAATTGGGGTTACTTGACATTTCAGTTTGGATCATTCAAGCTCTCTAAAGAATTATTTTTAATGTTTGTGTAATTTTTTAAATTTACCCCACGATTTTTTAATTCATTTAACTTCGTGGGGAATTTTTAGGAATAATCACTCAAGTTAGAAATATCCAAGAGCCACAATTGATTTAAAAAAAAAAAAAAAAAAAAGAGGAAAGTAAATGTAAAACTGATGTCTCCGCATATTCAAAATGTTAAGGGAGATTTGATTTTAAATTTAACAACATTCATTTTTAATACTAAGTTCTATTACTCGGGAAATTAATGATTAGTATTTTAAACTATTTTTTTGTTGCAAACTATCTGTTACTTATATATACATAAGGATATTAGGAGAACTATTTAATTTAGTGTAATGATACATACCGTGTAGCATTTACCAAAAGTCAAGTTGCCATTCGAGTGATACAGTGATGATTGAAGTGAAATGACCGGTTCTGACTTTTGAGAGCTATTACAAAAAAGCGGACTTTTTCGATAAACGTCATTATTATCTTTTCAAAATTGCAACTTGGTACACATATTAAAAAAATACCAATAAATGGTCAATGAAATTTCAGACCGGTGTGATTATTTGACCCAGTAAAAAAAAATTTACAGGCTTCATTTTTTGACAAAATATCGAAGTATTGTAGGATATTTCATTTTGTATTATGTTCAATAAATACAATTTTATTGATCCATAAACTGAAATAATAAAATTTCCTGTAATGCTGTTCTTATAATGACACTTGAAATCAAATGTAAATCCTTAGTAGAGTAGAGCAGATAAATATTTGTTTTAGTAACATATGTCATTCGTTTCGTGTTTGCAGTTATTCCGTTAGATTTATTTTCCAATTTTTATTGGAAAAATGAAAGTATATTTTGGCCTTATTTGAAATTGTGTCAGTTTATAGATATATAAAAAGGAAATATTTGATTGCATTTGTAAAAGCTTGATCAACGCGGATAGTCAAATTTGATTATATAAGAACATCTGAAAATTTTCCATTTCACATTGCAATTGTTTTTAAGTATATACAATATTTGAATACTACCGCCAGAAAATTAGAATTGTCTGTTATATTAATAGCTAAAGCGATTCAAAATATTCTTAATGAAATCTGTTGCCAACCAGTGTTAAAATTAATTGTTGCTACTCAATATAGTTTTCATATAACAAAAAGCTAATATAACTGAATTAAGTTTTAATAAAAAGCAAAGAAATTTGTTGCATGATATTTGTGTTTCTGGATTGCTGAAAACTTTATAATTCCTAAACTTTAAATGTCCGTTTTACTTTCTCTTATACGAAATATAGAGAAAATGTTGTAATCGTCAAAAAATTTGAGTTCGATATTTTGACGAATCTTCCTTTTCAGACTTTCCTCAGTTTGAAAAACACATGTTTGGAAAATATCTATCTGTCTCTGAAAAACTAACTGCTTTGAGTTACACTGATAAAATTTGGTATGCTATCTTTGTACTAAATTTGTAGATTTCTGTCAAATTTTTAGCTGAATCTCTTCAAAAGAAGTTTGTCTGTCCGACTGTTCTAATATAATGTAGCATTATAACTACAAAATAAAGAGAGTTAGTTAAATAAAATTGGGTTCACAAATTTAACATCTATAGCGTAGACACATATCAAAGTTCAAACGAAATCCGGCAAGGAATTGAAGGTCTGTCAATTTGTACTGCAGAAGCATGTACACACGATAATTCAAAAACACAATGACGTAAATATATCAGATTTGGCTTGAGATTTTGTAACTACAACTGTAATTCTGTGTCAAAATTTCGTTTCAATTGATTGTGTGGGTGGTGGGGAGGCACCTGAAATATAAATTTATCTTTATTAGAGAGTATGTGCAAAGTTTTTGGGGCGACTACCCTTGCTTGTTAAGCATGCATATAATCAAAATATGGGTGATCCGTTGGCCACTGTGGCCTGGTGCTAAGGTATCGGCTTCGGAACCGGATGGTTTCAGGTTCGAGACCCGATTCCACCGAAGAACCGTCGTGTAAGCGGGTCTGATGCACGTTAAATCCGTCGGGAGCAAACGTCCTACCACTGGTGTGGTGTGGATGTTTGGAGAGGGGGGTAGCAGTTCAGGTATTGTTCTCGCCATGTGACTGTGATTCAAAACTACAAGTTATGCCCCCAAAAAAATCCTTAGTGTTGGCTTAAAAGACGAGACGGTAATAAAACTGAACTAAACGGTTTATCTGCTACTGAAATAGTTCTTGAGATAAAGACATCTGATTTATCTATTTTTCTATACATTTTTGCGACATAATAAATAATAATGCTCATTTTAGCTAATTTAAATCGAATTTTCATGTGAAATAGGAATAATTTTTTTCTCCTTAAATGGAGAAAGCTGCTTGTTATCGAAATGCATTATTAAGTGCTCTGTTTTTTTTTGTTTCCCTTCCCCTTCCTCTTCTTGACGGTGAACGAAAATGTTAGGCCTCTTCCGCACCGGATGTGAAGTGGTTATTTTTCTGGAGTCTTCGTTCCATCTTCTCATCTTCACTTCACCCGCACGCCTCTTTTCCGGAGGCTGCGAAAATCTTCCTCAGATAAGTTTGGAAAAATAAGTTTAGTGGAAGACGGAGATTTTAGAGCACGTTTCGAAGAGGAATAAGAAAAATATACACAAAAGGGAACTATTAATATTTTCGACTGTTTAGGTTTGATCGGCACGTTCGGCTTCAAATATTCTTTATTTAGTACTTTAAAAAAAATCAAACTTTTTTTTCTTTTTATGTATGTATATAATTTTTTATATTTTTTAAACATTTTTGAAATATCGTAGCAAAATAAGGCGAGTCTTTTGAAATCTTCCAAAGTTTTTATAATATTTTTTTACTTCATTTTTTCCTTTAGTGTATTTATGAGAGCAAATGGATCGATGTGATTTTTTGACTCGATAAATAAATAAATTTTGCAGGCTTCATTTTTCAACATCGACCAAGTATTTCATTTTGCATTATGTTTAATAAATACAATTTAATCGATCCGTTAACTGAAATAATAAAATTTCCTGTAATGTGAAGTTGTTTTTGTAGTGACACTTGAAATCAAATGTATATCCTTAGTAGAGTAGAGCAAATAAATATTGGTTTTAACATGTCAGTCGCTTTTTTCGTATTAGCAGTCATTCATTCCTTAGGATTCATTTTCCAAGTTTTATTAGAAAAATGAAAGTATGTTTTTGTCTTATTTGAAATTGTGTTAGTTTATTGATTACTATAATTGCTTATCAATATTAAGGACACTTGTAAGCATCATTATTTGCTTAATTATTTGGAAAAAAGGGATAACTGTATATGTTTTTGTTTTTTTCTAATGCAGGTTGATAATTTCGATATTTAATTTTTTTTTTGGGGGGGGGAGAATGATAAGTAAAATATTATTACCAAATATTGTGCGATAATCTATGTTTCTGCTTTGTAAAAATAAAGGGTAGGAAAAGATAATAAAACATCGAGAATTATTTGAAGTTATCCTTTTAGTCACTACCTGTTTAAATTCTTTAAGGATTAAAAATTCAAGGTTTTCTTCCTTCTTCTGAAACCAGTATTTTTTTATTTATTTTTATTTAATATATAAATAAATGATCTTTAAGTGACAAATATTCCGTAGACTAAAATAACAAAACATTTAATTGAAGGGTACTTACAAAAGAATTAGTTATAGGATTTCACGTATAATCGTAAATTGACTGGACCGCTGCGACAGTATTGGCAGGAACTAATGTTGAGGGCCATTATCGGCCACCGTACAACCCTTCCCGTGGGCAATATCTCTCGTCATCGGTGGGAGTAATCGACTCCACATCATTTCTGTACACACCCGGGTGGCTAGAACCAACCACCATGTTGGAAGCTTCTCATTTTCATATCTGTGGTGCTCCCCAGCGGAATTCACGTATATTTGTTTCAAGTAATTAAAAAAAATTTTTTTTAATTAGAGTTACAAAATGTTTTAGTACATTCTAAGTATTTATATACTAAGTTTACTGGGGTTGTTAGCTTCTAAATCAAATCAAATGTGGGGGGAAAAAAGTAGGAGTTGCACATTTAAAGAAATGTTTTTTAAAAAAAACTTTAGAATAATATCCCAAAATATTAACAATGTTTAATTATTTGAATATGTTTGAATATATAGCTCTTGAAAATCGAATGAATAAACATTACATCATTTGAAAATCTCTCTCTCTCTTTTATTGTAATTTTGTCTTTACTTCATAGTGTAAATACTTTCCTGATTGAAAATTCTTTTGATTATTCTTTTAATTAAAAAAATTATTGTATCTTAAAATCTAATCCAATAATTGAGATCCAAAATATGAAATGACTTAAGATAAGATTCGAACGCATGACCAGTGACTTGATGGATTATATAGTCATTGTCAGTCGTTCTAAGAATACGCAGATTATTTTTTTATTTTGTACAACGATTTATTTAATGAACAAATGAACATAAAAGCAAAAAACATTCAATAACCTTTAATTAAAACGAGCGAGTATCGTTGAGAAAGACGATTACGAAAGATATGTTGCAAAGAAAGGCAATCGAAAAATCATTTCTTGCCTCTTTTGTAATAGAATTTTATTGAAGTGATAATTTATAATTTTAGATTATCTTCTTTGTAGGAAAAAGATGGACGAGAATCAATGGTGGGAGCTTTTTGATCGCGAGAATTCGAGATTCTATTACTACAATGCGACCAGCCAAAGAACGGAGTGGCACAAGCCGCAGAATTGTGACATCATTCCTCTCGCTAAGCTTTGGGTGAGTTACTTTTCTGTTTGTAATTTATACATGTAAAAATGAATGCCTGACATACTGATCTATAGTTTTTACCCCATTTTTATGAAAATTGGTGTATGAATTCTTTAACTTTTCATTGGTCGAAAATTAATTATATGTTGTTAAGCAAATATTTGACAAGTTTTTGTTACTTATCAGCTATATCTGACAAAAAATATTATTCTCACAGAAATTATTTTTTACTCTTTTTTAAAATTTAAAAAATGTACATTTTTAATGATATCTTTAAAATATTTTTCTCATTTAAATATTTTTTAAGTTAAATTACAATACAGTTTGTACCAATGTTTTTATAATGATGTTAAAATTCAAACGAATTTTATTGTTTTATCAAACTATTCAATCGAATATCTATATTAAAATTAAAATTTAAAAAAAAATTGCTTCTATTAGACCTTAATACGGAAATTGGATTGTCACATTCGTTTTATTCTATAATATATATATTTTTAAATTTGCATGCGCAAAAACTTGTAGCGTATTCATATTTTTCAGTTTTATCAAATGTGAAATTTTAAATAAAAGCATTCCTTATTCGTAGTTTAACTGCACGAAAAGCCAATATTCTGGGGAACAAGCTGGTAACAGAGTAAATGTTATATTTTGTAATATTTGTAGATCATATAATTTTGCTTTAGGGTGCTCACAGTAAGAAATATGCTCATAGATTAGATCAGATAGAAGAAAATTCTGCACTAGTTAGAGCATTCGTCAATAGACCCATCTCTTTCATTGTAAATGTTGTAATCCAGCAGATATCAGAGCGGATTAGCCGAAGTTCATTTAAAAAACGCATTTTAATAGGAAAATATATATTTACTTCATAAAATATACATAAATATGTTGAACATTTTATTACAAAATATTCCAAATCCAAGCATTAAGCTTATTGTTTGCGTAGTACAAAGGTCACTGACATCGGCATGCAGTGTCTTGTTTTCCTTTTCACGTCCCACAATCGGCTTTCTGAAAGCACCTTACTTCTGGAGGTCCGGATCGACAATCTGCCGGATTATACAAAGACCACTTTTATCTTTATAATCGAAACTCATTATCAAATCAGCGGAAATATATCTCAACTCTCTCATTCGATATTTATGAATTTTGGTTGCCTTGACAAAAGCACATTTGTTTTCTATAATATTATTTTTCTTTTGATAGAGGTTACTCTTCGGGGGGGGGGGGTCCTATTCACGTGAAAATTTTGATGAGAGATCACTTACTGGTTTACTGAGAATATTAGTTATTATTTGATTTCAAATAAATCGTTTAGATATTACTTCATGATTTTACCATGCTTCCGCCAAAATATCTGACATTAAAGCCATGTTATTTTAATTGTCTTATATATGTTCTGATCATTGTGTACATGCATGTTCCTATCTGATAGAGATCCATTAGAAATGTAAATACTCGGTTAATCTTTTTTCTAAATTTCGAGATATTGTAACTTCACTTTTTTATTTGTCTTGTAAACTGCACAGGTATGAAAACAGAATCCTTTTCCGGAATCCTTTTAAAAATAGGGACGATTAGATTTATATGAAACAGTGAAAACGGTTTGAATTTCAGTGCAACAATCAAATAATAAAAAAATAAAGGAATAATATATATATATAATTGCCACAATTTTGGAGAGATTCTCACGATTATTAAATTAGCATCATTAAAAAGACAAGTTCTTAATTTTGAAACGATATGAAGCTCATTTTTTGTATTAGAATTTTCGAAAATGAAAACTCCAAAATTCAGCTTAATTTTTAATTAATTTAATTCTAATTAAAATTTCCACAAGACCATGCTCAGCTGCACATTCCTACCCTCCAGGACATTTATGTACCAAATTTAGTGGCTTAAACTTTCTGGCTTACTCAAAGTCAACACACACATTCATCTTGGTTATTAATAGAGATTACAACTAAAAGACGATTGATGTTGCAGATCATTTATTGCAATATCTTTCTTAATATTCGTTTTTAGATGAGCGTTATCGAGTTGGCTGGGACAAGTGCCTGTAAAGGGAAGGGGAGGCTCTGACACTTTAATCGTCATTTCAATGTTCACATACTTATTGATTGAAAAAACAGCAAGAAATTCAAAATCATACATTGGTTACTTAATATATTTGAAATACAACAAAATTCATTTGTAGATACGAAATAAAAATAATTAGGCTTTTTATGAGTAAAGTAACTTTTTTTTCCCGATAAATATTTTTTCACCACTGCTCAGCTGTTAGTTGAGAAGCTGCCACCACTTTCAAGTAATACTACTAGCCATCCATCAGAATCAAGTGTCCAAATAGTTATCAAAATTAAGACATGCGCCTTTATTTTTCAAGTCGAAAATAACAGTTGTTCGCCAGTCTCAAGTATGCTTTGATTTTGTTTGGATTTTTCTGGCTTAAAATCCATGGTTTTGACTATGCTACGCCAAACCAAAATTAAAATCATATCAATGTAATATAGTCAAAAACGCATAGTGTACAAGAGTACTTAAAGATACAAACAAGACTTAAATGAATGGATAAAATTTTATAGACTTTGAAAATGTAAAAATTTGAGCATGTGGTATCTTAACACTGTATATGTTTTACGGTTCGGTATTGCAGACAGGTTTAGTAGCATGCAGTTTATTGTTCATTTCAAGGTCCCATTGAGTCTGCCATTTGGAATAAATAAGCATTTTAGTGTGCTTCTTTATGTCGCTTACAGGGATAAATATAGTTGTTGGAATCCTCGCCAATTTGGTAGTTATGTCCCATACTCATTGCCCGAAATTCCCACATGAGAAGGTATCCAACAAAAGAAAATAGTAAAATCACGGGATGTCAATTTTTTAAAAATATCTAGAACAATACCAAAGGATGATTATGAGGAGGGAAATAAAAAGATTTTAGTAATTGTAAAACACTTAGAAATTTTTCCTGAATGTAGTGTAAATGTTAAATCATGTTGCTCACATTCATTGATTTTATTTATCTGAACACTTTCATACCATTTGCTGTCTTCGAATACCACTTACACAAATTTAACCTTGTTTCATCCTGTTATTTATTTATTATTTGTGGGCACGCGACATTGGTAAGAGGTAAGAAAAACGAAATCTTTCTAATAATCTTGTTAACGGTTTCGGCAAACCATTCGTGACAGCATTAAAGCGGAACTGTTTGACGATAAGAAGAGATGATGTTTCTTTGCCGAGGGCGCCTCGAAGATCGTGTGCAGCTACTGTCTTTCACAACACTTTCAGTATGCCTCGGGGATTTTTTGGCTTACTCGATCTTTATTTCTTTTCGTGATTTATTCGTTTTGGAACGGCTTTCAAAACCCAGATATGTTGGACGATTACTAAAAATATCAAAGATCTTCCTTTCGATATTAGCCATTCGGGATTTCAATCTTGGGAATGATTTCTTCACCACTTTCTTACCTACTTCTTTTCTTGCACAGTGAGGTGTTGTTTAACATCGAAATAGTGTGGTAAAAGACAAAATGTGCAGAGATATAACATATGAAATTTCATTTATTTAGCCTTTTTTTAACTAAATCATTTACATACATATTGTCAGATAACCATCATTTTGAGGAATATGATACAGAACTACAATTTTGATAATGATTTGCTAAATTTAGTTCGTCTAGTTCGCTGCATTTTTGTTTTCTTATTTACCAAGTAAACAAAGAAAAAGCATTGTATTCATTAAAAAAATGAATTTCGAGATTTTGACAAATCAGACTTTACCAATTTTGAGCACAGCTTTGTAATTATGACTGTCTTTGTTGTTTCTTATGGCACTTGTCATGAACAAGCCCGCTATTACGAAGACAACGATTTTAAGCCGTTGGGGGGGGAGCGTCTCTTGTTTTTATAGTAGCGCCATCTAGGGCCAAGAGAACGACTTAGCTACACACACGTCACAACCCTTCATACGGGGCGAACTTCATTCATGCATTACATTCACTCTTCTACAGATTGTCATTTAGACCTGAATCAGAGAACGATCACCCCTGATCCAGTACCCCCAGTGGTGTTACTCTCAACATGGCGGACTTGGTGGCCACGACAGATTTATACTCGTGTCAGCCACCAAGCACGCGGGGAATCTTCGGCCGGCGGGGTTCGAACTCGCAACCTAAGGGACGCGATTCCAACGCTCTACCAACCAGGTTATCCCGGCCCTGTGTCTGTCTCTAAACAGGATGATTGAAAATTCCTTGAGTTGGATGGATGAAAATTAATATGTGGTCTTTGCATCAAATTTGTAAATTTTTATCATTGAGCGAAATCCATTCACAAGAAACTTGAATGTCTGTCTGTCTGTCCAAATGCAAATGAACAAGATAATTACGAACGCAAAGAAATGGATCGATGAAGTTTGATGCAAACTTTTTAGCATTCAGTGACATTCGGTATCAAATTTTGAACCAGATCGGGTGTTCAAGCGGCCATCTGTCTCTCTGTACATTCGCATACATGTAAACGCAATAACTCAAAAGTGCGCTGATTTCGATAAATGAAATTTAGTATATGAGATCTTGTTACTAAATTGTACTTTTGTGTCAGATTTTGGTTTCAATGGATCGGAGAATAGCTATCCAAAATGTATACTTGATTTTCTTTGTTATATTACGAAGCGCCAAACACCCATGTGGATATTTCTGCAAATAAAAATCTTACTACCTTGTAACGTTCACTGCCTTGTTCAAGGTTTCTAATGTGTATACAGGAGGTAGAGGTTGGGGAAACATCTTTATCCTTTAATAAGTTATCGTATTTTCATATATATGTATATCTAGGCAGTCAGATTTCTTGTGAACAGATATCGCCCAAAATTTGATTAAAATAGGCAGTTTTGATATATAGACCGCCTGCCAAATTTCACCCATCCGATTTGTTGTGTGTGTGTGTGATTAATTTTGTTCGCAGGTGAAAAAAAAAAGTACAAACTGTAACTAGATTGGAATGAGCGAGGATAGAACATGGGATCTTGTGGTTCGCAGTCCAGTAACATGACCATGATACAAAAGCAATTGCTCGTGCAGAGTAGTTGTTAACTGGCTTATAAGCTATTCACTACAAAACATAGTTCCAAAAATGGTGTAGTATAATAAAATCTAAAAAAATTCCAAATACTCGATATTGAATTTTTTAAAACAATTTTACACTTTCTAATTGTTTTTAAACAAGAAAGTAAATGTAACAGTAAATAAAATGAGATGAAAATAATGTTATGAAAAGCATATCATTTTAGCAAAATAATTCTTTTACGATATTCTTTAATGTATTACCGAGTATTTATTTACTTTTTTGAATAATAATTATAAATAATTTTTTTTCTTTCCAGACTTTGAAGCAGAATACAGAAGTGCGTGATAATGATGACTCTCGTCATGTTAAGAAAGAATCGGTATCGACTCAAACAACAACCAGGGGAATCGTAAGTGTATTCCTTGTTTATTATTTAAAACAATTGATCAAAATAAACAAATAATTTTCAGCATTCTTATAATAGTACATCAGCCTTATAAAATTGAAGCAAACTTGCAAATGTCTGTCCTTAGCGTTGGGTATCCTTCTAGAGAAATATTTTATTTTGTATTTTTAGGGTGCGGATGGATACATTCGCCTGTCTAAGCCTCCCACTTGTACAGTGTCTACGCAGACTAGTCCACTGGCTTCGCCTAGAGATGGCTGTCGAGTAAGTATTAGTTTGCAGTAAAAAATATCAAATACAGTAGACTCCCGATTATCCGCGGACGGATTATCCGCGCCTGCCGCACTAAGTGTTTTTTTTTTGTTTGTTTTTTTTTTTTTTTTTTTGCGCTTCCAAGCAAAGAGAAAATGTTTCCAAAGCAAGAAGCAAACACAAATGACTGATTTCTTCAAAAAGGTGTAGTTTTACAGTTATGCTTTTGTAATTACATAATACATTATAGTATTAAAACAGTACATATGTATTCATTTTTCTGTGTATCCTTGACGCCTGTCGTTACAAAGCACTTTTCTATTTTCATTAACAAAATGCATTTTAGGTTAGTTTTGAGTGATATACTAAAATATTAAGCGTTAGTTAAAACATTTCCTGCTGTTTATTTTACGTTTTATTGTACATAAAACGATTTTTCAAAGTTGGAATGACTGTTTTCTTTTTTGCTATACCCTTTTTTAGCTTTTCCGCGATTTTTGTTATCCGCGGCAGCCGCGCCACCCAATTCCGCGGATAATCGGGAGTACTTCAAATGTACAGTTCTTTAAAGTCGTTGACCCGACGATGGGAGAGGTGCTTCGAAGGTGAAATATTAAAGCATTTTAAAGCTTAATAAAGTGAGAGAAAAAAAAATTATATTCCCTGCATCATTTAGCCAAGAATCTTTGTAATGAGAACTATTAGCCGATATATTTTGACTGATCTTTAATTAAATGTTTCTCTTACTACAGGGAGTCAAGAGGTCTCGGTGACCTGGTGATAAGGTTTCAGCTTTGGGCCCAAAGCGTTTCTGGTTCCAAGAACCACCATGTATGCAGGTCTGGTACATGTAAAAATCCCTCAGGCCAAATGTCTTTCTTCTGATGTGGTGAGAAAGTTTGGAGAGGGTTCGCCAGCTCGGGTGTCGTCTTCATTATCTAATTGCGGTTCAAAATGACGGGGTCCATTCCAAAATAGCCCTAGTATTAAAATGGGATGTTAATATAACTAAAATCCTTTAGAAATCGATTTGTTTCATATGTTTTGTTGGTGAATATTTGTTTTGTTGGTCATATATTTGTGAAATTTCTTTCTATAATTATAATGACTGTGATGATAAATTTAAACAATCAACTTGCTCATGTAGTGATAGATCGAGGTTAGATGGCGCCCCGGTTACAGTAGTCAACTGAAATAGAATTAAGAACAAAAGCATTTCATATATTAAGTGTATACATTAAAGCTGGCGATTGGGGCATATCTTCCTCTCCCGTCCCTTTTATTTCAGTACTCTGGCATCTGCAAAATGATAAAAATCATTGCAGCTAATGATGAATTAAGTGACAGTAACTTTTGATAAGATCGTTTCATATATTTCTATATACAATTTTGCATTTCTCTGTTTTAAACGTTAATCAACTTAAGTTGTGATCCCAAAGTCGACATTCTGTTTCCACAACTTTGAAGCTCTTATGTTAAATCAAAATTTCAAACCAAGAGTTGTCCAACGTCGAAACTGCTCGATATATTAGGTGTATAACTTTGCTTCTACGGAATTTGAGGCATTATTCTTAAAACGTGATCACCTATTGTTGATTCAAAGTACTATCCATCGCTAGCTACTACATTTCCCCAGCTTTTTGACAGTTATCGGATATTATCTCGAAAAAAACGATGCCTCTTTTGAACCAATTTACAAATTGATCCGTTGTGCGGAGAATAGATAAGATCTCCCATTTTAGTGTCTTCCAAGTGTTATGTAGCCGAGAAATGTCATGCTGGCATATGACTTATTCGTGTGTTTCTAAGTATTGTCCCCATCTCCCTTCCAATTCTCAATTCACAAACGTTAGTTGTATTCGATACCAATCCTTTGTGGTGGTTTTACTCGGTTTCAACAGGTCATAATATATCAAACCGAGTTGGTCCCACAAAATGAAAAGAATGACCGTGACACCGTAAACCTTCAGTCTGAAGCGTTGAAACCATTCATTATATGTTCGACACTAAAAACAGACTCGCCGTAAGTATTTGAAAGCATTCGATATGCCCTGGCCGTAGTTTTTTTTTTCAAATAGAAGCAGAAAATCAAAACGTCTTGAAAATGATGAGAATTTGGTTTGAAAACTGACATCTTCGATCGAGAGTAAGTTTATTATGCAAACACAAATTCAATGATATGGTGCTATCGTTATATTGACGGATGTCCAAGCTTACTATGATCTGCCTATTTGCAGCATAGTAAGCAAATAAGTAAGAAGGCAAATAAGTAAGGTAGATCAGCATTTGCCATTGCAGGCATCTACCAAATCTATGTGATTAGATCCTGAGTTCCCTCATTTAATCATATTTGCAAATATACTTATTTTCTTAATTTCATCGTTTTTTTACCAAATTAATTTTGTTTTTCAAACTGATGATATCAATCCATATTTTTCATTGCAGCACCACAGGCATCACCACCACAGGCATGCATCCAGTCCTTCAGGTGCTGTGTACTCTTCACGCAGTCCATCCTACAGTGAAGACATCATCCTGGCTGACGTGAGGCGGGACGGGCAGTACGCAAATTCATATTCGAGTCGTTCCAATGAATATGGGAGGTTGCAGCCCTCACCAATGAATCCTTCTCATACTGGGCATAGGTATAGATTTCTTTTCTTTGTTTATGTATATGAATTCACAAATGTGTCTTCGCCTAATTTTTTTTTTTATTCTTATGGAAGAGGAGGAACGGAAAATGTGTTCCTCCTGTCACTATTTCAGTGAAGTAATTCCAAAAGTTATTATAATTGAATTGACATCATTAAATTATGTTTATAAAAAAATTTCATGATAATCTTTATAGTCTGGCATACTCTCTGTAAACTGTGACAATCGCGATGCAAAAATCGTTTAACTGATCATTGGACCTTGAGCTTCTTAATTTAGCACGTAGTTATTTCTTGGGTAATAAAAAAAAAGAGTGTTACAGATGATTTATTAGATTTGCAATCACATTAATTAATCAAGAAAAATGCATAGAAATTTTATCATTTTTCTTCAATATCTTTAGAACAAATTACATTATTTTATATACAAAAACAAAGCCTTTTAGTGAAACCATTTTCATTTGATGATGATTAATCTCCAATTTTAGTTAATTCTTAAAAATATTTTCAAACAACAATGCCTTTTTTTTTTCAGTTATTGAATGTATATTAACTTATATTTCATTGATACTAAATACATTATTTATGTGAATATTGTCGATATTAAATAACTATCGTTCTATTAAAGTAAGAGCCGATTTTTAAAATGAAATAAAGATACAAAATCGAATCTTAAAACATTATCGTACTGCAGAACTTTAGCAAAATGTAGGCCACATCTTTCTTGAATCTTTCCTATCGCAATTAAAGGGGGGATATTATCAATTTGTAGAAAGATTTTATTGTCTTCCTTTAAACTTTTTTTTTAATTTGACATAGTGATTTTTTTCTCATTTAAATCGATTTGAAAAGAATGAAATAAATTTATATTAAAGATTTAAACTCTGATATTAGATTTAGCTATCTTTTGAGAAATTTTGAAAAGTTTTCACAATTATAACTGAAAAATTTTCGGATATAATTGAATTTCCCGCTTGTTGACCGCAATAATTTTCGTAATTCCGAAAATTTAGAACTTCAGTTATCTGGATTATTAGGGACCAGGCTCAATCCAAATAATCGGGAAATATATATATATATATATATATATATAAAAGCGAAATTCGCTTTTAATGTATTAATTCATCGTTGTTTGTATGCAAATATATTATATTGAAATATCACGAACAAATATTAAAGTTTCATCCCCCCTTGTTTTTATTTGGTTAATTTCATTTGGATAATTGTCTCCGCCCCTTCCAACAAAGTGATCCAGATAATTGGAGTTTGGATAATTGTTGATTTACTGTATTTTTGGTCTAAGTAAAAACATAATTTAAAATATTTGATTCTATGTAATTGGGAAATCAAAAATAATTTCCAAAATTCGTTTTTTTTTATCTGTATTTTCTAACGCATCTTCAGTTACTTTATGTTGTTAAGATTATTTTGATTTCCCTGTTATGAAAATTCTAAACATTGCTTTCTTCTTGTAGGAAACATGATTCATGTTGCTCGTCCGACAGCATGAGCTCAAGCTTCTCTCAGAAAGCACAAGACCATAGCCCAGAACAGAATGGAATACCATTTGACCAGCGCTCAGCACCAAAACCTATTGATTCTAGCCGGAGGCACCGGTCTTTGGACCATGAGCACGGCACAACAAGCACCTCTTGGAAGCACCACAGTGTTGATGACCAAGGGAATATCGCGTCGCGAAACCTGACATCAAGAAGCAACGAACCTCCCAAACCACCGCCTCACCGGAAACATCGCAGTGAAGATTTATCGCCAAAGACAAGTTTCTTCACTCCATACCCGCAGATGGAAAGCTGTCTTTCCAGCACGCCTGCTAATATACGTCGCCAATGGTCAAGAAGCACCTCTGACTCTAGCACCTCTAGTCCTCAAAGCCCCCCAATTGTGCCAAATCGGGAAGTACAGGTTATTCGAGGGGAGGATGGAAGTCTTTTTGCATTTAGTGATGTACCACATGGTTCAAGTGACAGCTCTCCACAGTCACTGGATTCAGCCAAGGGACTTGATAGCAGCTTCATTTCTCAGAGTAGTCTGATGTCACTGGACAGTAGCCAACAAAAGAGTGTGTCAGAATCCGCAACATCGCCCAATCTGAGGCAGATACAAATGGGTTCGAAGGTTCCCTCATATGAAAAGGAATCTGTAAGGACTAAGTTGCATCATGGCCAAGATAGCCGAGAAATGACCAGTTCGTTTTATCAGAGTGGTGCTGCAGCTCATGAACCGAAGAGTAATGTTGTAAATAATTCCTTTAGGCAAAATGAACAGCCAACCCCCTTGTATAGTAATTATCCATCCCTTTGGGATTCCCAAGCAGATAGTCAGACTTATCTTCTACCTTTGCAGCATTATCTGCTGGAGCAGGCCAAGTTGTCAGGTAGGCTCTTTCGGTTGCAATATTAATTATCACTCTTTTTTATTTATTACATTTGAGTGTTTCAATAAAAATGAGAATATTTTTATTCCCTCTAAAATTGGCTTTATTGATAAAGTAATTCCAATGAGAAATTCTTACATTGCCTATTTTGCACATTTTTGAAATCCAACATGATTTCGAAAATAATTTTTCTTGTTTAGTTATAACTTAAAATAGTTTCAAGTCAATAACTCGTTTATGAAAATAGTAGGCAGTACAAAATAGTTGTGGATAAAACATGAAATTTGCCTCAATCTTCAGAAATTTCTGTTTCATTTAAAAGTATCTATTCTATCTAATATGTTATAAGAAATGTTACAAGATCTTTTTTTTAAAAGTAGAGTATGCATCTCAAGAATCATTAAATTGAGTAGCACTTGCAAAAATCATTTAAAAAAAATTTGTATCAGTAACTATCATTTACCCTTCAAAAATCATATCTGAGTGATTATACAATATGGCTAACCTATTACTAAATTGCACATAAAGCATTAAAGTTATATAAGTTTTCTTTATTTAGCATTTAATAAAGTAGATGTTTTATATGTAATAAAATCCTACCATTCATACAAGTAAGTTTTTTATTTGCATTCACTTTTAGAGTATAGCAAAAATCAATAATTATCTGAGATATTTAGTAGTGTGGGCAAACAAATTTTATTACTAAAAACAGAAGAAAATTTTTCTTATTTGTATAAAATATTAATACAACAAAATTTTTGTGTTAAAAAATTTTTTTTTAAATTATTTTGTTTAAAAAATCTAATATAATTTTTAAAAATATGTAACTTTTATGTTTTCTTTGTAGGTTATCAGTTTGGAGATTTTATTGGTGATGATTTAGATTCTCTTTCTCAAAGTGATGATGATTCTGATGGGCACAGGGAGGAAGATGATGACTTTGCTGATGATGAAGCAATGAGTCATCAAGATTCTTCCTCTCAGGAGTACTTAGATGATACCCGGTACTTAGACGATGATGATGAAGATGAAGTATATTGTGAACCTCCTCCTAATTTCCAAGAAGCTGATCCTAGTCATATGTCTAGTAAGTTTTACTATTTTATTTCTGTAATTAATGTACAATGAAATATATCTGCTCTTATTCCTAACTAGAATTGAGTGGGTTGAAGAGATGAAAGAGATGTGTTATTAGTGCCAACTCCCCTACCATCTTTAAATGTTTAAAGTATTTTTATTTTTGCTTCCCAATTTAAATTTTTTAGGCATGTTTTTGTTGATTTTCTAAAGAAAGCTAACTTATTTGATATAATTCAAATATAAATGAAAAAAAACTATCTATAAAATATTCTAAATCTATCAAAAATTCAAATAGTCAAAAAATTTGAAACCATCACCAAGAAACACAAGATAAGGCAACATAAATAGTTAAATGGAAAGTGCGTAAATTTTGAAGGAATGATAGTATATGCTAATGCTACATCCATTAGTGACTTTATTTATTTTTAGATTTTTGAACTCCTGTGATTCATGCAAGAACCATAAATATTTTGAGAAAATCCATCGAATGTCATTAATATATGATGGATGCATTGCATAGCATCCATAGTTAGCATCAACATATATAGAGCATTAAAAAATTTATTAGATTGAATAGTACATGGGATTTTTGTGGCACAATAATTATATAAATTTAAAGAGCTAACATAAGAGATGAAAATAACTAATGACTAATTTATTAGCATGTAAACACATTTTGTTGTCTAAGAAATGTCAAGGGACTAATTCAACTAAGCATGCTAAAGCTTTCTTTCCAATATCATTATTTCATTATGTTGTCTTAGTTAAAACTAATTCTAAAGCCTTAAAAATGTCATATTACTGTTCTGGTTACAGTTCTGTCATGTACCTTATAGAGAAAAAAAAATTTTGATACTTCATTTAGTCAAAAAAATATTAAAATTAATTTTTTAATACATATCTGGAAGAATTTTCTGCAAAAATTAATATTAGTAAGTTAAAAAATATGTTTCCACATTTATTACAGTTCATGGTATTATAATTGGAAAATTGTAAATGTTGATTTTAATTGAATTAAATATTAAAAATTGTTTTTATTCATTTGATGATAATATTGTACTTAAATTTTTAATAGAAATCATCTTTTATATCTAGGCACTCGTCATTCTTCATTGAGACGTAAAAATACCAACCTAATTCCTAGTCATTCTCCCTCAATAGAAAAATCACAGGTATGTTCCCTCCTGCATTTGGACTGTAAATTTATTTTATTTGAGTTTTAATGAGTAGTTTTAAAATTACTCTGTTGATTATAAAATATGATTTTTATTATTTAACTATTTGTAAATTTTTTTGAAATTCATATTTATATTCTATAACTGTATTGACTTCTTTTTTGTTTGAAATATATTTAATTTTTATTAGAAAAGAGTAACATTACCTTATTTTCAGGAATTCGTGTTGAACATACACAGGCTCTCAAATTTAATGAATAAACATACTTAAAGATTTTTTTTCTCTGCATAGCATTGTGATATAATTAGTAATTTCTCCCTATGAACTCATTAGAAATTCGCAGAATTTATTTAACATATTAATAAAATTATGATACAAAATTATTGAAAAACTACATCCTTTGGAAGATTCCTAAGTTTACTTCATAAACAATATTCTCAAAAGGTGCAAGCATTTTGATTATTTTAGTCTTTTCAGACTGATATCATCCATGGTCAGATTCCTCGACCCCTCTCTATGTTGGCAACAACAGATGGTTCTGGAGGCTTAGATGCCATGGCAGCTATGCAGAGACAGGTAAAATGACATTAGGGATTTTTTGCCTTTGGGATTTTATGCTTTTGCACTGCCTTTGCTTTATATGTTGCAAAGCTAGCTTTAATATGTAGCAAAATTTTCAATACCTGGACTGCCATGTATTGCATGTATATGATTGCTTCTTAAACATAAATGAATAATCATTGCACTAATCATGCCTAATTTGCATTAATTCACACTTAATATGCCTGATATTTTTGTCAAATAATGGTTTGACATTATATTACCTTTTAAACAACATATCCTTCCATATTGGATTTTAAAAAAGGACTTCAAATAGTAATCAGTTTGTAATGGACTAATATTTTTCTCCTTTATAAGCTTTAGAATTCTATTTAAATAACACATTCTTTCCTTCTGTTTCAAATTGTGTATGAAATATATAATGAAGAAATTTCGGTGACATTTTTCCCTGTGAAAAGTTGTAATTAACTTTTCACCTGTGCAATAAAATAGTCTCTAAATGAAAAATATCATGGAGGATTTACTTAGGTAATATCTATTTATAATATTTTTCATATTTTTGTGTTGTCTTGCTATATGAATATAGAAAACTTAGCTATATTATGTTCCATACTTTGTTTTTAGTATGCTAAATGCAAAACTTAAAAAGTTTCAGTAACTTATTCTTATTTATTTATTTTATGCTATTTTTTATTTGAATTAAAATGCCTGTGTAAAACTTAATGTGAATTGTTTCTTCTGCTTCTTTATTGTTACTACATATTTATACCTTTAGCTTAATTTTTTCGTATTTATTTCATATATGGTCATCATATTGAAAGATATTTAAATATTTAGGCATAATTTGCACTCTTTAGTTATGGAAAACTATGAAGATTATAATGAATAGTACTATTTATAACTTATATTATGTCTTTAGTTGTTTTTTAATATTCAAATCAGTAAATTTCATAAATCATCAGTAAATTTGAGATGTTATCATACCTTTTTCAGGCTGCACTGGCAAGTAATAATGGTGGAAAAGACAAGAAACAGCCTTCAGAAAGTGATATTGAGAAGTATGCTCAAGACAATTTGAATAGGCATAAAAAAGGAATTTTCAGGAAGAAATTCACAATACAAGATATGCTGTCATGGTCTAAGGTAAAATGCTTTTCCTGTGTTTAAAACTCATAAAGTAGTTCTAATATCATTATTCAAAAAAATTTTTAATTATTAAATATATTTTTAATATTATTTATATATAATTTTAATTATTAATATATTTTATTAAAATATTTTAATATGTTTTTAATGATTTTCTGTAATGAATAGATAAATATTAGATTCTAGATGTTTAATGTTATCATCATTGCTAAAATGAAAATGGTCTTCTGTTTTTAAATATAGTTTTTATCATTAACTTCAAATGCATTAATCAATTTTAATTCTTAAAAAGGATACTGAATTTAAAAAAATGTCTATGGGAAATTGTTCTGATTTCAGTAATACGAAATCAGAATGTAAACTGCTGAATTGATGTCAAAATTAATTTATAGTATAATAGAAAGCATGTTACACATGTTTCTTCTGTTTTAAATTCTGATTTCATTAAATAACCCTTTATCATCTCAATTTATTATATAATATCCAGTTAAATCTACTAAATCTAAAATAAAAATATCTTCAGCATTCTGATTATTTTATTTTATACAAGCATTTTTTTAAATTCTAAAATATGCAATAATTTATATTCTGCCAACATAGTAAGACCCATTTTGGCTTTTTATTAATTTTTTTTTTATCATTTATCCAGTATAGAAATATACTGAGCGATTTGTCATCTATTTAGTCTTTCTTAACCCTGCATATTTTGATATATTTTTAGACAGAATTTAAAACATGCATGTGAGGGCATATCTATTTTTTTTCTGCTTATACTTTGCCTGAAAATAGATATTAATGTATGTTTCTTATTTTAATAGGATCCCATTCGCAAGCCAATGATCATGACTACAGATAAGTCTCTTAAACGGGATGCTTGCGAACTATTCAAATTGATACAAACTTATATGAGGGACAGGAAAACCAAAAGCGGTCAGTCGCTGGAATCTGTAGTTTTGGAAATTTGTACAAAAGGTTGGAGTAGACAGTCAGTGAGAGACGAGCTTTTCGTGCAAATCTGTCGACAGACAACTGAAAATCCTAGGAAGTAAGATTTTTACTTTCTTTTTCTTTGCTTGAAGTCCTTCTTTCTATTGCATTGTTATTAATATAATATATTATTGAATATGATAATCATATATTACTCACAACTGTATAAAAACATTAAAAATCTTATTCTATTTATGTATAAAAAGATAATTGTAGAGATTCAAATTTTTTTTTTAGATATTTTCTCTTTATTAAATATGTCTAATTGCTTTGATTAAATATTTGTCTAAAGGCATAATCAAATACTGAATGTAAATTTCTTTTGCTCATGATCTTTTCTGAAAAGTAAAACTTTTTTATGCCCCCATTTCTATCAAAAAAAGCATTTCTCCGTATCTTTAATGTTGTGATGAAATTAGAAAGTATTACATTAATTAATGATAACTAAAATTGAATTTAAACTGATTATTTAGAAAATTTCAATGAAAACTTTTTAAGTCTAGAGGATTTTCTGTACAATTTTTGTTTACTTATCAAAGAATGTATTAGAAATTTATGGAAGAGTTACAAACATAGTTAAACATATCCTGATCTGGAATATTTAAATATTTCTTAAAAAGCCTATGTTTTCAAGATGGCGATTGTTTTATGTCTGACATCACATATTATGTTGAAAAACACTGAAATATTATTTAATTCATTGATTTAATTATAAATTTAGATAAAACAGCTTGCACTTCAAACTCATTTTAGATTTTCATCTATCAATGTTGTAAAATAATATGAATTGTATTTACACTTTTATAAATATATACAGCCTTTAATGGAACAAACCTTGCTAATTTTTAAATGATTCAGGATAGTTTTGTAAAGACTTTTTGTAGATATATTAAATGTTTTTAGTATGGTCATAAATCAGTTTGCAAATTATGCAGTTTTTCATATTTATTATATTTTTATTATTTTTTTTTTATCAGAGAAAGTCTAGTACTTGGCTGGGAGTTAATGGCCATATGCTTGACCTTCTTTCCACCATCTGTCAAATTTCAACCTTACCTTGAAGGCTTCATTAACAGACACAAAGATACATCTTTCGATGAGCCAGATGTAAGTATTAAGTCTACTTGTATATATTGTATATACATACACAAAATATAATTTTTCAGTCTTTTTGAATTAATTTAAATACAATATATACCTGAAATTTAAGTGGGCCACAGAATATGAAAGTCTAAAGAATTATTCCATATATATATATATATGTATATATATATTTCTTCATTTAATTTAAATCCTAATTAATTTTGCACTTTTTTTCTTAATTTAGCTCATATTAACTTCATTTTAAAATGTGCTCTTATTTCCTGATCGAATTCCATTTTTTTTAAAATTTTATTTAATGCTGCATATGCTCTATAAAATTGCTGGTATCAGCATTTCATTATTTCCTCACACTTCAAGTGAAGAGATAAAAATGTTTATAACATTCTTTTAAAGATACCTAAATTTACCTTTCCTAGTACTACATATGACAAAGAAATTCAAAAAATTATAAAAATAACTGATTATAAAATCACTGAAGGGAAAATTTTCTGTTTCTTTTGCTCTTATGCCACGATATAGACTGACATATCTCATCCCTTCTTCCTTGTACATAATGTGCCTCCCGAGATGAGATAAATCGCAATTTTAAAATTTTCCTAAGTTTCTTCTATTTGGCCACACATCTGCTAAAATATGTTTACACACACAGACAGATATATATATATATATAATAGCCGCCTTTGGCGACCAGCTGGTTCGCCAATCTTAATGTTCGTTAAAATTTTAATAATTAAATATTTTATGTAATTCCTACTTTAATAGCTTCTTCATCAAAATGTTTTAAAACTTCAAATTTTGATAGTCATATAATTCACTCATAATATTATAAACGCCTTCAGTCATAATGTAATATGTATCTCTCTAATTTTTTGTTAGCTCCTGTAGAATTTATACTTTAAATTAAAGTGGAAAGAATTAATCTTCAATTAATATAATAGTATTTTTTACTGAAACAAAGTATTTTGGTAAAATCCTAGATGGCGACTTATTTGAAATCTCGCCAAGTTGAATACTAATTGAATATTTGTTATTATTATTAATTTTCAATTGAAAAACAATACTTGAAGCCCAGATATAATAATAATATTTTTTTAAAAATTTTAATTTTTTTAATAATTAATAATAATAAATTTAAAATATAAAAAAATTAATAAAATTTATGATAATAATAATTAATAATATATATATATATATATAATAAATTTTAAAAAAATTTAAGATTCCATAAAATTTTAGACAGTTCTCCTTGATATATATATACAAACGATATATATGTATATATATATATATATATATACAGATCGTATATATATGTATATACAGATCGTATATATATATATATATATATATATATATATATATATATATATATATATATATATATATATATATATATATATATATATATATATATATAGTTATGACTTAATTTAAAATGAGAGTTTTTGTTTTAAAATGTCCTCCTGATGGCAGAAAAAGAATCCTATATGTCAGTGTATCATTAGTATGCAAAATATACTGCATATAATAATAATTTTTTATTATTATAAAGATTTTTTTTCTAAGCCATAAGAGTATATTAATTCATTTTCCTCCCATTTGATCACTTTCATGTTTTATTGTAATAGTCTTATTTTTTAATCAATATTATTTGATGTGAATAATATTAATAACTTAAAATAATCTAATCTCATAGGTTCACTATGTTAAAAAAAAAATACTCTTTATTATACTGTTTACCAAAAACATTATTTCATTTGTGGAAATTTCAGAGAAATTTAAGTATTGAACATTGGTTTTTGATAGAGAATTTATCCACAGATATGAAAACTTAAGTTTTAGTAGTCTGACAATTCAGTGCAATATTTTTCTATCTTCAAAATTTCTATTTATTATAATACTTAGTTGAAATATAGATGAGCATTTGATATTTAACACTAGAGCATATTTATATTGATTAATAACTTCATAACAACTATCTGTATTTTTAAATAAAGAACTTCTTCTATATCGATATATTTCTAAAATAGCTGGGGGGGGGGATTTGAATTAACTAGAATGTATTTTTTACAAAATTTTTTACTTTTGTTGGAAAGGAAAGTAAATACATGAAGGTCCTCTTGGTAAGAAATAGTTAAAGAAATTGAATATTTATTTATCATATTAAAACATTGCTGAAGTGAAACAAATTATTCAAATTAATTCTTTCATATTCCTGAAATTGCTAAACGTTTTATGTGTTTTTTATTTTTATGTAATGAATTTATGTATGAAATATATATATATATATATATATATATATATATATATATATATATGGGAGGGGATAATGGCATATTTTAAACTTTAGTTCATTTGTGGTTACACACAAAATAACTTTTTTGAATATCATGTAGCTTTTATAAATATTTTGTAAATTCTTAATTTGTGTTTTTCAGTTTAAATTAAGTCATTATGCGGCTGTATGTAGCAAACGCTTGGAGAGGATATCAAAAAGTGGAGCAAAACGAGGTCTCAGAAAACCTACTCTTGAAGAGATTGAGCAATCTAGAGTAAGATATTTCTTACATATCTACATGAAACAAATAATAAAGAAAGTGCATTTTAGTTTTAAAAAATCACGATTTGTAATTTAAAATAAAAGTATTTGGATATATATTTTGAACTTTTTACTTAATTGTTTCTTATTTATTTTAGATACAGATATTTAGACCTAGTATGTTTGGTAATCTACTGGAAGAAGTTATGGCTTTGCAAGCTCATAAATATCCTAACCGCCAACTGCCCTGGATACAAACAACCTTATCTGAAGCTGTGCTTCAGTTGAATGGAACTCAAACAGAAGGAATTTTTAGGTAATTAAATGATAATTCTCCAACCTTTAATGATTAAAACAGATTAGTGGAAATTCATTATTTTCTACTGTTGAATGGCATATGAACTTTAAAAAGTATAATTTGCACTATACATTTATTTACACATTAATACATTTATTAATGATGTGTTGGGATTTAAATGAAATATTAATAACTAATTTTTATTCTATATTTTTAATATTTAAAATAAATTGTTAAATTTTTATGCAAAAATTTGATTCATAACTCAGAGAGTTCAGATTATCAAATGGATTATACAATACTGTTACTTGGAAATGGTATAAAGCGGTATTTGAAAGAAATAATTTCTGTGAAAAGTAAATGTATGTTCATTTGTGATTGGGGTTGTTCATTGTGAAATAGGCCAAAAAATAAAAGATTAAAAAATAACAATCCCCCAAAATAGCAATAGCAAATCGTCTTGAATTCATAAATTATTATTATATTTTAGTTTCTATTTTTTTTACAAGAAATCTAAATGAAAATAATGCTGAAATAGAAATAATTTATTTAAAAAAATTTTTACACTCTACAGAGTTCCTGGAGATATTGATGAAGTGAATGCCATGAAGCTCCAGATTGACCAGTGGGAAGTCCCTGAATGCAATGACCCCCATGTACCTGCTTCTCTGCTGAAATTGTGGTACAGGGAGCTGTATGAACCTTTAATTCCCAGTGAATTCTATGAGGAATGCATACAGAATTGCTTGGACCCTGAAGGTGCTGTTGCTATTGTAGACAAACTTCCTGAAATCAACAGACTGGTGCTATGCTATCTGATTCGATTTTTACAGGTGAGCTGTGATAAATGATATATATAGATTTACCATACTTTCCATATCTGGAATTATATATATATATATATATATAGGACAAATACATATATTTATACAAACCTCTGTTTTTATTATTTCTGTCTACGATTCTTTAATTTTATCTTCTTTTTTTTTTTTTTCATTGAATGTGTGTAATATCCATTTTAATTATATTCCAATAAACTTTTCATAAATCATAAGATATAAACATATATTACTAGCTAGAACATTACTTTAGAGTAAGGACAGAAAGAATTATATTTTGTGCTGTTTTATACTTTAAAAAAAATGTGCACCTGGAAAAGAATTTGAAATCTAAAGTTTATATAGTTACCTTCACCTAGTAGCTGTATGTTCTATAATGTTCTTGATACATTAACATGTTACACCAAAAAAGTTTCTGCAAAGGAATAAGGCTCTGAAGGGTTTTGGCCTTACCCTAGGTGTAAAATTTTTATATAGGAAGTTGGTGATACCAATATTAGAGAGTATATAAGAAAGAAATCTTCTCTTGCTGTTTATAATTATTGTATTATTACTATTCAGAAAGGGTTAGGGATCCTAGTGTTAAGGTCTCGCCTTCGGAACCATAAATACCCGATTCCACCGAAGGACTGCCTTGTAAGCGGGCCTGGTGCATGTTAAATTCGTTGAAAGCAAACGTCCTGCAGCTGAAATTCGGGAGAGGGGAGGGGGGTGCCAACTCAGGTGTCGTCCTCATCATCTGACCGCGGTTCAAAATAGGTCCCTAGTGTTGCTTTAAAATGGGGCATTATTATTAAAATTCAGAAATGGTTAAATATCATTGAAACTAAAAATTTCATATTGTTTCCAAAGTGTTCTGTTGAATTCGTTGTACTACTAAATAAGCTGATTTATTTATTTATTTAGCACAAAATTATTTTTGTAAAACAATTGAATGAAAATAACGAACATCTTTTATACAGGTCTTTGCTGCCGAGCAAAATGCTACAGTAACCAAGATGGATGCGAGCAACCTTGCAATGGTGATGGCGCCAAATTGTCTGCGATGCATGTCCGATGACCCTAGGGTTATCTTCGAAAATACAAGGAAAGAAATGGCCTATGTTAAAATGCTCATCGAAAATTTAGATACTACTTGCATGAAAGGAGTCTTGTGAAAAAAATTCTGACTGTTATAAAGCTAATCAAAATTATCTTAAATTAGGTAAACTTGTATTAAGATAAAGAGATTGCAATGTTAATTTTTTTCAGTCGTACTACCCCCCAAATATTTTTACAGAACAGTCTGATCGATTTTTAATAATTAGAAATATGGTGGAGTTAAAGATTTTTCTATTTATTCAACTTTTACTTACCTTTGTTCTTAGGTGTATTATCGGTTTGAAATGACAAGGTTTTAAATATATTTCTTTACTTTGCTTTATCTGGAAATCACCTATAAGAATGGAAAATCATATTAAAATTTATTATTATTATTATTTAACTACTTGAAAATTTTTTTGACTTATGAAATTCATACATTTACGTATCTATAAAGTTGTTTTGTGCAGAGGATTTGTTAAATTGAAACAAAATCTTGACAATTTGTTCATTTTTGATACAAAGAAAATTTTGCTGAAGTTAAACTCTGAGGCCAAGACTTTTTTTTATTCCTATATATATATAATTTTATTTAATTAATATATATATATATATATATATATATATATATATATATATATATATATATATATATATATATATATATATATATATATAAAGTATGATTTTGCTATTGTTATTTATGTTATATTTAAGTTGTATTATGTGTAGGAAAAGGATGCAATTTTATTTCTTTGCATTCTAGTGAAATTAGAAATCATCTTGTTAATTTAAACCCCATATACATTTAGGTAGTTTTAATTGTGATAATCAATATTATCTAAAAATATAACTTTGCTTAAAATAGATTTGAAAATGTTGAACTCCACATGTTCGTCAGAATATTTCAAATTTTTTTTTAAATCCGAGATCTGAATTTTTACAAAAAAATAAAAGGCAAGTGCCATAATAAAATGTTTTTAAAAAAAACTAGCTTTAAATAAATATGTGACAAAGCATAATATATTTGACTCACATAATAATGTTACAAAATAAAAAATATATAGAGAGATTTTTAATTTTTTGTTATAATTTGTTGTAATAAATACTTAAAAATAAAAAGCTTTCAAATTTAAGAAAAATTAGTATTTTCATGATTTAACTATTTTAGTTTGTTAATTGTCAATAAACATTGTTTGAACATATTACATATAATGTATATTTTTTTTATGAAAGGCGTTTTTTCTTTTCATTTTTAAATGTTTTTTTTAACCATTTTTCTATGATATTTTTAAGCTTTCATGAAAATTTGCTTTTATTTGTATATATGTATTCATATATATATATACCAAAATAATGTTTATATTCATATAATGTGATTAAATTAATATTTATATTCAAAATTGGCCAAATATTTCCATAAATAGGGTTTTTTTTTTTTTTTTAAATCATGCATTGCTCATATCTTTTGTATAATGAGGCCCGGTTATTTTCTTCTTTAACTGTATATATTGAAAACCATTTGTAAATTTCTTATTGTACAGACCAAATAATTTATTCATATTCTAAAAGAAAGAATATATTTTGAATCTCTGTTGTAATTAAGTGCTTCCATATCTATGTATATTAAGAATCTGCAATTTAAAATGAATCTGAATTTAACTAATAATTTTGATGTATTTTTAATAACTTATTATTTAAAAAATATTTCATTATTACAAAAATTATAAAGTACTGAATGTATGAGATAGTCATAACTTCAACTTGTTTGTCTTTATTTTTAAAAATCATATTACATGAGATGTAAAATTCTTTATATATTTTTTTCCAATAATATCTTTTTTTATTCCATTATTTTACATAAGATTAACATGCATGTATACATCAGTACATTCTTGTATTTATATGAAATTTATCTCATATTCTTGCAATATTTTTCATTAGCTTATCTCCTGAGATTTATCAAAATCTCAGACAATCATATTTAAGGTTGACTTAATGGTATGAAATTTATTGTAAGAAGCGTCATTTTAGTGTTGTATACCGTAATAGTTTTTTAAATGATTAGTATTGTTGCAATTTTTGACCTTGTTATGCTTAATAGATTCATAACTAGTAGTATTAAAGCCTTAATTCACCTACTTAATTGGTTAGCACCTGCTTTTACCGGAGGATGTTGTATGTGTACGTTGATAAGTTAGTTTATTTTGAAATGAAGCAAGTGCCCTATTGTACATAGTTGTATATGATGTAGAGTGACAAAAGATGTATTCCAGCTCTTGTAATATTAGCATATTATAATGTGACAAAATAAACTTTTCAAGTCATAGATTGTGATTTTTTCTTAAATGTCTGCATTGGATCTATTGCAGTAATTTATGTACTATCTTTCTTAATCAGTAAATCCAGACACCAACAAGATCATGTTGGTGTATGGATTTTCTTTCACTCTCTCTCTCTCTTTTTGTGTGTATATAATTGAATGTGTATTTCTTCCCAACTAAAAAATAGTGTCCCATCACTAAATCTGAATTTTTAAAATGATTTCTTGTTAAATGCGACAATTCTAATAATTTTTATCTTATCCCTGAAATCATTTTATACAATTTCTTATAGTCATACAAGAAGACAGACATCTGGTGTATTTTTGGATGATTGTTACTATTTTGATGGGAAACCAAATATTTCTTAAGTCATACCATATGTTCCTATATAAAATTTGGGGGGAGGGGGTTCTGACATTTGTAATTCCATCAGTAGAAATTGCTGCATCAAGTGAATGTTTTCAATCTCTTGAAATAACATCCAAAGTAATACAGATTATTTGAGATTAAAATACATGCATGTGATTATAGATTTTAGAAAGGAACCCTTTTTAAAAATTCGCTACACATATTATCACATAAAAGTTACATATTTCTTTCTGCAATCATATAACTTTGAATGTGCGTCTATTTATAAGATTGTCAGAATTTAAAAAATTCAATCTGTATACAGTTAAACTTATCTTATGCTTATCCATGTCAATTTCATCTTCTGTTACTCTTCTGTGTACCCAATATATGTTAAATTATGTCGTCATCATCAAGGATGATTATGTTCCAGATTTTTGTTCTAGTGTTAAAACATTAATTAGATTTAAAGTTTCGGTTCAATATCTTTTTTTCTTTCTTTATTTTTTTCAAGGGATGGCACCTATTTGACTAAAGCTTTTAATAGAGTGGAAAATTTTCATGAGCTTGGTGACAAGATCTTGCCGTGCTTTTTATAATTGAAGCTCAGTATTAAGAGAAATAGCTTCCAGATAATTTAATTTTAATTGGTGCAGTGCCATCTAAAATAATTAGAAATTTTGAAAAGGTCGATTCTGTAATAAAAGAATTCACTTTCAAGGTAGCACTTCAGAATAATTTGTTTTTATTATTATTATTAAAATGGATAAATTGGGATTTTAAGTAGCAAAGAATGTGATCCCCTAATGCTGAGAATAAGTTGTTTGTATATTTAAAAAAGTTTACCTCTAAAGAATCGTTTTCATCGAATTTAGTGGTTTGAACCCAGTTCTAATTGATGAAACAATCATTTTCATTGCTTTTATAAAATTTTCTAATACTTTGCTAAATGTTTTTTTTTTTTTTTATATAATGAAAAGTTTTGATTCAACCAAGAAGTCAGGAACTGTTATGTTAACTTAGTAATAATTTTTTAAAACTGAGGAGTTCCATGTGGAATTATTGCCCCCCCCCTGCCCTTTTAAAATTGTGCTTTAAACTTTTTCTAAGTGAAATCTTTACAAAATATTATAAGTTACACCATCATTAGTTAATTTTTCACTATTTTTTCCAAAATTGTTCTTACTTGCTTTTCTAATGAAATTAGAATAAAATACACATGTATGTTTGTGTATTTCACTGATATTATGCCAGAGTTTTACATCATGTTAATTTTTGGGATATGTAAAATGGATTCATCAATCCCTCATGGTCATTAGGAGAGATTGTGATGGAAACAAACTTAACCACTCAAACATACACCTTCTCTTCATTAACCTATAGCACTTTCTTTTTTATCTCATAAACTTAAATTCGGATTGGAATTTGTACCTTTAGTGTTGTTATTTTGATACTGGCTACGGCTGGAAGTTGAATTGAAGTTGCTGTAGATGAACTATTAGTTAGATATATGATTTAGATATCACTTAATATCCATCTGAAGTTAAAAAATAAAAAAGGACTACACAAATTTTTATAATAATTTATTTAAATTTTTTACCATGTTTTTTAAAATAGATTAAAGGTGTAAAATAGTTTCTGATAGTCCCATACGGATTATCTTGAAAATATGTGATAGTGAATTTTTTATTTATATTTTTTAGTCCGTTTTAAAAATGTGGCATATTAATTTTTATTTAAATATTTATTTTCTGCTTTTTCAATCTTTTCTGTGTGAAATTACAATCGATTTTAAACTAACTTCCTGATGAGCTATAGATTTGACATGTCCACAGATGTCAATAATGAAAGTTTTATTCGATTGTAGAATTATTTCCGAATAGGTAAGAAAGGGAATTAATATTGCATCGTCCTTCAATTCTGACCTGATTTCAATTCTCTAGCTCATCGGGGAGTTAGTTTAAAATCGATTCCAAAATGTGCTTCGAACAGGCAGAGCAGAAAGCGAGTTGATAAAACGAATCAAATGCAGAAAATAACTTCTTATATATTTATTGAAATGGCAATTTATTATGAAAATAAAGCCGTGGAAAGTAAGGAAAATTAGGGGGGGGGGGGAAACGAAGAAAACAATATTACTTCTGAAAACTAGAAAAAAAATTCTTAATTGTATACAATATTACTTATTGCTCATAACAATTGATCTAAATAAAAATTAAAGGCAGTATTTATCTACATTACTAGAAGTGCGCACCAAATAATCTCAATGAGTCGCAAAATGGCATTTGAACAATAGTTTTAAGCCTTTCATTTTAATGGAAACACATTCGATTTTGATTTCGTTTCGTTTGCTATGAATCAATATGAAAAAGCTAAATTATTAATTTTAAAGAAATATAATAAATTTGAACGTAACATCCAAATTGGATTTTTTAGCATTAGTAATGTAATGTAATTACAATTACAATTAATTTATACAAGTGTACTGCATTAATAAAATATTTTTTTGCATACAGCATTTTAATGTGTGGTTACATTAACTAAGTTATAAAATCTTTTAAGACACTCGAATGTTAATTATGAAAGTAGGTAAGAAGAATTTGGAGTTTAATTAGGCAAAATAACGCTGAACAATGCTAAGGATAATTTTCTTTTAATTAATGTCACATTGAAATGTTAATTTCATTTAGAAAAAATGAGAAATGCTTATAATCTAACATTGAATATAAAAAGTTAATAAATAGTGACCGTTATTTTTAGTTTGTATTTGTATCTATGCTACAGGCAAGGACAGAAATTCAACAATTCTGTAGAATTGGCCTTTCTAGGAAAAATAGGAAACAGTATTTTATATTTGTCCTTGCCTTTCGCACACGTGACATATTAACGCGGATAATGGAA
Organism: Argiope bruennichi; assembly: GCF_947563725.1. Taxonomy (NCBI): domain Eukaryota; kingdom Metazoa; phylum Arthropoda; class Arachnida; order Araneae; family Araneidae; genus Argiope; species Argiope bruennichi. The sequence continues at coordinate 14,309,034 of NC_079159.1, forward strand.
TCAAATTTTGAGACTCCTGGAATCAATAAATTTTCTTTTCGGCACACTGTTTTTAATATCTCAAGCACGTTTTGTACAAGTTTATTAATTTTAGCATTCAATTATACATATTTATTTTACTTCTCTGTATTTATATTCAGCACAAACCTTTGGTTTATGACGTTTAACTGTTTTTTGTCTGCATTCCATTATATTTGCGTACGATGCTAAATGTCATATCGACAAGCTAAACAGCCGACTTGAAATGGGCACTAAAGATTTGAGGAATTTATTCTAAAATTAGATTTTTTATTTTTTATTTTGCTAATTCATATCAGGCATGTCAATTTGCATATATTTTTCATAAGCAGGATAAAGCATTAGTAGCTAACAAAAACACCATAATCTAAAAAGACTGCTTGATCTTGACTTCGAGACATTTACATTTAAATTTCCGAGCGACTGAAATTTCGGCTATGTAGGAGGATCAGCGCCATATTTGTGAAATTCCTTCGATTCTAAAGCATTGTTGTCATAATTTGGCTTGAAGTTCCCTCTATTTCTACATCAGAATTCTGAATCTTTCAAGAGACATTTCTTTGTTTAATCATTCTTATATATTTAAAATCTTTCTATTCACACAGACCAGATCGTCCAGGCAGGGGTCTAGTTTTAGGTATCCCCAAGAAAACACCTGGTAAAATTATTCCGACAAGAATCCTTTATAACATTTACATTGAAATGTTAACAATTGAAATCGTCTAGACCTAAAATTTATTATCGTAAAATTATATGCTCCTAAATATATGTTAGGATAAATCTCCTATTGCCTTGTATAGCTAGATCACCAGTAGATAAGATTAGAAATTAATTGCTTTATATAGCTAGATCATCTGTAGATAGTATTAGAAATTCATTGCTTTATATAGCTGGATCATCAGCAGGTTGGTTTAGTAAAAGTTGCTGTAGACCTAAACAACCTCGTCGGTTTTGCATGAATATAGTAATTTGAAGAAGAAATGATAGGCATTACAGTTTTGTTATCCATGAGATCACTCAGATTTCGCTCTACTTATTTGATAGTTAATACAAGGTACTTAGAATTAAATTTACAACATCAAAATGGTGCAAATTAAAAACTTGTGAAAAGAGCTGAATACACTCGAAAAAGTGGAATTTTGTGGAGTGAAGAGAGAGAGAGAATTTTTTCAAAAACACAGAAAGTCGTGCAAGCCGTAGTGTATGTTTCAGGAATTTCATTTGCAATGTTACCAAAAAAAAAGTGCTTACTCCTCAGATGTATTATTGATATTTTTTTCCAGAAGACTTATTTCTCTTTATCTAAAAATATTCCCGTGTTTTGCAAGTCTGTATGAGATGTTTATCACTAACTTTCCATTTCTAAGCTTTCTTTGTAATTACCCTAAGACTGCTAATATTCATTATTTTTTTTGGGTCCCTTCATCAAACAAATTCCATTGCTTCAATCAAATTGAAATAAAATATAAAGCCATTCTGAAAATTTTTTCGGACAACATTCCAAAGTCAGAAAAATTTTATGTAGAATTTTATAGATCATGATACTTAGAGGATATATATATATATATATAATAATCAATTGTTCATATTATCTTATAAGCATGAAAATTAGTGTAATTTCGAATGGTTTTGAGATAATGTGAGATTTTATTAAGAAGATGTATACCTAGGCTGAGTTCGTAGATAGACCCTCCAAGTCAAAGGAATGAAATGGTGGAAGGTTGGTTGCAAGAATTTCCAAACAAATGAAACAAGATAAATCAAATTTGAGTCTCGCCATTAGGAATAAATTTTTTACTGAAAGTTATTTAATAACTTCAATTGCTTAGAAATCCAGGGTTCGGAAGCGATTTAAACTTTCAACGTTGATTATTTTTAACTATTTTAACCCCTGCTTTCTTCCACAAAAAATATAATATCGTGAATTTGGTAGGCTAATGACTAGATATGAAGCTACTGAAGAGCAATTTAGGGAAAGACATCATATGAAAGAATCACAATCAAAAGATTAGAATACGACCAAGTAAATATATATTCTCCAAACTTCCATACCACATAAACAGAAAGATGCTTTAGATTAAATTGTTGAACTGATGTTCTATTTTGAACATGTAGGACAGATCTTGTAAATTTGAATCATAATCACATGATTCAACTCTTGCACCATACAAGAGGGAACAAGAGGAATAAATTTTAATCAAAATATCAACAATATAATTGAAGCAGATGATTTTAAAACCTACCATAAACTAATTTTCTCCCTAAGTTTATAATAGTACTACAAATTTTATCAATAAATGAAGTAATATATAAAGAACATTTAACAGTTTAAAGAACACTTTGAGAGAATTAATAAAATCGGTAATTTTTCATTAATAAGCTAAATTTATAGTTTTCTCAATACAAATTGTTAATCAACTCTGTTTGTGAAGTTCTCTTAGAATTTTGCTCATGTGCTCTGACAACAGTTTTTCCTTTGTATATCTGTTTGTTAATGATAAAAAAATATTTATTATCTACAAAAGATTTACTTTACCAGCCTTCATTTGAGTTTGAAAGGTGTACTTATGTTTTCTTTCCATTATCGTAAAGCTATTACTTTAACACAAACAGAATGCATTAACATAAACAATAGATAATGTGAAATTACAGATATACAACACAAAAAAGACGTTTTAGATGAAAGAGAGGTTTTAAACCATAATGGTAGAATATTCAAAGCCTGAAATTTGTTTAGCAAAAGTAAACATACAATTTCTTTATTTCATACTGTTAATAAAGCCTATACTAATTTTAAATATAGGCTATACTAAATAAGCCTATAATATTGATCCAATTGCACATAATTGAAATTAATATCATTGAAAAGATAAAATTTTGAGTTTTAAGATAGTGTAAAAATATATTTCCCTCTGTAGTTAATATACACATTAATATAAAAACAGGCAATATTTTGTTATTTCTCCTAAACTGAAACTTGTGTTTTTGAAATCTGCTTCATTTACCCACTAAAGCTTTATTTTTTCTATCTCTTTCTGAGAATCTGCCATTATTTTGATTTTAGGCAGGAGAAGCTGCATAGGTTTGCCGACGGGGAAGCAAGACAAATCCGATAGGCGGGCAAGTACAATTTCTCTAATTTGGCTTCAGAATAACTCAAAAACTAATTTTTAAATTTAATTAAAGGAAATTAAGTATTATTTAGCTATTTTTTATTCGGATACTAACCCGTTCTATCATTATTAATATATCATTAATAATCTATCTATCATTAATAATATTCGAGTCTTTTTTTTTACAAGACTGTTGATATTTACTCGCACTGAGATCTAATTTTGGAAAAAAATATGGTTATTATATTTCATTCTAGATTGTAGTATACAGATAGAAACACAGATTGCGCCAGAATGCCGTATCATGTTAAATGAACAAATGTATATTGTAAGCGTGGAAGCTATATAAAATGAATGTAGAAACTAAATTCAAAAAGTTTTATAAAAGAAAATTTTTAGAATTCTAAAATCATAAATTAAAAAATAACCGATGTTCTCTCTAAAATTCGATTTTTTTTTTTTTTCGCGCAGTTCCCTTCATAAAATAATTTTTATACTAATTGCAACCACGAGCAGGAATTTGAATGTATTTCGAACCTGAAGGCGAATAAGCGAGCGCGTATAGAAAATATTTACCATAGTTCGGACACGAACAATATAGAATGCTGAAAAGATACAAAGGTGTTTCTTAGGAAGGTCTGTGAAAATATTTTGTAAATATATAAAACTTACTATTTTATGTAAGATATTGAAAATGTACTTAGGAAAAATGGACTACTTAAATATTAGGTTTCCAATGTACTTATTTTTCAATGTATATTTCTAATAAACGTGTCCTGCCAGAGAACGCCTTACATGGCATCCATGTACAGTAGTTACGAAATATTAACCTTTGGCTTGAATTTAGCATTTTTACTGAATTTATCGTGTCATCCTTGGCGAGTTATCTCTGGCATGCGTTAATAGTATCCAAAAATCGAATTTGTGTTTTAGACACGTTTTTCTGAATTGATTGAAACAAAACTGCACTTGTAGTCACAAAAGCGCAAAGCAAATTTCATATATTAATTTATTATAACATTTAAGTCATTGTGTTTTTGAATTATCGAGTTTCAATGTTTATGAAAGTACATAGACAATCATAGCTCAAAATTTGAAAAGAATTTATACTATAGATGTTGAATTTGTGCAGCAAATTTTACCCATTTAGCTCCCTTTGTTTTGTAATTATCACGTTAACTTACATTCGAACAGCCGGACTTCCTCTGAGCAGGTTTTACTCCAAATTTGACAGAAATCCGAAAATTTGATGTAAAGACAGTATAACATATTTCAACTATCTAATTCGAAATGTTTTTCAGTTTTCTTTATCACAGACAGACGGATATTTCCTGAAAATGTGTTTTTCGAACTCCAGGTCTAAAACGTGGAGACTCGTCAAAATCTCGAGTTCAAATTTTTTGACGACTATTGCACTTCCTCTGCATTATGTATGTAGTGATTGGATTTTGAAGCGTTAGGAAATAAACGTTCATAGATGGCGCTAGACAACTAGCGCGAGTGTAATTAAAAGAGTGATGTCATTCGAATGTTGGCTCTTGGAGGAGGAGTTACTGAGCAGAGTAACTCGAACGAATCTGCAATAAATTTGTTGTTCAATTTTCTATTTGCCTATTTATTCAAAGCACTCACGAACCAGCCACGACAATGTATGTGACAAAGTAATTCAGTTTATTAAAAAACAATTAGATCTTAGATATGAACTCCCCATCTTCATTTTTAGGCATGGTAAAATACTTTTTTCCTTCGCAAGAATATTGCAAGCTACTATTCTTCTCAAAAAATAAATTTTATACTCTCAGGTGCATGCATTCGGTTTTTTTTTTTTTTTTTTTTTTTTTTTTTTAAGGCTTTTGTATATAAGGACGAGTCTAATGGCGCATAGAATTACTAAATTTTTAATCTGTAATTAAAGGAAAATATCACATAATTTAAAATCAAAAATCACTTGAAAACGTATTATTACCGTAAATGCCCTTATATTATTGTAGGGATAAAAATAATTGTTCCAAATAAGATGTGCCATCTAATTAGCAAGTTAAGTAGATTCGTATGTGAAGGGGTTAATAAGTTATATACGGATATTCTATGAATAACTGTTTTATAATCATCATTCTATCAAGACATTTTTATCCAAAGTCTATTAAAATTTAGAAGCACATGAAATTATACAGATTTTGAGGCAAAGAGTCATTGAAAGAATTTTTTTTTAAATGTAATGCATTTCTCGATAGCATAGTTGCAATACTGAATGCAAAATCTGAAGAATTTAGGTAGTGATTTATTTAATAAATTTAGCGCGTACGTGGATAAGCTCTTTTAGTATAGCTGAGAAGCTACTATACTATATATATTTATTTTTTGTTGTCAATTGAAGTTAATATTTCTTTAGTGTAATAATTGTAACCTGTAAATTAATTTGCAAAAAACAGATATTTTAATGTTAAATAAACTTAATTCATAGTTATAGAATTTACTTATTCCAGTGATTTATAATGAATTAACATTATCTGGCTATACCAAAATAACTCTTCTTAGCATGCATATTGTGCAAGTGTCCAGAGAAAAGTGTTTTATTAAATGTAATCTAACCATTAAATAGTTTTTAGTCAGAGAATTCTCACAATGAAATAAATTTACCAATTCGTTACCGAGGAAGTAACAATTAGTTGAAAAAAAAAAAAATTACGATTTTAGAACTATTATTGAATTCTGAATTAGGGAAAACCACTCTATCGCCCTATTCATGTATAATATAAAAGTATATTTCCCTAACTACTCGCAGGTAATTGAAATACTCGATGTAAACAATTTTTTCTCCTAACCTATGATAACTTCTTAGCCGAAAGACAGTTGGCAAAAAATGGGGCGTCTTATTCACTTGTCAGCTTATTGATTATTCTGTTTAATATAGCGCAAATTATAAGCTGAATAACATCTAAATCATGTCTAAAAATCTGCGGACGTAACATCGTTTGCACCCTCCGCATTGAGTGCTTAATCGACCGATCAAAAATTTTTGGCAAAATGCGATATCTCATTCACCTGTTACCTTATCCATTATATTAAAAAACATAGTACAAATTATGAACTGAATGCACGATACTTGAATCAGATGTCTAAAAACCTGCGGACTTCCATCACATTTAGTTCATAGTCGGCCGTCCAGATTTTGTCGGCAGAATCCGATGTCTTATTCATCTTGTCGGAAATATTGCCAAAAGTAATGCAAATTATAAACTTGTTGCACGATATTTCAATTAAAATCTTAAAATTCTGCCGATTTAACTTCTTAGACATCGCATTGCGTTCATAGTCAATGCGGTATTTTATTGACCTGCCACCCTATCAATCATTTTGCCAAATATATTCAAACTGCTTGAACTGTTACTTGGACTTTTCGACTCTTACAACATATTAACTTTAAGTTAGTTTTTAAATCATTACATTCGAGAATGTGTAGCTCTTCGCACCCATACTGAAGATTTTTGCCGACGAAACTGTCAATCTCTCACCGACGGGGGGGGGGGGGCAAGCAATTGCTCCCCTACTAACGCCGCCTCTGCTTTTAGGGATATGTAGATCATTATTTCAATGTGATACCAAAATATATGTATTAAAGTAAAAGAAATTATATAATGCTTATATGGATGCCAAATCAAGCTGAACTTATTAATCACCATTCAGATCTTGCTTATTCGGATTGTTTACAAGCTTGTCTAAGCAAAAAAAAACATTGGAGGGGGGGAAAAAAAAGATTTTATTTTTGAAGTCAGATAATACAAAAAAATCAGTGTAAATCAAGTAGTAAAATTTTTAAAAAATCGAAAATGAGAATTTAGGGTAAATGAAGTATTGAAGAATTAATCATAAAAAAATTCAGTTGGAATGAACAAAATAAAATGTGTAGATGCTTTATTTCACACAAACGAAGTTTTTGAATTACAGGAGCATCACCAATTAATTTTGTCACTTTGAAGTATAGCTAATTATTCAGAATGCTCTATTATTATTGCTCAAGTATAATTATAAAAATAATATGGTATCTTTTTGTGATAAAATATATTCATGAAAATTGACACAAATTAACTTCGCCATCTTTGTCGATTATTTCAATGTTAATAGCATTATGCTGACCAATTTTTATAAACTGCATCATATAAAACAGGGAAAAAGTAGTAAATTCATTTTTGATTGTAACTTTGTTTAGAATTATATACTTTTACTTCCTAACATTTACATATATCCGTCTTAACAGAAAATTTTAATTAAAATTTGATGATTTAGTTTTAAAATTGGTGTAAATTTAATGTTAGGAGCTCAGGCAATTTGAAAAACTTTATAAATATATTTAATACAAAAGTAAATTTAATTTCTTATTACCAGCATTAAGGCATAACTGTTTGGTAAAGGGGCAAAGCCAGTTGGAATCGCATAACAATTCCAAAAGAATCGTATGATTCTTGGGGTTTAGTAAGTAGATCAAGCAGGTGTTGTAAGACAGTTAATTTTAATGCAGTCAAATTATTTTAAAATCAAAAATTGAAAAAATATTATACAAAAGCCAAATTGATATCACTGAAGTGACAGAATTAGAGGATATTAAAATAATTTTTATAGGATAATTTACGCTGAAATTTCAGAAAAATGGCAAAATTTAAATTAATTTCTAATTAACTGATAATTATACACACAGACATACAAAGCTAAACTCACAACCTCTAGATAAGTCGTTGAAGGTTGACTACCCCTTCCCTTCCTACTTTTTTTTTTATAATAGCTTAAAAATCCTCACTGTTCATTGTCTATGGGGAAAAACATTGACAGTCTAATCCAGACACAACTTCTTGTAATTTTTATTCCATAACGTAATCTTATTACCCTTAGACATGTCATAAATGGTTACTTACTGACCCTTCACTCTCTATTTCAAGAGATATCACAAGATAAAACTTTGATAGAGTTTTCAATGTTAATAACTAGCAATCAGAATGCTCAGTGTTTATTATGTAAACACAGTTTAAAATAGAATTAATTTTATTTTGATAAGATGTATTTCTTTTGTTGTAATAAGACGTATTTCATCAAAATTGGTTGATTAGATAAAATTAATACTAATATAGTGAGCGAACAGCTGATAGCCAAAGATATGTAGCAATGTTTTAAAGCTAGTTATGGTAAAGTAAACAATGTTGTTCCTCCAGTTTGATTAATTAAGATTTTTGATGCCTTGCTTCAACTTACACACAAATTTATAAAACAATACTTTAAGCATTTAAAATATAATGCACTAATAATCTAAACAAAAAATTTAAACTAAACAAATCTGTAATAAATTGAAACAAAAGTTTAGATTATAATATAAGAATGGAATATTTATGATTAATGAAGATAATATTTTTAATAAATATGAACAATTAAAATTATTTCTAGGCAACATATTGGTAAAGTTTATATTTTACTTTGTTTCAATAAGCAATAGCATTTCAAAAAATGATTTTTTTTTTCATATAAGATCATTTATATAAATTTCACTAAAGTAATAAAAATATCCATAAAAAAATAAACAGAATAATGAAAACTGGATAAAAAGGCCATTAAAATTATGTACGATAAAAAATGTTTTGATTTAAATAAAAGAAACAATAGAGAATAAAATATGTGTTTTTTATTTACATAATATGGGTATTTAATTTTACATTATTATAACAGAACAACCAATCAACAAGTTTTTTCATATTTGTTTTACATCCAATACGTTAGACGGGAAAAAATGAGATTTTTACAATCTTATTTCATGTTAACAAACAGACAAAATATATAGGCACAGCTTATCTTCTATAGATTTCATTGTATTACATTTGTACTTAAAATTCTAAGAGGTAAATAGGATAATTTTTTTCTGAAAAGTCAGGCATCATGTGTCATATTGTGTGCAATGCATTTAAGCAACTTCATAAAATAACTCAACCAGCACCTAAATAAATTTTAATGCTAGAAAACCGGTGCTTCCAAAAGAAAAAAACAAAGTAAAAACATATGCAAGTGCATATATAATAATTACAACCAATGACAACTCATACTAATAGCATATTGGCAACTTACAAGTAACCTCAGTGAATGATGCAATATGCAATTGTAGGCTTCAAAAAATTTTTTTGAAATTAACCAGCTTCTATTTAGCAGGACAGCTTAAGATTAAATTCTGTTCCAATATATTGGTTAGTTCTAAATACATTATAGTCATATTCAGACTTTTTTTCATCGATTTTTCTTACTATATGCCAGAATACAGTGAGTCAATATGAGAAGTCAAAGGTCATAGATTTTATTCACAGAAAGAACTTTATCACTTTAATACGACTCCTCAACTCAACTGAATTTAAATTTTATTTTAAAAAATAATGTTCAACTACACCTTCCCTCCAAGAATTTAAATAAACATTCATCAAATGGAGAACAAAACATATTAAATTAATTAGAGTAACACATACAGAAAATGATATTGGTCCCATTACTTTTTCTATCAATTTATTAGGAAGATGTTAGATAAAAAGAGGTTTAAATGAGAAAAAAGAGAGTAAGAAATTTTTAAAAGACTATTTTTAATCCCATTCATAATTTCCCTAACCAGTATCTACCTTTTACGGAGAAACTGGATGGCCTTCAGGAGTTCTTCTAATTTCTGCATCTCTTTGCCTGCCTTTGGATATCCCATTGGGGTTCCTGAGAATAATGTAAAAGTATAAATTTTCAGATGATTTGATATTTGAATTTTTTTGAGATAAAAAAATTATGTATATATTACAGCAGAATCATAACTAGAATGTTAATATAAACTGAAATTATCATGCTAGAACATTAAATTGAATCAACTAATTATAAAAATTTTGAAATGTATTTCATCTGAAATATTTATATATATATAAAAATATTATAATTACTATGGCATAACATGAAGGTACGAGACAGACCATCATTTTCTAGAATTAAAATTAAAATATTAAAATGGCGTTCTAAAAGTCAAAATGAAAAATTCAGACAATTAAAGAAAGAAGTTATGTACATACAAATTTAATTTTTTCTCAAAATATACCTTCAGCTTTGAAACATAATAAAATAAAACATATATCGTAGAAATTTATCTCTCGAAATTTGAATTTAATTAAAACACAGTTATGATTCAACTGTAGATATATAGAAATCAATTTCTGTAATTCTATTTATTAAAAAACTAAGTTCACTACTATTCAATCATGAGAAAAATTATTTTAGAATTAAGATAACTAATATAAGAAAGACGAATACAGAATTAATAAAGTTAATAAATAAATAAGTTATCTGCCTTGGAATTGTATCAACACAGGCAGTTTTCATCCACACAACTTGCTAAAATGGATGATTTAAAAGAGAAAGCATCATAAAATCACAGAAAATATTTCAACATATATAATGAGAGAGAGAAAATCCCACGTAATTTTTTTAGCTGTAATAAAAATGCCCTCCTTGTTTTCAACGACTGCCATCGCAAGGCAACAGGTTGTACAGAATCGAACAGGAAAGCTGATCTTGTTTTCTTTATAATCACATCTTCAAGCCTGAGAACAATCAAGTAGAAAATAAGAAATGGTTGATTTAAAAATAATAACATAATTTACTGCACTGTTTATTTGGATGAATTTCATATTAATTTATTAATAGTTAAGATGTCTTTTTTTTTTTTTTTATGTACAGTTTTACACATGGTTAGGTAATTTGTGTGTCAAGAGTCAATGTGTGGCTGGAAAATATAACACAGTACTTAGTATGCCTTTCTTACTTCATTTGTTTATTGTTGCAGTAAAGAATTAAGAGAGTAAGCATTTTTTTTTATCCATATACCACCTCACTTTTTAATCTGATCCGAAATTGGAATATTTTGGTACAGGCTCACTTCAAATATTAGTTCTGTCACAAATAAAGCAATTAAATAGAAATTTAAAATAAAAGTTAGTAATATTTAAAATCTGAAATATTTAACTCTTTAAAAAAATTATAAACAAAATACTTCACATTTTGACTTTTCTTAATATAATGTATTTTTAATTAATCAAATAGAAATGGATGGAGGGGGTAAAGAAATAGGAATTCCTGCAAAAATCATGGTTGAAAGGATAAAAAGGTGAAGAACCAACTGGATTTAAACTCATTTTAGTTAGGTGTGAACCCAAGTTCAAATTTGGGCTTTTCAGGTGCACTTTAGACCATGTAGGTCTCTACAAGAAGTGCACAGTGCTTTATCAGTTTCAATTGAAACATATTAAATTGCATTATTATATATATACTTCTACAAAATAACATATGCATTTTTAATCCATAATTATCAGAACACTATCAATGTATTTAACAGAAATCTAGTTTATTACATCTTTGCCTAAATATGTTTATGGAAGAACATAGAGAAATAAAAATCTTCCTTAAATTTTAATTTAAAACATCGGTTGTACATTAGTACAGTCTGGTGTACAAACAGTAAAAAATTAAAAGCCTTTAGTCTGTAAGAAATGTTAAATTTAAAATATAACTTTTTTAAAAAAATTCAAAATTTGTTGCATTTCTATGAAAAAAAGAATGCCCTCATTCCAATTCTTAACATATTTCTGTGAATAAAAAGGATTTTATTTAAAAAAAAATGTTATATCTGAAAATGTGCACCTCTATGAAAACTGAAATGACATAAAACCAATTACCACAATTATTTTACAGCTTTGTGTCATCATTCGCTGCGAATTTCAACAGCAAGCCATGGCATGAGAAATAACCTAATAAATAGCAAAAACAATAAATATGACAAAGATATGAAGACATATATTGAAACAGGAATCTCAGATTTAATAGTCATGTCATACAGTTGAGGTTGACTTCACTTCATAATAAAACAACATATTTGGTGGTATAACATCAATCCCACTAACAGATGATATCTAACAAACATTATTAATTTAAATTTAAAAAATAATCATTTCAACAAGTATGAAATTAATTTTTTAAGGCAAGAACAGCAAATATATTTAACAATGAAAATACACATCTTAAAGGAATTTCCTGAAAATATAACAAATAATATTTCGTTGCTTCACATAAGTCACCTGAAAATCAATCACATTTCTTGAGTTCAACTTGATATTAAAAGTAAGAGCATTAAAAAAAATTTATAAAACAGATGAAAATTACTGCAGCAAAATAATAGTATCTTCAAAAAACTTTTTTTTTACATATCAAATATCTGAACTGATTTAAATAAGCATATACTGATAAGGCCCATTTTTAATATTAAATATCATATGTAATTATAAATTTCTAAGCTAAAATAAATTATACAAAAATACTAATATTTGATATTTTTCTCACTATCTAATTAAGGCCATTGGCAATAATAAGTATTAAATGAAAAGTCATTTTCAAATGGTATATTCATTAAATAACAATTTTCAATTGAGTCTAAAACAATATTAGAATTATGGACAAAAAAGTTTTTATAATTTAAGATTAATTTACAATATGTTTTGATCTACAAATACATAATAATGTAAAGAATATTAAGATATTTGTTGGAAAAAAATATTTTCACTTTGCTGAAAATTATTTACTGAGCATTTTTAATTAATGAAAAACTCTACAAATATGGCTAATAATTTATTGATACTTATTTATTTATGCTATAATTTATAATAATATTAATTTAGCATAAAAATTTAAAGCAACAATGAATATTTCTAATAGCAATTCCAGTACTTAATTAAACAAGTACAATTTTTCTATCTTGAGTTCTGTATACTTGCATGGTATAATAATAACAATGGCATATAATTTAATAATGCTTATTCAAAGTTTATTAAAATAAAACTAAATTTTTTGCTATATAACTTACAAATCAGTTTATTGCTTTGACATTACATAAAAAACAAGATTTCAAAATATTATTCTAAGACAAGTTCTACTAAACATTCATTATTTAAAAATTACTTTCCATCCTTAGCAAAATTTAATTTAAACAAATATTTTGATTTTCAATTTATTTCATTTCACTATAAAAAAAGAAGCATTTTGATTATTCATATTTTTTACTAACCCATTTCACTTCTGATAGCAGAAAATACTATAAATATACAAATAACATTATTGGAAATATAAAACAAATATGAGCAAAATATATCCAAAAAAAGTAACTGGATATTTATTACACAAAAAAAGAGGCTTACATTGATGATCCTAATTTATTGGTTTATACAATACTGAAGTGCTTATTTTTAATTGAAAAATAAAAGAATATCAGGTAATATCTTTTCAGATATGCATTCATTCATGAAAACTTTGGAATAACAATTAAACTTAAGAAGTGATGAACATACGTTTCATTCTTACAAACTGATAATTTTAATGAGTCAGTGTATATGAAAATGCAACAAAGTTCGACTGAAACTAGTTGGTAAAACTGACTGAATATTGCTGCACGATGAAATGTTCTGCTTCAGTATAGTCACTACAAAGAGAAAAAAAATCAATTAAAAATTGCACAATCAATAAAGTTGATAATAAAATTAATTTTTAATATTAATTTGAAATTACTAAGAAACAATACTATACAAACTAAACTTAAATGAATTTCATTTTAAAGAAGTTTTGTACAGAACATGACTTGAACAATTAGTTACATATTATTTATTTACTACTTCAATGAAAAATCATTTCAACATAAAAAAATATTTTTTTGCAATATTCTATAACTTCTTCTCATTAGCAGAAATTTCAATGAAATCAACCTAATTGGAAATTCAAAGAAGATATAGTGTTGTCTCATTTTCTCCAAATTATAAAAAATATAATAATTTCAGAATCACATACTGCAAAATGGTACAAAATGTGACAAAGACTCTATAGAGAGTAATGATGTAAAATAATAGTGAGCAATGATGATAATAAAGTTATTAGTAAAAACTTCACAAAGAGAAATGCTAATAGCATTTGATACAGTACAAATGGAATTATTGTTTCAAGAAAAATTAAGTTTTAATTCGTAGAAAAAAAATTAAAATTTAAAGGAAACATGAATATTTTAAAATAAATTTCTACAATACAGCATTATAAACTTTTTTTCATTGTCTACCATATGTGTCATAAACAATAAAATAGCTTGGTATTTGATTTTATCCTGATTTTTATTACTTCAATTTCATATTCTTGACAAAAAAAGAAAGCCGATTGTTCATAGCTTATTCTAATAAAATTATGAATCTACTTAAATTTAAAAACACGAGATTTTATCCAACAATATCCAAGAAGATGGCTAAGCATGAATGTATGTAGACTATTCTAGTCTTTGCACTAGCTCTTGTTAACCGTAAAATACACATGTATTGGCAAAGAAGGAAAAAGAAAATGAAGAGGAAAAAGAATGTTGTACTGAAGATGACTCTCAAAGCAAGCAAGTTACTTGCTAAAAAAATGATGAAGGGCTGAAGACTTTCCTAAGATTTGTTGAACAATATATATGTCAGAACACATTATAAAAATCCAGGGACAATCATATATGGCAAGCTGTGGTTTGAATGTGCATGCCATCATACTAAGAAATTTGTATGATGGCATTACACATTAAAGTGATAATAATTTTTAAAAGCTCATCGATGTTTAAAAGCAAAAAAAAATGTACTAATGAGTTTTACTTTTAAATCACTTGAATGATTTGCAATATAATGCATTTCAGTTTAGCTAATAACTTTATCTGCAAATAAAATGTAATCAACAGACTTCAAATGCAGCAGTTTCTGAAAATGCTACCACAAAATATGAAATATATATATTTAATAATTCAGAAAAATCTTTTATTCAAAATCAGAAAGTTTCACAACTGCAAGACATGAGAGATTCAAGTGCACAAGTTTTTCCATTATGGGAAAAAGTTTTATTGACTTGTATACCTTTTGTTTTAAATTTAAAGATAAATTATATAGAATTTTTTAACTAAATTTCCACACACAAATAGAATAAATTTTGAATTTTTTTAATTGGGTAGAAAATATAACTTGGAAGTCCTTGTAATCAGAATTCTTAAAGGACTTACAGGATCCAATTCAGCTAATAGATGACTTTATCTTTGAAAGAAAGAGTTAAAAATGAACTTAAATTATAATTCTTAACAATAGAATGTAAAGATATTTCATAGAGAAGGGGGGCAATTGAAAAAAAAAAAAAAAAAAAAAGGTACATTCACACTTAATCTGACCACAAATTCAAAACTGAAACAGGCTGAAAATTAAATATTATGGTATGCAAACATAAAATTTGCAACAACAAAAAGTTTTGTTACACAATAGAAAATCAGACATAGTGAAAATAATTTAACAAAAAAAGAAATTACTTGCAAGAGGGAAAAATAATTAATATAAAATGTCAAACAAACTAGTATTATAAATATTAACACAATATAACCCAGTATACATATTACACTCTCTTCATTACAACACAAAAAAACATTGACAACATAAAATGGGTTAGGTTACATAATAAGATCATGATCTAGTTCAAAAAAATAAAAATTGAAAAGTGCTTTAAGATCCAGATTCATTCTTTCAGAAATCAGGCAATTTTTTTGCAGATAAAACTTCTTAATGATAACTAGATATAAATGAAACATACCTTATATCTTTTCCTGGATAAAGGGATGAGTGAGAGCCTGATTAATGGATATCCTCTTGGCCGGATCAAGCATTAAAATTTTCTCTAGTAGATCTTTCAGTTGACAAACTTTGCGATACTGATCATCAGGTAAACGTTGAGAACCTACCAACTCTGCCTGCAGGTCTCGACTAGGATTGATATTGGTAAGTACTACCACTTTTTCCTAGAATTAATGCCAATTTTTTACTAAAGAAAATTTCTGGTGAGATTAGAAAAAACACAATCAGTATCAGTTCAGTATTTTTTTTTTTAAATAGTTAAGTAATTTTCTGTGTGAACAAGCCAGCAATTTGTATTTTCCTCAGATAATACCCATTCCATGTTAATGCAATTTAAGTTTCCAGACAATGGCAGCAGTATCTAAATTCCTTAAAATGCACTTGGTAAAAAAAAAAAAAAAAAAAAAAAAAAAAAAAAAGCCTTTTTGACAACCAAATACTACATTTTTTAATGATATGTACATAATTTCATCTTCTCACATGATACTGATAGAATAAATTAGAGAAAGTATCTTAAAAGCACAATCAAAATTTCTTGTTAGGAATGTTACATAATACTCAAGGCAAATCTTCTTCACTAGAATACCTGAGAAATAGAAGTATAATTTGTTGCATGAAACTGTTAAATTTGAAGTGCTTAATTAATGAGCAATAGTTAAAAAAAATGAAATTATTTGGAACAATTACCAAGTTATTATGCATTAACATGAATACTAGCAAATATAAAAATAAAACCACATTTTCAGCTTTCCACCAAATGTCAACTAAACATGCACTCAAAAACTGACAAATTTAGGAAAACATATTAGGTCATTCTAATGACTGTCTAAAGGAAAATCTGCCAATCAAAAGGTGATGCATGCTTGATATAAAATAATAAAACTTAAAATTAGAAAATCCAACCAATTTTATTTGAGAAATGCAGTATTTAAAAAAAAAATTTAACATATTAATAAGTCATGAAACTTTGTTATATGACTAATAGGGCTTGTAAAATGTATAAAAACAGATATTTTTTAATAGTATATTTAACAACTCAAGCAAGGAAAAAAAAATATATAATTCTTTGTACCAATTAAATTATTATTCCATCAGGAAATTTATGCTTATCTTTGTTTCAAATTAGCTGTTCGACTATAATGTACATATAGTGCATACATCAGAGAGAGAGAGAGTTAAAATGGAGAGAATATCAGTTTTTTTCCACCCCAAAACAATTAAAGTGAAACAAACAAACAAAACTCAGTCCAGTCATTTCTGCTTAGATGTCATAAATGAAGAATTTACAACAGAGAAATCATTTGGAAAATCATCAATCCTCATTTATTTTAAAGCACATTATTGCTTTTAAGTAGAATTCCATTTTATACAGCAGAATTAGGTGTTCTGTGAGACTATTTAAAATAAGTTTAATTTCATGAATTTTGTTCTATAATCCTAAAATGCATAGAAGCAAGTACTATGCCATACTAATGATTAAAAGATTTGTACATACAAATGAGTTGTCGCAGAATGCACTGCACCACTAATCACATAATTACTTAAGATAATTAAAATAAAAAAAAATAAAGAACTGCTTACTCTTTCAGTTACTTTGTCAACTTCATGGGAGAGGAAATTGCAGCTGCTATTAAAATGCTGTTCTCTGAAAGCTCCCTTTTTTATCAATTTATTAGGAAATTTGCCTTTCAAGTCCATGAAATTTTTCAACATTTGATTGTTGGATTTTCCTGGAAACATTATTTTCCCAGTGTACAGCTCATAAAGAGTACATCCAACACTCCATGTATCAATTCCAAAATCATACTGCAGGCCTAAGACTGAAATAAGAAAAATACATTTTAATTAATAATTTTCCCTGCTGAGATTATAAATATAACTAATAAGGTTAAATTTCAACAATAGCTTTAATTAGATCAAGAAATAAATATATCATTACCCAACTTTTACATTTATTGTGAGATGAACAAATAATAGTAAAAATGGCAGAATGAGAACAGTAAAATTGGCTTTGTTCATTTCTACAATTAATTAACTGAAGTAGCTTATGATTTGTACAGGAAAAAAAAAAAAAAAAACTTTTAATGCAAGAATTTTTGAAAAATTCTAGTATTAGTTAATAAGAGATTTATTTTTCTCCCCTTTTTGTTTATTCCAATTTGCTTAGGTGAGTCATGTAAAAATTACTTATGGTTACTTACTACACAATTATGAATAACAATTCAAGACATTCACACGTAAATAAATAAGGCTTTAACAGAGAGAAAATAATGGATAAAGCACTTATATAAGGTTTCACTATAAGCATAATGCTGCTAAAAAACATTCTCTGACTCACCCCCCCCCAAAAAAATCATATCAGAATTCTGATAACAAGATCACTGAAAAATCTTTACATAATTACAAAACATTAACACCCACAAATTGAGTGAAAAGAAAAGTATCAGCAAATAGATAATTCCAAATTTAATAATATGTATCACTCTAAAAGTATTGCAAATAATCTTACTAATTTCAGGAGCTCTGTAAAATCTGCTCACAAGGTATGGCGTGATATCATTGTCAGCAACATGAGAAGCAGAACCAAAATCGCATAATTTCAATACAAGTTTGCGATCATTGACCTGAAACAAACATGCAAATAAATAAAAAGTACCAAGAAACATTAAAAAACTACTATAAAATGGCAGTAATATTCATATGCAAACTGGTCAAAAATCCATGAAAAATAAATCTAGTAAAAATTACTTTATGCAACATTTTTTAAGAACACAGAAGCTATGGAATATATTTTCAGGAATATTTTTAACTTTTTATTGAAAAAATAAATTAGAATAAACTTTATTTTATGTTTTACAACTTGTACTTGTAATATTCATTCTAATGCACTAATTTCAATATTTATTATATTTGCATAAAATAAATAATAATACATCAAGTGAAACCCTTTTAAGAAGAATATACACAAATTGCAATACTGCACTTAAGCAGTAAATATTATCAATGACATAAATTAACTGCAGAACCTTAGATGAATACTAAATAAATTTCTACCTTAATTACCTCCAATGAATATAGCATAAAAATCAAACTATTAAGCTGAATGGTCTATTTTATCTCCTCCAGAGTTGTTATAAATGATATTAACCAATTAATATTTTCATTAACAGTTTTACATTATTTATACATTTTTAAAGTATAAAGGTATTAAAAGAATTTTTATTTAAGGAATATTTTTAAAATTTTTGATTACTCTAATCATATTTAGAATCAGAACCAATTACAAATCAGAAGTTAACAATTTTATTAGTATAGAAAAGTAGAAATTTTCAAAACTTTACTAACCCTTTAACAGCAGATTAAATCTTAAATGATTCATTACCTTGTACTATCTAAATCTACAAGCTTTATTTAGTTTATTAATATCTCAATTGAAAGCAATGTTAAGACTATTTTGAATCCCAGTCAAATGATGAGGGCAACACCTGAATAAGCATTCCTTTTCAAACTTCTGCATCATACCAATAAGAAGATGTCTGGTCCACAACATTAGATTTAATACATACTACATACATACACAATAGATTTTGACAAGAATTAAATTTGAAACCTAAAGCCTTCAGACCCTAAAGACGAGACCACTGCAACACCTACAGGTAGTGACTATAAAAAGTGACATTTATTAGAATTTGTATGACAATTCCTATTCTAAGTTGTAAGCAGTTCCACGTCAACCCTGATTTAGGTTCATTTATTTTGGGAGTAATTATATGATAAATAAAAATATTTGGTAAAATATATAGTTGGACTTGTATAAATCGAGTTTTAAGATTCCTGGAGAAAAAAAATTCAATACATAGCCTTTCAATTAACAAAATTTTACATCATTTCCTTAACAAAAAAAAAACAAAAACATATCAATATTTTTACATATTTAAAACATATCAAAGAAATTATTTCTAATAAAGCACAAATAATATTTTCAAAAACTGTTTATATCATATCTTTTGAAATTTTATACTTTTTTTCTCACTGCATTTTTTTTTTCTTGGCCTTTCACAACTTTTATTAAAACAATTTCACTTTCACAATTAAAGATTACCATTTAGGTACATATTCACAACAAAAATATATATAGCTAAACAAATTTAATTTGGCTAAATTAAATTTTAAGTAAAAATGTCTTTCAAATTAAGAAAGGAAAAGTAAAACAGAAGCTAAGAAGTATTAATTATTGTTAAGTGTTAATTACTCTTTTTATAAATGTTGGGTCTTCCAAGAATCTCTACAATCATTAAAATAAATTAAAGTTTATTCATTTACTTTCTTTCTTATGAAGGAAATCAGATTAATTTTAGAGTCCAACAGGTATCTATAATATTTTATACAAGAATTCTTCAATATACAGAATAAACTTCAACAAATAGAACAATTTTATATTTGATAAGCTTCAAAATATAATTCATTATACAAAATCAGGATTCCTGAAAATTGTTTGATATTTTTTTTTTTATATACGGGGTTCATCTACAGCAGTTAATACATACATCCTGCAAGACATAAATGTATTCACACAAACCAATTAAAGATCAGCAACATTTATATCACAATTTACAAAATGATTCATTTAAGAACAAAGGCTTACCAAAATATTATCAGGCTTGATATCTGCATGCAAAATATTGCATCTTTTCAATAGCTTTAAGGCTAAAAACAATTGTTGACTGTAAGAACGCACAGCTTTGATATGTAATCCAACATCTTTGCCATACTTCTTTAATACTTCTCGGAGATTCATGCTGTAAATAGAAATGTTTCATGAATTTTATATAAATGCATATATTTTGAAATTTTTCTAATTTTTATAAGTACAAAGAATATCTTACCATAAAGGTTCAAATACTAAGCATAAATGTTGCTTGTGGAAAAAATGCCTATATAAACGCAGACAATGGAATTTATCATCTGGATCAGCATCATTTAATCGCCGCAACATTTCTAATTCTTTCAAGCCAGTTTTATGCCTGTAAAACAAATGAATTATTTATTTTCAATACTTAACCATTGCAAACATATATGAAAATTCTGAAATATGCTTCAACAAATATGATGCATTACTCTGCAAATTTATGTGCAGGGAACATCGTGAACATTTACTGATTTAATGATATAGTGAAAAGTATGTTTTTCATGGTGGTTACATTGAACATGCATGGCATTTATGACTTTACAATGCTTTTTTTTAAGTTATTGGTGAAGCAAGGCTTTTAACTTTATTTTCTAAATATAGTTTTTCAAAATTGAATAAACTTGTGTACCTCATGATTAACACATAATTACATCTTTGAAAAATGAAATCAAATCAACAAATAAAAATATTTTATACAGAATGTGAATCTAAAGTAATTACTAAATCTACTGTGTGAACGAGTATATTAAACACTTTTTTCCTAGCCAAATAAAATCAAAAGTTGATATGGAACTACAGTTGTAGTCACAAAGTACATTAAATTTCATAGATTTAAATCATTCCATTTGTGAGTTACAACAGACAGTCAACTCTGGCAGATTTGGTTCAAAATTTTGATAAGAATCTATATTTTAAATACTAAACATATATACCAAATTTTATCAACCTGCCACATTAATTTCTGAAACTATCAAAATTATTTTTAATCAAATAAGCAACTAGCCAGACTGCTTGTAAATGGATTCCATTCAAATTAAGAAAAATCTACAATTTGTATTGATAGTCTACACATTAAATTTTAAAGCATTTTTGAATTATGGTATTCACAGACAGACATTCTGCAAAAAAAGTGTTTTTCAAATTGAGGAATATCTGAAAAATAAAGATTTATAAAAATCTTGAGTTTGAATTGTTTGACGATTGCATTACTTCCTCTACACTTTATATATGAGAAACTAAAAATATGTAATAAATTTTTATCAATCATGAATAGCTAGATTTGTTATCTACAAAACTGAAGCAAATATTTTGGATAATGCTTAAATAAAAAATGCCACATTATTTTCAATAAAGCATATTGCTTTAAATAGTAGTCTTGCTTGCTAAAATACTAATGACATTTAATTAAAATAATACAGGTTAAATTAAATATTTCTAAAAAATAGAAAGTATTTTCAGTTTAAAAAAGGACAAATTTTCTGAAATATAATTATATACATAAATAGCTTTTAAGACATTTTTTTAAAGACAAAGTATTAATCACAGCTAATGACAAAATCCTTCAACAATTAAAGACAAAATAAATAGATAAAAAGTATGAAGGTAACAATTAAAAAGATGTACATGATGAATTGTACTTTGAAAATAGCATTATGAAAACAGTTGTTAAAGTCAGTTACAAGGTCAGTTGATTAAAAAATTAGATAACCTCACAGTTATGTCAAGATTTTGAACAGATTTTAAATGAGTAGTTCTATTCTCAAAAGAAATGATAATAAATGAATTAAATGAAAACAGCAGATATATACTAAAATAATTATCAACAGTCAAGCATAAAACTCTATTTAAGTTATAATCATAAAAGAGCATAATTGTTTTAGGAAGCACTTTAGTATGCATATTGATGCAAAGATCATGTTATTTAAAAAGAAATATTTATTTTGAATAATAGGCTAAAAAGACCTTTTTTTCTAACAAGTTACAAAATCTATTAAAATTAACGAATAATTTATTTTTAAAGAATATTAATTTTGAAACATTACTTACATAATTTCATTATTTCGAATAATTTTAATAGCTACATCCTGATTTCCTCTAGCCATATCTCGAGCTCTTATAACATTGCTAAATACTCCTTGTCCTGTATATCCATAAACTGTATACCTCGTATCCAGAACTTCTCCAATGCGGACACCTATTAATAAAAATTATTTTTTAAACAGAAATTAATCATTTATTTTTTTAATAAACTTTTTGAAAGAATTTAAACATTTCACAAAAACAGCACACAGAATAGACAGCAACACATCATAAGCCAATGGCTTTTAAACACATAATTGTTGAAAAAAAATCACAAACAATTTCAAATAAAACTTACGATAGTAGCCTTCTGCATCATCCCAATTGTCAGTTAGATTAGGGTTTTCTTGACCAGTTGCAGAAATTAGACGTGATGACGCTGGACTCTGTAACAGAAATTTAAATATTAAATAAAAGAAATTACTTCCCAAAGTCATAAAATAAAAAAACGAAAACTGAATTACTCACTAAATCTGTACTGAAATTATCAGCTTCTGAAAACATATCCAGTTTCTTCTTTTTCTCAGCAGCTAAATTATAAGAAAAATTTATTATTATGAAAGCATAAGAATACCCAAAGGAAACACATCTTGAAATTCAAACATTGCTAATGTAAAAAAAGGTATTTTATTTATCTATACAATTTTAAAAACTTATTATTTTACTTTTATAATTTTTAAACAACTCGGAAATGAATATGACTATGTAGTATAATTTTAAATTTTTGATAAACACTGGAAGAGGAGAAAAAAAAAAAGTCTGGGAAAAAAAAAAATTCATGTAAATCCAAATACTGTAAGGATAGAAGTAATTACTGAAGGAAATTGGAACATGCTGCTTCCATCCAAATACCATACTTTAAGTTTTAAAAAATTTATTTATTTCTCCTTTTTTACAAAAAAAAAAAAAAAAAAAAAAAAAAAAAAAAAAACAGAAATTTTAAAACATTTCTTTTAATGAATCTTTACTATCTGATACATAATATTCATCATCTTAAAAAAAAAGATGGGGGAGAGAAAGAAAGGAAAGGCTACTGCATGTCCACCATGAGAATACTTCCAGAGGAATGTCTATGTTTACGACGGGCATTACAGAAACAGGTTTCTGTAGGGAAGATCTAATTCAAACAGGAGGAATCGGACTGAAGTCTGGGGTTATTTCTTTTCTTGGTGTCAATTTGAAGCGACATTGGGCATGAAGAATTTTCAACTCCAAATGATAAAATGATTGCAAGAATTTATGGATCTTTTACGCTGCTCATGACTATTGCTATTCATTGAAAAGAAAAGCTCATTTATCACCCTATTATTTAAAATCACAGTTTGTGAGAAAAAGTTTTCTTTGAAATAATTAGATTTTATTTTCAAGCCGGGGGAAATTAATAAATGGTTACCTGCAATACTATCGTAAAACAAACTTTTACAGCTTTTTTCAACAAATAATGTAAAGAGATGTTGGGTTTATTTATTTGGATTTTCCTTCAAGTCCAGGACCTCTGGCACATCCCTGAATGAACACTTGAATTATTTTCAAATTCTTTTACATATGAACTTTGTGAAATTAATTATGTTGCAAGAAACTTGAGCATATTGAAAATAAGTTACAAATCAAAGTTAGATTTCAAGAAGATCTAAAAATTGATAGTATAATAATTGCTATTTTTATATTTTGAAAATTGAGTATACTTCAGATAAAATAAATAAATATAAATTTTGAAAAGTTTCAAGCATATTTAACATTGAATGATTTACTTTATATCAGAATATAAACAATCTATTATAAAAATTCTGAAACAACTACGATTAATTACACTATTGTTTTTATGTTAGACAGACTATACTTCGTGTTTGCTCCGGAGAATGATATTAAATACTTTCATAAATTTAAAACAAATGAAAAGAAGATAGTTAATTTTTTTTTTCATGCATGATTCAATTTTAATTATTTTTATTTTTGTGCAGTCGCTAGACATACAAATAATTATTCAGTTTTTCTATTTGATTTGCATTGTTCTTTGTATACATATGACAGGAATATCGGATATTTTCAATATTCTGAGTATTCAAATGATTTTCAGCTTAATAAAATATTTTTTTAAATTTGTTTTTAAAAATTAAATGCAATAATAGCAAATATCAATTTGGAGCTAAACATGACAATGTAAGAAACTTGAATGAATTTCAACTTATGTGAAATGAACTCCTCCAACAGTAACCTATTTTTTTAGCAACCGCCATAAACAGATATTTGTCTGGAAGTGTTTTCATGGTGAACATACAGTACATCTCTATTATAATATAATTGTGTCAATCTTCATTTAATATAGATATTCATTTCTTTTTCACTGAATTTGCCAAAATTCATGCTAAAAATA
Organism: Argiope bruennichi; assembly: GCF_947563725.1. NCBI lineage: Eukaryota > Metazoa > Arthropoda > Arachnida > Araneae > Araneidae > Argiope > Argiope bruennichi. The sequence continues at coordinate 14,334,027 of NC_079159.1, forward strand.
TCACAAGACAATAACAAATACTGAATTAATTAATATTTCAGTAGCAATTTTTCATCAATTATATTTTAAAGAATGCATACCATCAGCTTCCTTTTCATTTAATGCATCCTGCAATCCCATAATCTTTCTTTTGTCCAGAATGGATGCTTCAAAATCATTGGACTGATCATCCTGTTCTGCCAAAAAATTAGCAGCAGCCTTTTCAAGTAGAAGAAAAGAAGAAAAAAAATTATTACTTTTTTAAAATACTGATAATGAAAAGTACATCGTAAATAATGAAGAAATAAACAGTAATAATTTAAATCACATTATTACCTCATCTCCAATAATAGCAGAGTCAGGAGAATCTGTTCCACTACTTGAACGGACAGGAGATGATAAACCACTACCTGGCGTTGGTTGTTCAACACCTAATTTCTAGAAAATTAAAACAACATTTGAACTACAAAAATATATATCATTGAAATTAAAACACTGATAATTTTTAAAAAGAGCAAATAAAAGTTCAATTAAAATATATATATATTCAACCAGCAATACAATACTAATGCACAATTCAAATTTGACTATAAAATTTCACTTGAAAATTATGAAAGTGATTACAGGTGTTATTCTTTTCATGATATCAAGCCAATCTTCTGATAGTCTCTAATTAATCTTCTGATCAGTTTTGAATAAATTCTACCACTTTAAAACAATAATCAAAGTTGAAACAAATTTTCACTTTCAAAAATTTACATCAGTAATAATCTTCAAAACAAAACATTAGAATGATTACTTAAAATTTTCTGCCACTAATTTATTATTAATCAATAAAATGAACATTTTTCAAAACTAATACAAAACATGCAATCAACACAAGGAGAATGATTCCATAAACAGAACATACTTTCAACAGTTCTTGACGTTGCTGTCTTCTCCTTTGAATGACTGCTTCTTCGTCTTCTTCCTCCTCATCTTCTACTTCTAAATCAACATTTCTTAAACAGAAAGAGTGACATATTAGTGATGCAATTCATTATAATTTTTCAACATTTAATAATGAAATATCAGACATGCATTTAAACAATAATAATAAATGTTATTGAATTTTTTTTAAAAAAAGGAATCAATAAAATGCATACATAAATATTTTAACAGACAACTAATTTGTAACCAAAAATATGGAAAAATAAGCATTTTAAAATTTTATAACACTGAAATATTTAATATCAAATAACTATGAAGTATTCCCCTATCAGTATTAAGAAACTATATACTTAAAAATGAAACAACACAATTAAAACCAAATAATTAATAATCAAATATTCTGGGTTGACTTTAATTAGGAAAATAGTCATTTTAAAAGTATTTTGGTAGCTACTTCATTAATCTCTACATTAAATTTTATCTTGTTATTATTTTCACACAATAGAAATAATTATTACTCACTGTTAAATCAAAAGTTATTGAAAAGAAAGTACTTTAAATCTGCATTCTTATAACTGACATTGTTAACTAAGAATACATTATTATCCAAATTGGAGAATTCAAAAGCTAATTCATAATTTTTAAACATCCGGAAATATGTATGTTCAAAAAAAGAAGAAACATTTACATATGTTTAAAAAATGCTCAAAATCAAACACATCAATGAAAAATATCTGCTGCAAGAAATGTTCCACACAGTAAACTTAAGAAATCCTTCTTCTTCAGTTAAAATAAAAAGGGCACACATCTTAGATAAAATAATGTATTGAAAAAATATATATAATTTTATCATGATACATACTGATCATCTGAGGAATCTTCATGCACAATTTTCTGCCCCTCAGACAAACTGTCCTTAAATTTGTCTTTTTCTCCTTTTCTATGCTTTTGGTCTTGATCTCGTTCACCAGAATCCCTAAAATGAAAAAAAATTATTGAATAAAAGCACACATGCACAGGATGACACTAGATGAATCCCATTGTTGTATCAAAAGAGAATGAAAGTACTTATACAATAGAAAATAAATCTCTTAGCTTGACCTTGAATAAACAATACAGAAAGGTAAAAGAAAAACACATCCTAGCAATAAAAATTATAAATAGACATGTCTACCCATACAATTTGTCAACAGATAATGTTTAAAACAATGATATTTAATTCACTTTACTATAACAAAATTTCCCTTAACCTTAATTTCCCTTTCCCTTATTTTCATTATAAAATTTACATTTTTTTAAATTTATTTTTTTATTTTATTTTGGAAGGTGGTAAAAAAAATATTATATACTTGAAAAGATAACAATGTTTTTAAAAATTAGTAAAGTGTTCTTGATACAAATACTTAATATTAAAAGAAAACTAAATATAAATATGGATGCTCCCTTTTTATATGTGTGAAATATTTATTCTAATTATTGTCCAAATGGTGAAACCAATTATAACATACGTTTATTTTCATGATGTACTTTTAAAAATAATTGAATTTTATATATTGACATCTTTATTTAGTAAATAAAAAGGAATTATACAACTTTAAAGAAAATAAATTATTTTAAAATATAAATGCAACATTTTCAATATATAAAAATATTCCTAACTTCTAATAAACCTTCAATGTAATTTTTCAAAGAAGATTTTCACTTGCTTCTTCAAATCAAATTTTAAGTTTTGTAATATTTCACATCTTCACAGCACAGTAAAGGAGTATGTTAGATTTTTGATACTTAAAAACATGAATAAAATATCTATTAGTGTATACAGAAGAAAAATAAATACAATCATACAATACCAATTTAATTAAATTAATATATTTATTTTTCAACTAGATATACCTGTGCCACTTGGGATTAAAACTTCATGTGCAATTCTTTTAACATAGAAATTGCTTTTATATTAAATAGCATAATCTTTTTATCATCTGCAGTCCTGCATTTTTGCAGTTTTAATAAAACAAAATAATTTTTATTATCTGAAATATTTTTAGTTAAAATTTCAATGAAAATTAAAATATCAACAATATTAGTGAAACAGGTAAACAATGAATTAAACAGTTAATTTTTCATTAATAAAAAAAACATCAAAATTAAATCAATAGTTTTCCTGATACAAATTGTTAAATGTCTCCGATTCTTAAGTATTTTCATAGAATTTTGCTCATGCGCTCAAGCAACTGTTTTTCATACGTTTATATGCTTTCTTATACCTCAGCAATTAAAAAAAAAAAAAATCTACCCACTCATGATTTATTTTTCATGACGACTTTTATCTGAATGTAAATGGTGCAAATGTTTTCTTTCGATCATCGTTAAATCATTACTTTAAAACACACAAAGGTTCTATTGTCAACAGGTATGTATTAGCATAAAGTGAAGTAAAAAAAATAATACTAAAATAAAAATAGTGGTACGGTGTTTAAAGATTTAACTTTGCTTACTAAAAGAATACCTATACATTTCTGTTTTTCAAAATCACTTTTTTTTTTTTTTAACGAAAATTGATGCATAGAAGAAAAATAAAATCAATAAAGCTGAAGAAAAAAAATTCTGACTTTTCAGATGACATTGCTGTCATCTGTTTCATTTTTTTAGCAAGAGCTTTAGTTTTTTTTTCACTTCCATTTGAGTGATTGGTCTATTCCTAAGTTTTATTAAAACATTGCTTTGAAACAAATGTAGTAAAAATATAGATACTAAAATATAAAAAATAATGATAAAGTAGTTCAAGTGATAAAGTATGACATTAATTTTCATGTATTTAATGTTTTTAAATTAATAACTGAAAGAAATAATGCACAAAAATGAAATTATTATAATTGAAAAAACACAATTTTGAACTGAAACACATTTATTAAAACATTTCTAGTAAGATATATATATATATAGCCATAATGGCTTTTATTAACATTAAGGCAGCATAATAGGATGCAGAAGGAAAGAAAGAATGCGAGCGGTAGAACCCAAAGATTTTGTAAATGACAACTTGGAATTTTTATTATTAGGATGCAGAAAAACATTTCACTAGTCAACTGGGTGAAATACAAATGGCAATCAAAAAAATTCATTACTAAAAAATTCTAATTCAATTTTAACTTTCCACATTTATTTAATCAATATCTTAAAAGTAGTCAATTGAAGCTATTAAATTCCACTTTTTAATAGCATCACTCTCTTTAAAAATAAATACCCTTCTTGACAAGAATTCAGTTTTGTCTTTATTTATTTAAAATTATCTGTTAAAATTAATTCAATACAATTATGCTGATACAGTGCAACGTTCTTAAAACCAAGCAGAACGCTACACCCTAATAGTTGTCTTCAATTTCCTCTCAAAATTCCAACTATTCAAATGTTGTATGATTGAAATATCAATCATTCTATTTAATCTAGATAATTTTTTTTTTAAATTTAGTTGAAGGAAATAACAAAGGCAAAAACATGTCATCAAACATAGTCTTGAGTTTTAAAGAACCCCCCTCCCCTTTCCAATTCAAAACCAAAGAATCACTTCCTATGCATAATATATATTTTTTTAATTATTCTCTTTTATTTTTGAAAATCATATCTATACAGTTAGTTACAACATTAAAAATAATTGTGCATATCTTAACAATTAAATTTAAAGCTAATATTTTAGAGATAGTATCCTTCAAGTGAATGTTAATATCAATTCATAAAGAGCCCGAATAAAAATTCCTAAGAGAAACATCAATATGCAGTAAATACAATGGATTTAAGATTTTCAAAAATGCTGATTTAAAAAAGAAATTTTAATTCTACTTTAATTTCAATATAACGGCACTTTATGTCAAACTAAGAATTGTATAAACCTTCAGTTTTTCTAATACCTCACAAACTGAAATTGCCAAATAATGTAGAATTCCGCCAAATTTCTTACAGCAAATCCGCATTTGGTTCACAATTGGCGACATTTGCGCCTAGCTAACAGAAAAGTACCAAAATAAATAATGAACTAAATCATGAATGATCTGTAATCCATAACAATGAAAACTATGAATGCATAAATTGAAATTTATTGAAATCCAGGTAGTTAATACAAAGAAAATGTTTTCAGAGGTGTTTTTTTCAAGAATTTTTTTTAATACACTATTTAGAATTACAGAATCAAATTCTTATTTAAGAACTAAAAATCAAATAATACAGATACAGAACGTATAGGGAAATCGAACATGATTAACCCAATTACAAAAGGGTTAATTTCATTGCAAATAATACAATAAAATCTTCCTTGAATACAATACAGCAAAAAGCTTATATTTATATCTCTAAATAATAATTACTAAACTGATTTACTTTTGGCCAATATTCAAGTGATAATTCATGTCGTACAACATATAAAAAACTTTCATAGCCATTAAATCTATTTTGAAATACCTTCACTTATATGATTATTTGTTTTCTTAACTCAGCTGGAAGGTTTAAAGTTGTCAATTACTACTCGCTATGTTATGTACATGCAGAATCTAGAATATTTAAGAATATTTATTTAAATACAAAGAAATAAGAAAATTATACATTTCTGCTTCATGTTTAATGAAATCTGTATTAAGCTCCACGAAAGTTATTATAATCCAAAATAACCTTATAACCAATAATTTTAATACCCAAATAAAAAGGATCACTCACCTTTTAGATCTTCTATGAGGACTACCTCTAGAATTGCGTAGTCTAGAAGAGCGGTCAATAGATCGCCTTCGGTCTCGGTGGTTTCTTGGGCTAAAAGATCTCCTTCCATTTCTTTCAGGACTTCTTAAACGATCCCTACTACGTCTCATAGGAGACAAATGTCTAGCATCATGCCTTCTTGGAGATAAGGCACGTCCATCAGACCTGCGATGAGAGGCTCGATCAACAGAATTAAAACGATCTGGAGTCCTACGTATAACAGGACTACGAGATCTTCGGAGACTTCTGTGTCTGGACCCATCTCTGACTCGTTCAGAATTTCTATGAAATGAAGCTCTTGGTGATGGACTTCTTCTATGTCTAGGAGGCGACCTTCTGTATGGTGATGATGGTCTTCGGTGAGGTGGCGATGGATGTCTTCGGTGAGATGATGGAGGCCTTCGATATGGTGAAGGAGGCCTTCGGTGAGGAGATGACAACCTTCTGGAATCATGCCGATGATTTGGTGAAAGACTTCTCCTAGAAGAATGCCGAGGGGGTTCATATTCATTTCTATTTGGTGAGAATGATTTTTTGTACCTTGGTGACCTATCATAGTTTTGATCATCTGAGACATCTCTCCTAAAAGAAAGGTGGAAAAATTAATAACATTTACATGAAAGACAACAGATAATGGCAAAAAATCAAATTATTGTACAAGCAATGATGACATCAAGAGACAAGTGATAGATCAAAGCACAGAATCTTCTATGACCTCAAAAGCAATGGTCATCTGACAAGTTAGTGAAAGTGTTAGTCTAAAATGTTATGTTTTTTTTGTCTTAGGAATTACTGTTAATTACTAAAGGCATATTAAATAATTAAAGACAATTATATACCTTCATAATATGACAAGCTAATGTAAATAAATGAATTTTGATTTAATATAGAAATATGATACAATAAATAAATTTTTTCATATTTTCAAAGTTGAATAGAAACAGATAAAAAATCAACACAATATCCAATTAAAGATGTTTTATCTAAGCTTTAAAAATTTTAAATGTTTATTTCATGGGGAAAATTAAGAAATTAAATTATTTATTATATCAAATATTATTATTTAAAATAATGACGAAAATTTCTAGAAAATAATGATACAATTTTTGGAGAAAGAGGATAGATTGCGAGGCCATTTTTTAAAAAAATATTCAAATAAAAAATATTGAATTTAAATAAATAATTTTGCAAAACACAAATATGCTTGATTAATAAGCAAATATTTATTTTAATGAAGATAAAAAATTATTATTCACAACTTTCTCAAAAGAGAACCTTCATATAAATATTGCATTAATACTACAAGCCATTCAAATTCAAATTTTTAAGTATTCATGAATGCTAAAATAAAAATATTTCATGCATTAATGGAAGGGAATATAATCTAGAATATTAAAAAAAAAGCAAACCTTCTATGAGAGCTTTTTTCAGAATTGATATCATATGAGCCGACTTTACGCTTAGATGAACTATTTACATGTTTATCCAAATCATGATTTTCTTTTGTACTTCGATGATCCTTATGGCTAGATTTTCTTTTAGGATCTATTTTATCATTTTCCTTATCAGCTTTATGATGGGCAGATGATTTTGATTCCAACGATATAGTTCTAACAGTAGATTCAGCATCATTTGGAATTGTAATTGCTATTCTGGCAGGACTAGCTTCATCGGAACTACCGTAATCAGCAGACACTAATGATTGATTAGCAGCTGAATCAACTTTAGCAAGTTGTGCTTCAAGCAATGCTTTCTGTTTTTCAAGCTCTTCCAGCTCCATACTATTCACTTCTTTTTTATCAATATGGCCTCGATGTTTGTGCTTGCCATGTGCTTCATTACTCTTTTTGCTTTTATGGGAAGAGTGTTTGTGCTTGCGCTTATGTTTGTGGTGCTTCTTTTTTTTCTTCTTGCTCCCACCAGAATCTGACATCTTCACCTTTTCAGAGGGCTTTTCTTCTTCCTCAGAATCTGAATCACTAAAAGAAAAAATATCAACATCTTAGTAATAAAAAATATAGATTCTCAAAATTAGTAAAAGCTTATTTAAAATATATCCTCTTTAAAAGAAAAGAATAGTAAAAAAATAAGAATACAAAAAAGTTAAACAAAATCTAGGAATATTCTTCCTTTAGTTTTTTCATATGCTTTCCTAACTAATAATGATGAGCCTAACTAATAAAATAACAAAAAAAATTAATTGCATGTATAAAAGGATTTATATGTATTCAGGCAAATACAATTAGGAAGAAATTAAATATTTTTATTATTATACAGACAATTTTTGTACATATCTATACTCTTTCCAGTTTGGTTCCAGTTTCCAAGTCCCGTTTTAAAGCAACACTAGGGCTATTTCAGGACGGACCTCGTAATTTTGTGGTGCATATACTCTTTCTATATTCATCGAAATATTGAGGTCAGATATTTTAAAGCTACAATATTTTTCTACAAGCAAAATTTCCAATATAAGACCAGCAAAAAATGATATGAAATATACAATTTGGAACAATTTTATGAATCCTTTCATACAATGTATTTTTACTTATAAAATTATTTATGAAGACGGATTTCACTTTATTAAATGCGACTTATAACAAAAGAAAATTGAAAAAATTAAATATTTCCAGGCTTTATATTGCAACTATGGATAACTAAAAAGACACTATTGAAATCAAATTAAGTGAATTTGACATTTTACTGTTTTCTAAACTTTATTTCCCTGTCTCTAAAAAAATTACATGTTCTCACAGGAGGGGAGAAAAAAAAAAAAAAAAAAAAAAAATTAGAAACATTTTTTATATAATGGCTAGTCATTAATATTACATTTCTTTAATCATTATACCTAGTTATATACTAAATAGTTGTGTAAAAAAAAAGCATGTTCATGAGAATGCTAAATATAATTTCACCGCACTTCTTGCTTAAACAGTGGATAAAGCTATTTAAAATTAAGCTTAATTCTTTATTTAAATATAAATTTTTGTACTTGATTTGAAACCAAATCAAATTCTTTCAAATGCATTTCAGCAACGCTGAGGACTATTTAATGGAGTAAATGTTATAATACCTCAATGCTTTCATGCATTGTTTTAGATGGAGTAAATGTTATAATACCTCAATGCTTTCATGCATTGTTTTAGATTGTCACTGACAATTTAATTTTTGATGAAGTGATTAAATTGCTTTACAAACATACATTTTTTTTTTTTTTTTTTTTTTAGTTTTATTTCCAGCTTGAAAATATAGAATAAAGTTTACTTTCAGAACCAACTAAAGACCCTTTCAGTAAGATAATTTAATAAATATCTACTATCAATGAAATGATTTAATGAAAGAAAGATTTGTACAAATAAAAAAGTAATGGTAAAAAAAAACCATATAATTAATAAAATTTAAATACATGATGAAGTGGTGACTGATCACATAAATTTTCTATCTTACTCTACCAATAATAAGTTCTATGTAATGACAGATATTTAAAAGGTTTATTGAAGATTACAAGTAACACATGTCTGTTCAAGGATGAATGAAGAATATTCATTAAATACATCTCAAATTTCAGATTGTTTTATAGGCCAGATTTAACTAGCACTTCTATAATGTAGACAAGTCTAATATAAAAAAGTAATTTAAATTACAATAATTTTTTTCCTTTCTTCAATAACAAACTAATCTTTTGTCTTTACAAATAATAATACATTCATTTCAACACATACAATCATGTATACTAAAATTAAACAAATTCGTTTAATAATTCAGTATTATTGAATTAACCACAGGCTACTAATTAATTGCCAAAATGTCATGTTTATTGCAACCAGCAATTAACTGTCAAAAAATTTACCTAAGATATACTAATCACAATTTAACATATCTTACACAGTTATAGACCATATTCGTAAAATTACTAATATGCCTAAATTTTGCCAATAGCACTTTGTTACTACACAAGTGCCACTTTATGAATCGAACATTTTTTAATGTTACATTATTGCAAGAGAAAAGTCCCAATAAGTTTTTAACATGACTAAAAAAAAAAAAAAAAAAAAAATGAAAGAAATATTACTGCAATATTTTGACTTTTAATCTATGAGTCAATCTATGTCAAAAGAGATATAATCTGAAAAATTCTAGAACCTTAACCAATTCAAGCCTAGTCCTTACACCTATAAAGAAATTCCGATAGGATTGATAATTTCTAACATGAAAGAAAATTCAGAAATTATGAGAGTTGTATAGACCAATGCCATTCAGGACTGGATTATATAATATCCATTAACAATAAAAAAAAATATTAATAATGCAAAAAGTAATACATTAATAGTTATATAGTAATAATAAAAAAGTAAGGGAAAAATGGTTGCCAATACTAAGAAAAAACTATACAGCTAACTAAAGAATGTAAACATTCTTATTAAATAATGCAACTGTCAGACAAAATTTTTAACCAAAGACAGCTCGCACAGAGACAATGCCAAATTGCAATAAGTACCCAAATTTTATTTCAGTGTATTAAATAACCCCTCATTTATTTAATATTGTAATTTATACTTAAATTCATTGACAATCTAACAGAAATCATTTTTGAGCTTTCAAGATTCAGGAGAAACAAAAACAATATTTTATCTTACTTTGGGGGGGGGGGAGAAAATCATTAAATAAATGTCAATTTCTACTCATAAGAAAACAGTGCATTTATTATAATAAACTGTTAGAAAGTTGCAAAAAGTTTAAAACAAATAGTTATTTCACACTGCTATATCGAGTTTCAATTCATATCTCAGGACATACTGTTAAAAACGTGCACTTTGAACAAAAATAATGAATAGGAAATGTAAACATTTGTTAAATACCTTATAAATGTCATTATTAACTTAAATACTACACTAATAAATAATACAAAGTAAAAAAAATAATTAAAAAAATTAATGGAATAAAAGTTATTACTGAAAGTCAAATTGCGTATGTTATCACATTAATAATTCCAAGAATTAATAATCTAAATGTATTCATCGATGTCTAAATCGAATCATTTTCAAAATTATTTTAGTTCAAATTAAAAATATCAATCATTAACTGGTAGTTGAAATTTACAATCATTCCTCAGTTTCATTCTGCGCATAGTTATGTAGAAGCCATATATTATTTACAATGAATTAATAATAAATCATAAATAATAGATAGAGATTAATTTATTTCAATAAATAATTCTCATTTTTTCCAACTTTACTAATGTCAACACACGAACCTTTATCACAATAAAAACATAGGCATAACTTCAATCATGGGAAAACAATAATACATGCTTAATAGGAGTTTAAAATCATATACCATATTTATGAGGTTAAATGAATCATTTTTTAAAGAGTCAAATACATATTAATAGTCAAAATCGTATTTACTAACTTTAAAATATCTTTCCCGTTTGCTAGAATGGCGTCCATCACATTACAACAAATCTTTGAAACATGGAATTGAGTTGAGTTGTGTAATAAAGTCCATTTCACTTTCAAATATACTTTTATAATTTAAATATGGAGTATAGTTTTCTGTTTTAAATATTATAAAAAGTAAATTCAGTAATTATCCTGAAAATCAATGATTCCTAATAAAGATTTAACATTTATTATTTAAACATAGTATGTAAAATTTTCTATCCAAAACATAAACTGAAGTGATATAAAAGAAAAATTTGAAAATTTCCCCATGCTTTATTTGTAAACAATCATGTGCTACTCAATGTGATCGGCTTTTATGCTTTAACTTTTACCAGTTTCTCTACAATATTTTGTATAATATTTACTATTAACTTGATTGAATACATGCTTATTTTTATATCGTATAAAGAAGTTGCTTAGTGAAAATTTGAAATAAAAGCTGACTTTGCAAATAATTTTAATAAAAGTGCACAAAATTGAAACTTTTTTTGGCAAAACATATCACACTTAGGAAAAGAGGCGAAATAAAAAGAAAAAAAATCGATACATTAGTCTTCAAATCATGTCGTATTTTCAGTATTCCCGATTCTTTAAAACTGCTTGTGCATTTTGTCGTTTTCGATCTCTCAGTTTTTCTGCTCATTTAAATTGTTCCAAAGGTGATCCACCAAAAGTCAATCTAAAACATTTAGTTGAAGGCTCAGCTTCTTTCACAGAAAGGGATCCTGAAACCGATCAATGGCACACACCAGTTTATCCTAAGAAAAGACTTCAGTCAACAAAGTCATTTCGCCCTAATGTTGATCCTACCACTACGTCTGTTATTTTATTTCCCGGCCAGGTGTGTTATTTTACTTCCTGTTAATTCACCAAAAATATATTTAATGTAATATAGTTAAATTTTTATTTCTTTGCCGTTTGTGGTTGGTAATTCATAGATTGATGGTTTAATTATAGAGTGGAAGGCTTTTAAGCATAGACAGATAAACTCATACATTTCTAACAATTAGAGTAGCAAATCTCTCACTTTAGTTTTAAAATGCTTGGAAATTTGTCGGCTTTTTATAGATTTATGATTTTTTGTTTGTTTATTTCACCTGTTTCTAGTCTTCTCTGCTCTTTATAAAGATCTAAATGGTTTATATTTATGAATCTGATTTGCTCAAATTAAATTGCATTATTAGATGAAGTTGTAAGATGATCTCCTTTGGTTTAAATGTATTACTAAGTTATTTAAAATATTTTTATGATGCATAAATGCATTGAAAATTGTACTTAATATTTATTTGTTTCTTGTTTATTAACTTTTGGATTGCATTAATAGGAAATATAGAATATCATTATTCAGTGTTATTTGAAACTTTATGGAATATGAAAGCAAATTTTACCTATTATTTTATGTTTTGAAAAAAAAAAAAATAAGGAAAATGAACCACATAAATTTACTGTTTCCATTTAGGGTTCTCAGTATGTCGGAATGGGGAAATCACTTTTGGAATATCCTCAAGTAAAAGAAATGTTTGATTGTGCTAGTGAAATATTAAAGTATAATTTACTTGATCTCTGCATGAATGGACCTGAAGATATGTTGAATATGACTGTGCATTCACAAGTGGCAGTTATGGTTGCTTCATTGGCTGCTATTGAAAAATTGAGAGTTGAATCAGAAGAGGTACAATTAATTTTTGAAATCTCTGTATGATTTTACTTTGGAATAAGCTGATTTTCATCTTTGTCATTTTTGATTAAATGTTTACCTTGTAGTTTGAAAAAAATATATAAAATTACTGGATTATGTTTCTGATTGTTATTTGAATAACCTATATGTTTTGTGGTTTAAATTGTTTTCTATTTGTATGAATAATTTTTAAAAATTTACACAGCTAGAAATTTTGCTCAAATATTTCTCTCATAATTATCTCTTTCATACATAACATATCTTGTTGGACATACTTAAAAGTGTTTTTATCTTCAATGAAAACATTATTTTGACACTCAAAAGAAATCTTTAAAATAATATTTAAAGTTTAGACAAAAAAGAAAAATGTTATAATTTTTAAAAGGCATTCAGTACCGCAATTTTTTTTTAGTTTTCTAATATGTTATATAAAATGTTTTTAATCATATCAAATTAATCAATTTCACCACCACTTAATATCATTTTTAAAAAAAAGGTATAAGGTATAATTCAGCAACGGATTGTAAAACCCACTGCGCTTTTGCGCATGCATTAGGATGGGTTTAATTCATCAAAATAGGAGTAAAAGGAGGAAATGTTTACATTTCCTAGTATCTAATTGAGGAAATCCAAGGTCAAAGGGAACATCGGAAATGCACTCATCATTCCGCGTTTCACATTGATTGATATGGAATCATCGAAATGCGGTCATCTCAGAATCTGTTGACGAACTATAAATCTAGCAGAATTTAAATAAACAGAAAATAATTGGAATAATGAGTTATAACTGTGGCTAATTTAATTTTTTTTAACTAAGAATTATTTTTTAAATGTATTGAAATATCATTCTTTAGTACAAAGTATTTTGGAGTTTTCTTTTTGTGCTAAATATAAAAATACTTGGCAAATTAAACAGATCCACTTGGTATGTTTTGCATTGTTTTTGTGTATGTGTGACAATGATCATATTTTCTTCTAACAAATCTTTCTGGTTTATGTGTCAAAAATGGTTCTTTTTGTAAATATCTGAAATATACAAAATGATTTTATAAATGTGTTTCACAGAATGAATGATGATACTTTGAAAATGTTCTTTCTTCATTAAATGGCTTAAATATCTAATATATAAAAATCTCATGTCACGGTGTTTGTGTTCGTACTCCTCCGAAACGGCTCGACCGATTTTCATGAAATTTTTTATGAGTATTTGGTAGGTATGAGAATAGGTCGTAAAGTATATTTCATAACGCTAGGTAAGTAGGGTGTTCCTATCCACGTTCACCGTACGCTGATAAGATCAATGCTTGCTTGAAATCTTCGGCACTGTGATGTAATGTTGAAAAAGTCCAGCTAAAAATAAACACGTGCGTCCAAATGCTACAAGATCCATCTGCTGTCACATTCTTGGACCAACTGTTAGATATCGGCGATTGAAAAGTTGCTATCTATGAAAATACTGGGAGCTTAAAATTGCCCACTAATTTCGGCACTATCATTGATTCGCAAAATGCTCTCATATATTTCCCGATGTACGCACAAAATACATGCGTGTCTGACAGAACGAGCCATCTTGGCAGCAAAAAATGTGGACGTCCATGATTTAAACTTCAAGATACAGCAATCGTTGCCAGGCGACTTGGTATCATACAAATGATCGACACAGTTTGCGATGCTAACGAAGCTGTAAATTATCCAATAGAGTTTTTGAGCTCACTGGATTTGTCAGGCATGTCACCACACCTTCTACGACTAAAAGTTGTATCCCCGGTTATTTTACTTCGGAATTTGAACCCACCACGGCTGTGCAATGGCGCACGATTGGTCATTAAAAAATTGATGAAAAACGTTATCGAAACCACCATTTTGAAAGGCAAATTACAAGCCGAAAATGTTTTGCTGCCACGAATTCCAATGATTCTCACAGACATGCCAGCTCAATTCAAACGCGTTCAATTTCCTATTAGATTGGCATTCGCAATGACAATCAATAAGTCGCAAGGCCATACGATGTCTGTTTGCGGCTTAGATTTGGGCACGCTATGTTTTTCACACGGACAATTATACGTGGCATGTTCTAGAGTTGGCAAACCATCGAGCTTATTTCTGTTGGCTAAATACGGACTGACAAAAAATATCGTACTCTAATATGCTCTTTGAAATGAATATTGGTTTTCTTTATTTCATTTTTATACTTTAAGATAAAAAATAAATTACCTTTTTCACTTTACGTTTAACTTTTAAGAGATCAAACAATGTATATGTTCGTTACGTTAATAAATACATTGTATTGAGAAAATAAATGTTTTTTTTTTTTCGGCGATTATCATCTACAGCGCTCCATTCCCCTTTCTGTCATAGATCCCATCCCCACACACTTACAATACATTCGTTATTTTTTAATTAACAACCAAAATATTCACTAGAAATAATTTATGTGGCAGAACAACGTTTGCCGGGTCAGCTAGTTTAGTAATAAAAGTTTCAGGAAATGAACTAAATTTCAAAGAGTTAAATAGACTCTTTCAAATCTCAAACTAAAATTATATAAAAAAGAAAGGGCAGCTGAAATTTAGTAAATTAATAACTATCAAAAATTAATATAAATGAATGCTAAATTAAAATGAATGAAATTTAACAAATTTTTATTTTGTGTAATTAAGTTTTAATAGATCTGTGATTCTTTCTCCAATGACCATACACAGCATTTGGCGTCCATTGTAAATATGAATTCAAAAGAAGTATGATATCCAAATTTCCGCATCATTGATGATTTTACTTTAGTCAAAAATTATTAGCTCATTTTCGAAAAGTAAATATTTTGATGGACACTTTCTGACTTGCGTGAAAGTGACTGCCATTCATTTTGGTAATCATAAACTGGTTTTCGATGGGCAAAACCGAAGTTTACCTTTGTTTGCTCTTCATAATTTCTCTGATGTGCTAGGGCTGTTTGAGAGTAATTACATGTTAGTTAATATATTAATTATTTTAAAACGAAATAAATTGGGGTTTTTTTGTTGTTGTTGTTGTTATTGTTATTTATAGTTGATGCTTTCATAAATTTAAAATATTAATTTCTCTGAAATATTTATTTGTTTCCAGATGATAAACAACTGTGTGGCAACTGCTGGTTTTAGTGTTGGAGAATATAGTGCCCTAGTCTTTTCTGGAGCACTTGAATTTGAAAATGGTATGTCTTTTTTTTATACTTTTATTATTTTTGTAATTAATTTCACATGCCAAATAAAAGTCTAATATTTTTATAGTACTAAATTACTTCACTTTTATACAGTCAGTTAAAAAATTTAATGAACAATCCATTATAATGCAAAATAATTGTATGTTAAAATAAATGTGTTGTTTGTTTGTTTTTTAAAAATTGAAATTAATTTTATGGGGTCTATTAACATATTTACTTATTTTAGGGATAGATTAACTTAAGTTCCAAATATTTTTTTATATGATTGCAGGATTTTAACTATCATATTTTTTCTTATTAATTTAATTTACAAATGACAAATTTTTTTAACATAAAAATGTGCAATAAATAAAAAGTTTTTATAATATTTTACTGTGTGTGTGTTTGTTTGTGTGTGAGGGGGAGCACATTTGGACAGATGCATGGTCAAAAAAGATGATATTTTTTAGGAATAAATTTCTATTTATTTTTGCATGTGAGGATTAGGATTGTGCATGTGAAGAAAGTTGGAATGCATTTGTTCACACCAGAAGACAAGAAAAATTTTTCCTGTCAGTGATATCAATAAGAGATTCTGATAGGGATTTCTCTGTTACATGTTGACATAGAAAAGGGTATCTTTGGAAGGAATATGTTGGTTTAGGGATTTTATCCCTTTTCTCGGAGCTTGAGAAATTACAAACTCAACAAATTTTTAGAATCTGTATTAAAAATGATTAAATAAAAAATTGGGATTTGTATCAAGAAATAAGAGAATTAGGTAACACAGGCTAATTTAAGATAAAAATTACGAAAAAATTAATTAGGATTTAAATTAAATTAAGTGATATCGGGACACACATATATTCAGCATTTTTTTAGAATCTCTGTTAGAAATAATTAAATAAAAAGCGGGATTTGAATTAGGAAATAAGAGAATAAGGTAGTATGGCCTAATTTAAGATAAAAATTAGGAAATTATTTAGGATTTAAATTAAATTATGAGATATCATGACAACACACATACATTTGGCATTTCTGCTACTTTAAGAACAAAGTGTTTAGCTAAAAGTCTGAATGCTATTCTTCACAAAATATTATTAACTCTTATTCTAATTGATGCAGAAAATGACTCAAAACTTAACTTAAATATTTAACAATTACTTTAAATTATCTCGAACTATTTAAAAGTAGTTTCCAGTATTAGCAATATTACTCTTTTAATTACTTTCATTATTTATTTAATCCTTTCGAATAAACAATTTTTATTGTACCAGCATTGTCATAATTTTAATAATAATAATAATTACTCTTTATTTCCAAAAATGTTATCTCTTTCAGCTGTTCGACTTCTCAAAATCCGTGGAGAAGCTATGCAAGCAGCATCAGACGCAGAACCTAGTGGCATGATGACTGTTTTCTTGTCGCCCGGGGCAAAAATCAAACTGGCATGTAAGGAAGCCAGAGAGTGGTGTGAACAACAAACATTATTCGATGCAGAGTGCAAAGTTGCCATATATTTGTTTCCAGACTGCAAAGTTGTTGCTGGCCACTTAGAAGTGAGTTCTTTCCTGATTTATTACTATGATTTCGGTCATAGAGTGTATGGGAAGATAAAAGAGTATATGAAATTTATATGCAAAGAAGTTATCGAACCAGCTGGTGTGGTCTCCAAATTTTCGACGTGAATTTAATATTTTTACTGAATCTGTCCTTGATGAGTTTTTTTGGCGTTTAGTCCCTGGCATGCCGTTAATAGTATGAATCGAATGCGTGTTTTAGATGCGTTTTTCCCAACCGATTCAACTGGTGTGGTGTGGAGAGAGGGGTGCCAGCTCAGGTGTCGTCCTCGTCATCTGACTGCGGTTCAAAATTACGAGGTCCGTCCCAAAATAGCCCTACTGTTGCTTCAAAAGGGGACGTTAATATAACCAAACCAAACCAACCAAACCCAACCGATTCAAACAAAAATTTAAAAGAAAAACTACACTTGTAGTCGCAAAATTCTATATCATATTTGATATATTTAAATCGTTGCGTTTTTGAAGTATTATGTTCGCATGTTTCTGAAAATACAAACCGATAGACATTGAAACCCTTGTTTGATTTGGCTCAAAATTTGATAAGTGTCTAAACTATAGATTTTAAATTTGTGAACCGAATTTTATCTATCTTTACCTTTTCTTTTATAGCTATCGTGTAAATTTATATTTGGACAGCCGGACAGACAGATTTTCTCTAAACGTATTGTTCCGAAATTTCCGGGTTCGTTTGTATAGTGGAAGTTATATGGTGTGGAGAACGCTCAATCAGCAGTCGGCGGTAGAAAATAAAACAACGACGTTTATTTACAGGAAGACACACAGGACAGCACAAGGACCTCAACTATATACAGCATAGAGAAGGCAATTATCTTCAGCCGAGACGTGCCCACAAAAAGACTCTACTGCTGACAGTAGCGCACAGCTTAGTTCAGCACTAGCTCGACTCCGTCGCTGCTCTGCTAATCTCTGGGAGACCCGTTCTTCACCGTCGATTCCGACTATCCTGCTCTGCGGCAGCTGCAAACTGCCTCCGTTTATAGGTCTCAGGAGGCAGGGCTAGAAGCTTCTCAACCAATCAGGAACGTTCGAGGCGTATCTCGGTTCCTACTGGACGGATCGGGAAAATTCTTGATGTTTCGGGTATAATCTATTTTGGCGCCAAAGTCGCCAAATTTGTCGCCAAGCTCTGGGACCTCCGACGCGACACCCGGACTCCGCCCAATACCGATGACTGTAAAACAGTCTTTCTGATGATGGAACCAACCACGCTGGGAAACCGCATCACAGATTCGTAACAGTATTTTGTTCAAAATTTAATAGAAATCTACAAATTTGGTGTAAAGATTTATGCCAAATTTCATCCGTCTGTCTCAAAGCGTTTTTAAGTTATCTTTATCACAGACAGATAAACGGGCAGACAAGCATAATGCCAAAGATACGTTTTTCGAACGCAGGGAGATCTAAAGCGTAGAGATTCTTCAAAGTCTCGAGTTAGAACGTTTTGGTGATTACAACACTTTTTTCTATAATTCGTTTACAAGTTTATATTAAATATAATTCTTATTTATCTTTATTTATTGCTGCCCATTAAACGAAACATCATTTTGTGTGTGTCACAAGGTAAAGGTTGCATTGCAGATGATGATTTGGTAAAAGATGATTTTGAACAAAAGAATGCAGTCGCAACTGATAATGTTAAATTAATGTCCGTTTTTTCCCTAGGCATGACAAAAGTGTACAAACCTAAAAATTCAAAATGCCACAGGATGGCTAACTAATATAGTAACAAACGGCTTTTAGGATGCATTAAAAAATTGACAGGATTATATTTGACGAAAAATAGCCCTACAAAAATTTAATTTTGGCGAACGAACATTAATATTAAGTCGAGTCGTTGACAAGTAATGCTACCACAAGTTATAGAGTTTCAGCAAAAATTTGTCATCACTTTTGGGAACTATTTTGGAAACTGATTCAGCATTTGCATTCTAATCTACTCGTTATAAAGAACGTTGCATCATGTTCCTGTAGTTTTAGGATTCTATTTCACATATTTGAAATTATTTTGTAGAATAAATTTAGAAGTTTTCAATAAAGACATTAAAAAAATGTTTATTAAACATTCCTACCATTTAAAATTCCCATGTTAGAAAGAAGAGCATACGAATTACATAAAGATAGTTTATAAATAAATGTTTACATTTCTTTCTCAAAATATCTATTTGTTCTTTTCAGGCTCTCAAATTTTTGGAATCGAATGCCGCGAAATATGGAATAAAGAAGCTGAAGTATTTACCTGTAAGTGGTGCATTTCATACGAAAGTGATGAAGCCAGCAAAGCAAATTTTACAAAAAGCTTTGAAAGCAACACCATTCGAAGTGCCCCTCATTCCGGTGCACTCGAATGTCGATGGCAATCCTTATGGGAACGTCGATCAAATACGCATGAATTTAGCAGAACAACTTTGCAAGCCAGTTCGATGGGAACAGATAATGCACATCATCTTCGAAAGAAGTCAAGGAATGAAATTCCCCAATGTCTTTGAATGTGGACCAGGAACATCGATGAAGACCATATTACGCATGAATAATAGAATAGCTTATGATAATTGTAAGAGTATATTGGCATGACCTTAAAATTTTTTTTAAATGTACATAAATTAATTGAATTGTAAATAATAAATTTATATATTAGTATTCTGTGTGTTATTTTTTATTCATTGATTGTCCGCAATGGCCACCAGTTGGTTCTCTAGGACTAATTATTGCTAAAAAGTTCAAATATGTGTTTGTGTGTGTGTCGATTTCGCCAATTTTTGTTTCATGTGAAATATATCCCCTAGATAAGTCACCAATGTTCGCTTGCCTTTCTTTGTTTACTATTTTTGAGAGGAAATAAAAAGACACTATCCCACACACACACACACACGCATATATATATATATATATATATATATATATATATATATATATATATATATATATATATATATATATATATATATATATATATATATATATATATATAGGAAGAATATTTACGACAAAGTTCCCATTCACAACCATTGATTTTTGTTTCATATTAATGTTTATGATACCTCGATGCTTCATCAGTGATCGTTTACCCTCTTCCTCTCCATTTCGAAAGATACCGTAAAATGATACAGCTCTCGCACTATACTACTCTACCAATTTCGCCAACTTTTTGGGCTAATTTCACAATTTTGGTTCAATAAACACTAGCCAAACAATCAGAATGTTCTATTATTATTATGCAGTTTATTATAATTATAACTTTATTATAGGCCGGTATAGTCTGGTTGGTAGAGCGTCGGATTTGCGTCCGTTAGGTTGCGAGTTCGAACCCCGCCGGCCGAAGATTCCCCGCGTATTTGGTGGCTGACGCGCGTTAAATCTGTCGTGGTCACAAAGTCCTCCATGTCGAGAGTAATACCACTGGGGGTACTGGATCAAGGGTGATCGTTCTCTGATTCAGGTCTAAATTTCGATCTGTGTGTAAATGATATGTGTGAATGAAGTCCGCCCCGTAAAAAGGGTTGTGACGTGTGTAGCTAAGTCGTTCTCTTGGCCCTATATGGCGCTACTAGAGAAACAAGAGGCGCTCCCCCTCAGGCTAAAATCGGCTGTCTTCGAACAGCGGGCTTGTCCATGACAAGTGCCATAAGAAACAACAACATAACTTTATTTTGCCTTTTTTGTGACAAATTGTCCTTCATCGAAATTGTTTGGCATGACTAAATTAATTTTAGTCGCCTACAACGACCACATGAATGATATTACTATGGTAATATC
Organism: Argiope bruennichi; assembly: GCF_947563725.1. Classification (NCBI taxonomy): domain Eukaryota; kingdom Metazoa; phylum Arthropoda; class Arachnida; order Araneae; family Araneidae; genus Argiope; species Argiope bruennichi. The sequence continues at coordinate 14,355,333 of NC_079159.1, forward strand.
ATTCATGTCACATGATCAATTTTGATGAAATACATCTTTTCAAAACAAACGCTCTTTCATGCAATAATTGTATAGTAGTCATAAAGCATTTTTATTTCTTAGCTATGCTTTCAGAATGACGAAATTAACTGACGACGAAAATTGGAGAAATCGGTCCAGATGTTGATGTTGAAGCGCCTGTCTAGGTTTTATATTGTGATATCTTTTGAAAATGGTGGAAGAAGGACCAGACAATTCTTAATAATGTTTCTAGAAGTCGTAAGCTTAACGGTATAAATAAAAATCGGCGCATTAGATATATTATTTAATGGCAATGACTGGAAAATTCAGTCAAGGTTTTTCCCACAAAAAATGTTCAATAGAGTGTTATTGTTTTCAATAAAATCCTGGTTTGGCATTTTTACATATGCCCAAACACATATATACTGGTTATCAAAATAATGGAAACATCTTAGATTTATAAAGAATCTTTTATTAATATGGTGTAGGACCGCCTTTGCCATGTAATACAGCTTGGATTCGGCTAGAAATCGATTCATACAAGTGTTGAATAGTGTTTAGAGGAATATTGTACAATCTTCCTGGGTATATTGTGAAAGTTCTGGGAGAGATGCTGGTGGAAGATATCGATTCCGTATTGAACGCTGTAAAATATACCATAACGGTACAATTATATTAAGATCGGATGACTGTGCGGGCCAAGACAGATGGTTAACTTCATTCTCGTGTTCATTAAACCATGATTGGACAAGTCTCGCTGCATGGATAGATGCATTATCATCCTGGAAAATTCCATCTCTTGCAGGAAAACAAAGTTTGCATCATGGGATGGACCTGGTCATCTAAAATTTCTCTATACTTATCAGTGATCCTTTTTCAGGGTTACGATTGATTTAGCAGAAAACCACTACATGTCTGCCCATATTATGACAGATCCACCTCTATGCTTAACTTTTGGAAGGAGACAATCAGGATCATACGCTTGCGCAGGTATTCTCCAAAGGTGCACTCGTCCTGTTACAGGGGAAAATGTGGAGCACGATTCGTCAGACCAAATGATTTTCTTCCACTTATCATTTTACCAGGTTTTGTGAATGTGACACCACTGTAGACGATGTTTTCCATAAGCATCTGAGACAACTGGCTTGGGAATTGCTTCTCTGCCATAAATGTTCTATTTATGAAGGTGCCTTCTAACTGTAATCACTGACACTGGAGAATCCATATGATTGTTAAGCTTTGCGGTCACTTTTGATGCAGTTGCTCGCTTTTTAGACATTACAATCCAATTTGAATACCAGTCGGTCTCTTTCATTGAGCTTTTTTTCTGCCCACTATTTTGCCTTGCCGAGCTTGTCTTACCGCGCTGTGTGTATGCTGTCGTGAATTTGACACAGTCTAGAAATGCCTAAAAGTTGGAATGTTTCGGTCACACTTGCTCCAGCTAGACGGGCTCCTACAATTTGGCCTGTTTGAAAACCTGAGAGGTCCGACATTTTACTGTTTTGAAAAAAATTCAAGAATTCCAGAACTTTAATAAAGCTAACACATACTACCAGAATATATACATTGCAATTTACAGAAAAAAAAAAAAAAAAAAACTGCTGGCTATTATCATACTTTAATGCTTACGAGATGCATTCAAAAATGTCACTTTTATTCACAGATGTTTCCATTATTTTGATAACCACCTGTATGTAGGAAAGACGAATTAAAGAGGATCCCTCAGATTTTTTAATTCAAAATCATAAGCACACAGCTACACTTTAAAAGCTTGCAGAAATCATGTAAATATTGATCTAAAGCTTGCTTGTAATCATGTAAATATTCATTCGCACCAAGATATGTGTAAGCGTCATACCAGTTGCAACTCAACTCCACTCCAAAGTGTAATTAATTCAGACTTCGTCTTTCTCGATGTAAATATGCTTTCGAAACTTTGCTATGTAAATAATCGCAAATAAAGTGTTCTCTCATATCACATCCATAGTAATTATTGAAGATATTTTACAAATTGGCGTCCGCGACAGGACTATGGATTATCTAAAACGGGAGAGAACACAACTCAGGCGATTATTTACCAAATCGTTGAAAGAAGTTGAAAATGCTGTGAAAACGGAACCGGTAAGTAAAATTGAATTGATACCGGTATTTAATATTTTAAGTGATAAAGCTGAAAGGTTATTTGTATTAGATGAAAAAATAAGAGTAAAATGGTCCGAAATGGAAAATATTGACGAAGAAGAATTTTCTAATGACCTTGACATAGCGGAAAATTATCGCGATCAGTGGATTGCTTTGAAAACGAAAGTCGATTTTGTTTTGGCTACGAAAGAAGAAAATAGTGATACTTCCTGTGTATTAAATGAAACAAAACGAACTTTTCGCCTTCCCAAGTTGGAATTAAAACGTTTTGACGGCGATATAAAGAACTGGCTCGGATTCTGGGGACAATTCAAAAAAATTCACGATGATGATACTATTGATTCGGATGATAAATTTCAATATCTTTTGCAAGCGACGGAAATTGGTTCATCGGCAAGAGATTTAGTAGAAAGTTTTCCGCCGTCGGGCGCGAATTATACTAAAGCTATTGAACAATTGAAATCGCGTTTTGCTAAAGATGAGTTGTTGATCCAAATTTATGTTCGTGAACTTTTGAATCTTGTTTTAACGCAAGCAAAGAATGGAGAAAATTTCACTTTACGTGCTCTTTATGATAAATTAGAAACCCAGTTAAGAGTATTAGAGACATTAGGAGTAACATCTGAAAAGTACGAAGCAATGCTGTATCCATTAGTAGAGTCAGCTCTTCCAGAAGATCTTATAAAAGAGTGGGAACGAACACGTAGCAGAGTTGAAAATAAAGTCAAGCCGAATATTTTGGGAAACTTGTTAGAATTTCTTCGATCGGAAGTCGAGAGTGATGAGAGATTACAACTTGCTCGATCCGGTTTTGCGAAGGATCAAGAGTTTCAAAGAATTAAACCGAAAGATAAAATTCCTACGGCAGCTTGTATTGTATCTAGTGAAAAGAAAAGAGCTGAAAAAAATGACAAGCAATGCATATTTTGTAATAAGTCATTTCATAATATAACATAATGCTTTAAAGCTCCTGATATGTCACTGGAAGAGAAAAAAGAAATATTAAAGAAGAAAGGTGCGTGCTTTATTTGTTTGAAACCAGGTCATAATTCGAAGATTTGTAGGGCCTATTTGAAGTGCATTATATGCAAGAAAAAACATCATAGTATTATGTGTCCAAATATAAGTCAAACAAAACAGAATCCATCACCTGAATTAGATGCCAAGATTCTCTTGTCACCAAGAAATTCATCTACATTATTGTTAACGGTATTGGTGAAAATCATCAATAAAGACAGATCTTTAATTATCCGAGGATTATTCGATACCGGTGCTCAGAGATCTTTCATAAAAAAAGATATTGTGGATAAACTGGGATTGGAACCAGTAGATCAAGAAATGTTAAGTCATGGACTTTTTGGGGGCAGTGAAACTAAACAAAAGTCCCATAATGTGTATAACATTACATTGCAAAGCTTGTGTTCAAATTTCAGGCACAACATTTCCGTTTTAGATGAAAAGAAAATATGTGGTGCTATTCCTCGTGTAAGTAATCCTGAAATTTTTCCCATTTTGAAGAGAAAAAATATAGAATTAAGTGATACAGGGGAAGACACTCCTGAAATAGATTTATTAATAGGAGCAGATTACCTTGGTGTATTGCTGACGGGATCAATTGAACACATTGATAAAAATTTAGAAGCCATAAAAACAAAACTCGGATGGACACTTCAAGGTAAACAAACGAAACAGTCAAAATCTTTGGAGAATATTATTTATGTTGCCAATTTAGATTTGACGGAATTATGGAGTCTAGATGCCATCGGTATACGAGATCCTGTAGAAATTAAATCAAGGCAGGTAGCCGATGAAGAAACAGTTGAATTTTTCCGTAAAACTATTAAGAGAAATGAAGACAAGAGATATGAAGTATGTTTGCCATGGAAAAGTGGATATCCAGAGTTAGAAAGCAACAAAGAATTAGCCACTAAGCGTTTGATGTCAACTACAAAAAATCTTATTCGATCAGGACATTTAAGCGAATATGATGATGTGTTTAATGAATGGATTCGAGAGGGAATTATCGAAATTGTAAATGAAGATAAGAATAAAGGACATTATTTACCTCATCATCCTGTAATAAAGACTGGAGATACAACTACAAAGATTCGCCCTGTTTTCGATGCCTCAGCAAAAGACTCTAAAGGAAATTGCTTGAATAATTGCTTAGAAAAGGGTCCAAATTTATTAGAATTAGTACCAAAATTGATAATGCAATTTCGCAAAAATGCTATTGGAATAACATCAGATATTAAAAAGGCCTTCTTACAAATCAGTTTGAACCCAAAGGATAGAGATTATTTTAAGTTTTTATGGTGGAAAGATTTTTCATTAAGAGAGGAATTGATCACCCTGAGACATTGTCGAGTGGTATTTGGTGCTTCTCCTAGTCCATTTTTACTTGAGGCGACGATAGCTCATCATCTAGAGAATGTCTCAGATGGAAGGAAGGAAACAGCTCGTCAACTTCAAAAATCCTTTTATGTAGATAACTGCATATCTAGTTTAGAAACTAGAGAAGAGGCAGCCAAATTTATTTCTGAAGCTAAAGAACTAATGTCTGCAGCCAAATTTGATTTACGAGGTTGGGTTACTTCTGAAGAAATTGTAGAAGAAACACAAAAGAGATATATTCCAATACTAGGACTTTCCTGGGATACTGAAAATGATGAACTTTCTTGTAACAATGCTATAAAAATTTCAGAAGAAAATATAACCAAACGAACATTATTATCTATTGCTCAACGAATTTACGACCCAATAGGATTTACAAGTCCAACTACTCTAATTCCAAAGATCATTCTACAAAAAACATGGAAAAGAAAAATTAATTGGGATGATGTGCTTCCACCAGATATATGTAATGAATTTTTAGCCTGGTACAAACATGTAAATCTGCTAAAAGATTGCAAAATTCCAAGAAGACTCATTTCAAATCCCTTTAAAGATTGTCAGATAAGTCTTCACTGTTTCAGTGACGCCAGTGAAGCCTCTTATGCTGCATGTATTTTTTTACGTGCTGAATATAACGGGAAAGTTTCAGTTCAATTAGTGGCAAGTAAGTCAAGAGTGTCACCAACAAAGGAAATTACAATTCCTCGATTAGAACTGTTGGGAGCTCTTATATTATCCCGATTATATTGCCAAGTGACAGATGGACTTGAGGTAAATTTTAATGAAGTATACTTTTGGACTGACTCGACTGTTGTCTTAACTTGGATTAAACGGGATAGTTCTTGGAATACATTTGTAAGAAATAGGATAACTGAAATAAGAAAATATACCAATTCTGATAACTGGCATTTCGTGCCAGGTCATATGAATCCAGCAGATCTTCCTTCAAGAGGTTGTGATGCAAAGATTTTATTGAAGAGCAAGTGGTGGGAAGGTCCAGAATGGTTATCAAAGTCACAAGAATACTGGCCTTTGAATGAAAAACAAATTATTGATGAAAATTTAGTTGAATCAGAGAAAAGGAAAACAATAGTCAGTAATGTGGAGCATGAATCAGTTAACTTTACTGACCATCTGCTTTATTTCTCGAAATATACAAAGATTTTAAGAATGCTGACTTGGATACTACGTTTTATTAAAAACTGTCGTCTTAAAGAAAAATGTAAGGAAACCGAACTAACCTATGAAGAAGTCCAATCAGCTGAAAACTGTTTGCTAAAGCTAATTCAAAAGGAAAGTTTTGCAGGAAGCAAGATGAAAGCATTGAAAAATATGCAAACTTTCAAAGACGATTCCGACATTCTTAAAGTTAGAACTAAGCTCATACTGGGAGATGAAGAAGAGAATTTTAAGTGCCCTATATTGTTGCCAGGTAACCATGAAATAATTCGTCGATTGATACACCAGAAACATTGTGAGTTGCAGCATGCCGGACTTCGAACTCTCATTTCCAATTTGAGGGAAAATTACTGGATTATTTCTGTCAATAAAATAGCAAAACAAGTAAGCTCTCATTGTATTACTTGCAAAAGATTTAAAGCCAAACCTACGGAGCCACCTTTAGCACCTCTTCCTAAAAATAGAATAAAAGTTGCTGCAGCATTTGAAGTCACAGGGATTGATTTGGCAGGCCCATTGTTTTTGCGTTCTGGAGAAAAGACATGGATTGTCCTTTTTACCTGTGCTATTTATAGGGCTGTTCATCTTGAGTTAGTCAATTCCTTGTCCACGGAAGCCTTTATAATGGCTTTAAGAAGAATTTTTGCTAGGAGAGGTCGAGTTAATATAATCTACACTGATAACGGCACCAACTTCGTTGGTTCAAGTAATGCCTTGAAAAATCTAGATTGGGAGAAGATCATGTCGTTTTCCGCTATCAAGAAAATTAAATGGAATTTCAACCCTCCAACTGCTGCATGGTGGGGTGGATGGTGGGAGCGGATGATTCGCATGCTAAAAGAAATGCTAAGGAGAATTTTGGGCCGAAAGAGTATTGATTATGAAGAATTGGAAACTCTTATATGTGACTGTGAAGCTACAATAAATTCCAGGCCTCTCACGTATATTGAAGATAATTCAGAAGGTCTAAGGCCATTGACACCTGCTTGTTTCTTGCAAGGCATTCCTAGTAGTGATACAACTGATTTAGACGAAATCGATAGTAAAAGCCTAAATAGAAGATTACGTTTTATTCAAAAACTACGGCATGATTTAAGAACGAGATTTCGCAACGAATACTTAGCAATGTTAGTGCATAAAGGTCGTCACACCCGAGATGAATCTTTGAATGTTGGAGACATAATTCTCCTTGAAACTGATGGAAAACGCCTTCACTGGCCCTTAGGAATTGTAACTGAAGTCCTCCCTGGAGCAGATGGACATTCAAGAGTCGCCAGAGTAAGAACAGCTCAAGGGGAAAAATTAAGACCATTCCAGAGACTTTACTCCTTGGAAATCAGAAGTTCTGAAAATTACCATTCCTTGCTCAGCAAAAGGATAAAGACACAAACACTCAACTTCCTGCAACTCCAGCTGTTTCAGATCAAGATTCCAGTGAAGATGATGATTATATAACCAAAGTAACTCCTGATGTTGTCACTAAAGCTGGACGACGTATTAAAATTCCCAATAGACTCGATTTATAACTTTTGTTGCAATTTTAGGTACTCCATAAAATTGCAAGGTGGGAGATTATGTAAGCGTCATACCAGTTGCAACTCAACTCCACTCCAAAGTGTAATTAATTCAGATTTCGTCTTTCTCGATGTAAATATGCTTTCGAAACTTTGCTATGTAAATAATCGCAAATAAAGTGTTCTCTCATATCACATCCATAGTAATTATTGAAGATATTTTACAAATTGGCAGAAGAGTAGTTCTCTCGCTTCATTTCAACATCTGTCCCTTCCTCTCGAAATTTTTTGATGATTATTATACTTTCTCTATACTACGCATACGAGAAAGTAAAAAACAATGTATTTTATTAAAAAAAACAATTAGATCTTGAATAGGAACTCCCTTATCATCATTTTTAGGCACGTGGTCTTATGATTAAATACTCTTTTCCTTCGAGGCTATTACTAGCTAATATTTTTCCCAAAAAATTAATTTTATCCTCTCAGTTGCATGCATTGGATTTTCTTAATTCCTTCGTATATAATAATGAGTCCGAATAACGCATAAAATCATTGAATTTTTAAGTAAAAATATTAAATAATTTAAAATGAAAAAATCACTTGAAAACGTCTTTATATTATTCTATCTTTACGTCGTTATGTTATTTTTATCCCTTAAATGTCTTTATATTATTCTAGGAATTAAAATAATAATAATTGCCCCAAATAAGATGTGCCATCTAATTAGGAAGTTAAGTAAATTCGTATTTCGAAAGGGTTAATGTGTTATATATGAATATTCTATGAATAACTATTATCATTTTCTCAAGATATCTTTATTCAAAATCTATTAAAAATTTAGAAGCACCTAAAATTATATAGATTTTGCCGCGAAGAGTAATTGAAAGAAAAAAATGAAAAAGAAAATTTTTTTAAAATGCCTTTTTAGGTAACATAGTTGAAATACTGAATGCAGAATCTAAAGAATTTTGGTAGTAATTCATTTAATAAATTTAGTGCATGCGTGGATAAATTGTTTCAGTGTAACTTAAAAGCTGCCATATCACATACATTTATTTTTTATTGAAAGTTGAAATCTGTAATATTTCTTTAGTATAACAATTGCAGCCTGTAAATTAGATTGGAAAACAAACGGATATTTTAATGTTAAATAAACGTAATTCACAGTCATGCAGTTTACCTATTCCGGTAATTAATAATGAAGGCTACAGCAAAGTAATTCTTCTTAGCATACATATTGCACAAGAGAAGAAAAGGATCTTTTAATAAATTTAGTTTAACCATTAACTAGATTTTAATCGGAGAATTCTCACAGTGAAATTAATAAAATAAATTTCCTAATTCATTACCGAGAAAGTAACAATTAGTTGAAAAAAATTGCGATTAATTTTAGAACTACTATTTATTGAATTTTGGATTAGGGAAAACGACTCTATCGCCCTATTCATGTATAATATAAAACTATACTTGTATCATGTATAATATAAAACAGGTTAACACATTCGGTTCAATAAGCACTTAACATTACTGAAATGGAAACTATTTTCTGGAACGATTCCATTCTTGCATTGTATTGGTTGAAGGTAAAAAGGGGGGTGGGGGGGTAGTTTTCATATCGAATAAAATTAAAGACCCTTTTTCCTAATAGTGAATGGCAACATGTACCATGAAAAATTGATTCGGCAGACCTACACACTTCGGCAATCTCACAAGAATGCCCAACTAGTTATTTGGTTGAGTTACATTAATGGAAAGGCCCTTTATGGTTATTAGTCTCCAGATACATACGACAAAACTAAATGAATGCGAAAGTTCTGAAAATTCTTCAGAAAATAAAAAAGGTCAGACTACGTAATTTAAATTTGCCAGAAGAAAAAGTATCGTGGTGTACTAGGAAATTTTCCATACTTAACTCAATTTCCAGTTCAATCTGTACAAGCTCAAGAGCTTCCAGATGAGAAATCTACACCTAACTTGTGTATATTTAGAAATGAAAATAATGCCATTCGTGTGGAAACTCGAATTACTGAAAGTGTAGATATTCCTCATTTTCTGTCTCCATTCTTATTGCCTTGTCATTTCAGTGATGCTCATAGAGCATTTCCATACTGAGAATTATCATGCTGGAACACAATTGCTTCTCAGCATAATAAGTGAAAAGTACTGGATGTTAGGTCGTACTACAACTATCCGAAAAATATGGATTGCCTGTGCTAAGTGTCGTAGATGTAAGACTAAATTTCCCCCGGCCGATCCAGTTGAAAACGTTGCCGTGTTTGAAGTGGTAGGTATAGATTTAGCTGTCCTCCCTTACATTAAATAGGATGACAAGACTTGATCTGCTCTTTACTCTTGTGCCTTTTACAGAGCATTACATCTGGAATTATTTTCTTCGCTCTTTACAAATGCCATTTTGTTATCTTTTCGTCGTTTTGTGACTAGGTGAGGAAGATCTCGATTAATCTATTCTGGCAACTGTATTAATTTCAAAGGGGCTATAATGAACTGTCCTCAAACGACTGGAATGAAGTTTCACACTATGCAGAGATACAACATTTAGTGATGTAATTTATACCTCCCATTTCTGTCGGGTAGGAGAGGCTTGTGAGAACTGTGAAAGTGCTCCTGAGAAAAACATTAGGCAAAACCATATTTACGTGAGAAACTGGTGACAATCTTATGTAAATGCGGAAAGATCGTTAACATATCTCTTTGAATTTATGACATTGAACTTACTCTAATTACACCAGCAATATTTTTGTTTGATTTATCAAATACTGAGATTAAATATTTAGGCATGCAGGATATAAATAATTACCGCAAAAGATTAAGATTTCGATATTTAAGTAATGCTTTAAAACACAATGGCAAAATAGCTTTTAGCAATGGGAGAAAAGCAAGTGATTAAATATTTGATGCAACAATGAAATCTATTATTAAAAAATTATAAAAGAAATACTATAAAAAAGATTCAAAATTGAAGAAAAAATTGTATAGCAATTAAAATAATGTCATTAAAAAAACCTATTTTTTAAGCTTAAAAATGATGCAAAATTATTTTTTATACACTGATATTTCCAGGAGTTGCTACGGGGAAGAAAATTAAAATCATTCTTAATTTTTAACTAATTGAAAAACAGCTCAAATTGCACATTTTCAGCTCTAAAGTATATCTGTGCCAAATTTAGTAGTTCCAGGACAAAACTCTTGTCACATCGAGGGCAAGCATGCACAAACACACATTCTCCTTCATTATTGGTAGATAAGAAAGAAAAATATCTGAGCTTTTCTTTCGCGTGAGTTGCGTTATAAAATTCAGAGAACTTCACAAGAAAAGGCAAACAAAAATTTCGAGATAAACAGTGGAAAAGTTATAGTCCACCTCACGATTGTTGGCGTTCGACTTCAGACGAGTCCACTTCAAAACGGGTTGGAAACAAGACGAGCCAAGGTTGCTATAATCATTCGTTGGCGAAAGAAGTTTCCTTCGTGAAGCGTCATTATTTGTTTATGATTGGCTTTGCGAGTGCCTTGCGTTTATTGGTGCTTTTCCGACTTCTTATATTTCTAATCTAAATCCATCTATATATCAGTGCCATAATGCCTGGGAATCGCATTGTTTCCAAAGAAAGAAAAATAATTATGAATGTTTTGAGGTATTTTGAAAATGAATGTTCTTAAAATGAATTAAGTATCCCACTTTGTCAACGGATCAAAAGAGCTGCAGAAGCGACCGGTGTTTCGACTAGAACACCGTAAAATTGAACATTCATCAGCTTTGTGGCTTCTTCTTCTTTTTTTTTTCTCTTTTTTTTTTTTTTTTGCATGATTTGCATCCTGGTTTTTTAGTATATATAACTTTCTCTATTGACGGTTCTTATGATGCTTAAATATTTTTGATGCTTAAATATTATAGATTGTTAATATTCAAATTAGAAATTCTTTGTTTTTGATAGAAGTAAGACAAAAATATCTCTGAAAAAATGATTTGGTTTGAAAGCTAATGCGTAATAACATGAAATTTCATCTGGCTAATGTAAAACTTGATTAAATAATATTGAATTTTATTATATAAGGCAATAAAGATTTTTCTAAAAATCAGAGAAGCAACAGCTTTTTCTTTCGATTAAATTATTTCAATAAAGTTGCAACACATTTTTTTTAAACCTTGAATTACTTTTCGGGAGGAAGTAGTTGAGTATTTCACGGAATACTCGAGTATTTTACTGTTTTCTCTTTAACAATGTAATCGTATTTATCTAGATGTCATCGATACTGCAGAATAAAATATCACGTTAGAGTTCCTTTCAAATATTACCGATTTGAAGCCAAATCTAGGGGGAGCGGTGTCACCCTTCATCCCCTCCTCTCACTAAGTTCCTGGAATCTATATAAAGTCTGAAACTGCATATGCAAATACCAGCTATCTTGATTGATTATAGTAATGCTGAATTAACTAAATCATATGATAATTAATTAATTAAATCATAAGATAAATGATTGATTCAGCCATATAACTGTAGTATTATTTCATTCGCCACGACTTTTTATTTTCACAAATATCGTATCATAGAAGCTGAAAAAAAAAATTAACTGAATGCTTAAGACAAATCCCCCCCGCTAATGCGCCAACTATGGAAACCTTGATTTGCGGCTTGCTTTTATGGCCCTCCCCATTTCCTGCTAATTCGATGTTTTCGACTCAACCGTCGAGCGCCAACAATACTGAGGTGGACTATATAAAAACATTTTATCTAGAATAGAAACATTATTTACAAATATCATAGCATATGACTCGATTGAAACAATATACATTGCTCTGATTATAGAAGTTTCCTTATTACTGAAATACGTTGAATAAATGTTCCATTTGAATGTCCGCATTTGTCACATCAGTTATATTAAAATGACGAATCTAGAGCTTTTCCTGCAAAATTAAAGTTTTTCTTTAATTCTAATTTTAAAAAGAAAAAAAAAATGTTTTAATGTAGAACAAGTATACTATTTCATCAAAACTTTAACAAGAACAAAAATACGAGAATAAAGAATCGGATGGTTTGGATTTAATTATAGAATATAAAGCCTTTTTACGAATTGTTTAAAAATTTGAGACATTCATAAAATTAAAAGTTGTTCGACAATTAACTTGATTAGGGATGACGAATATTTTCAGAGCGGTTATTACGTAACCAATATCAAAAAGTCACAAATACAAGTGAGCAATACTTTTCAAAGAGGGGTGTGATTCAAATCCTTCATACGATCTTACTGATGATATTTCGATTACAGGTTTTGGATCACGATAGAAACTAACAATCGATACGATATCACTGAAATTTGCCGGAGAGGTGACGATACGATCTGTCCAATGGAAGATCTCGAAAGAAATCTGTGATTGGATTGAAAAGTGAACGGACCGGTAATTGGAATTATCGTATCGTATCATTGAATTGCATATCGCTGAAATTTATCGGAGCGGTGATTTCACCGGAAAGTGCGAGGCTTCACTGGAAAGTGCAATGTCACCGCTCCACTTTACGGGAGTGACCGATATTCGTATTTGATGATGCACTATTCCATACAGATCATTTTTAATTGCTCGTGACATGATTGACTTTGATTACCTGTACTCTATTTACTGCTGGCGCCATCTATTGGTAGAATATAGGACTAAAGTAAACATTTTAAAGAAATGACATATATTTTTAACTCATCTTTTCCAGAAAATGGTTCACTCTAATAAATAAATTAAATAAATAGTTTTGAGAAAAAAAATAAAATTTAAGAAGTAAGCTGAAACAGATAAATTAATTCAATCACACGTTAATTAAATTAGTAAATTAAGTATTAATTACAATTAATAAATTTTAAATTTTATATTAAGTAATAATTTTTAATTAATAATATGATTGAAATAACAGATATTTGGAACGCATATTTAAAAATAAAAATAGCAATATTATTTGTTATTCAAAAAATTGTGGATTAGGCATCTCTAAACTTGATACCATTATACAGACAATTGCTTAAAAAAATGGTACTATAAATCATTTTAGTACAGAGAGTAATTGTGACAAATTATTGGCAGATAACTGACCAAAAATGACGAAGCTTGCTTTAATTTTTATTTAAGTGGATATCTTCAGAAATAATTTTGGAAATTGAAAATCCATTTAACGTAGAAATGGTCCTTAAAATGACAGATACAAATTTCATGTTATTGTTCAAAATTTAGGAGACATTTTTGTGATAGACAATTACTTGGTTTTATTTATTTTTACTTTCGTTTTGTATACAATCAATTATTTGATTTTTAAAAATTTATTTTAGACTCATCCATAAATTAAAAGCAGCCATTTTGATTTTTAATTTGATAAATTAACTGCAAAGGGTCTTCATTTTTCTTAATATACTTTTAACAAAAATGAATTAACTTCAATCTAAATATTACCTGCATCAATTGTTTACTTTATTTCATTTTCCATAGAAGTAATTCTGGGAAAAAAATGTTTAAATACTTTTTTATTAATTTAAAGAAATCCAAATATATATCAAATCTGAAATCAAATTCGTACCATTAATTCTCATTAACTCAACTATTCAACCCCCAAACATTTGTTTCATTTTAATCAATTTTTTTTCGGAAAAATTCTCTCAAACTGGGGAGAAAATCTAAAGGAATAGAAAACGGGGAAAGTTTTTAAAATAATGCCATGTATTTTTCAATTATCCGATTGATGGAGATTAAAATTTTTTACATTACATTATCAGTTGATTCTGAATAGATAAACTTCAGAATTTTTGTTCCTGCCTCTAAAGCAAAGTTCTAAATTAATAAAAATTCACAAATATTTCTTTAAATTTCGAAAAAGTGCACTGTTATTTGCATTATTTCAATAAATGAAGATGAAATAAAAATCATTTTTGCATTTAGAACTATATCAAGAAAAATTTTTTTGCATAATATGCAGAACTCTAAATTTCGTTACTTTTTTCTTAAAACATGTATTTTAGGCCATTTAAATTTGAAAAATTTAATATTTATTCAAAATTGAGAAATATTTGGAAAAATTGAGATCAATAAACATTATTAAGATAGTGACTCACTGAAGAATCTATTATATCACAAACTGTATCTAACACAGCAGCTATTTTTTTTGTCATCTTATGAAAATAATTCCAAATAAATTAGCCCAACATCTGAAGCAAATTATTACATCCATGATACTTAATTCCATTGTAACATTCCTCGTTTCCCAGTACTGATAAGACATTTACAGCCAGCTGTGTCGTCGCTATTAATGACTAAACTCCTCGAGATAGCCAGATGGTGGATCTTTTCACCTGGGTGGTCACGCATCTGTTCATTAGCGACTACAGTGAAAGACCACATGTGGTAATTCCTCCTCCAAGAGATATTGAGAGTACCTTCAAAGAGACTACAGGTGTCCAAACATCTGGATGCTAAATATTTCTCATTGTGAAAGGACTATGATAATTCCGTGTTCCAGAATAGGCAGTTATGAAAGGTGCCTCACTAAAAGGACTTTCCCACGACCGACTGGCGCCGCTGAGAGAACATATTTCTGAACCCCGATTGGCCGAAAGAGAGCTCAAATGACCAATGTAAATTAAGAGTCGGAGATTGTCTTAATGTCAATGTAAATTAAGATCGGATTAAAGTGCGGGGATTTTTTTAGGGAGAGGAGAAGAAATGAATTACAGGCAGACTGTTGGACTACGCCTACGAGTTCGGAGTCCGAGAACTATCCCTGGAGTGAACGTGTTGAGTAACAACCGATTAGTTACCTGTGGTGTTGTTTCTCCGTATTTATGGAGAGCTGAGTTTCAAGATAAACCCTCGACTTCGACTGTTGTGTCTCCTACTACAGGTGTAAATAACTATTTATTTAACCAAGATTAGAACAAGTTGTTCTTTTGTATATATAGGGCTGTAAAATAAAGTATTGTCTGGAAATTCTGCTTCGTTATTTGATCAGTCTAGATCAAGACATTATAGCTTTATATAAAATTAGTGGCAGCGGTAAAGAATGAATTTTGCGCAGTAATCTATCATTAGATAACTGGACTTGCGTTTTGGGCTCAGAAGATTTATTTCTAGCCTGAGAAAATTTGCTGCAACGTCTAAGTTTTACCCGAACTTTTCTAATCCTAAAAATCTATAAAGTGCCTCCGTGGAAGACCAGACCCTACCGCTCTTCTAAAGAATCGACTCCAGAGACCAGTGAGACGCCGAGCAGTGGACTGTGTGGAAACGACCAGAATAGATCGTACAGCTCTTTCTAAGGAACCAGCCTGGAAAACAGTAAAACAACGAGCAGTCGACCAAACGGTAAGCTTGTTTATTTTCTACTGTCAGAGGTGAATAGTTTTGAAAAATATAGTGAAAATTTATTTCTAAATATATATATATAGATTCCTTTTATTACTTTTGTTTTGCAGTCTATTGTTATTAAATTTAACAGCTAAATTTAAATTTTTAGATTAATTTTGAATTGTTTTCTCATTGCTGTGCTTTGAAAAATTGGTAGATTGTACTGTGTATTTAAGTACTAAGTTCAAACTTCACGAAGCTAAGAGTAATTTTGTCAGTGATAGTATTGTCAAGTTAAGTAAAACTTTATTCAGAAATTAGTATTGTATTTAACTGAATCGAAATTAATAGTAGAATGTTATCATGCAAATTAGAAAAATTGACACTGATTTGTAGTTTTGAATTGTGCTGTGTATTTTTATCTAGTTGAATAGAAAGTAAATTTAAGTATGCAGTTAATGTAAAAATTTTGTTTTGTTTTGTCTTGAAATTGTGAGTGCATATCTAGTTTCATAGACAATTGTTAAATTCCTTATTTCAAAAACAAACAAACAAAAATAAATAAAAAAAATCAAGGAAATGGTTTTCTTAGCGAAATTTAGGAAGGTAGGTTTGACCACGTTAGCTCACGTTAGTTAGGAATTAGGGATCAAAATTACCCTGCTGATAGAGTAGTAAACATATGCGGAAACATTAAGAGTACCCCAGATTTTGAAGAAGAGTTTGTTAAAAATCAGTTGGAAGTTATAGTTCAGGAACGCGAGACTGCGGAAGATAGGACCAGAGAAGCTGAAGAGTTAAAGCGCAGACTGACCAAAAAAACCAATATTGTACGCTCCTGACTATAAACAGGAATTTATCCTCCAGACGGATGCATCGGATATCGGAATAGGGATAGTGATCGGAATAGGGAACGTGACTCAAAGGGAGAAAAACATCCCATTCTGTATTTAAGTAAAAAATTTTCGAATGCTGAGAGCAAATACAGTAGAACGGAAAGAGAGTGTGCAGCCATTATTTACGCGATAAAAAAACTAAAATACTATTTAGATGGACAGAAATTTGTAATTGAAACGGACCATAATTCTTTAGTCTGGTTGAATTCAAATTCCCGATCGAATGCGCGGTTAATGCAATGGTCTTTGGAATTACAACCAAATTCGAACAGAAATTTCAAATTAATAAGAATTTTTTTGATTTGTTTTTGTAAAAAAAAAAAAAAGGAAAAAAAAAATCTTAAGAAATGATATTTGATTTATCAGGTAAGGCAGAGAGCTGCCATAACCGTAAAAAGTGTATAACTATGTTATTATTTTAGGTTATATATTGTATTCAGAAAAATTAAATTTTAAATGTTGTAACTAAACCTCTGACAGTAGTATGAACAAGTTTATTGGAGATAATCATTTTTCGTTAAAACCAAGAAAAAATCCTTTCTGCAAGGGTGGGGGAGTTGTACCATTCCCCGTTTCTCAGTACTGATGAGACATTTACAACCAGCTGTGTCGTCGCTGTTAATTACTAAACTCCTCGAGATAGCCAAATGGTGGATCTGTTCACCTGGGTGGTTTCTCATCTGTTCATTAGCGACTACAGTGAAAGACCACATGTAGGAATCCCTCGTCCAAGAGATAGGGAAAGTACCTTCAAACAGAAAGGGGTGTCCAAACATCTGGATGCTAAATGTTTCTCATTGTGAAAGGACTATAACCCCGTGTTCCAGAATAGTCAGTTATGAAAGGTGCCTCACTAAAAGGACCTTCCCACGACAGACTGGCGCCGCTGAGAGAGCATATTGCTGAACCCCGATTAGCCAAAAGAGAGCTCAAACGACCAATTTAAATCAAGAGGCGGAGATTGCCGACAAAATAAAGTGCGGAATTTTTTTTTTTTAGGGAGAGGAGAAGAAACGAATTGCAGGCAGACTGTTGGACTACGCCCACGAGTTCAGAGTCCGAGAGCATTTCCCTGGAGTGGTCATGTTGACTAACAACCTGTTAGTTTCCTGTGGTGTTGTTTCTCCGTATTGATGGAGAACTGAGTTTCAAGATAAACACTCGACTTCGACTGTTGTGTCTCCTACTACAGGTGTAAATAACTATTTATTTAACCAAGATTAGAACAAGTTGTTCTTTTGTATATATAGGGCTGTAAAATAAAGTATTGTCTGGAAATTCTGCTTCGTTATTTGATCAGTCTAGATCAAGACATTGCATCATACTGACAGCAGTGATAGGAAACCTTTTAATTGATTAGTCTTAGTCGTCTTAGTTAACTAGTTAAGTTCGTTTGATGTGTAATCCTAATAAAAAAATGAAATCTTATCCATTTCATTATAATTTTTTGCAAAAGTTACTATGCAATCATTTGTATTGTGTTTGATTTGTATATGTGTCATTACTTAACTTTAAAAAAGAGGACTTGAGGGATCTAAAAATAATAAATTCTGCAGTTTACTGGTTAATGTAGAGATATTTCAGACAAAAGTGACCACATGTTACTGGAAAAGAAAACAACAAACAACAGACCATAATATAAAAATCTATTATGTATTTTGATATAAATGTACTCATTAAAACTCAGAACATTTCAAGGACTAGCATAAGTGATTATAAAGTAAAACAGCATATATTTTGATACAAAATCATCAAAAAATATTTACAAATAAAATTTAGAAAAGTTTATCCTAATTTTCCAAGTTTATGAACAAATACATTAACAACCATTCTTAACAGGAAAATTTGGTTGTTCAATCCATACAAAAAGCTTTATAACAGTTTTGCACTTAATTTATACAGAAAAATTTTCACACATTTAAAATGATTAAATTTCTTTATAGAAAGAAAATTGTATTATGAGCCTGTTTGGTATATTTCACATTCACTACACAAAATAATCAATTTAAAATATTTCTTCACATTTAACCATGAAATAAAACATCTGTTCATTTTCTACTTCAAATTTCAGATATAATCAATTTTACACACCTATCGCTCTACAAAGTTTGAGTTGTGAGTCTTGAAGTCCCTAAGAGTGCAATACTCATGGAAACAGGTACAACATGTCTATACAAGATAACATGAACAATATCTACATTTATAACAATTTATAAAGATTATCATTCTTAATAACAATATCCTTTTGTAGTTTCCTTTGCAGTCTTTTTTGAGTAGTTTACAGACTCGAACTTTGGCAAGTGAGATACTGTATCTGAACTTCTTGTCAATGAAAGCTTTAACGAAGACACAAATTTTCACCACTTTTGGCGTCAGACATCTATGATTACCATTTGAGATCCATGAAAACAACACAGTTATCGGTTTTATTTCTAATTTAAAAAATTAGTTTGTGCATTTAAACAAATTATATGTAACATTTAATTTAACTACTTAAGCTCATATTTGCAACACATGTAATCTTCAAATACTTTTTACAGTTTACTACTAAACTTCACACATGGTAACAATTCCAACTCAAAAATTTATTAATGTATACATAGATGCATGAATATGCAGATTAACTTTTTTTTGAAAAATATACGTTAGAGAGAGGGATTCTCCCATCTACTTTTCATAACCATTTGCAACAATACAAGTCTTTACAATCAATGAAAAAAAATTTTTAAGTGTCATTTTAGGCAATTTCAAACATAATAACCAGAATAATAAACTAAAATACTGCTAATGTTGTTTCCATAATGCACTATTACAAGAGAATTTTTTGTTTGGTAAATGAGTATGCATTAAATGCAGAATGATGCTTTTAAGCATTACATTACTTGAAAATATACATCAAAATTTCTTGCATATAAATACATATAACATTTATTAAGCCTAATGGCGAGATCAAACTGATAGAGTGGAATGAAAAACTTTAATAAAGCAATTGCAACTCAATATTAAGTCATAAAAAGTAAAAAAGAATAGGGAGTAAAAGAGATGGAAAAAAAAAAGTGTGAAAGAAACAGCAATATTTATATTGCTCCTGCCAAAAGCAATTGACACTCCAAGATAAAAACAATGAAAAAAGCTGACAATTAAGATTGAAATAGTTAACTCTGCTTATTTATGTCATGCACACCAAAAATATATAGACAATTATAATAATTTTAAAAATTGTTATGACACAAAAATTCATTAGCATTATATACGAGTTAAGCAAATAACTATTTTGTTCTGTAAATAACGTTATAACTTTTTATAAATGAAAAAATTTCCATTATTTTGAGGTATATGTTTCTTCTACAATGAAACATTTCTTCTTGAAGATTACAAAAAAAAAAAAAAAAAAATCCAAATAAAAAAAATGGACATGAACTATACTTGACTTTGATTTCCACAAATACACAAACCTAGCTAAGGACACTTTATCTATATATATATATAAATACCTATCATATTCTTGCATACATATCTAGAATAGAGATTTAAGTACTTACTACAATTTTATGATGTCAAAATTTGTAGAAATAGAATCAACAGCTTTTTGAGAATATATCAAGAGATGAAGAGGAAGGAACTTTTTAGAACAGAAAATAAAATATTGAGAAAGATGACAAAAGAAAAATGTTTTCAATCAGAATATTAAATTTACTGCAATGGAAGAATTACTGCATTCATGGGACTGTTATTATTATTTTATTATTATTATTACAGTATCTTAAGATAAATACACTTATAAGGCACTGATTCGTTTATTTCTTCAATAAATTATTAATTTAGAAACTAATTTTTGCCACAAAAACACTTGCAAAGAGATTTGTTATCATTTAAATTGTAATTACAATAAGCATTAGAACAAACCTACAATAATACAAAGTAAATAGTAGAATTCTAAATACCAGGGTAATTTAATATTCTTTTAAGCCCGTTCATTGACAATTCACCATCTCCAATGGATAGATGACACCCCTATACAATTCGACTTTTTTTGCCTATCCATTTAGGTAAAAGGGAATTAATTAGAGTCATTCTGAAAAAAGAAATTTAATCTCAATAGTTTTAACTTTCTATAGTACATTGCAATACTTACTCTCACATTCCCAAGTCTTTCTTTTCCCAGATATAGTCAGTGAGCATACAATTTAAACAAAAATAGAACAAATTAGATATCCAAAATCCTACTCCACACAAATTATTATTATTATTATTATTTACAAAGAAGATCAATTTCAGAGTGTCACCACTCCATTGGCATGGTGTGGGTTGACTGAATGCCCACCTTTAAAATAGGAGTTTTAAAAAAAAAACAATTATAATAAAAATTACATTCAGCTTAAGTTTCTGCATTTGTCTATGGCTTTAAAAAAATGCAGAATAAAATGTTTGCATGTTTTAGAGTAGAGGAATACTAAACTACAATTAGAATTATTGTAATTAAAACATATCTCTTTCGTGAGAAATCTAATCTAATGAAATTATTCCACAATAGTGTTTCTTAAACTCTAACCCAGTCACCAGTGGGTGAAACAGATGAATACTAGATTTGTCGAAATTCTAAGGTTATTTCTCCTTTTTTTTTTCATATTCTATTAACTATTACATTTTTAAGTAAATAGTTAAAAAAAATCATATTGAAAAAAAAAACATTCCATTACAATTTGATAAATATAACAAACTGATTGTGACAACAGATATTCCTTTATTGTTAATTTTCCAACTTCAGGACACCAGAAGTCACCCAACAGAAAAGAATTTCTCCTGGAAATTCTAAGATTTACTGTTTTACAGAATAAAATCAAGTTCAATTTCCTGAATAATACTTTATGCTAAACATTAAAAATAAATGATAAAACATCAGAATTAATATAACTTTCCTGATGAACACATGGTATAAAGGGATAATACTAAGTTAAAGCATTTTTTTGAAGGAACTAAAAACTGTTTGAAATATTAAAATATCATTGGGGAATTATTTCTATATATAACCAATCATAAGAATAAAATTTGTACTTACATCAATACTATTAAATAAAAATACAAAATTATTTTTCATTCTAATCAACATTTAAATATTAATTTTGGTTAATTATAAGAAGTGAAATAATGAATACTTCATAATGCTTAAATAAAACTTCTATATCAATAAATCAAAACAAAAATATAAATTTGTATAATTATCAACTTAAGAATAACAAAATACATAAATATATATAACTTGTTATAACAAATATAACATCAAAAGAAATATTAGTCAAATGAGACAATCCTGAAATAAAACATCAAACAAATGAAAGTGGAATGAAAAATATTGTGAAAATGTTACATCAATCAAGGAAGATGGGATCGAATTAGAATATAAGTAAAAACTGTGTTTGATTATTGCAAATTAAATTTCTGACAACAAAAATTGGTTACTGAATGCTCATAGGCTTTTTCTTTTTACTTAATTTTTGTTAGTATATATATAGTAACTTACTTTAATGATACAATGGTTTACAATATTCATAAAAAAGCTTAAAGAATAATAGATATAAGTTGATAAGAAAAATGATTAATTAATGTTTCTTTCATACTCAAGAAACAAAACAATTCTCTACGATCTATAAAGCATACATATTAAGCACAATAGGCTCCTTTAGGCAGCCTAATTTGAAAACACAAGAATTTATAACTTTCCCCAAAAATATTTGAATAACTGATTGGAAATTACAAAATTAGGAATGATATTAAAGCTATATTTTTAGCAATTACCAGAAAATAACTATATCTTTTTTTTTTATTTTAATGAGATCTCTCTATTCCTTTGAAAATGCTCACTGTCATCTAATACAGTCAATTTGTTTAGTCCTTTAAAAATATAGTCAACTTTGTACAATGTGAAACACAGTCATGAAAATGCTTTCCATCAGTCTGAAATGCTAATACAAATTATAGAACACATCCAACACCAAATCAGAACTGCTTATGCTTTTCACAATCTGCAGTAGCAACAGGGCACTTTACGTTAATACAAAAGGAAAACATAACATTTGTTTTGTTCTTTATGTATAAAGAGCTTGCAAGCTAAGAATATGTTGTGCAACAAACTGTTTTCTTGCATTAAAACTGCAAATAGTTGTTTTTGGACAACAAGTGATGGGAAGCCTTTTCTTAGGAAGCAAGTTTTACAATCAACTTTAACTTAGGGACCGAAGATGTCATCAGAAGGGTCATCTGCGCATTCCCATTGCTGTAATTGTCATGCAACCAGTCCTAATCGTATGACCTTCGCAGACAAGAAAGTATGCAGGGTGAAAATGAAAGGCTTTGGTGATTGTAATAAGTCTAGCTCCTAGAGGATGGAAAAAAATTAAATAATTAGCAAATAGAAATTAATGACCTGTAGATATATTGATATGTTTTCATATCATTTATCAATACAGATATTACAACAAATTATTTCCACACACATAAACATATTGCTTATCAATAGAATAAATTTTATAAATAAACTATATGCAAATTTTTGAATGAAGACCATGAGTTGCAAATTATAAACTTCTTAAAGGTTTCACTGCAAGTTAAGATACTGAATATTTACTTTTAATTCAATATATTCTAAAAAAAAAAAGTTATATATAGCAAAATGGAAATAATATAAATAGTTATCTGACTTATAACAATGGTTTACAACTTTTTGAAATCTTTCGATTTCAAACCAGAGCAAATCTATGTTTTTTTTTGTCAAAAAATAGAAGAAAGCAAGCCCTTGTCTATTTCATATATTCTATAGACAAACTATTTTAAAGAAAATTCTTTTTCTACTCTCCAATCCCTGGAACAGAAATTGCAAGTATCATTGTAAATATAGGGAGAAGAATTAGATCTATGGAGATGATGGACCTAAATATTTTGTCCCCTATAGGCTAAATTTTTTTAGATAAACTTACACCATATACAGGAGAAATAATAAAAGCATAGTAATTAGTTAATTGTAGCTACTTGAATGAATCATTTAAACTGTATTGGTACCTTCAGTCAACTATTTTTCATCTTTATCATCTGTCCAGCTTGATGTATTGATTACAGGGTAACTAAGAATTTTTATTATTATTATTAATTTGTTTAATAATAATAATAAATAATTTAAATTAAAAGAGAGCATGTGCTTGATTGCCCCCTTAATTTAAAACAGAGCATGTGCTTGATTTATTCATACATGAACTGAACTCATTAGTTTTGTTAAATTATAAGGCAAAGCTCCCCAAATGGAAGAAACATAGAAAAGGATAGTAGATTAATTAATTCTTGAATTTTAATAGCTGCATTAATGCATCACTGAATCACTTAATCCTTAAATTACCTTTTCTCCATCTTCTCCCCCAAAATCAAGCCAAACCAACCGCATCCCATCATCTGCCGACATTCGGAGTTTTTCAAATGGGTACTGCCATAAAATGGTATGATGTCGGCCATCTTGTAGCATAAATCCATTTTCAAAATGGATAGTAATAACACATTCCTGACCTTGATAAAGGCAAGCTGAAAAAGAGAGGGGGAAAAGTAATTAAGAATTATTCTTTTTTCCTTCTTCATACACAAGAGTGAATATTTTTCTATGACAATATAAAAAAAATTATCAATGAGAAAATAAGCAAAATTTTTCTTATTCCAAATTAAGCATTTATCATAATGACAGGTGCAAAATCTGAATAGAAATTGTATGCAATATTCATATATATATATATATATATATATATATATATATATAAATAGTTTATTTATCAGCCTAGAACATCAGTTTAAGGAGAGGAAATAAATTTTATTTCAATTTTTAAACAAAGAAAAATCTCAAATCCACAAGACAGCTATATGATACTTTTACTCATTTTTTAATATTATTAGCTGAATGGGGGGGGGGGAGGAATACAAGCTACAATTTTATACAAAATTACTTTAAGCACCATAAAAAAAAAAAATATGTTAGAACTCACAAAAATGTGCTTCTTTCATTGCATAAGCTGCATTATGGGCCCCTTGAACTAAATGCCGTGCCCAAAATGCTAAGTCACGATGTGTTTCAACTCTCATAACACGAGACTCCACTCCCTGCCTAGTGCCTAAACGCAAAGTAAATGTTGTAACATCTGTAATTCCAGGTACATTAACGCCACTTGATCTTCTTGGCATATTTGAATGAACTAATCTAAATTTTTAAAAAAATAAAGAAATAAATATTAATGCAATAAAAAACACTGACAGCAATAAAGATTTTACTACAGTTTTAAGAGGCATAAAATATCAATTGAGAGCATTATATGAATGAATATTAAATGAAAAAACAAATATAAAGAACATGGTTTTAATTCATAATATTTTACTTCATAAGGTAAATAATTTCCCAAACAATATTAAGAGGAAAATATCAAGCAGAATTGATTGAATTTGACCTGAGAAAAAAAGAATAAAAGACAATAAAGATATTCGAAAATAGTTTTTAAAAAATTTTGGAAAAAATAAAAACTTTTAAACAAAATTCTTGTCTTTTGGAATTTAAATACATTTATCAATCATTTAAAAGCAAATAATGCATTTGTTTTAGATTCCCCTGAATCCCAAATGCTACATCCAAAGTTATGGCAGATCTTTCTCAATTGGATAATAAAGGCATGGATGCAACATGGTTTTTGGAAAAAAAAAAGTGTTTACAACCAAATGGTATTAGTAGCTCATGTTTCTTACAAAAGATCGGCCTCATATATTAATACTTTTCTCTCCAAGGTCAGATCAGGGCTGATCACTGTATTTTCATGAGTGTAAATAGAAACATATGTTAGTTGGCATAAAAAGAAATTCTTGCTCATTTTGATGTGATTTTTCGTAATTTCACTTTTTACTTGGGGCAGAATACTATGGGGATATATTCTAGCAAGAGTTTGCAATAATCTGTAGATATTGATTGTAGATGATTGTTCAATTACAGTAAACATACTTTTTTTAGTACTAAATATCAAATATTTTTAACTAAAATGTTTTCTTATGATTGAAAAATGATATTTAAATTTAAAAATAGTTTCATTATATATATATATATATATATATATATATATATATATATATATATATATATATATATATATATATATATATATATATATATATATATATATATATATATATATATATTCCATTCTTGCATTGTATTGGTTGAAGGTAAAAAGGGGGGTGGGGGGGTAGTTTTCATATCGAATAAAATTAAAGACCCTTTTTCCTAATAGTGAATGGCAACATGTACCATGAAAAATTGATTCGGCAGACCTACACACTTCGGCAATCTCACAAGAATGCCCAACTAGTTATTTGGTTGAGTTACATTAATGGAAAGGCCC
The DNA here is from genome assembly GCF_947563725.1 of Argiope bruennichi. Taxonomy (NCBI): domain Eukaryota; kingdom Metazoa; phylum Arthropoda; class Arachnida; order Araneae; family Araneidae; genus Argiope; species Argiope bruennichi. Next base: position 14,381,212 of record NC_079159.1, read on the forward strand.
TTTATGGTTATTAGTCTCCAGATACATACGACAAAACTAAATGAATGCGAAAGTTCTGAAAATTCTTCAGAAAATAAAAAAGGTCAGACTACGTAATTTAAATTTGCCAGAAGAAAAAGTATCGTGGTGTACTAGGAAATTTTCCATACTTAACTCAATTTCCAGTTCAATCTGTACAAGCTCAAGAGCTTCCAGATGAGAAATCTACACCTAACTTGTGTATATTTAGAAATGAAAATAATGCCATTCGTGTGGAAACTCGAATTACTGAAAGTGTAGATATTCCTCATTTTCTGTCTCCATTCTTATTGCCTTGTCATTTCAGTGATGCTCATAGAGCATTTCCATACTGAGAATTATCATGCTGGAACACAATTGCTTCTCAGCATAATAAGTGAAAAGTACTGGATGTTAGGTCGTACTACAACTATCCGAAAAATATGGATTGCCTGTGCTAAGTGTCGTAGATGTAAGACTAAATTTCCCCCGGCCGATCCAGTTGAAAACGTTGCCGTGTTTGAAGTGGTAGGTATAGATTTAGCTGTCCTCCCTTACATTAAATAGGATGACAAGACTTGATCTGCTCTTTACTCTTGTGCCTTTTACAGAGCATTACATCTGGAATTATTTTCTTCGCTCTTTACAAATGCCATTTTGTTATCTTTTCGTCGTTTTGTGACTAGGTGAGGAAGATCTCGATTAATCTATTCTGGCAACTGTATTAATTTCAAAGGGGCTATAATGAACTGTCCTCAAACGACTGGAATGAAGTTTCACACTATGCAGAGATACAACATTTAGTGATGTAATTTATACCTCCCATTTCTGTCGGGTAGGAGAGGCTTGTGAGAACTGTGAAAGTGCTCCTGAGAAAAACATTAGGCAAAACCATATTTACGTGAGAAACTGGTGACAATCTTATGTAAATGCGGAAAGATCGTTAACATATCTCTTTGAATTTATGACATTGAACTTACTCTAATTACACCAGCAATATTTTTGTTTGATTTATCAAATACTGAGATTAAATATTTAGGCATGCAGGATATAAATAATTACCGCAAAAGATTAAGATTTCGATATTTAAGTAATGCTTTAAAACACAATGGCAAAATAGCTTTTAGCAATGGGAGAAAAGCAAGTGATTAAATATTTGATGCAACAATGAAATCTATTATTAAAAAATTATAAAAGAAATACTATAAAAAAGATTCAAAATTGAAGAAAAAATTGTATAGCAATTAAAATAATGTCATTAAAAAAACCTATTTTTTAAGCTTAAAAATGATGCAAAATTATTTTTTATACACTGATATTTCCAGGAGTTGCTACGGGGAAGAAAATTAAAATCATTCTTAATTTTTAACTAATTGAAAAACAGCTCAAATTGCACATTTTCAGCTCTAAAGTATATCTGTGCCAAATTTAGTAGTTCCAGGACAAAACTCTTGTCACATCGAGGGCAAGCATGCACAAACACACATTCTCCTTCATTATTGGTAGATAAGAAAGAAAAATATCTGAGCTTTTCTTTCGCGTGAGTTGCGTTATAAAATTCAGAGAACTTCACAAGAAAAGGCAAACAAAAATTTCGAGATAAACAGTGGAAAAGTTATAGTCCACCTCACGATTGTTGGCGTTCGACTTCAGACGAGTCCACTTCAAAACGGGTTGGAAACAAGACGAGCCAAGGTTGCTATAATCATTCGTTGGCGAAAGAAGTTTCCTTCGTGAAGCGTCATTATTTGTTTATGATTGGCTTTGCGAGTGCCTTGCGTTTATTGGTGCTTTTCCGACTTCTTATATTTCTAATCTAAATCCATCTATATATCAGTGCCATAATGCCTGGGAATCGCATTGTTTCCAAAGAAAGAAAAATAATTATGAATGTTTTGAGGTATTTTGAAAATGAATGTTCTTAAAATGAATTAAGTATCCCACTTTGTCAACGGATCAAAAGAGCTGCAGAAGCGACCGGTGTTTCGACTAGAACACCGTAAAATTGAACATTCATCAGCTTTGTGGCTTCTTCTTCTTTTTTTTTTCTCTTTTTTTTTTTTTTTTGCATGATTTGCATCCTGGTTTTTTAGTATATATAACTTTCTCTATTGACGGTTCTTATGATGCTTAAATATTTTTGATGCTTAAATATTATAGATTGTTAATATTCAAATTAGAAATTCTTTGTTTTTGATAGAAGTAAGACAAAAATATCTCTGAAAAAATGATTTGGTTTGAAAGCTAATGCGTAATAACATGAAATTTCATCTGGCTAATGTAAAACTTGATTAAATAATATTGAATTTTATTATATAAGGCAATAAAGATTTTTCTAAAAATCAGAGAAGCAACAGCTTTTTCTTTCGATTAAATTATTTCAATAAAGTTGCAACACATTTTTTTTAAACCTTGAATTACTTTTCGGGAGGAAGTAGTTGAGTATTTCACGGAATACTCGAGTATTTTACTGTTTTCTCTTTAACAATGTAATCGTATTTATCTAGATGTCATCGATACTGCAGAATAAAATATCACGTTAGAGTTCCTTTCAAATATTACCGATTTGAAGCCAAATCTAGGGGGAGCGGTGTCACCCTTCATCCCCTCCTCTCACTAAGTTCCTGGAATCTATATAAAGTCTGAAACTGCATATGCAAATACCAGCTATCTTGATTGATTATAGTAATGCTGAATTAACTAAATCATATGATAATTAATTAATTAAATCATAAGATAAATGATTGATTCAGCCATATAACTGTAGTATTATTTCATTCGCCACGACTTTTTATTTTCACAAATATCGTATCATAGAAGCTGAAAAAAAAAATTAACTGAATGCTTAAGACAAATCCCCCCCGCTAATGCGCCAACTATGGAAACCTTGATTTGCGGCTTGCTTTTATGGCCCTCCCCATTTCCTGCTAATTCGATGTTTTCGACTCAACCGTCGAGCGCCAACAATACTGAGGTGGACTATATAAAAACATTTTATCTAGAATAGAAACATTATTTACAAATATCATAGCATATGACTCGATTGAAACAATATACATTGCTCTGATTATAGAAGTTTCCTTATTACTGAAATACGTTGAATAAATGTTCCATTTGAATGTCCGCATTTGTCACATCAGTTATATTAAAATGACGAATCTAGAGCTTTTCCTGCAAAATTAAAGTTTTTCTTTAATTCTAATTTTAAAAAGAAAAAAAAAATGTTTTAATGTAGAACAAGTATACTATTTCATCAAAACTTTAACAAGAACAAAAATACGAGAATAAAGAATCGGATGGTTTGGATTTAATTATAGAATATAAAGCCTTTTTACGAATTGTTTAAAAATTTGAGACATTCATAAAATTAAAAGTTGTTCGACAATTAACTTGATTAGGGATGACGAATATTTTCAGAGCGGTTATTACGTAACCAATATCAAAAAGTCACAAATACAAGTGAGCAATACTTTTCAAAGAGGGGTGTGATTCAAATCCTTCATACGATCTTACTGATGATATTTCGATTACAGGTTTTGGATCACGATAGAAACTAACAATCGATACGATATCACTGAAATTTGCCGGAGAGGTGACGATACGATCTGTCCAATGGAAGATCTCGAAAGAAATCTGTGATTGGATTGAAAAGTGAACGGACCGGTAATTGGAATTATCGTATCGTATCATTGAATTGCATATCGCTGAAATTTATCGGAGCGGTGATTTCACCGGAAAGTGCGAGGCTTCACTGGAAAGTGCAATGTCACCGCTCCACTTTACGGGAGTGACCGATATTCGTATTTGATGATGCACTATTCCATACAGATCATTTTTAATTGCTCGTGACATGATTGACTTTGATTACCTGTACTCTATTTACTGCTGGCGCCATCTATTGGTAGAATATAGGACTAAAGTAAACATTTTAAAGAAATGACATATATTTTTAACTCATCTTTTCCAGAAAATGGTTCACTCTAATAAATAAATTAAATAAATAGTTTTGAGAAAAAAAATAAAATTTAAGAAGTAAGCTGAAACAGATAAATTAATTCAATCACACGTTAATTAAATTAGTAAATTAAGTATTAATTACAATTAATAAATTTTAAATTTTATATTAAGTAATAATTTTTAATTAATAATATGATTGAAATAACAGATATTTGGAACGCATATTTAAAAATAAAAATAGCAATATTATTTGTTATTCAAAAAATTGTGGATTAGGCATCTCTAAACTTGATACCATTATACAGACAATTGCTTAAAAAAATGGTACTATAAATCATTTTAGTACAGAGAGTAATTGTGACAAATTATTGGCAGATAACTGACCAAAAATGACGAAGCTTGCTTTAATTTTTATTTAAGTGGATATCTTCAGAAATAATTTTGGAAATTGAAAATCCATTTAACGTAGAAATGGTCCTTAAAATGACAGATACAAATTTCATGTTATTGTTCAAAATTTAGGAGACATTTTTGTGATAGACAATTACTTGGTTTTATTTATTTTTACTTTCGTTTTGTATACAATCAATTATTTGATTTTTAAAAATTTATTTTAGACTCATCCATAAATTAAAAGCAGCCATTTTGATTTTTAATTTGATAAATTAACTGCAAAGGGTCTTCATTTTTCTTAATATACTTTTAACAAAAATGAATTAACTTCAATCTAAATATTACCTGCATCAATTGTTTACTTTATTTCATTTTCCATAGAAGTAATTCTGGGAAAAAAATGTTTAAATACTTTTTTATTAATTTAAAGAAATCCAAATATATATCAAATCTGAAATCAAATTCGTACCATTAATTCTCATTAACTCAACTATTCAACCCCCAAACATTTGTTTCATTTTAATCAATTTTTTTTCGGAAAAATTCTCTCAAACTGGGGAGAAAATCTAAAGGAATAGAAAACGGGGAAAGTTTTTAAAATAATGCCATGTATTTTTCAATTATCCGATTGATGGAGATTAAAATTTTTTACATTACATTATCAGTTGATTCTGAATAGATAAACTTCAGAATTTTTGTTCCTGCCTCTAAAGCAAAGTTCTAAATTAATAAAAATTCACAAATATTTCTTTAAATTTCGAAAAAGTGCACTGTTATTTGCATTATTTCAATAAATGAAGATGAAATAAAAATCATTTTTGCATTTAGAACTATATCAAGAAAAATTTTTTTGCATAATATGCAGAACTCTAAATTTCGTTACTTTTTTCTTAAAACATGTATTTTAGGCCATTTAAATTTGAAAAATTTAATATTTATTCAAAATTGAGAAATATTTGGAAAAATTGAGATCAATAAACATTATTAAGATAGTGACTCACTGAAGAATCTATTATATCACAAACTGTATCTAACACAGCAGCTATTTTTTTTGTCATCTTATGAAAATAATTCCAAATAAATTAGCCCAACATCTGAAGCAAATTATTACATCCATGATACTTAATTCCATTGTAACATTCCTCGTTTCCCAGTACTGATAAGACATTTACAGCCAGCTGTGTCGTCGCTATTAATGACTAAACTCCTCGAGATAGCCAGATGGTGGATCTTTTCACCTGGGTGGTCACGCATCTGTTCATTAGCGACTACAGTGAAAGACCACATGTGGTAATTCCTCCTCCAAGAGATATTGAGAGTACCTTCAAAGAGACTACAGGTGTCCAAACATCTGGATGCTAAATATTTCTCATTGTGAAAGGACTATGATAATTCCGTGTTCCAGAATAGGCAGTTATGAAAGGTGCCTCACTAAAAGGACTTTCCCACGACCGACTGGCGCCGCTGAGAGAACATATTTCTGAACCCCGATTGGCCGAAAGAGAGCTCAAATGACCAATGTAAATTAAGAGTCGGAGATTGTCTTAATGTCAATGTAAATTAAGATCGGATTAAAGTGCGGGGATTTTTTTAGGGAGAGGAGAAGAAATGAATTACAGGCAGACTGTTGGACTACGCCTACGAGTTCGGAGTCCGAGAACTATCCCTGGAGTGAACGTGTTGAGTAACAACCGATTAGTTACCTGTGGTGTTGTTTCTCCGTATTTATGGAGAGCTGAGTTTCAAGATAAACCCTCGACTTCGACTGTTGTGTCTCCTACTACAGGTGTAAATAACTATTTATTTAACCAAGATTAGAACAAGTTGTTCTTTTGTATATATAGGGCTGTAAAATAAAGTATTGTCTGGAAATTCTGCTTCGTTATTTGATCAGTCTAGATCAAGACATTATAGCTTTATATAAAATTAGTGGCAGCGGTAAAGAATGAATTTTGCGCAGTAATCTATCATTAGATAACTGGACTTGCGTTTTGGGCTCAGAAGATTTATTTCTAGCCTGAGAAAATTTGCTGCAACGTCTAAGTTTTACCCGAACTTTTCTAATCCTAAAAATCTATAAAGTGCCTCCGTGGAAGACCAGACCCTACCGCTCTTCTAAAGAATCGACTCCAGAGACCAGTGAGACGCCGAGCAGTGGACTGTGTGGAAACGACCAGAATAGATCGTACAGCTCTTTCTAAGGAACCAGCCTGGAAAACAGTAAAACAACGAGCAGTCGACCAAACGGTAAGCTTGTTTATTTTCTACTGTCAGAGGTGAATAGTTTTGAAAAATATAGTGAAAATTTATTTCTAAATATATATATATAGATTCCTTTTATTACTTTTGTTTTGCAGTCTATTGTTATTAAATTTAACAGCTAAATTTAAATTTTTAGATTAATTTTGAATTGTTTTCTCATTGCTGTGCTTTGAAAAATTGGTAGATTGTACTGTGTATTTAAGTACTAAGTTCAAACTTCACGAAGCTAAGAGTAATTTTGTCAGTGATAGTATTGTCAAGTTAAGTAAAACTTTATTCAGAAATTAGTATTGTATTTAACTGAATCGAAATTAATAGTAGAATGTTATCATGCAAATTAGAAAAATTGACACTGATTTGTAGTTTTGAATTGTGCTGTGTATTTTTATCTAGTTGAATAGAAAGTAAATTTAAGTATGCAGTTAATGTAAAAATTTTGTTTTGTTTTGTCTTGAAATTGTGAGTGCATATCTAGTTTCATAGACAATTGTTAAATTCCTTATTTCAAAAACAAACAAACAAAAATAAATAAAAAAAATCAAGGAAATGGTTTTCTTAGCGAAATTTAGGAAGGTAGGTTTGACCACGTTAGCTCACGTTAGTTAGGAATTAGGGATCAAAATTACCCTGCTGATAGAGTAGTAAACATATGCGGAAACATTAAGAGTACCCCAGATTTTGAAGAAGAGTTTGTTAAAAATCAGTTGGAAGTTATAGTTCAGGAACGCGAGACTGCGGAAGATAGGACCAGAGAAGCTGAAGAGTTAAAGCGCAGACTGACCAAAAAAACCAATATTGTACGCTCCTGACTATAAACAGGAATTTATCCTCCAGACGGATGCATCGGATATCGGAATAGGGATAGTGATCGGAATAGGGAACGTGACTCAAAGGGAGAAAAACATCCCATTCTGTATTTAAGTAAAAAATTTTCGAATGCTGAGAGCAAATACAGTAGAACGGAAAGAGAGTGTGCAGCCATTATTTACGCGATAAAAAAACTAAAATACTATTTAGATGGACAGAAATTTGTAATTGAAACGGACCATAATTCTTTAGTCTGGTTGAATTCAAATTCCCGATCGAATGCGCGGTTAATGCAATGGTCTTTGGAATTACAACCAAATTCGAACAGAAATTTCAAATTAATAAGAATTTTTTTGATTTGTTTTTGTAAAAAAAAAAAAAAGGAAAAAAAAAATCTTAAGAAATGATATTTGATTTATCAGGTAAGGCAGAGAGCTGCCATAACCGTAAAAAGTGTATAACTATGTTATTATTTTAGGTTATATATTGTATTCAGAAAAATTAAATTTTAAATGTTGTAACTAAACCTCTGACAGTAGTATGAACAAGTTTATTGGAGATAATCATTTTTCGTTAAAACCAAGAAAAAATCCTTTCTGCAAGGGTGGGGGAGTTGTACCATTCCCCGTTTCTCAGTACTGATGAGACATTTACAACCAGCTGTGTCGTCGCTGTTAATTACTAAACTCCTCGAGATAGCCAAATGGTGGATCTGTTCACCTGGGTGGTTTCTCATCTGTTCATTAGCGACTACAGTGAAAGACCACATGTAGGAATCCCTCGTCCAAGAGATAGGGAAAGTACCTTCAAACAGAAAGGGGTGTCCAAACATCTGGATGCTAAATGTTTCTCATTGTGAAAGGACTATAACCCCGTGTTCCAGAATAGTCAGTTATGAAAGGTGCCTCACTAAAAGGACCTTCCCACGACAGACTGGCGCCGCTGAGAGAGCATATTGCTGAACCCCGATTAGCCAAAAGAGAGCTCAAACGACCAATTTAAATCAAGAGGCGGAGATTGCCGACAAAATAAAGTGCGGAATTTTTTTTTTTTAGGGAGAGGAGAAGAAACGAATTGCAGGCAGACTGTTGGACTACGCCCACGAGTTCAGAGTCCGAGAGCATTTCCCTGGAGTGGTCATGTTGACTAACAACCTGTTAGTTTCCTGTGGTGTTGTTTCTCCGTATTGATGGAGAACTGAGTTTCAAGATAAACACTCGACTTCGACTGTTGTGTCTCCTACTACAGGTGTAAATAACTATTTATTTAACCAAGATTAGAACAAGTTGTTCTTTTGTATATATAGGGCTGTAAAATAAAGTATTGTCTGGAAATTCTGCTTCGTTATTTGATCAGTCTAGATCAAGACATTGCATCATACTGACAGCAGTGATAGGAAACCTTTTAATTGATTAGTCTTAGTCGTCTTAGTTAACTAGTTAAGTTCGTTTGATGTGTAATCCTAATAAAAAAATGAAATCTTATCCATTTCATTATAATTTTTTGCAAAAGTTACTATGCAATCATTTGTATTGTGTTTGATTTGTATATGTGTCATTACTTAACTTTAAAAAAGAGGACTTGAGGGATCTAAAAATAATAAATTCTGCAGTTTACTGGTTAATGTAGAGATATTTCAGACAAAAGTGACCACATGTTACTGGAAAAGAAAACAACAAACAACAGACCATAATATAAAAATCTATTATGTATTTTGATATAAATGTACTCATTAAAACTCAGAACATTTCAAGGACTAGCATAAGTGATTATAAAGTAAAACAGCATATATTTTGATACAAAATCATCAAAAAATATTTACAAATAAAATTTAGAAAAGTTTATCCTAATTTTCCAAGTTTATGAACAAATACATTAACAACCATTCTTAACAGGAAAATTTGGTTGTTCAATCCATACAAAAAGCTTTATAACAGTTTTGCACTTAATTTATACAGAAAAATTTTCACACATTTAAAATGATTAAATTTCTTTATAGAAAGAAAATTGTATTATGAGCCTGTTTGGTATATTTCACATTCACTACACAAAATAATCAATTTAAAATATTTCTTCACATTTAACCATGAAATAAAACATCTGTTCATTTTCTACTTCAAATTTCAGATATAATCAATTTTACACACCTATCGCTCTACAAAGTTTGAGTTGTGAGTCTTGAAGTCCCTAAGAGTGCAATACTCATGGAAACAGGTACAACATGTCTATACAAGATAACATGAACAATATCTACATTTATAACAATTTATAAAGATTATCATTCTTAATAACAATATCCTTTTGTAGTTTCCTTTGCAGTCTTTTTTGAGTAGTTTACAGACTCGAACTTTGGCAAGTGAGATACTGTATCTGAACTTCTTGTCAATGAAAGCTTTAACGAAGACACAAATTTTCACCACTTTTGGCGTCAGACATCTATGATTACCATTTGAGATCCATGAAAACAACACAGTTATCGGTTTTATTTCTAATTTAAAAAATTAGTTTGTGCATTTAAACAAATTATATGTAACATTTAATTTAACTACTTAAGCTCATATTTGCAACACATGTAATCTTCAAATACTTTTTACAGTTTACTACTAAACTTCACACATGGTAACAATTCCAACTCAAAAATTTATTAATGTATACATAGATGCATGAATATGCAGATTAACTTTTTTTTGAAAAATATACGTTAGAGAGAGGGATTCTCCCATCTACTTTTCATAACCATTTGCAACAATACAAGTCTTTACAATCAATGAAAAAAAATTTTTAAGTGTCATTTTAGGCAATTTCAAACATAATAACCAGAATAATAAACTAAAATACTGCTAATGTTGTTTCCATAATGCACTATTACAAGAGAATTTTTTGTTTGGTAAATGAGTATGCATTAAATGCAGAATGATGCTTTTAAGCATTACATTACTTGAAAATATACATCAAAATTTCTTGCATATAAATACATATAACATTTATTAAGCCTAATGGCGAGATCAAACTGATAGAGTGGAATGAAAAACTTTAATAAAGCAATTGCAACTCAATATTAAGTCATAAAAAGTAAAAAAGAATAGGGAGTAAAAGAGATGGAAAAAAAAAAGTGTGAAAGAAACAGCAATATTTATATTGCTCCTGCCAAAAGCAATTGACACTCCAAGATAAAAACAATGAAAAAAGCTGACAATTAAGATTGAAATAGTTAACTCTGCTTATTTATGTCATGCACACCAAAAATATATAGACAATTATAATAATTTTAAAAATTGTTATGACACAAAAATTCATTAGCATTATATACGAGTTAAGCAAATAACTATTTTGTTCTGTAAATAACGTTATAACTTTTTATAAATGAAAAAATTTCCATTATTTTGAGGTATATGTTTCTTCTACAATGAAACATTTCTTCTTGAAGATTACAAAAAAAAAAAAAAAAAAAATCCAAATAAAAAAAATGGACATGAACTATACTTGACTTTGATTTCCACAAATACACAAACCTAGCTAAGGACACTTTATCTATATATATATATAAATACCTATCATATTCTTGCATACATATCTAGAATAGAGATTTAAGTACTTACTACAATTTTATGATGTCAAAATTTGTAGAAATAGAATCAACAGCTTTTTGAGAATATATCAAGAGATGAAGAGGAAGGAACTTTTTAGAACAGAAAATAAAATATTGAGAAAGATGACAAAAGAAAAATGTTTTCAATCAGAATATTAAATTTACTGCAATGGAAGAATTACTGCATTCATGGGACTGTTATTATTATTTTATTATTATTATTACAGTATCTTAAGATAAATACACTTATAAGGCACTGATTCGTTTATTTCTTCAATAAATTATTAATTTAGAAACTAATTTTTGCCACAAAAACACTTGCAAAGAGATTTGTTATCATTTAAATTGTAATTACAATAAGCATTAGAACAAACCTACAATAATACAAAGTAAATAGTAGAATTCTAAATACCAGGGTAATTTAATATTCTTTTAAGCCCGTTCATTGACAATTCACCATCTCCAATGGATAGATGACACCCCTATACAATTCGACTTTTTTTGCCTATCCATTTAGGTAAAAGGGAATTAATTAGAGTCATTCTGAAAAAAGAAATTTAATCTCAATAGTTTTAACTTTCTATAGTACATTGCAATACTTACTCTCACATTCCCAAGTCTTTCTTTTCCCAGATATAGTCAGTGAGCATACAATTTAAACAAAAATAGAACAAATTAGATATCCAAAATCCTACTCCACACAAATTATTATTATTATTATTATTTACAAAGAAGATCAATTTCAGAGTGTCACCACTCCATTGGCATGGTGTGGGTTGACTGAATGCCCACCTTTAAAATAGGAGTTTTAAAAAAAAAACAATTATAATAAAAATTACATTCAGCTTAAGTTTCTGCATTTGTCTATGGCTTTAAAAAAATGCAGAATAAAATGTTTGCATGTTTTAGAGTAGAGGAATACTAAACTACAATTAGAATTATTGTAATTAAAACATATCTCTTTCGTGAGAAATCTAATCTAATGAAATTATTCCACAATAGTGTTTCTTAAACTCTAACCCAGTCACCAGTGGGTGAAACAGATGAATACTAGATTTGTCGAAATTCTAAGGTTATTTCTCCTTTTTTTTTTCATATTCTATTAACTATTACATTTTTAAGTAAATAGTTAAAAAAAATCATATTGAAAAAAAAAACATTCCATTACAATTTGATAAATATAACAAACTGATTGTGACAACAGATATTCCTTTATTGTTAATTTTCCAACTTCAGGACACCAGAAGTCACCCAACAGAAAAGAATTTCTCCTGGAAATTCTAAGATTTACTGTTTTACAGAATAAAATCAAGTTCAATTTCCTGAATAATACTTTATGCTAAACATTAAAAATAAATGATAAAACATCAGAATTAATATAACTTTCCTGATGAACACATGGTATAAAGGGATAATACTAAGTTAAAGCATTTTTTTGAAGGAACTAAAAACTGTTTGAAATATTAAAATATCATTGGGGAATTATTTCTATATATAACCAATCATAAGAATAAAATTTGTACTTACATCAATACTATTAAATAAAAATACAAAATTATTTTTCATTCTAATCAACATTTAAATATTAATTTTGGTTAATTATAAGAAGTGAAATAATGAATACTTCATAATGCTTAAATAAAACTTCTATATCAATAAATCAAAACAAAAATATAAATTTGTATAATTATCAACTTAAGAATAACAAAATACATAAATATATATAACTTGTTATAACAAATATAACATCAAAAGAAATATTAGTCAAATGAGACAATCCTGAAATAAAACATCAAACAAATGAAAGTGGAATGAAAAATATTGTGAAAATGTTACATCAATCAAGGAAGATGGGATCGAATTAGAATATAAGTAAAAACTGTGTTTGATTATTGCAAATTAAATTTCTGACAACAAAAATTGGTTACTGAATGCTCATAGGCTTTTTCTTTTTACTTAATTTTTGTTAGTATATATATAGTAACTTACTTTAATGATACAATGGTTTACAATATTCATAAAAAAGCTTAAAGAATAATAGATATAAGTTGATAAGAAAAATGATTAATTAATGTTTCTTTCATACTCAAGAAACAAAACAATTCTCTACGATCTATAAAGCATACATATTAAGCACAATAGGCTCCTTTAGGCAGCCTAATTTGAAAACACAAGAATTTATAACTTTCCCCAAAAATATTTGAATAACTGATTGGAAATTACAAAATTAGGAATGATATTAAAGCTATATTTTTAGCAATTACCAGAAAATAACTATATCTTTTTTTTTTATTTTAATGAGATCTCTCTATTCCTTTGAAAATGCTCACTGTCATCTAATACAGTCAATTTGTTTAGTCCTTTAAAAATATAGTCAACTTTGTACAATGTGAAACACAGTCATGAAAATGCTTTCCATCAGTCTGAAATGCTAATACAAATTATAGAACACATCCAACACCAAATCAGAACTGCTTATGCTTTTCACAATCTGCAGTAGCAACAGGGCACTTTACGTTAATACAAAAGGAAAACATAACATTTGTTTTGTTCTTTATGTATAAAGAGCTTGCAAGCTAAGAATATGTTGTGCAACAAACTGTTTTCTTGCATTAAAACTGCAAATAGTTGTTTTTGGACAACAAGTGATGGGAAGCCTTTTCTTAGGAAGCAAGTTTTACAATCAACTTTAACTTAGGGACCGAAGATGTCATCAGAAGGGTCATCTGCGCATTCCCATTGCTGTAATTGTCATGCAACCAGTCCTAATCGTATGACCTTCGCAGACAAGAAAGTATGCAGGGTGAAAATGAAAGGCTTTGGTGATTGTAATAAGTCTAGCTCCTAGAGGATGGAAAAAAATTAAATAATTAGCAAATAGAAATTAATGACCTGTAGATATATTGATATGTTTTCATATCATTTATCAATACAGATATTACAACAAATTATTTCCACACACATAAACATATTGCTTATCAATAGAATAAATTTTATAAATAAACTATATGCAAATTTTTGAATGAAGACCATGAGTTGCAAATTATAAACTTCTTAAAGGTTTCACTGCAAGTTAAGATACTGAATATTTACTTTTAATTCAATATATTCTAAAAAAAAAAAGTTATATATAGCAAAATGGAAATAATATAAATAGTTATCTGACTTATAACAATGGTTTACAACTTTTTGAAATCTTTCGATTTCAAACCAGAGCAAATCTATGTTTTTTTTTGTCAAAAAATAGAAGAAAGCAAGCCCTTGTCTATTTCATATATTCTATAGACAAACTATTTTAAAGAAAATTCTTTTTCTACTCTCCAATCCCTGGAACAGAAATTGCAAGTATCATTGTAAATATAGGGAGAAGAATTAGATCTATGGAGATGATGGACCTAAATATTTTGTCCCCTATAGGCTAAATTTTTTTAGATAAACTTACACCATATACAGGAGAAATAATAAAAGCATAGTAATTAGTTAATTGTAGCTACTTGAATGAATCATTTAAACTGTATTGGTACCTTCAGTCAACTATTTTTCATCTTTATCATCTGTCCAGCTTGATGTATTGATTACAGGGTAACTAAGAATTTTTATTATTATTATTAATTTGTTTAATAATAATAATAAATAATTTAAATTAAAAGAGAGCATGTGCTTGATTGCCCCCTTAATTTAAAACAGAGCATGTGCTTGATTTATTCATACATGAACTGAACTCATTAGTTTTGTTAAATTATAAGGCAAAGCTCCCCAAATGGAAGAAACATAGAAAAGGATAGTAGATTAATTAATTCTTGAATTTTAATAGCTGCATTAATGCATCACTGAATCACTTAATCCTTAAATTACCTTTTCTCCATCTTCTCCCCCAAAATCAAGCCAAACCAACCGCATCCCATCATCTGCCGACATTCGGAGTTTTTCAAATGGGTACTGCCATAAAATGGTATGATGTCGGCCATCTTGTAGCATAAATCCATTTTCAAAATGGATAGTAATAACACATTCCTGACCTTGATAAAGGCAAGCTGAAAAAGAGAGGGGGAAAAGTAATTAAGAATTATTCTTTTTTCCTTCTTCATACACAAGAGTGAATATTTTTCTATGACAATATAAAAAAAATTATCAATGAGAAAATAAGCAAAATTTTTCTTATTCCAAATTAAGCATTTATCATAATGACAGGTGCAAAATCTGAATAGAAATTGTATGCAATATTCATATATATATATATATATATATATATATATATATATATATATATATATAAATAGTTTATTTATCAGCCTAGAACATCAGTTTAAGGAGAGGAAATAAATTTTATTTCAATTTTTAAACAAAGAAAAATCTCAAATCCACAAGACAGCTATATGATACTTTTACTCATTTTTTAATATTATTAGCTGAATGGGGGGGGGGGGAGGAATACAAGCTACAATTTTATACAAAATTACTTTAAGCACCATAAAAAAAAAAAATATGTTAGAACTCACAAAAATGTGCTTCTTTCATTGCATAAGCTGCATTATGGGCCCCTTGAACTAAATGCCGTGCCCAAAATGCTAAGTCACGATGTGTTTCAACTCTCATAACACGAGACTCCACTCCCTGCCTAGTGCCTAAACGCAAAGTAAATGTTGTAACATCTGTAATTCCAGGTACATTAACGCCACTTGATCTTCTTGGCATATTTGAATGAACTAATCTAAATTTTTAAAAAAATAAAGAAATAAATATTAATGCAATAAAAAACACTGACAGCAATAAAGATTTTACTACAGTTTTAAGAGGCATAAAATATCAATTGAGAGCATTATATGAATGAATATTAAATGAAAAAACAAATATAAAGAACATGGTTTTAATTCATAATATTTTACTTCATAAGGTAAATAATTTCCCAAACAATATTAAGAGGAAAATATCAAGCAGAATTGATTGAATTTGACCTGAGAAAAAAAGAATAAAAGACAATAAAGATATTCGAAAATAGTTTTTAAAAAATTTTGGAAAAAATAAAAACTTTTAAACAAAATTCTTGTCTTTTGGAATTTAAATACATTTATCAATCATTTAAAAGCAAATAATGCATTTGTTTTAGATTCCCCTGAATCCCAAATGCTACATCCAAAGTTATGGCAGATCTTTCTCAATTGGATAATAAAGGCATGGATGCAACATGGTTTTTGGAAAAAAAAAAGTGTTTACAACCAAATGGTATTAGTAGCTCATGTTTCTTACAAAAGATCGGCCTCATATATTAATACTTTTCTCTCCAAGGTCAGATCAGGGCTGATCACTGTATTTTCATGAGTGTAAATAGAAACATATGTTAGTTGGCATAAAAAGAAATTCTTGCTCATTTTGATGTGATTTTTCGTAATTTCACTTTTTACTTGGGGCAGAATACTATGGGGATATATTCTAGCAAGAGTTTGCAATAATCTGTAGATATTGATTGTAGATGATTGTTCAATTACAGTAAACATACTTTTTTTAGTACTAAATATCAAATATTTTTAACTAAAATGTTTTCTTATGATTGAAAAATGATATTTAAATTTAAAAATAGTTTCATTATATATATATATATATATATATATATATATATATATATATATATATATATATATATATATATATATAATGGATACATCTTATCCATTATTATGAACACTTTTATAAAATTTATTGAGTTTAGGTTTAGTGAGAGAAAATGTTTTGGCCAGGAAAATAAGTAAATACTTGTAAAATACCATTATCCTGAAAAAATTAAAAACCACAGTGGGTTGTATTTCTAAAAAAGTTCAGAACTCTAATCAACAATCATTTTTATTTGTTCAAAATCTGTTTTTTCCATCCTTTTTTTAAGCCTTTGATGGTTGGTTTGTGGCTCTAATTTTTTTATTAGTTTAATTCACTTGGATATTTTTCACTTAAATGAATTGCTTTATTATAGAATGAGTGAAAATTAGTGACTTAATCATCTCATGGATTTAATGCCTACCCTGTTCCTTAAAACAAGGAATTTCATTTAAATAATATTTTCTAGTTATAATCATGTATACAGTACATAATTGCAAAAGAAAAAATAAACAAACAACTACAACATAAAACAGGTAAACAACAACTGAGCAATTTACTAAAATTAGTCATAGAATTGCAATATATGAAAAACAAAATCAGTAGCATTTACCACAATAGAGCACAAGGAATTCAGAAAGACTTCTAGTAAATAGATATGAAAAAATTTATTCTCCAAGCCAATTTTTTTATATATATATTCAAATTTGTCAATATATTCAACTGATTTTAAAACTCTTCTAAATTTAAAAATATTTTTTTAGAACCAAGTAACTAAAGCAAAAATAATAAGAGAAAATGAAAGAAAAGCCATGACATGGAAAAAAAAAATCAGAATAAATGGAATGAAGGAGATTTAAAATTTTATATGATATATTGAAATAATGTTCAGTATCAGAGTATTTAATTACAATACAACAGATAAATGAAAATGAACCTTTTCTTTACCTAGTATGAACAAGAGGTATACTGTTAACAGGAACAACCCATGCTTCTTTAGTCCAAGGCACAAGATCATATAACAGAAGATCACGATCGGTAATTGCTAAGAACACTGGCCTCCACTGTACAACACCTGTATCATCATGTATCTAAAATTGAAAACCTGATTATATATATTTTAAATAAATAAAATTAAATATTCAGTAACTATATTATAATTAGTTGTTAAACTTTTAATTTTAAAACAGTTCTAAAATGTTTTAAAACGCAGTTTTAGTATTTTAGAATGTGTTATTCCAATGAAATTTGATAAATTGTCAAAATATAGATAGCAGTTATGACATAAGAGGATTATTTGGTATCAAATATATCCTTAAGAATCTATGAACCGATTGATCATGTAATGAAATGCAAAGTTATCTTTCAAAGAAATTAAACAAAAATCCATCACAGGGTTTAGTTTTCATTAAATTAATTTCTATTTTGAAGTTACACGAGGAATACTTTGAAACAGATCATGTAACTATTTAATAATTTGATATATTCTATTATATATATATTATATTTGTAATCATAGTTGCATCATATTACTGAAAATCTCTCAATAAACAGCCATAAACTAAACATGAAATAAACAAAACAAGCTTTAACATAATTATCAGACAATTAACGTGATAATGTAAGCATCATGTATGATGAACAATTAATTGAAAAAACTCAAGACGAGAGACCTCCCGACTAAAAGCTACTAAATTTGATATGTAATTATTAGCTAACACATGAATTTTTAATGACAAATTAATCAAACTCTGAATATTTTTATCAATAATTTCAGAATATATTAATACACAAAATTATTTTAAAATTAGAAAAGGAAAAAAAAAAAAAAGTTTTCATTGACATTAACTTTATTTCTATACATTCCTTTTTTATTTTTTTATTATTAAACACGTTTTACAATACTTTTTATTATTTAAGTTACTGCCTTTATATATGTGTGCATTGCATTGCACTGCAACATTAATAAATACTTTTTTAGTATACATGCTATCACTGCTAAATAGTCCAAAATAAATATTAAAAATAAAATAATAGAATGAAATCCAAAATAGGTACTTTTCCGTTAACCGTGCACAAGCGAAAAACTAACAAATAATGCAGAATTCCGCTAAATTCGCATTTGGTACACGATTGGCAACATTTGCACCCGGCTAACAGAAAAGTACCCCAAAACATTATACTACAATATGCTGAATTAAAGATTTCAATTTCTTTAAAAAATTTTGTTATGAAGAAGTTACATAACTTCCGAGTTATGTATTCATATTTTAGAATAAAACACTAGAAACTAATTATTAAACCATAAAATATAATGTGTATTAATACAAACACAAAATCAAGATTTACATACTTTTTCTGACAGCCAGCCCATGTGTTTCAACTCTGCTCCTTCCAAGACATCCTTTAAGAGGTGCCCAGCTTCCACAACTGCTTTGGACATTAATGCATCTACATTAGTATGTATTGCATTAAACCAAGCAGAACACTGTGCAGCATCCGGACATCTCAAAACGCAAGAATGTCGTCGGTCAGGAGAGTGTATTTCTAATGTGCGGTTGTCAGCATCAGGCATGGTTAGATTTCGACAAAGGTGACAAAGAAGTAATGGAACCTGCCTTATATCAGCTCGACCAGCTTTGCGATGTAATTGGGAAGAGGGTAAGAAGCCACCTTGCTGGAATTCCCAGCCTACTTCAGCAAGAACGGCGCCCTTACGGAAGTAAGGGGTTACCTCTCTTAAATATTTGACTGAAAAACAATTATTTTTCTAAATCAAATTGATTATAAAATACTTGCATTTCAATTAACAAATTTTAAGAATAGTCATTATAAATATAAGAATAATAAGTCTTATAAATTTAAAAATAACTGAGCTTTAATAAAAAAGAAATGCAAATTAAATCTTAACTAGTGAATTAATTTTAACTTTTTTCTATTCTTTGTTTACAACAGTTCAAGTTAACAGATTAACATTCAATTTTAAAGTTAGATAAAACAACTTATAACCAGTTTCATTACAACTTAAGCGAGGAATAAATAAGAGTTAAGGATGTTCAAGTTTATATTAATTAAAAAATATTTCACACTCCATCAATAATAATCATTGTAATTTGAATAGTAAATAATCCTTAGTTAAAAACTAAATAATGAATACCATAATTTTCAATTTCTATTTAAATTCCAATAATACAATACTTAAACTGACATCTAATTCTTCAAATTACATTTTTATGCCATTACAAAGGTTTCAATTTAATTTGCATTAATCTCATATAACTTAGTTCTGATATATTGTTATGTATAATGTAAGAATAGCAAGATTTAAAATGAATCTACTGTAATATTTTAAGAGATGAATGCGATCCATTTCAAATCTTCATAACACAAAATTCATTATTATTCCATAATGATAAATAGAAGGGAAAAAAAAGCAACAAGTTAAACTATAATCAGATGTATTATAATCCTATTTATCTGTATCCTTGTCCAATCTTCATACTTTGCTCCCTCATTGTAAAGATACTAGTTAATGTGAACTTATTACAATACAATATAGCTTTTGCAAAATTAACTCGCTTGTGAACCTGCATCCATGATACTAATATTTTTCAATTTTCTCAGTATTTCCTACTGTAAAATATGAAAGCATATAATTCTTTTTACAACCAGAATCTACACGAAATTGGTTAATTTTTTCGCTACATGTTAGGATATATCTCTCTCAGCAATTGATTGTCAGTTTATTAATATTACATAAAAATGTGGAAAAACTTTTGAATAGTTACAATACTTTGTTATTTGAGATAATTTATTTTTAAATGAAATAATACCATACAATACATTTATACCTTCTTTCTGATAAATTTATTATGGAATAAGTAAATTTGTCTATAAATTTGCTAATTTTATATGGAACTATCACCAGTTAGCACTCTTGTTCCACGGGGTGTTTTAAAAATTTCCAGCGACAATAGCAACAATCTCAAAAAAAATATTGACAGTTAAGCTATGTAGTATTCAGAATTTTTAGAATGTATAATAATCAGCACTTTCCAGTCATGGTTTAATATATTTAAATTTAATTTCAAATGTCAACAGTAAGATGAAAATGATGCCAGATAAATTTATTAACTGCCTTGAGCCCTACCTTCTATATCAACAACTTTACCAGCTCGTTTTAAAGCTCGAACTGCTTCATCATGTGTCGCTTCTCTAAGATCTTCACCATTGACTGATAAAATAGCATCTCCAACATATAATTGTTCCGTTTGATCAGCCGCCATGCCTTTAAATATTTTACTAATAAGAATAGGCATTTTATTTTCTTTGCCACCTTTAATACTTATTCCTAAACCACTATTATCTTGTTTAACAACTCGTACAACTCTTTTTTGATTTGCAATGCTTTCCGGTATATCAGGCGGTTCAGAGTCTGAGAGTCCATTGGAAGGCCCATTACTAATTTCATAACTGTCATCCAAAGTTATACTTAAACAGTCTTCCTCTAATGTAACTAATACTTTTTGCCATTGCTGACGAGCGTACACTTCAAGCAAGCCAGTTCGAGAACCAGAATGAAAGTTCGGGGCGGACGACATTTTGACAGACGTCTATAACTATAATTGCCAATATCAGTTTAAGAAATATTAGAAATAAAAAAAAATATTTCATTACTATAAAAAGTAATGCTCAGTAATAAGAAGCAATTTTTTCGATAAAAATAGTATACAAAGGAATCGAAAATACTTGTTTCTTTGATTATATTTTTAAAAAGGAATTATTGTTTTTCTTCTGTTAATGAAAAATAAAAGTTGGAAGATTGGCAACAATGAAATGATGTTTGTTTGCAATCTTTTCCGTAATTCGCTTCGCATTATTTAAGTTGAAATAATAGAACATCAATTCTTTAAAAGCATTTCTAAAACAATTTTTACGTAAAATATAATTGTTTGTTCACTGTACAAACTACAGTTTGAAAAATTTAACATATAACTCTTCCGATATTTCATCGTTCGCAGTAAGTAATGAAATGCTCTTGTTAAAGGACGATTATCAAAGGAACTGTTCGAATCCATTTTATAATTGAAATATAATTACCACAAAAACACTAATAATAATTTTTTTATTAATTTAATTTTTTTGCTTTTTTGTTATATTTATTGTTTGCTAGTAATTTTGGGATTTTTTAAAAATGAAATTTCCATTTTTTTAAATAAATAAATGATGAAATAATAAATTGTTATATTTCATCATTATGAATTGTTATAAATATATCTTGTTTTATTGAAAGATTTATTAACTAAACGAATTTTCCTTCAAAAAATTAAAACAATTGACTCATTGTTATTACAGAAAAATAATTTTTAAAACTGTAGTTTAGAGGGAAATTCTGTAAACAATCACTTCCTGATAGTTGATTCAGAGATCATTATAATCGTGTTGCTTTATTCTTTTCTTAAGGTAATTGAATAACATAATTATAATTTTGGATAACCATCTATTTAATTTGTCGCTTAAATATCACATTTTTTTAAAAATTTATATTCATAGTAATAAGTATGGAAAATAAATTTATTAAATTTTATAATCATTTTGCTGAACAACAATTTAAAATTATTGTGTCCTATTTTCTTATTATTTAAATATGGTTTTCCAACCAATTATCTCTGACTTATTGCAAACATTTGTCTTAGTTGTGTCACAGCAAACATGTAGAAATATTTTGTGCTTTTTGCTATAATTAGTTATGTTTATTTTATAATTTTTGCATAACAATTTTATATGGAATTTATTTAATTGAACTGCCAAAGAAACCTGATACTTTTTATTTATGCAATAGATAATTTTGTAAGTTAAAAAAATTGCATTAAAATTTTTTATAGAGTCTGTATATTATAAAAATAAATGCAATGAACTTCATTGAGAAATTTCATCTTTAAAAAAGTTATTGAGGTAATTGAAGACCAAGGTATCTAATATATTTCATGGAAGTGTAGATAAAAAAAGAAAAAGTTTTAACAATCACATACTTGACAAAATATAGAAAATATATTCATGAGTGCAGAAACATTTTATGTGTAAATCAGTAAAGTTAAAAACTCATAACCTGTGAAATTTTTAACACTATGTTCATTAAGAGAAAATTGATTAATAAATAATTTAAATATGAAATGCTTGTTTAAACATCACAAACATATCTTTACATATACATAATTAAACATATATCCATTTAAAATATAAATATAATTTTTTTAATTGCACAATTGAAGCTTTTTTTGAACATTTTTTGTTTGTTCCAAGGGATTTAATTCATTTCTCAAATCCTCTATAATTTGTTTATAATTGTTGAAGTACTTTTAAATGTGATGTATATTTATTAGGTTAAGAATGGATGACGAATTGGATGTAGAGGCTTTACTGGATGCTTCTTTTGCTAAACAGGTACATTTATTTCTCAGAGTATTATGCTTTGCATTTATTGTTATTTAGGCCTATTAAAGGCTTTGTTCTGAAAAGATATATAAAAGAACTTTTCTATAAAGTTTATTGAATTTCTTATAATTTTTTGATTTGAATTTAATTGCTGATTTGAATGTAATTAATTATTTTGATGAACAAAATTATGCCATTAGTTTCCTTTATATTTGGGGAAGAATTTACTTTGCTGTTTACTTATAGTTATGATTAAGAAAAGAGATAAAAGGATTAATATTTATAACAACTTAATAAATGTTATTGCCAATATTTAAAAAAAAATATTAAAATTTCAATTTATTATTAGTAAATTGGTATAAACTTTATTTTAATTTTGTGATTCCGTTTTTCTCTTTTTCTTTTCTATTAAATAATATATAGCCTTGTAAATGAGCAATGCATGGAGTAATTGCTTTAATAATATTGATATAGTAACAACATATTAACTGGGTAACTAGTCAAAATTGATTGCTGATTTTTGAGATACTAGTAAAATTATTTCACTTACAGTATGTGATTTTTTAAAAAAACTTTCATCGAGTTACTCATGAACAAATTCTTTATTGCTGCCTGATGAAAGCATTTTTGTCTTAATAGATAAAGAAATTTCTGTATTATCAGAAAACTAATAAATTATTTTTTTCAAAGTTCTAAGAATTTACATATTTACTCTGACTGTACCTGGAACTGTTTTTCTTCATTATTATTAACTGCATATTTTCGTTATGCCTCCCCTATGCTTATGGTACCGGAACTTTTATTTTCCACTATATCCCTAGATTAGTTTATATTTTTGAGTATCCTTTACTTTTACATTTCCTTAGTCTCTCCTTGCCCTTTATACTTTTTTTTTCGTCACTGATGCTTAGAAATTAGGTTAGCTAAATTTTTTGAATTGCAATTTATTTTCTGTCGGCTGTGCTCAGACAGACAATTTAATTTTCTTCGTTTTAAGAGGGAGAATTGAAAGGGCACTTATATATTATTAAAATTGTTTTTTCATAAATAAAACTTTTTATAAAAATAGCACCAGCTCTCAATAATTTCTAGTGAATGCAGCTTATCATTGTCACTTTGTTCATAAAAGTTCATGATGAACTGGACCTGTCATTTTGTTTAAGAGCCTAATACTTAAATTACTGTAATTGTTTAATGTTTTTTTAGAATTTTTTTTTTTGATTTTATATTTTACTCTCTTTTTGTAAAAGTATTAATTCTGTGTCCTGACAAATGAAACAAAAATAATTTTGAAAAATTTTCAATTCAGATGAAAGTTGGCAATTATTCATTATGATAATAGACTATTCAAGTGGAAAACAGTTTCAGTGTAACCTCTGAGTGAATTTCATGCTTTTACAAAATTGTAATTTAGCTATATATAAAATTAAGTTCAAATGCACAAATATAATATCATGCAAATATAATACATAACTTATTATTTATAATTAACATATATTTAATAAGATGTGTATGTTCTTTTTGATAGTTCTAAAATTGTGGAGGATAGAACCATTATGTTTTATTGCTGAGTCCATGATATTCTTCTTTCATTACTACATAATAAGCTTTTGGGGTTGAGTAATTTTTACTTTACACACAAACTTTTGAAACAAAAATCTGTAGCTTTTTTTCATTTGAATCCCTTTTTAATTTTTTCCTTATAAGTTTGACTCTATATTCTGACTCTTTTTACTCTATTTATTCATTCTGTGGGCTACAGTGATTTTCTATTAGTAAATTAGGTCAATAACTTTGTAATTTTATTTAAAAACATCAGCCTTGTTAGTATGAATTTGAATTTCAGAATACTTTTCTAGAAAGTTTAGCAAAGGCTGATTTAAGAAAAGGTCACTAAGATTTCTTTTTTGAGTATTAAAATTGTATCTCTTAAGACAAAAAAAAAAAAAAAAAAAAAAAAAAATCTTTTAAAAATAAAATTTTGGCAGCTATGTTAGATTTTTTTTACTCTTTTTAAATAGTTGGGCCATAAAAGACATTTTTATCAGTTATAAAATATGTTTTTGTTTTGTTTTGTTGTAGGCCAATCAGAATTTTTTTTTCTTTTAAATAAACAGTTTATAAAAGCTATTTAGCTAACTTATGTTGTTTTCTTCATACATTTAATTTCGCTTTAACATTTAGTTTAGAAAGGTAATTAAAAAGACGAATAAGTTGCAGTATAACTGAATGCTTTTTGCATCTTTTTCCACATTTAAGTGCAAAATGCAATTTTTATTTCTCCATAATTTATTTTAATATTTTTCTCATAATTCATAAATTTATTATTAAATTTTACAAACATTTCTGGTTTAAGTTATTTCCAAAGATCTTTGATTTAAATATTTTGCCTTTATTTGCTACTTATGTCCATTTTATTCTTATGCTAAACACTATCAAACTTGTACATAATAACATAAAATGTATTAATTAAAGACTGAATGCATTACAAAGAATTTTTTTTTTTTGATTCTATATAAAAAACATTATACTCATTTGAGTAAGTAAAGATACGAAGAAAACCATTATTAAAAAAGCAACATTGATTAAGTGTCATTTTAATAAATGCTTTGGATAATTTTTAAAAAGTATTCATTATTTTGTATATATATATACAAAAGTATTAGAATCAAGTTAATAGAAAAAAAAAAAATAACAAATATAAAAAAAATAATATAATTCGTTTTCAAACTATTTCTTACTTTAGATTGATTACTTATTATATATATATATATTGCATCACTGAGACATATGATCATTAATTTGTTGGTACTTAGTTTTAATCCTTGCACATATTTTTAAGTAGAAAACTAGATTTTGCATTGTTCAAGACAATGCCCTTTTATCTATAATCTTTTTATCATTATATGTATTTTATGTGTCTTCTTGACTGTAAAAATTTCAAAGTTATTTAAATAATTTTATGTTAACAATCTTTTATTTTTTAAGAATTTGTTTGGATTTGAAATAGATTTTTGACATGCTTGAAATTTATAATAATAATAATAAAGAAATATTTTTATTATCAGAATATAATGTTGATTATAATTGTCACTTTTATGAGATGAATTTATTTGATAAATATTTAGATATATCTCTATTGTTTTTTTCCCTTGAGACTTAAGTACAGCTCTGATAATTCTGATGGTAAAATCTTGAATATGGAATGAAAGGGTTTGAAGTTCAAAACCCAAATTTTATCAAAAGTCGTGTCTATATTGATCTGATACATATTAAATATGATGTTAAGGGTCTTATGTTTTGCTCTAGTGAAGCATGAGAGTTTTGAGAAGGAATCTCTACTTTGATATTGGCCTCATCATCTGATCGTAGTTTTAAAATTATGAAGTTTATCCTAAAATAGCCATTTTGTTTGTTTCAAAATAAAATATTAATACAATCAAATCAAATATAACAGTGAAAGTATTTTTTTTTTAAATATACCTGTTTGTAATGATAAATGTAATTGTATGCAAGCTAATTTTCATTTTATGTTGTCGTTGAATATTAGAAACGGTAGTAAAGTATATTTCATTTTGTATTCAGTATTCCATATAGTTTTTAATTAACTTCATTAAAATGTATAATACTATTGGATTTTTAATGCAGTTACACATTTAAACTTAAATTCGATTTCTTTTTCACAGGCTGAAAAGAAAAGGTCTCCTTCACCAGATCATGATAAAAAGTAAAATTTTTTTTTAAATATTTTTGTATATATGTATATATTTTAAGAAGTTTAACTTTTATTTACTTTTTCTTCTAGAAACTGAATTCAGTTTTAATTTGTAATTTAGATATAAAGAAGGTAAACATGCTTGTATTCCTTTTATTTTGATGAATTTTCTTTTATTGGTGCAATCTGTTATATCTTTCAGTATTTCATTTCTTTTCTGTGTTCAGTGTTGTTTATTTTTAAATTTATTTACAAATTGTGAATGATTGTAGCAATCAATATTATTTATATGATTGGAAAGCTTTAATTTTTGCAGAATTAGTGGTTTAACTTTATTTTTTGCAGGGTCAGAAAATATTTTGAAAGTTTTGGAAGACCTTCAACTGAAAAATATTGATGAACACATTTCTAACAGTGGGCCATACATATGGGTTTTGACACACAAACTGTAATGTGAAGTGCTCCACTTTTGAAAATCTTTACTTATGATTTGACCGGAAGGGTTGAAATTGTTTGAAAAAGGTTAATTGTATAATATTCAGAACATATGAATCCATATGAAAATTAAAAACTATTAGTCAAGAATCTTTGCTAAAATAATAAGTGGAGAGCATTTGCATCGGCATCAATTTCTGTTGGTAAAAAATATAAATAAATTTCACATTGATTTCTGGATACATTTAGAATAAGTTTTCCAAGGAATAGATTTTCCTGAAAGTGGATTCTCTAAATAAACTAATAAAGTGAACATCTGACTTTACTAGCGAGATGTCGAATAGAACTGTTACTCAAATTTGATAAATAAAGAGTATGAAAATAAATATTTTCTTTTAAAGAAGAATTTGTTTTTGATATTTTCAAGAATTGTAAATGTATTGACTAATTGGAGGGGTGCAAGTGGGATTAGTTTTAATTTCATAATAGATTTTTGTTACCTTAGATTTTCAAATTCATCTTATGGAATAATAATAAGAGCAGTTCAGATATGAAGTCTATAATTGTGTTTTCAATTATAGTGAAAAACTAAAGTAGTATATTGTAAAAATGTTAAAATTACATGCTATGAAATTCTGCAGATAAGTTCAATGTACCATTTTTAATTTTGCAATTAAAAGTATTTCATACAAGGAATGAATTCTTATATTGTAATTATTTGGAAAATTGCTGTATTATAATTGCTCAGTATTTTTTTCTTACATGATATGTGATTTTATGTATAAACATTCCTACATATTTTTAAAATGCATTAGAATTATAATTAATTGTGTGTCAACATGTGAATTTTTTTAAAAAAATTACATCAGAACTGTTGTTAAATTTTAAGTCAATTAGGCTAATAATATATACTTACTGTCTGTTAAAATGTTGATTGTATACAATCTTTTTTTTGTTAGATATTTTTAAGTATATTAGTAAAGTTAATATAATGTATGAAATTTTCTGTATTTTGTTACTGAAATTTTGTGTTATAAAATTTCAGAACTGTTATCATATTAAATATAAATTAATATTTTTTATACATTTTTTTTCTAAAGTGTTATTTTGTTAAAACTGTTAATATATGAATTTTATTAATTTCTGTTATAAACTAATATTTTTAAAAATATACTTTCTTGCAAAAATATGATTTTTTAGGAAGCTGATAATGTATGAATTTATATTGATTTCTAAATGAGTCTTCTCAACTTCTTTCAGAAAAAAAAGTAAAAAGAAGAAGCGCAGCAAAAGCCGTGAAAGGGAACGCTCTCACAAGGAATCAAAGGAATCTAATCATGTGAAAAATGACAAGAAGAGTAGCAAGACAGATCGTAGTCGGAGTCCAGATCGACATGATTCAACTCAAGTAAGAGATAGGAAGAATAGTAGTGATCATTCTTCAAGAAATAGAAGACCTAGGAGTCGAAGTCTGGATAGAAGACGGAATTATACTCCCAGGAATTCCTATCGAGGTCCATTCAATGGAAATAGGGGATATCGTAATAGGCGGTTTGGTCGTGACCACCGAAGCAGGTATAAAAACAATTATTAATTGTTTTTGCTTTTGAGTTATTTATTCTCTTCTGAAGTAGATTTTACAGATTTATTTCTTTGACATTTAATTGAAAAATAGTTTTGTATTTAGTTTTTAAACTAATAGCAAATCATAAATTCATGAGATATTTTAATGCAACCAAACTACTTAGCTTCACAGTTTTTTAATTTTCTTCTTATTATTTTTCACAAATTTGGGTAAATAATTGTTGATCCATCTCTTGATTTTTTTTACATTTTTGGTAGTTTCATTTGTTTGTAATATTTCTAGTTTGGTTTATATTGGAAGTCAATTTTGTTGGCCATCCTGCTAGTTCTAAAAACATATTTCTAAAAATTCATTTTTTAATCTTCATTGGAAGTTTATAGCTATTAAAAAATGAATATCTGTATTTCTTCTGTCAGTTCTTCTTGTAAATAGATTATAGAGACAGTGAGTATTCATTTTTTTTTTTACATTCCCAAATACTTTTTTTTGTAGTTGTATTTATTTTTGTAACAGCTCTTCTTTCCAGAACATTTTTTTCTCCTTATTGTGGAAAATTCATAATACACTAATCAAGTAGCATCTGCAATTTTTTTTTTTTTTTGAAATGTTCTGAATATAACTCAATATATTCTGAATGCAATATGATTTAGAATTTTTCAGAAGTATGAATCAGTGACTAATGCTTAAAAATCATTAAACTTTGTTGAAATTCATATTCTTTTTGAGACAATTGATTCTGACTGACAGTTCTTTACATTATGTTGATAATTTATCAGTATAAAAAATAATAAATTAGTGAGGGAAAGATTTTGTTTTCAATCTAATATGATAAAAATTCATGCATAATATGATAAAAATTCAATTCTGCATATTTTGAGCAATTTTTAAATAAACTATGCTATCTTTTACACTTTATAATATAAATAATTTTTTATTTTCTGTTTGCTTTTCTTTCATAGTATTTTGAATTGCATAGTATTATCCCATGAATTTCTGATTCCCCACACTTAATTTTTTGCAACATTATAAATGTGATGTCATTATATTTATATATATCTATGAACTCTATGTAAGATTTTTTAAAAAAAGATCCAAATTTGTTATCAGTTAAACAGATTTGTATGCAAATATATTTATATTAAAATTGGGAGGGATCAAAGGTAGATATTTATCAGAAATATGATTAAATTCAAGAGAAATTTTTGTTTTAGATTTGAACGGCTCAGCAGAACTTTTAAAAGAAAATAATCTATTTAATATTGGTTAATTTTGAAGGGTTGATTGCATTATTAAATTATTTATATTTTTTATTTCTATATGGGGCTTTTTTTTAAAAAAAATTTGTTACCCATTAACAATACTACGGAACTTATTCCCTCTAATGGAAGAACTTTTTCGTATGTTCTTTTGTTTTAAATGCTGTTCCTAATCTGACCATGGGAAATATGTTTCTATGCAGGAAGATTTACAAATATCTTAATGGTAGAATAATATTGTTCCTGTAAAGAAAACCATGACATTGATTTTCTCTGTTGGTGAAAGTAAGTTCAATGGCTTGTCTCACACTTTAATCCTTATATTGGTAAAGTAGAACTTTTCTTTATACTTCAAATTCTGTTCTAAACATTTGTTTAGTTATCATAAGAATTAAACAAAGAAAATATACATTCATACATATTTACTTCTAGAAAATCTTGTAGATTAATTTCAGAATCCGTGGTGTTTGTTCTATATTTTAAAGTAATTAATCAATAAAATAAACCAGCTTATAATTTTTGAAATTTCTTTTGGTCTGTATTTTTCTTTAAAATTTTATCTAACTTTTTTTTTATTTATTATAAGTTATACTCTACTTGTTTTATTGGTGCTTGATTGGTGTTAATAAGGAAAAAAAATCCAATATTTTTATCGAGTTATTTTGTGTTTTTGAATCAGACCAATAAAATTATTCTTTATACCAAATTGTTGTTTAGGTTTGCAACAGATTTAAAATTCCATTAAAAAAAATTTTGATCTGCATGTTTCCCATATTGCAATAATTTTTCATCCATTATTTTCACATTTAAGCTGTTGCTTTGTTTAAAACATCTATTTATGTATTTGCTTTTAGCATCATTAATGCTTATTTTAAAATACAGTTTCAGCCTTTAAAGGAGGTGATGTAAAACTTAAGTCGATTTTTGTAATAAATACTTTGAATGCTACTTCTTAGCAAATAAAAATAATTCATTAAACAAAACTAATAAAATGTAATGTTAACTCAGATTTTATAACTTTTATGAAGAAATGTTTCTAATAAAATAAATTTTTTTTTATATAGATTGTTTTCTTTCTGAATTAAATAAACTTAGGTGATATTTTAAAACTATGATTCATTAGACATTTGATTCTGTGAAATCATAGATTTTTATTTAAAGATTTTATTTCCAAGTATTAGTTTCATATACACCATCTAAATAAAAGCTGAAACTATTTTTTTTCTTTAAAAATACTGTACATAATATATTAAATATATATGGAAATAGATCATACATTTATTAAACCTTTTGCATTCAGAAGTAACTAGATGTTTTGGATTAGAAAGGATTATTCAATGAATATAATGGCGGATTTTATTTCTATAAGAAGTAATTTTTTTAAATTTTGATCTGCAAGTTCATAAAATTCTACAGGTATTATATTTTAAAAATTATTATACGTAAGAAATATAAAAATATGTCCTGCTTAGAATGGTGCTTGAAAGGAGCCATCTGAATGAAAGGGTTAAAGCATCGTAGACTCTCCTGAATTTTATATTTATATTTTGATCATGATATATTAAAAAAAATACATATCAAAGGCCAACAAATTTGTATCAAAGTAAAGCAACATATAAATTAGAGAACAAGCTATCAAATTTGCAGCACTTTTTTTTTCTTTTTGCATTTTATGCACATGGTTTCTCTTAGATGGGTTATAGTAGAATCTTAATTTCCTGAGCTGTTTGAGATTGTAATCATTTTGAATTTTTGGAAATTCAGTTAATGGAGCACAGATTTTAAATCAGGATTTTTTTTTTTTTAACTATGAAAAGTCTGAATACTTCCTTATATTAATTTATTAATTAACTTTTTTTATTGGTTACCAAACTTTTTATTATAGAATTAATGAATATTACTCATTTTTACTACCTTCTTTTTATTTTCCAAAAAAGTCATAAAGACGTCCTTCAAAGAATATTCCCTTTGCATAATACATAATACAAATTTCGGAGACATTTTCCATATTATTATTTTATTTTCCTTTAAACGCATCATTATTAAAATGTTTAAAAATGGAAATATGTTTTTAATTTATGTTCTAAATAACTTCTAGATAGCTTCACCTCTGATAATAATTTTTTACTAGTTTTCATATTTTTAAAAAAAATTGACTTTGCTAACCTAGACACACTTTTCTGAAAATTTCTTGTGATTTTGCTAATAAATAAAGTGTGCAAATTGATTTTTCTTTTCTTTTTTTGTTAACAGAAAAACAGGAAATAGAGGCATAGATAATTGAGTTTATACTGCAATTGTCTTATTGATGTGATGCAAATAATGTAAAAGCAGGCTATTTTTGGAAAGTGCAAGCATAATTAAGGCATTTTATCATAATTAACTGATTGAGCTATAGCCCCAGGATGTCAATGATCCAAAGACATCTAAAAATTTATGATATTGATTTCATTTTAATATTTGAAATTATTTAAATGTAATTTTGGCTATGTTAAAAGTGAAAATCAGATTGGGATTATAGTCAAATAACCATCAATTTTGATATGTTATATAAATATATATATCACTTAAAAAACATTAATATAGAGCTAGTGTATGAATATTTCATATAATATTATTTCTTAAAATATCAGGGTGGTTGGAAGCTGGCTAGTTTTAATTTAGAAAAGGCATTAATTGACAAGATTGTGAAGCATTAATTAGAGAATAGGTGTTTTTTTGCATGTCAGTTGTTTAGTATAGTATAGGTATTTTCATTAAATTATAGTACTCTGATTCCTAGTTCTGGATTCTGATGGAGCATCAAATTATTATATGTTGAGATTCTCATGTTTGTTAAAAAGGCCCTGAATATGTCTGGATACAAGTTCTTTTTTTTTTTTTTCTGATTTTTTAATTGTATGGTAATTTCTCAATTTATTTTGCTGGAGCTATGTAGTAACTTTTAATAGAAAACAAGTTCTTATAATATTTTAATCAAATTTTTAAATAACTTAAGTAACATTTTTCAATTTCTTTAATTAAAAATTACAAAAAGAAGAAAAAAAATTAAAATAAAGTTCTAAGATAATTGTGTAGAATTTTTAATAATGTTTTTCAAAATTAATTTGCTTTAATTGCTTTGCTAATAATTACATGAATGGATTACTTTGTGAATGATTTTAAAGAATGTTGTAAAAAAAAAGAATTCATTTAATCTTTTTCATTTTTTAATTGGTTTTTTTTTTTTGTAATTTCTTGACTTTACTCCTCTAAACATTTAAAATTGTGGTTGTTTTCTTGTCATTTTATTTATAAATATTTAATACCTATATAATATCTTTTGAACTTGAAATAAATTAGAATTTACATTAAAGTTTTGTCTTATTGTGATATATGTAAAAAATTTATGTTTAAAGGATAATATTGATTTTTTAACCAACCATGGTTTTATTTGCTTTAAAATATAAATGAATTGAATTGAGGTATTAAAATAAAATAAAAAACTATTGTGATTACTACTTTTTTTGATTAGTTTATTGTTGAGATTTTTTTTTTAATTAAAAATGTGAGATTTATGTTATTTGGAATAGCAAATATTTTGAGAGAAGTAAATTAGAACTTTTTTATGATCAATTCATACTAAATTAATTATTGAATAGTGAAATTTTTTTCTGTTGTAGTGTTGGAAAGTTTGTCTCACATTTTAAATATTTTTATTAAAATATGAATGGTTGGTTGCTAATAGGAATATGTTTATTAGATTGTATTCAAACTTTATATGGTACTTATTAAATATTAAAATAAATGTCCCAATTATAAATATTATCCAAGGTTTGGGCAATGTATATTCTCAAGAATTACACATAATCTATTTAATCTCATGTTAATATTATATAAGACTATCTATTTATGTTTTAAATATAATTTCTTCTCATCTTATTCTTTTTAATAGAACTTATTATTAAAACATCTTTATATTTATTCAGATATGTTCATTTTTGAAGAACCTTCTATAAAGCGAATTTTGGTTTCTATAGGTCCAGAAGTCGGGAAAAGAAAAATTCCAGCAGTAGACCAAAAAATCGATCACCATCTCCGAAAAAGGACTCAAAAGGGTAATATAATAAGTCTTTTTTTTAAAAATTCTTTTTATTGTTATCTTTCAATGATATAAAATATAAATAAAATATTTTTGGAAGATTTACAGTCTGACTATATTTATAAATTTATTAATTGAATGACATATTGCAAATAATTTACATTTAGAAAATATTTTTACCAAGAAATGTTAATTAGTTAAGAAATTTCTTTAAAATAAATGCTTTTTTTAAAAAAAAAAATCAAAATCTATCAATAATATCATAAATTGTGTAGTAATGATGCTGTCACTTATCACTAATGGAGGTAAAGTGAAGGATAATTTTACTATTTATATTTTTTAGTACTTCAAAATTATTAACACTTTTCCATACATTCATTTAACTATTATGCAAAGTTTAACAAGGTTTAGTGACAGATAATTTTATTTTAGAATTTCTACTTTTCCCTTAACTATTTTTTATGGCATCATTGTAAAATAATATTCCATCTGCTATCAGACACTTTCCTTTACTCACCTCATTGTCTTTAACATGATTATTCATTTTTTATTTTGATGATTTTATTAATAGTCTTTAAAAATTGTATGGTGCCCTATAATTTTTCAAAAAGCTACAAAATTAAAAAATTATTTGGAAAAAAATCATCAAGCTGGTAATTTTATTTTAATTACAAATAGAAGCAATAAGGCATTTTAATTTGTTTAATTTATTACAATATTTTATAGTAAAGTCTTTTTTACATTATATACATACTAGCCGCCTTTGGCGACCAGCCGGTTCGCCAATCTTAATGTTCTTTAAAATTTTAATAATTAAATATTTTATGCAATTTCTACTTTAATAGCTTCTTCATCAAAATATTTTAAAACTTCAAATTTTGATTATCATATAATTCATTCATAATATTATAAAGGCCTTCAGTCATAACGTAATATGTATTTCTCTCATTTTCTGTTAGCACCCGTAGAATTTATGCTTTAAATTAAAGTGGAAAGAATTTATCTTCAATTAATATTATAATATTTTTTACTGAAACAAAGCATTTTTTTATAATCTGATTACTGAAAATAGAGTCACTCAGCGTTTAAACTTTATGGGCACTAAAGAATATCTTTTTAAATTTATGTAATATCTCAAGAGTTGGTCAACAAATTTTTCTTAGATTCATTATGAGCAGATCGATTAATTAACAATCTTTAAATTTAAATGCATCAAACACTAAGAAAATAAAACAAATCGTTTAAAATAAACGGTTGAAAACAGGTTTTAAAAAAACTACTTAAAAAACGATGTACTTAAAACTATAAGCATATACAAAAAATATATAACTAACATAAATACAATTTACTTACAAAAGCATGCAACTAACCCAAAAATAATTTAAATCATCCATTGATAACGTTGTCATGGCAACAATCAGAACAGAATGCGCATGCGTGAATTTTCTTCTCCGGTTACGTAACGCAAATACGTGATTGATTTTTTCTACGCCAGTTGGGGTAACGCTATGCGGATTAGAAATTTTTAATTTCCTTTATTCTGTTTTATTTTAATTCAAAAGTACTTCAGAATGAATCTGAAAGATTGATTCATTAACAATGTTTAATTTTAAATGCATCAGACATTAAGAAAATAAACAGAACCGATTGAAATAATCCGCCGAAAAATTTTAACCCTAGCCTCATTACTGTTGGGAGAAAAAAAAACTGAAGCCTTTCTCGTTTGGCGCTGGGGATAATGGAAGATTTTTTTGGCGGAAAAGTTGGCGGTGGGGAAAATGGAAGATTTTTTTGGCGGGAAAGTTAGTTTTTAATTAATAATTAAAATTCTAATTAAAAATTCGAAAAAAGAAACCCCAGGTGCACATTCCCAACCTCCAAGGTATACATGTACCAAATTTGGTAGCTGTATGTCAAACGGTCTGGCCTGTAGAGCGCCAACACACACACACACACACACATTGAGCTTTATTATAAGTATAGATATATTTCATCCTTTAAAATCGCATTTTAAAAATTGTAGCATTGTGTGTGTGTGTGTGAAAAATGGATATTAAAATATTTTTCTTGATCTAATTTGAATTCTATTTGAATATTTTTATGCAGAATCTTGTAACATATTGCTATTAAAAAAAAGCATAGACAAAAGGAAGTTGTTAAGCTTGCTCTTTAATTGAATATTTTATTATATTATGTATGATTCATGGCTTTACCACATTATGTATGGGATATGGGAGTCAGAATTATTGCTTTGAATTTCATTATTAATAAGAATTAAATGCAATTTGATTAAATAATACTTTAATAAATAAATAATAAATTTATTTATTTACTTTAATAAATAAATAAATTTATTTATTAATTCTTTAATCTTTCATAAATAAATTCTTCTTTAATAAATAAATAATAAAATTTTATAAAATTAATTACCTGAAAAGTAATGTATATTTTTTTGCCTTTAATGGATTATTTTTTTAAATGATAAGGAATTATTTAATTAAATTATTAAATTAAAATATTATTTAATTAACAGGATAAAGAATTCTACATTATATGGTTAAATTTTTTGAAATTATTTATTAAGTGTTTGTTGAAAATTTTGTGTTTTTTTTAAAAATTATTATTATTTGTTTCTGTGAAGAAAATACTCATTTTTAAATATAAACGTTTAATCTGTTTAGGAATGACTCTTCAGATGAATTTGCAAAGCCTGCACGCTTGCACAAGTAAGTAAAAAGTTTCATATATAATGGTATAATTAATAACCTTAAATTTATTTAAAAATAATTTAATTATTAAAAATTTGATCATTGACTGTACCTCTTCAAACTGAATATTTTTACCACGCTCAATTTTTTTTAGCAGCTGAAAATATAATATGAAAGTATAATTTAAACTTAATATCTGCTAGAATAATAAAAAGCATATTAAAATATCTGTTAGGATATATATATAGAAATGAAAACAGAAAATATTAATATAATTGTGGCATTTTTATTTGATTATAAAATAGACACGAGAAAATATTTTAAAGAACATCATTCCTTACATCAGTGTTGCCAGTTTTTTTTACCACAAAATTGAAAAATATTTAAGAAATGTGTTTAAGCCTCCATTATTTAAAAATGAATCTGCATAATATTTTAATTGTTTTGAGATACTAGTTATTGATTTTCATGTAGAAGTAAAGTTTTTATCATAAAATTGAGATCAAGAATAATTTGCACAAGATCTTTTTGAAGCTAATATTTATGTGGCAGAATTTCTATAATAATAGGGAAGAATTTTCATACTGAAATTATTTGAAGATTGTTTTTTTAAAAATCATTAATTATTATAGGGTTTGAAAGAGTTTTTCGTTTTTATGGTAAATTGAGAGAGAAAAATTACACTTAATAAAAATCACTATTCAAAATCTCAAAACTTTAAAATCTTTCCATCAAGTGTTAAACTAGTTTGATTCTTATAAAGGATATATGTTTTCAAAAAGGGAAAGTAATTTAATTCTATTGATAGAGACATGGATAAAATAAAATATTTGGGTCATTAATTTATAATTCAAACGGAATTATCTAAATAGCTTTTAGGGTTGTTTTTTATATTTCAGTGTAGGAATGACTTGATGTATTCAGTTATATTTATTAAATTATAATTTTTGTATAGTTAACCATATTTTAAAAACAACTGCATACCTA
The DNA here is from genome assembly GCF_947563725.1 of Argiope bruennichi. Taxonomy (NCBI): domain Eukaryota; kingdom Metazoa; phylum Arthropoda; class Arachnida; order Araneae; family Araneidae; genus Argiope; species Argiope bruennichi. Next base: position 14,419,008 of record NC_079159.1, read on the forward strand.
CCTCAATCTCCAAATTGCAATATATCTAAAAACTTGTGATACAAATTGTTTCTAGAAAATACATGTTCTATAATTTGTTTGAAATTTTACTAAATATTACATGTATTCTTTATAAATATGCTCACTTAGTTATCATTTAAGAGTTAGAAATTTTTTTTTCGTTGCTTGTTTTGTGATGTTTGCTTACAAATGTTATTATTATTTAAAAATTAAAATAGTAGTACGCTGGAATTTTTATTTTCTTTTAAAGAAAAAAACTGTACTTTTAAAGATTTAAAAAATCTCTTTCTTTTTTTCAACCAGAAATCCTGACTTGACTCCTGAAGAAAGAGATATGAGAACTGTGTTTTGTATGCAGTTATCTCAGAGAGTTAGGCCTCGTGACCTTGAAGAATTTTTTTCGCCTGTTGGGAAGGTGAGTATAATATTATTTACATTTTCCATTCCATTTATATTATTTATATTAGTTAACTGAGTGCTTTTTGTTGGTTTTTAGTACTCAAAATTTTAATGATGGCTTTATAAGGGCACCAATAATATTTCTATTTCTTAAAATTTGTATTATTTAGAATAGTAAATAAAATTTTTCATTTCTTTAAAAAACATTTTGTTCATTATGTATAAAAAAAATTGTGTTAGAATTTGGCATTTTCATAGAAATAAAATTTTATGAATATAAATGTTTAAGTATTGTAAAAAGGAACACATTTCTAGGATTTCTTTGTTGCTATTGTTAAAGTGAATTTCCAGCCTTTACTATTTATTTGTTTTTAGTTAGTAATGAAAAATCTTTTAAGATTTACAAATTGTGTTGTTATTTAATTCCTTTTCAAGAAATAAATTCTTTTTATAGGTACAGGATGTAAGAATTATTATGGACAATAAGACAAGGCGTTCAAAAGGAATAGCTTATGTTGAATTTCAAGACACGTATTCTGTTTCCTTAGTAAGTGATGCATGATTTGGTGAATTTTCATTTTTTATATATTTTAAATATTTTAATTTTTTTTAAAGTTTCTAGCTATTTTGTTTTGTAGTTTGCTTCTTGAATTTTATTTATGAAAATTTATTTTGACAATTATACACTTCCACAAAACTAATGCAATGCTTAAACTTGTTCAATTTTTATACCCATATTTTGAGTAACAGAAATTAATGTTTCTAATTATTGCTAGTTGTATAATTATAAGTAATTTTCATGCTTAAATCATGCTGTCTGTTCCAAGTTGCTGCCTTAAAAAATGCACTATCCTAGATATTCCCATATTTTCATGCAGAAGGCTGATGCTATTACTTAAAAATTTATATAATGACTGATGCAATCACAGGTTTCTATCCTAACTAATTAAATTAACTTTTTTGCTAATTTAAATTCATAATTCTGTTTTCATAAAAAGTATGTTGCATATTCGATATATAAAAACACAGCTTTTTTTTATAAGATAAAATTATGTAACTATTTTTGGTTCAATGTTAACTTTAATTTGCATAAAATCAGTCATAAACTTTTCAAATAATAAATTTTTCTCCATTTGACTTACAGTTATTATTACCACTTTTAATTTTTCATTTGTCATTTTTGCAGGCAATGGGATATACATCAAAAAAACTTTTAGGTGTTCCAATTATAGTACAACTTACTCAAGCAGAGAAAAATAGAGCTGCTGCCAGTGCCATGAGTGCCCAAAGGGGTAATGTTGGCCCAATGAGACTTTATGTTGGATCACTTCATTTTAACATCACAGAAGAAATGCTAAAAGGAATTTTTGAGCCTTTTGGAAAAGTAAGCTTTTAAGTAGCAGTGTTAATATGTTAAAAATTTAATTCTCTTTCTCTATAATATATATGTATTATTGCTCCATTTTTATGTGAGAGATTTTACTTAACTTTTTGTATGCATACAGTAAAATCTTTTGTAACATGTAAAAAATTAACTGGCAGTATCAAAATAGTGAACTTTTGGAGGAATAAATTTGAATCTAAAGATTTAAAAACGTTTTTTAAAAAAATTATATATGTAATGAGATATTGATATGTAGGTACAAACTTAAGTGAAGATAGACTTTTTCTGTTGCTGCTGACTGAATAATGAAACATTTTATAAAAATAGAGAAGAGAGGTAATAATGGCGATTCATAAACTTGGAAAGTTATGTGCAAGGTAGTAAATCAAAGGTTGCAGATTTTCTTAAAAATTATTGAGTTATGTTCATCTCTGTTGGCACATCATATTATAATATTTATTTTATATATACATAGTGAATTTTTGATTCTTGAATGAGTTACTTATATGCAGGGTTACATTTGAAATTGTATAATATTGCTGTAAGAAATGTACAACTTTCATTTTATTATATATATATATAGTAGTTTCAAATATGTTATTTAATTTGGTTTTTCTAAAATTTAAAATAATTTGCATGTACTTTAGTTGTAAATAATATGTGCAATTTTCAGTATTTTGTACTTAATTGTGGTAGATAGATAATAATACTATTAAAAATAGATCAGTTTTGCATGACAAAATTTCCAGTTCTAGAAATATTTTTTAAACTGTCCTCTTGATGCTGGATAAAAGATGCTTTCTGTGTGTGCTTACTATCATTTTTTAAAGAATTTTTTAACGTAACAATATTATTGGAATTTTAAAATTGCATTAAGTTTAAAATTATGAATTAGATGTAACATATCTTGTTTGGCACAGAAGATTGTCAAGGTTGGGGAGTCACCTAATCCTACTAGTGTGCCCAATAGGAAATGAGTCCTCTGCTTATGACATTTGGGTCAGAAGATCTAATTATATAAATTAGAAAAATTGACTGAGCAAATTCTTTTGGCTAAATATTCATAATATAATTTGTGTTTAAAAAAGTAATAAATAATCAATAATCAAAATTTATTTAAATAGGTTGCATTTCTTAATTGCTATTATTACAAATTAAAATACATTTTTTGTGCATTTTTCATATATGTTGCTCTCATAATTAATTTTTAAGACAACAATTGATAAAAATATTCAAACTTTATTCAGAGTGGAATGAACGCACCAATATAATAATAGCTCTAATTCGAGATTTCATCCCCCCCCCCACACACATACATCTTCCAACATATTTGGAAGAATTGTTTGAAATTTTCAACTGAATGACAAGGATCATGATTAAGGAGCAGATTAAAAGTATATTTATTCCTTTTTTTAATCATTATGTAGATATATTTTGTGTTGAAATATTGTTATAGCACAAGCACTTATAAAAATAAAACTAAAAACTGATCATTATCAATGTTTTATTTGGAAATACATTGAAATTCTTTGCTGTTTAATCGTGTTAGGTTTCATTCATTTTCATTTTAAATTTTTATTTTTTAGATTGACAAAATTGAGCTTTTGAAAGATGCTGAAACTGGCAAATCCAAAGGTTATGGTTTTGTAACCGTAAGTAATTCAAATATTTAAAAGACTTTTTTTTTTAAATTTCGAACATTAATAATTTGTAGTAATTATGTGCTATGTTTTATTATAATCATTCAGCTAAGTACTATAAGTGATATTTTCATTTGAGTATTTGCTTCAAGTGTAATAATTTGTTAAATATTTTATTGATTTATTTATTTTAGCATATGCTATACAGATGTCCTTTAAAAGTATTAAAAATATGTTTAATGCATAATCTGAGTTAAAATATCTCTTTTTTTCAGTCTGAAAGAAAGAACATCTGTATAGCTTTTTTAAAAGTGTATCATGTATTTTTTCTTTTTTCAAATTTCACTTTTTTTCCAGTTTCTTTTACATAACTATTTAAAATTACCTACTGATTATTTCAAATCATTCTTAAACAATGAAATTACTTAGAAATTAACTGATGAGATTAATCAATATGCAAATGGTAAAATTAAAAAAAAAAAAAAAACATTTACCAAAAGGGTCAATTTGGGATATTCAAACTGTATTATTTAAAAGATATGCAAATCTAATAAAATATTGCAATTAAGAATATTATTGCTTCTGTGTCTTAAAGAATACTTGCCAATAGAAAAAAAAATCTTTTAGATCTCTTACTTTGCGGAATTATTCAAGAGACAAATATTTTTGGATACAAATGCACAAGATATACAGGCATAGAAAATTAGCAATTTTTGTGCAATATATCTTTAGTAAATACATGGGAAGATTTGTGCCTAGAAAGAGTTATTGTTTAGTAAATTGATTTTAATGTTTAAGTTGTGAGTGAATTTTCAATGATCAAATACCTACAAATTGGAATGTTCATATTTTTTACCAGTGGAGGATCCATATACTAGTATCTTTTGTACACTAACTATTTGAAATATTACAGCAGATTCGTTACTGAATAATTAGTCAGAATTATTCCTTCAATAAATACAAAAATAGTTTTACAACTATACAAAACTTAAAGGAATCAAACCCTGAAACTGCAGCATACCATACATTCATATGATTATTATTATATAAGTATTCTTTTGGTTTATGCAATAATTGGAAATTTTATTTGAAATAAAATTTTAAGAAATTCCAAAATTTACGTAAGATGAAGACATTGGCTTCAGTTCCAAGTAAACAATGCTATTGACTTCAAAAGATAAAAGAAATGTGATAGTATTCCACATTTATGTTACATCCACGAAGAAAAACATCGCCATAAGAAGTTGTAAAAGAGCAACAACTAATATAGTAAAGCTAAATGTATTTATAAGTGATGCAATAAATATATGAGGAGTGATAAAACAGAACCCCTCTTATAATAGTGTCAATTCTCTCTCCCCCCCCCCAAAAAAAAAATGCTTTCAAAAGTTACTGTTGGGGATTAGGAAATATAATTTATAAATTTGTATCTTTTATATAAAACAGTAGAAGTAGAGTAATATTACAGTGGCATATTTAAAATTTATACATCACATGATAGATCAAATGGATATTTCAAAGCAAGAGTGTTCAAAACAGTGTCAACTTATAGAAGATTAGAAAGAATGAATGGTGATTTACACATAATTCATTAAGATGATATGAGAAAGAACAAAGACTATGGAATATTCTCAGCACAAAGTTATAAGTGGAAAATGAGAATTTAGGCATTATTGTGTTGCTTATTGCTTTAATAGGGCTTGCAGATAGATCACTGCTTCAGTAGTTATCATGTTATGCAAGAAAACTAACAATATATAAATATGGTAAATTTCATACATTTTCATAGACATTGGCCAAGCATTTTGTTGAATTTAGATAAAGCTTTAATTTTGTAAATACAAATATTCAGAATGCACAATTTCTCAACTACATGCTCCAGCATTTCTCATCGTGTCATATTTTTTTCCAAGCTGTTTCAGATTAAATGTAGGCCAGGCAATAAGATGCTATGATTTGGCCATTATTTCTTTCTATATATTACTATTCTTTTAGTTAAGAATAGTAATATATATTACATTAGCTAATATTTCTCAAGATATAAATTTCTCCAATCTCCGTAGAATGCATAAAATATTTGAAATATGGTTATATTTATATTTTTTTGCATTTTAATATAATTATTGATTTTGATAAAACTTTTAGTCCATCAATATAAATATATATTTATAATATCATTTGTAATTTAAACTTAATAATTTCTTTATGCTTTGCAGTTTCATGATTCAGAAAGTGCTAAAAAAGCTTTAGATCAACTAAATGGCTTTGAACTTGCTGGTAGACCTATGAAAGTTGGGACAGTCACTGACCGTACTGATCTTGTTCAAGGTCCATCCTTTTTAGACACTGAAGAAATGGACAGGGCTGGAATAGATCTTGGTGCTACTGGCCGGTTACAGCTAATGGCAAAGTTAGCTGAAGGTAAGAGGAGGGTGCCATTTGAATTGTTTTTGCATAAATTTAATTTGTGCTTAATAATAAAAACATAAACTGACGCAGGAAAGCATTGCATTTGTCTTTTAAAAATATACTTATATAATTGTAGGAATTGTTTGCATTATTAAGTTGTGATTTTAAATTAACTTGTCAATACGATATAGTTTTTTTTATAAAAATAGTTTTTGAAATCTATAAATAATACTAAGTATTAAGCAAATTTATTTCGAAAGTTTGTTTTCTGTCTTCTATTATTAATATTTTAATTTTTGAAGAAACAGTTGTTGCATACAGGAAATTAAATATTTTATTAGATTTTTAATATTGCCATGCAGCCATGTTTTTACTTTGAAAAGCTATTAGTTAATATTTAAACAAACGATTTCATTTTTATCTCTAAATTTAAAACTGTTTATGTTTTCTGATGACATTTCTGGAAAGTTTTAAACTATCTTTAAAACCATTTATTTATGAATGCTGCATGACTTGAATTTAAGTTATGGAACATTAAAAACTTCTGTGTAAAACAAAGTGAGAACACTAAAAAAAAGTATGTGATGTGTCATTTCACCTGGTTAAATAGTTCTGAATATAATTCCAAATTTAAAAAAATTCTTGATAGATTAAACAATGTCTGACTTGAAATGTCAGTTAAATGATGTTGTGTAATAAAACTGTCTAATAAAGTTATTAAATTTCACAGATTTTTCCTATAGTACAAGGTATAAGTTTTGTCATTACCATTGATGCAACTTTTGTTTTTCCATTTATTGAGTTATCAGTGATTATATTGTAGAATTCCATGTATTTGAATTGGGGATCAGGCCAAATATGTAGAAATTTGAATAATTTTATAAAATTTTGAAAAAATACATCAAACATAGAAAAAAAAAATTCAACACACTGAAGCTACAGAAAACCATAAATATTGTAAGAATCATATAAAAAGAGAAACAACATATTAAATTATATATGAAATTTCATTATATATTTGTTTATATATATATATATATATATATATATTTAAATAAAGTAGTTATTTTAATATAATTTTCAAAAATGGTAGAATATATTTGAAATTTTATCTGCAATGTTTTCCTATAACTCACAATTTTAAGACTCAGGATTTAACTAAACTGTAGAATGAGCTAATAAGCATTTTACATATTCTGTTTTTATGTTACATGTTCTGTTGTAATCTTTTAACTACAGGAACTGGTTTTGAATTGCCTCAGGCTGCAGTTAAAGCTCTTCAACTCACTTCTCAATCAAATACTTCATCCACTACTCCGAGTCAACCAGCTTCTGTCGCTACTCAGTGTTTTGTGTTATCGAACATGTTTGATCCAGCCAAGTAAGTATAAACTTCACCCTTATAAATATTACTCTTCCTTTTAAACATTCTTCAATTGTAGATATTTTGTGCACGATTCCAGAGATGAAGAGTTGTTAGATTTTTAATACTATAATAGCCAACCATAGACTTTATTCATATATATATATATATATAAATTTATTATAATCAAATTCTTGTAATTATGCATTTGTTTTTCAAAAGTTAACATCCTTTTAAATTCATATGATTTGTTTTTCTCTGTTTATCATTGAACAATTGTTTTTTTAAAAATTCATGTTATTAACCTTCTGACTTCCAATGTACATTCAGACATCCACAGAACGGACGAAATGCCACCTGTTTATTTTCTTCCCCTTTTCTCATCAGGGTCGTAAAACAGTGCAGGGCAACTTTGTCTTTTTGACAGTGGTTGCTTCCGTTCCCACTGTCACTGCTGATTGGTGTCTCGAGAAAGTGTTTGAGGGCAGATGCTTAATTTACAGTACGCTTTCTGCTCGCCAGCTACTAAAATCTCTTGCTAAAATGCCGGGTTATCGTAAAGTTTTAACTCAAAAAGAAATTAATAAATACTCTTTGAAGATTCAGATGAATCTGATTTGATATAAGTGATGAGGAAGATGCTGGATTTGAGACTTCAAACTCTTTTCAAGAAGAAAATATTTCTACTTTGTTAGAAAATGATTCTGTTAATGAAGATGATATTGAAGTTTCCGAAAATAGATAACATCAAATTTGATAGTAAATAAAATTATTTCCATTTCGAAATTTGACCAACTTTCAGGCCCAATCCATAATTTACAAATATCGGAAAGTATATAAAAATAATAAATGAAAAAAAAAATAAATGAATTAAAATGCTTATTGTTTCAGAAAACTGTGTTTAAAACAGTATTAATTATATTTCAAAGCTCAATCTCACTCATACCAGTTCTTGAAACATTTTTAATTATGAAATAACAAATTAAATATTTCTTCCTTAAAGAATTTTGAAAATTGGCTGATATTGTATATTTTGCACGTTGCTTAAATAAAAAAACATAATTTTAAAAAATGCTAGCAAACATTCTCTTTGTTTAGAAATTCAGAATTTGATTACTGTATTCATAAAATCGGACCTTTTTGTATGCATATTTTAGTATTTAACAGCTATTGTGAGTAAGCAGAGTCGTTTGGAAGGGAAAGGAGATGTTTTGATTTGGATAATTTTGGCAGTATACCTGCAAAATTTTAATTGGTATATATCGACCAAAAAAATAATATTCTTTCCATAAAATAATATTTGCCCTGTGTTACTATTCTGCCATTTTAAATTAATAAATTTTGTTAAATTTTCAAAATTTACATTGTTAATGAAGTTATTTCTTAGATAGGAATCTACATATATCTTAATAAGTTTTCAACATTATTCTCTTTATATTGTAATAAATAAATGCAAACAATTGCTTTGGGATTTAATTAATACATAATTAAAATTTTAAGAGTTTTTGTAAGTACTTACAGTAAGTTATTTATATCAATAACTCTTAAAATGAAAAAAAAAAAAAAGAGAATACCTGAATGATTAAATTTTCTGATGCAGCAGTGATTTTAATGAATAGGCAAATATACTATTTCAATGTTATATTTCAACTTCAAATGCATCTTTCTATAATTAATAAATTATAATCAAATACAGCGGTAAAAAAAACGGAACGCCTGGAAAATCTTTAGGTAAAATTATGAAGTGTTATTAAATTTTGTATACAACCCCTTATTCTTCAGCAGTAATTTGACCACAGGAATAGGGTGATACGAGTACTCTTCCCACGCTGCAAATGAACTCTTGACTGCAAGAAGGGGGAGGGAAATGCTCATCTTCTATCGTTTATACTTTTATACTTTGGATTTTAAAAGAATTGCATTTCAAAGTGCAAAGGAATTCAGAGGGTTAAATTACCATTTTACATCTTGTTTTTGAAATGTATTTAAGAACATTGTAAATAATTACTTTTATCCTTTATTTTGAATTCAGTATTCAAAATCTAGATAATTATGTAAATAGTTAAAATAGAAACATAAATCAGAAATTGTTTTTAAAAGATGTATTTAATTCACTGGTAAAATGCACCACTTCTTATAGCTATGTAATTTATCTTCCTGTGTCTGTATACTTGCTTGCTACACCATAAGATATATGCCAGATATAAATAATAGATATTTTACTAGCTGCATCTGCTTTATTAAAATTTTCTGAAGATTCTTTTCCTGAACTGTAATAATGACAGACTAACACATATTTCAAGTGATTTTTTTAATATAATATTTGGAATATAACTCTTGAGATTTTTGAAGTCTTTATACCATTTTGAAAATTGAACATAAAATTATCAATATGAATGAATACCATATTTTCCCATTGCATAAACCTTTCAAATAATTAAGACAGTCTTGCCTCAAGTGAAAAGTAATAATAAAAATGTATATTGATTCTCCTTTTTACTTTTAAGTAAAATGTTTCAAACTATATTCATATTCAATAACAATAGATTGCATTTAGACTTATTTACTAATATAATACAAATTTAAGTTATAGATTTCATTTTAAATTAGACTCAGTATCAACTAATTTTCACTGAAATTAAGAAATAATGTTTTATTTCCTCCAGGGAAGTTGGACCTAATTGGGATGAAGAGATAAGAAATGATGTTATTGATGAATGCAGAAATCATGGTGGAGCTCTTCACGTTTATGTAGATAAAAACTCACCTGAAGGAAATGTGTACGTTAAATGTCCCAACCTTACTGTTGCTGCAGCAACGGTTACTGCTCTGCATGGAAGATATTTTGCAGGTAAGTTAAATAACTTATTACAGCTTGAAATAAAGAAAATAATAAATATAATTAAATGCTGTTTTCTGAATAAAAAAATGCCATTTAGTATTGAACTTAATTTTGTAATCGTTATCTTTCTCCCACCAAATGTGTAAAGCATATGCTTTGTAAAAGCCTTTCTTCATTAGAAAAAAAAAAAAAAAGATAATGATTGATTAAATTAAAAATAGAAGTTATTTAGTGTTTTCAAGGAGGCATTTGTTCATTTTCTGGTATAACAGTTAACTTTCTCTTAATTTATGATGGGGGAAAATGTCATGATTATTGTAAAAGTTTTAAGAAATTAAATATCTGCATTTATTCATTATTTAAACAAATGAAAAAAAAGCATACATTCTTTATCTACCCCCTTCAAGAAGAAAAGAGCTTAAACAATTTTGGATGTATGATCCTCCAATCTATTTATCTCACTACCATTCAAAGCTAATTATCTTTCAATTAATTTAGCCTATTAGAAAAAATAGCATGAAGCTGCTACAGTTAAATAATACTACAATAATAATGAATAAAAAATGTATTTGATTTAGTATTTATTAATTTTTTATATTTATTCTTTTAGGAAGAGTGATAGTAGCAGCATATGTGCCTGTTATCAACTATCACATGCTGTTTCCAGATTCTGCAAATCTTGTGACTGTATTGTAAAATACATAATTTACTAATTTTTATTAAGTGAATGGAATTTGTCATCCATACACTATTGTAAATGTTAGAAAATTGTATAAATGTGGCATTAAGTGATCTATCAAACATTTTTTCGTCATTAAAATTTTTCTGTAGCATTTTATGAAATATACTTTTATAAAAATTACAATTGAAGGCACAGACACTTTTTCTATATCTATATAATATTCATACATAGGAATATTATCCAAAAATTCAACAATAATGAGGAATGCCAAATTATTAATTATAAATTGAAAGATATAAATAAAAATATTTTTATTCAGTAATAAAATAAATTCATTTTTTATAACAAATCTCAAGTAAATAGCCTCTTATAGAAAAACTTAACCTTTGAATGCTTGCAATCCTGTTATGGCTCTTCCCAGAATCAAAGCATGTATATCATGAGTGCCTAAAAAGAGGGAAATGAATTAAATATCTGAACCGAAGTTTTTTTCTTTTTCTAATTCTTAATATTACATGGAAAAGATTATTAAGCTTTGAAGTCAATTCCGTCTTCATTATTTTTGTAATAATAAATTTTTTAAAAACCTAGAATACATATTTTTTCTGCAGCATAAACACATCAGTCAATTATTTATATAATAATAAAAAGGAAGAAAAATGATTATATAATTTTTTAAAGCATGTGTAAATTCATTTGTGTGGAACAGACTAAAAATAAAATGGGGTAGGGGAATTGTTTTCCACTGTTTAAAATATCTTCAGTAAATACTAATTCAATAAATTGGATTTTTTTTTTTTTTTTTTGCTTATTTTAATTGGAAAAAAAAGTTTGCGGGATTCCAAATAATATGTATACGAGTTTATAATACAACCATTACAAGAAGTTATAAAGATACTGGATATTTTTTTTTTCAATTTAAAAGTCATTTTAGAAATGTTTTACATTTTCCTTGCAATTAATCTTATAAGTTTATCTTGAAGACTTAGTAATGAATGAATATAGTAACACTGACTGTTGTTCTCAGAATGCTGAAAGATTTTGCAATAAATAAATATCTAGTTCTTGGAGACATGAATATCTATAATCAAATGACTTTTGTCAATCTAGTTGTTTCATGCATTTACTTGCCAAACAAAGCAAAATTTATTCCAAATATAATTCACCTTTCATTTATTTCAAAATAAGGTATAAAATATTAACAAACAGCAAGCTAATATCAAATATGAGATTTGCTGGTTTCAAAGATGATCAATTGTCAGATATTAAAGCAGTATTGTCTTAATTAAGGTCTGCTTATACCCTTCTAATGGAAACCAGTCTCGGAATAACATAGCACTATTAAAAATTTAAATGTCTACTGAGCAGCACCAAATTTGGTTGTCGTATGTTAAATGGTTCAGTCAGTAGAACATCAACACACTCATCTTTATTATCAGTAGAAATAATGGAAGATACAAATATAAAAGAATTTTAAGAAAACTATAATCTTATAATAATCTATTGATAATTGTACTGTGGATCAACATATGCACAATTTTATAAAAAGAAGCCATAATTTCTTCAGTTGAATTTTGTAAATTTTCAGATTAAGGATGAAGAAATATTTCTCGCCTCTAAATCAGCATAATTGGTATTAAAACGTGCATTTAACAGAAATTTTCTTTTTCAAATTATGGAGATTTTGATAATATTTCTTAAATATATAGTTACATTTTGTATAAATTAAAATAGTTTAGTTAGAGGAAAAAGAAATATTTAAGCAATAAATGGAAATTGAATATTCTCTAGTCTTATACGTTTTTCATTAGTTTTTAAGGATTTAATTTTAGTCTTTAAAATGTTAATATAATTATTTTAGGATGATCATGTAATTTTGAATTATGATGATGAAAGTAGCTTTTGGACAACACCCATATGCCAAATTTTTATGCCATACTAATATGAAATGTTTTACCTATAACAGCAAGTTTAACATGCACTAGGCCAATATACATTATTAACTTTTAGAGGAACTTGGCCTTAAACCATCATCTATCAATCACAAAGCCAAGATTCAACATTAGATCATTGTCACCCTCAGTTTTTAGGGGGTGGGGGGTGAATTGGATTTATAAGCACTTAACTTTAGTTACAATCTATGAAAAAATATTAGTTTATACCTTCATATGTATTAACAGCTTCTAAATTCATGCAGTGTCGAATAATATGGTATTCATCAGAAATACCATTTCCACCCAACATATCTCTTGCAGTTCGAGCAATGTCTAAAGCTTTTCCACATGAGTTTCTTTTAACAAGAGAAATCATTTCAGGGGGTGCTCTATAAGATTAAAAAAAATAATAATAATAATAATAATAAAAAAATATAGAACAAATTTAAAATGCATTTAATTTTGATACTACATGCTTTAGCGAGCATGATAAATTATTTTAAATAAAACAAAACAGTTAAATTTTTTGCTTATGATTTAAATAATTTAAACCTTATTTATAAATATGCATGCATATTAACATAAGATGCTTTTATTTCTTCAGAAAAACTAGTGATCTAATAATGTAATTTATCCAATAAATGTAAATATTTTTAAAAAAATTAATAGAATATTTGCAGATTTTTTTAATTATTTTAAATAATTAAAGATAAGATCTTATGAATTTATCTTTAATCTCTTCAAACAATTAAAGATAAAATCTTTATTGAGTTATTTTTAACCATTTTAAGCATATGATTATCCATTCCATATAAGAGGAAATATTCCATATATTGTCACACACATTAATTTCTTTAGAACAATTGGTTAGAAGGAAAATTTCAATAAATTGAAAAAGAAAAACTATTTTTTTAATACTTACTTTCCCTCATCCTTCAGTCTTCCTACTTGTAAACAAGCCTGTAAACCTATTGATATCTCTGTAATCATATCAGCCAGTTTCTTTTGAATCAACTGATTTTTTGCAAGTGGATTACCAAATTGCTTTCTACAGGAAAAAGGAAATTCAATTTTTTTAGCAGTTGACAATAATTGTTTTCTTCAATGACAATCTGATTTTCAAAGTCAATTTTATAATTTCTAAGATTAAAAATTTTAATTAAAAAATGATAAAAAAAGAAGTTTATCATATAAGAATTTATTCTAAATAAAATATATAAGTTGTTGTAAAATAAAATACAGCAGCTTTTTTTTTTACTGAGGTATTTGAAAATTTACAATTAACAGCAAGAACTTGATATGAAATAGAAATACTTGAATATTTAAAATAAATGCACAATTACACAGATTCTGATTTATCTTACTAATTAGAATAAATGGTCCTATGATTAATCGACAAGCACATCAAATATAAATTAATCTATTTTCCTTCATGTTTACAAAAGTGATGGAATAGTATTTAATAACAAAAATGCACAAAAGTTTTCTTAAAATAATTGTGAATGATATCTGCATTTTTTAATAATTCTATCAGGTGACCCAACAAAAATTTCAACAACTTATTAATGGTAAAGCAGGCTACAAAGTAGTTAAGATAAAAATGGGGCAAAAAGTTTGAAGGAATTAGATGTTACTTTCCTGATTTATGTCAGGAGAAAGTTAACAATTTTTCACTAGCTGTCAAAATCATTATAGTTCCACTTTACATCAAATATATGAAAATCATGTTCACTAAATTGTGTATCACAAAATCTGTGGTACTTCAAGGAAGTATAGAAATCTACTGCAAACAATGGTGAATAATTGTTGCAAACATACTCCTAACTAAATCCAGAAAGTGAAATCTCAGAACTTATATCAATATTGAACTATATTGCAACTACCAAATATAGTATTTCCTCATTTACTAACAAGTTGAGAATTACTATTTGGTTGTCAGATTGCATTGCTGGAAAATATGAATGCCAATGACATTTTGGAACAGTATTGTTCTAGAAATTTAAAAATGGCATTACTTTCATCAGAATGGTATTATACAATACCATTTAAAGTAAATGTAAGAAAAAACAACAAATTAAGATAATTATAATGAACAATTTAATGAAAAAAATAGTTTCAGAAATTAAATATACAACTAAACATATTTAAAATGTTATGCAATACAATTCACGTTATGGAGAAAAATTTGCAAATAAACTCACCTATCTAAAACATAATTTCTGGCTGTTTCAAAGCAGAATTCAGCTGCTCCTAAAGCTCCCCATGATATACCAAATCTTGCATTATTTAAGCAACCAAATGGACCCTAAAAAATAAACAATAGAATTTCACCACACAATCAATTGGAATTTATCTTTTATTTACCAAATTATTTAATTACCTTTTTTCTTTTTTTACATCATAAGTTTTGATGCAGAATGACCCCCCCCCCAAAAGAGGAAAGGGGCTCTTTAAATTAATTAAAGCAACTAATAATTAAAGATTTAACTCCTGCCTTTAGCTGATACATACTGTTTGATGTAGAAAATATACTTTTTATATTCTTTTGAAAATGGTCATATTATGAAGATATCGGTACGATTTAAACGATATTTTTAAGTACAATCAGCATATAACGAATTAAGCAGAAAATAATTAAAGGAAAAATATTAACTTCTTATTCAATATATTAAAATAAAAAGCTTCACTTTTAGATATTTTTTTAAAAATATATATAATTTCTAAAATATGACAAAAATCATATTATACACAAATAAAGTATCATAAATATAGTGATATAGTGGTAGTGATGCATCCAACAAATAACAGAATACCATTAGATGAATGCAAAAAAAGTTCAGATTTTGTTTTCAAAAATATTCAAATATTTTGTGTCTTATTTCAAATGCTACAAGAAAACAGAAACAAATTACAGTAAAGTTATGCTAAAAGTTAACAGATATATCATATATCTGTCATTTAAAGAAATATCCTTAATATTATGTCATTTAAAGAAATAAGTCCTTAATATTTTAATTCAAAAAATAGAACTAATATAGCATTAGTATTTAATATCAGATAAGGTACTAATGAAATATTAAAGAACTAGTAAAATATATACATAATTATAAAAGCAGGAAGAAAATTGCCATCATAATCAAAAATACTTGAAATACTTAAGATTTATTACCCTTTCCCTCCAAAATAGGAGTTTAAGAGAGTGAAATTAAAACATTAACTTCTTCAATAAAATAATTTCTAATAAAAAAATGAAAATTTTCATGCTGCTTAATTTTTAATTTTATAATTTTTTTTAAAAAAAATCTATTCTCCACATAACTAAATGAAATGTCATCACTCAAAAAGATATAATTGAGAAAAAATAAATATTTCTTGGAAAAAATAAGATAAAATAATATTTTTAAAAATCTAAAAGTAATATATTATAACTGCTTTCTTTTAAAGCATAATTTACCTCACATATCATAGGAAATGAAAGAAAGAGATTAATGGTTGTCAAATTTACACAGTATATCAGATTGTGTTGAAGAATATTAAAACATAACAATGATGTTAAAATATTCAACAAAAATCAGTTTTAATATGCGCTAAATTGTTATGAAGGAAACTAATGATTTCTTTGTATATAAAAATATATTTGTATGTAAGTTGCCATTCCACAATTTCTATTTAGGAAACAAACAATTTGCTCAAGAATTAGCTTGCAATTGAAAACCTTTTTTAAAACAAAATTACTTTCAACAATCATTTTGTTTTAAATTGCAATTTTCAATAAATTTTACATCAGCATCGTCACGAATGGGGAGGGGGAAACCCTTCAGATTTCTCTTTTCATCTCTATGACAAGTCAGTACATATTAAGCATGCAATTCACACACTACCAGTTATGTGCAAAACTTTGCATTTTTCTTGTGTAAGGGGGGGGGGAGAACTCTCCTAACAATATACTCAGTTTTTTTTTTTTTTTTTTTTGCCTTTTCAATATAAATTTAATATAATATGAGAGAAAAAAAGGTCTCTTATTATTCTTCCATCATTAATTTATGTGTTAAAATATAATTACATTTTATGTTAATATGTTAGCTAAAAATACTATAGTTCTTTATAAAAATTTAAAAACTGTAACTGCTGTAAACTCATATTTAGTAACTATTCTAAATGAATTCAAAGGATTTAAGTATATTTAACCTGCAATCCTTGCACATTGGGAAGCAAATTTTCTTCAGGAACAATCACATCTTCCATTACTATCATTCCAGTGGTAGAAGCTCGTAGAGAAAATTTACCTTGAATTTTTGGTGCTGATAGTCCCTTCATACCTTTCTCCAAAATAAATCCTCTCACTTTTCCATCTAATTTGGCCCAAATTATAAACACATCTGCAATTGGAGAATTTGTAATCCTAGAAAAGAACAGAAAAAAAATTGAACATAGGAATGAAGATTAAGAATGACTTTAATGCTGTCTTTCAACAATTAAAACAAGCATTTGAGCAGACCACACAAATATCTTTAGAAAGTACAAAGACTTATTTCTCTAGCAATTAATATATTCAAAAGGTTTTTCTATCCATATTTTCAATAATAGAAATATTAAGTATTTCGATAATGAATATTAAGTGGCGATTTGATAATATTCTTTTTGTCTTGACAAATGCTCCTGAAATATGTATGAAAAAGAAACAATCACTGATTAATTGTAATCACTGTGATTACAATTAATGATGGATGATAAGTATTCATGGTTCATAAATTTTGGCAGTAGCAATTTTAGGTATTTTATGACTGTAAGTGAGCTAAGTAATGGAGCCCCCTCCTTTAAGTAGCTTGTAACAGACCAACTTAGCTTCAGATTTCAATACATTTTTAATATAATCAACATGAAATTGATTTATTTCTAGTTATTATTTTTATTTGTAGTCCTTTTATGAAACTGTATTTATAATTCATGATAGTACAACATTCATGCTTGTACACAATATTACTTAAACATATGCTCAATGTATACTGTACAAATATCATATACAATATAATAACTAAATGAACATAATGAAACAAATAGGAAGTTATTCACTTATGATCACAAAATGTTTAATAAGTTTTATTAAGTTAATATTAATTCATTTAATTTGTATTTTTTTGGCAACTAGGTTGCATTTTTTAAAAATGACTTTCCTGCGGTTCCCACAGACCTCAGGCAGCTTTCTCTATTTGAAATTATGCCAATGACTTCATCACAAATTTAATTATAAAGAAGCTTTAGTAATAATAAGTAATTTTTAAGTATTTATTTTTTTAATAATAAATAATTGACTTTAAGAAGCCAGTAGCATGCAACAATTAATATTATTGGAATAGATTTATTTTTATTATTATAAATACTATAATAGAAATGTATTAGTATAAGATATAGTCAATATAGCTAGAAGTCAGTAGCATGCAACAATTAATATTATTGGAATAGATTTATTTTTATTATTATAAATACTATAATAGAAATGTATTAGTATAAGATATAGTCAATATAGCTCTGTTGAGTGTAAATTTTTCTGACAATATTAAATAATATTTCATTCATATATCTCACTTTTTCAAAAATTAAATTGAAATAAAAATGGGCTTTCCACAGTTATAATAATAATAAAGTGTTCCCACAACACTGAAAAAGAGTTGAAAGAGAACAAGTTTCTGAAATCTTATCTACACTGTTGTACATAAACTGTTTAAAACAACACTATAACATCTGTTTGTATTTTATCATAAAACTATTTTGTGTTAAAATGCAACAGAATCAAAAGTAATAATGTTTCAAAAATGTCTGAATAACTCCTACAAGATACAAAAAATTTATCATACTGTTATTTTAAAAATTAGTTCTATATAAATTAATAAAATGTGATAAATGCAATTCATAAGCAGATAAAATTGGAATTAGTTTTGTGAACAACATGAAAAAAATACTCTGAAAATAAAAAAAATAGGATCAGTGAATCCAAACATTCAAAAATAAATTGGAATAAAGAAGAAAGATGAAAAAACTCAACCAACTCCATGAACAAAGGGGGTGGGGAATTGATATATAAAACCAATTAGTGTGCAAAATGCTACAATTCAAGGAATGTCGAAAAAAAAAAGTAAATAATTAATCAATAACAGATGCAGAAATAAACAGTTGAACAATGCAATCACTACATCATCAAGGAATCTTTATCATATGCATATAATAGCTTCATCAACCTTCCCTCACCAACAATATCTTATAAGTTGATACACTGTAAACATCTAATTAATGTACATCAATGTACTTTTGACCAGTACATAAAGAATTATGTTTATACTGCTGTTTCATTCTTTTAATGATATACATTAAACTTCCTTCACAATAGCCTATTGTAGCACTAGGGTGAGAATAATATTTTTAATTCTATTGCTCGATACTGCATGCAGAAAACAATCTTTTGTTAAATGTTTTGCAATGATTTTATCCCTTGATGGTGTGACTAATGTGTTAACTGAATTGTTTTACCTTTTGATATTCTGTTATTTATATATATTTCAAATACATTCAAATGAAACCAGAAATTCAGATGAAAAAGTAATGTGCTCAGGGATTCATAAATCAAATCAGAAAAGTAATAGTTAAAAACATAATATACATATAAGATCACCCTTGATGGTGTGACTAATGTGTTAACTGAATTGTTTTACCTTTTGTTATTCTGTTTTTTATATATATTTCAAATACATTCAAATGAAACCAGAAATTCACATGAAAAAGTAATGTGCTCAGGGATTCATAAATCAAATCAGAAAAGTAATAGTTAAAAACATAATATACACATAAGATAAGTCTGATAATTCATACCAAGTTTTTGAACCATTAAGTGTAAATGTTTTATTCTGAGAATTATAAACAGCATTTGTCTCCATTCCACCTGGATCACTGCCATGATCTGGCTCCGTGAGGCCAAAACAACCAATAAGTTCACCTTTTGCTAAAAAAAATATAAAAATATATATTAAAATATTGAGGAAAAGAAAAATAAAATTAGAAAAGGAAACATTTATGCACAAAATTATAAGTGTCACAATGAAAAACATAATGAACAAAAAATGTGGTCATATGTTAATATATGATACAATATTGAATTATCAAAAGAATAACAGGATTTTTTTTATCTACTAAGTAAAATATAAATTTTCTCCATATTTTAAAAGGTAAATTTAAAAAAAATTGCAATCTGATGTGTTTGAAGAAGGTCAAAGATGAAATAAATTTGAGAGTTAACCATATAAAGAATTATTAAATGTGATAAAAATTAAAATAAGTAAGCTTTTTTTTATAGAAATATATAAACAAAATGCAATGTATTTTTAAAAAAATTTACGACTATGTTATATTTATGTTAAAAAGATATTCTAAAATAAATCTAACCTAATTTTGGCAAGTATTTTTCTTTTTGCTGTTCATTTCCATAAGCATATATAGGATACATCACCAAAGAAGACTGTACACTCATTGCTGAACGATAACTGCTATCAACCCTGAAGGTAGAAGAGAAAAAAAGGGGTGCTCAAATTAAGTATAAAATCTTTCATTATACAAAAGAATAAAATTTGTTATGTCTCATATTAAAATACATGGCATTAAATACAGTATAAATATACCGAATTAACAATACAAAGAAAAAAATATTATTGTTAAGATCAAGAAGATGTAAGAGGTACAATGCCACTTTGTGGCCGAGTCAAGGTTTTGGTACCAGAATGGACTACAAGAGGTTTAAGTGTAAATAGTGTCTAATAAATCTGTTGCTCTTAGACTTTTTTATTGGTGAGGTAGCTTTTCAGAGGTAGGTATTTGTTTGCCTTCAAGTTACAGTGCAAAATTATTGTAAATTATGTGTTAGTATTACTTACAATATAACCTTTGCGTAACTTTAAAATACATTATTCTATGCAATTAAACACGAACATTTTAGGTAATTCTTTATTTAAAAAATGATATATAATGAATATAACATTTTACCTTCTTAAAATTCACTAAACTTAACTATTCAATGGATATAGCTAATTATTGAAAACCAAAATATTATAACATATATACACAAATAGAGCTTTTTATAATTTTTTTAAATAGTTTTGAGACATTAAATAGTAGCAAAAGACTCTTCTATAGATTTTATATTTCAGTAATCAAGTATTAATTTTGAAAAAGAAACCTAATACTGATTTTTAATCCACAATCCATTAGCATGTTTTCACCATGTTATTAATTAAAAACAATGATATTTCAGGAAAATATTATATGATTTTGTTTGCTTGATTTCCTTTTGAAGCTACGAGAGGGTTATTTTTGGATAGGCCTCATAATTTAACTTTGGAACATGAATAATTATATAAGGATTCTGCAAATCAAACTTCCATTTCAGCAAATGTGATTATATATAATTCTTATTCAGACAAAGCACGGATATTAAGACTTATTGTTATGATTAATAAGAAATTCCTTAAGCTTATTTAAGCAATTAATAAATTATTAAATAATGTAACAGTATCTAAAATTATGTTAGCATTCATTATTAATTGGAAATGACTAAATATTATTAATAAATGTAGAAATAAAAAAAAAATTGTACAACTAAATGTGAATAAAGTAATAAGTTATTAATTTCTTTAAAAATGTATCAATTTTAGTAATTTTCCAAAAATTAGAATCTTATAACTATGACACAGATCCTTGGTTTAAATAGTCAAATATATAATTTTTTCATTGAATATTTTCATTTCATTTTCACAAAAAATAAATAAATAAATAAAATAAAAAAAGTAGACCATTTAAAATATAATGTTATGGATATACTGCTTCACTCATTTACAAAAAACAATTCTTTTTTTTTTATATTGATTACTACTCCTTAAGCAAATGGCAAATCACTAGCAGAAAAGTATTTAAATCTCCAGATCCACATCAATGATACAGTGTTTAAATATTATAAAAGAAAATCTGATCAAAAGATCAAGTCTCATACATGAATACTTAAAGTGGAGGAGAGAAAGTAAAAACAAAGTTTTTCATCAACAACAAACTTGTTTGGAATCATAACTCAAAATCTGGTCACATGCATTACATTGTAAATTTAAATGAAGGGAAAAAGTGTTACATAAATGAAATGCAAAAATCTGGAATTCAACAACAAAAAGGAAGTAATATTTACTTTAATTTCAGGTTCAAGATATTCTCTAAATGAAGATTATAACCATGATTGTTATCAATTAATCAACCTTTCTGTTACTCAAAGGAGCAGGTTAACTATAGATCAAGATTTAGGAGACCATGACAAATAGCAAAGGTCCTCACCTCTTGCGCAAAGACTTGCAAGAATATACTCTCTCTCTTAAATTTCCATCTTTTGCTCAGCATCGAACTTGTTAAGTGGGGTATTGGTATGAAAGACTAACTGAACATGTAGACTATCTATAATCTTTGTTTTATTTATCATTTTAGAGTTAGCAACATTAACATTCATTATTGTAAAGTTTTATAGAATGATCAGTATGGCGATGCATCAACTCTTAACTGAGTCATACAGGGTCGGGATAGCCTGGTTGGTAGAGCATTGGATTCGCGTCCCTTAGGTTGCGAGTTCAACCCCCCCCAGCCGAAGATTCCCCACGTGCTTGGTGACTGACGCGCGTATAAATCTGTCGTGGTCACAAAGTCCTCCATGTTTAGAGTAATATCACTGGGGGTACTGGATCAGGGGTGATCGTTCTTCGATTCAGGTCTAAATTACGATCTGTGGATGAGTGAATGAAATGCGAGAATGAAGCCCGCCCCATAAAAGGGTTGTGATGTGTGTGTGTAATTAAGTCGTACTCTTGGCCCTAGTTGGCTATACGATAAAAACAAGAGGCGCTCCCCCTTAGGCTTAAATCGGTTGTCTTCGAACAACAGGCTTGTCCGTGGCAAGTGCCATAAGTAACAACAACTGAGTCATATATATATATATATATATATATATATATATATGCAAATATAAACTAACAATATTATAAATGTGCACACTAAATGTTTATAAAGATTATATAGATGTTTATAAAGTTCCAGCCATTCATCCCTTCAAAATGCATGGGTTGCTATATAAAATTCACAACAGAATAATGAAATTCTTTTTTCTTCTTAACAAAATTACAGTTAATTCATGATAAGTAAAATTATATTTACAATTCTAATAGTTGAAATAATTTGATACAAATTGTTCCGATTTGATGATAATTTAATGCTCCAGTATTAACTTTTAAGTAATCCTGTTTTACATATTCATTTCAAAAGCAGATTATTCATGCAGACTCTTAAAATTCCCAAAATAAAATATTTTTACTCCAGAGATTAGATTAAATATAAAAAATGCCCTTAATATACAAAGTTCATTATAATATTTTAAAGTAATAAGATAAACAGTATTAAGTATTCAGTAGCTTAGCAGTGTAAAAAGAGATCAACTACTTTCAAATAATCAATATTTATATTTGAAGCAACAAGAAAAAAAAATTATTTTATTAAACCAATTTGATTTCAAATCATTATTTTAGAATCCAAGTGTTTGAGATTGATGTCATATTCAACATTTTTTTTTCTATTTATATTTACAAAAGGATATATACCTTCTACATTATAGTTATTGTTTTTCTAGTGATAATCATTTGAGAGAAAAAAGAGGATTTAGAAATCATCTGAATTCAAACCAATAAAGAAGCAACAATGTGACAATGCAATATTCTAGCAAGTATTATGGATATAAGCACCTACTGATGACTCATATTGCAACAATTTAGTACCTGTAATTTTTTTTCAAATAATAATAACAGTAAATAACGCATTGGTTACAAATTAGGATTTTAAATAATTTGATAAGTTTAAAATAATTTTTTTAAAGTACTTTCATCATCGGATTTTTGGTTTTCCTATACACTTATTTCATTATAACATATTTGCTGTAATAAGGGATAGTGGAACCCAAATCTTTTTGAGAATTGAAATTTCTCTCTCCTTGAACATTTAAAATTCAATAAATATTGGGGGGGGGATGTAATCACTTCCAATGATATAATGTCAAACAATACTATAATCTCTTTTTTTTTTTGAAAAAACAAACAAAAAAAAAACAAAAAACAACAGCATCTACATAAAAAATTGAAGTTACAGTTTTTATTTTGCTCTATATCGGTTATTAAAAAAAATCTTAGATAAAAAAAATTGGAAAGTATTACCTTTCACACTCTCTTGCAATTAATCCATAAGCAACTGATGATACTCCAGCACAGCCATACCCTTTAATAGTAGGTCCCAAAACACCAACAGCACCCATTTCTTTCATAATTTCTTTATCAAAAACTAAAAAAAAAAAAAAAAAAAAAAATTAAAGTCTTATGATTTATTAAGCCTCACAAAGTCAAAGAAATGCTATTTAATATAAAATTAGCTTTCAATACTGTCCTTAAGGTTTAACCACAAGGTATATGCCTGGTGCCTCATATGCATAGATGAAAAAATATTATAGTTGAATCTCTAAATTATTCCCTGTTTGTTTGCCCAAGTTCACAATTTTTTTAGATATAAAGTTTACTGTATTTACTTGCATTAAAAATCAATAATAATTATAAGAGACTTCAACATAAAAAAATATACATTTTATAGTTAATCATTTAGAATTTTCCAACAGCAAATGACAATGAACTTAGTAATTTTTATCTTTTGTTTGCTTATAAATGAATAATTAATTTTTTTTCATAAGAAAGATGATTCTTAATTTAATTCCTAAATTTTTCAATTTCATTAAGAAAATAGCACTCATCGATTGATAAAGATAAAAACTCAATAACTCTCTTAAAAATATTCATTTAACAGGAAATGCATTTTCTAATTTTAGTAAAATTTAAAATGATTTTATCAATAAATAAAATAATCTGCATGGAATCTGAATTAAGTTTTCAAAGCTTAAGATGCTATACTTAATATCTTAAATCCATTATATCACAAGAAAGATTATGCAATTCAACATTTTTCTCTACTAAAAATAAATTGTGCAAAGATTTAAAATTAAGTGTCATAATAGATAAATTTGTGAGATAAAAAAAAAGGAAAATAAATTTATATATATTTTTCTTTTTTACTAAAATAAATGTATTATAAGTTACATATTATTATTTAGATAGAAATAAATATACATGTATATACATGTTCAAGATTAGATATTTCAAAATTTGTTCATTTTTCTATTTATTGCATGTTCTGTAACATATTTGTATTTAAGTCCCTAAATCTAAAAGCAGCACTGTTGACTTTCAATGATAATACATTCAATTTAATCTTATGAAATAATTCTTCATGCTTTCATAATCAACTCAAGAATCAAAATCAATTTAGAAACATGGGTAGAAATTGAGTGAACTTAGCATACTTAGAAAGTACCCCAAAAGAACTATAAAGATTACTCTCTGTAACTTTATTAGCAATTTCAGAATATTACAGCTATGATCTGGACAGACACACACGCAAATAAATAAAAAGTTGCCATATCTGATCAATTTTACCTGAATATCTGATAAAAATTTCATAAAAGAAATTCATTAAAACAACAATTTCTCTTTAATACAACACTCTATCCATTGACAACGGTGAAAAAAAAACAAAAAAAAACGGTCAATAATAATTATTGACAAAAAATGATTATGGAAATAGAATCTTATTTAAAAAAAATGAAATCAGCAATTCATTTAGTAGAAACAGAGCTATAAAAACCAGATAATCTTTCTTGTATATGTTTTTTTAAATTGTATGTATTGCATTATTTTTTAGTAGCATTCATATTACACTCATTTAGTTGAAACAGAGCTATAAAAACCAGATCATCTTTCTGGTATATGTTTTTTTAAATTGTATTAAATTTTATGTATTGCATTATTTTTTCAATAGCATTCATATTACACTCATTTAGTTGAAACAGAGCTATAAAAACCAGATCTTTCTGGTTAATGATTTTTTTTAAATTTACAGTACTGCATTATTTTTTCAATGGCATTCATATTATACTAAGTTCCACCACCCCTTCCCAACACACAATATCCAAAACAATGTTAAACCAAGCTGAATCCAAAAATATCGATATAAAATTTTATTTAAAAAAACAGAGTACAAATATATTATTACAGTTATATTTTTATGGAAAAAAATATCTTAAATACGACAAAAATATTTAAGTTCATATTTCGATGTACATAAAGCTAAATGTTAATGAAATAATCCATCTCATATCGAAGTTCTTAAAAAAATGATTAGCGGATTTATTTTTTAAAAGAGAATGTGTTAAAAGAAATCATTTAAAAGTCTCTTTCATTCACACTCATTATCAGTGTAGTTAATATAATGTTTGCAGAAGGCTTTTATTTTTTTATACTGTTATTAGAATTAATTTTAAAAATGACATTAACAAATTAAGATTTTTTCCCCCATGATGTGCTTTAGGTCTGGCACTGAAATAATTAATATCTCTCCTTAGTCCCATATCATTGTTTAAAATTGCTCCTGACACTCACAAAATATTAATCTGTTTTCATAACAAATGATGTAATAATAATTACAATATCAATGAAAATGTTTCATTGCAAATTTTTATAATTTTTATGAAAGGTTATTTTAATTAATTATATTAAAGGTTACTTCACCTTATTCCATTTGTCAGAATAAACATCTCTTAATTAATAATATTTGAATTATTTTGAAATACTCTTGCAAAACTAAAATAGTACACTGTGTCTTAAAAGACTGGTTTGTAAGATCTGAACAGATAAGTCTTAGTAGATAAAATTTTAGTTTGTCAGAAAGTGATTTGGCTTTTAAACATATGCTGAATAAGATTTATGATAGAAAATAGGAATAATATTACTTGATGATATATTAATAAAAAGAGAAAATATGTTGTAAGAGACTGGACACTACACTAAGGGAAGAGTTGATTATAACTAAAATTGTTTTTCAAATGAAAACAAATATTTTTTAAGATCATTTACTAAAATACATTAAGTAGAGTTAACTGTAATATCCCAAAAATTTGCAAGATGTCATAAAGAAATGAAACAAAATATTCAGTGAATAATATCTTTGATTTTATTTAAAGTAGTCCAAAATTTAAATATAGCTAAAGAATATCCAGATCCAATGAGATTCTGATGTTACAGTTATTTTTGAAAGATTAGCTACAAAACCATAAAAAGATTTAATAAAACCAAAATCATATAATAATAAATCAGTAGATTTTTAATATACAAAAGTAATTCTTCTATAAAATTTATTTTATAACATAGAAAAATATCTATAGAATTGAAATTTAAAACTATGACATTAATCTATAAAAACACCATAGCTAAATCACAATTATTGCTCATCTTACCTTCATTTCTATTAGCCATTAATATTCTAGGCATCAATTTTTCTTGACAGTATGATTTAAATTGCTCTGCGATCATAATTTCTTCTTCAGTCAATTTACTTTGTAAAGATAAAGCATCTTTCCAATCAAAAGTTACTGTAACAAACATTAATCCCCAATTAAAAAAGTATAAAATTTAGAATGGAAAAGAAAGTACATAAATAAACTTTATTCATGAAAAACTGAATTAAAAATGAATTTTATATTTATTTTCCTTCAAGCACATTATTTTCTTTCAATATTTTTTTAGAAACAACAGCCTCTAACTGTAAATAATAACACAGATCTAAATAAAAATATTTAACAAAAGAAAATATCATACACTTCTTTCAATCAAATATTAAAAAGGGCGATTCTTACGTAATGCACGGGACATTTACATGTGTTTAAATCAATAAATTTTACTGAAATTAAGGTAATTCAATGTTTTGAAAATTATGAGGTATAAGCCCTTAACTTGCACTTCAAAATAATATGCAATTTTTTTTCTACATTTCAAAATTAAACAAACAAAAAAAATTAAAATGCACGCGTGATGCACGGGATTCACAAAAAATCAGAATTTCTGATCATACTGGTATTAATGTTAATTTCTGTGATGTTTCTTGGATTTACTGACTATAAATTTTTTTTAATGAAAGAACAATCAGTAGATTGATGTGGTACTCAATATTAAGTAAATATAAAATTTAATTAATAGTTTATGTTGATTTTTTGGCTGTGATGCATGGGACAAACAAATGTGATGCACGGGACAAGTGTGATTTGTTTGCACACACCTGAGATTTATAACATTTCTCAATATATTTAGGTTGTTATATTTAGAGAATACATGACAGGTGAGATACTAATAATGTATTCACATGATGCAGATATTTATTTACATAAAATAACTGCCAGTAGATGGCACTAGTGTATGCATAATTTGAAATGTTTAAAAAAGTAAATCAGCTAAAAATGTGTTTAAAAATATGATTTATTTTAATATTCATATAAGCCTCATTTCATTTTTAATATTTTTATGAAAGATGTGAGTTACTTCCCACTTAAATATTAAACAAATTCAAAATGAAGAATTTCAGAATGATAAAAGAAATCCTAATGTAAGAGTTCTTCAGCTAGACTTTGCTATGAATTACAGCTGTGAATATCAGAATGAAATTCAAAGTGCTCTTTGGTCTAGAAACAGTGTGACTTTATTCATAGCAGCTGCATTCTCTCAGGATATTTGCTCAACGTTTTTAATTTGTTCCGATGCAAGAGAGAAAGGGGAAAAAAAAAAAAAAAAATCAGTCAGAGCATTTATTGAGTTGCTTTATTCTGAACTGGAACCCAATTCAGATGAAAATAAATGACCGGAAGAAGTGATTTGGACAGATGGCCCATCATCTGAATTCAAGAATAAATTTATGTCTCTTTTTCTACAAGAACTTAGCCTTAAATACCAGAAAACATTTAGCTGGAAATATTTTGCCACTTCCCATGGGAAGGGTGGTATAGGGGGAAGAGCAAAATCATTTGTTCGTCAAAAAGTTATGAGCAAACAAACATCTTCTGACATTGTACAATCTGCTTCTGATTTTTACGACCTGGTAAAAGTTTTAATGCCAGCAACAAAAGTTTTATTTGTTGAAGAAAGAAATATTCCACGAAATAATGATGTATGGATTAATGCTGTGCCTATTTTGAACATTTCAAAATTACTCGGAATGAAATGCACATGAAATAATGGACTATCCCTTTTCCTAAATGTAGCTGACCCAATTATGCAGGAATAATCTCATAGTAATACCAACATAGAGATAGGAAACTGGATCTTGGTAAATTATGATGGTAAGGAATACCCTGGACTGGTAATTCAAATTATTGGTGCAGAAACTGAAGTACCTGTGATGACGAAGAGCACAAATGGTGCATATTGGAAATAGCCTAAACATGAAGACAAACTGTTCTACACACAGAATAACATAGTAAAAAAAATAAAAGCTCCTGAAATTCACGATGATACTACAGTTTTGCAGATTTATATTAAAGACAGATGATGTATGTTTTTGTAAC
Source organism: Argiope bruennichi (assembly GCF_947563725.1). Classification (NCBI taxonomy): domain Eukaryota; kingdom Metazoa; phylum Arthropoda; class Arachnida; order Araneae; family Araneidae; genus Argiope; species Argiope bruennichi. The sequence goes on from NC_079159.1 coordinate 14,448,210, forward strand.
AATAATCAATTAAATTGTATTTTTTAAAAACCTTTTTTTTATCATTTAACATAAATAAATATGTAAACACCAAAAATTTCTGAATGTCTTTTATTTTTCCCCTTTTTAAAACACTTATTTTAACATGAACAATGCACAGGATAAGGATGTGTGATGCACAGGACAAATTTAAAATATTATTTATTAAAATTTTATTTAAATGTTTGAAAAATTATTAATATGAATTTGTCTTAATAATAGAATTTTTTTTTCTTCTTAAAAGTACAAAGTAGATTAGAAATTATTTCTGTCTGGAAAAAAAATTAGTAATGCTAGTAAAACTTATAGCAGTTTTAATGTGATGCACGGGACACCCTTTAAGATATATCTAAAATCATAAACTACAATTTGAAAAAATTAAAATGAAAGTAATTTCCTTTTTTAAACTAAATAAAAATATACCTGTAGCTACTTTGAAAAGCCAAAAATTGAATAAAAGTGTAGAATATTTGTTTACAGACATTATGGAAGTGTACATGTACGAATTCAAAATTTTTTCAATATTGTAAGCACTATTTTTGACCTCCATGAACATATAAAAACAAACTGTTAAAAAACAAAAAAAATACATGAATTAAATAGCTCAGATTGCGTGTTTGACTAATCTATATATATAAAAAAAAAAAAATTTGAATTTTATTTTTTGAAGGTTTGGTTCACTTTTGGGAGAATTGCCCAAAAGCACAGAATTAAAATACTCAATTCCACAATAAGAACATTAATATTTATCCACTACTTTTGATTTATTCAGTTGAAGTACACTAGGATCTTGACAATGGCAAGTTATTTAAAAAAGTAATTTGACATGTGTAAAAGAAATATTGACATGTCAAAATACAATCAGAGAAAAACTAAGAATAATATTTATATGTAAGAGGCATGATATGTTTTCTCTACAGTATAAATAATCCCATAAAAACCTTTGCATATAAATAATTTCAGAAAAAGGGTCAAAACATCATAAAACAGATTTGTAACACAGCTGATTAAAACGAAAGGTGGCTTACCCTTGCTACCAGAAGATAAACTTCTTATATTCAAATATAGAGAATTGAAAGAAGAAAATTTGCAGATATTTCGAACAAACAATGATGGATTCAAAGAAGCCATCTTAAAATATACAGTTATACTAAAAAGCTAGAATGTGAAAACAGCTACGACAAAATTACATAACACGAATTTAAGATCGTCTGATGTTGTTTACAAGAGACAGATCAGCGCACGCTGATGAGGATGTAGAAACAGGAATAACACTGCTCTGACCATGAGCAGTGGAAATATTTTTGGCGAATTCACGGTGCGATAAAACATAAGAAAATGCAACCCTGTCACTTTTTTTTTGTTCCGTTTAAAAAAATCTTGTTAATTTACAACATATTTAGGACATCTTAATTTTGAATAAATAGTTATTGAACGAAGTTTATTAATAATGACTGCATGGCTATTAATTGGGATATTCTTCAGGGTATTTTGTAGTGTAGTATTTAAAATTTCCTTACCTTGAAATTAAAAAGAGAAGATAATAAGTAAATTTAAATATTAATATGGGGTAAATTTATGTTTTTTAATCCTCAGAAACTATTTAAATTTTTAAATAAGATAAAAGAAAGTTGAATTCTTCCGAATAAAACTATTCTTAAAATGATCACAATTATTACGAAATATGTAATGATATTAATTTTAGACATGATTTATGTTTGAAACTGATAAAGAATTCTTTCAAGAATTAGATGAAAAGCAGTTTTCATAACATTCCGTCAATCATTTCGCATATTTGTAATTATTATACCTTTATAAGGTAACATGATGAAAATTAAGGAGAATCTGGCATTGACTATTTTAATCTCTACTTGTTTTCTTCAACCAATATGCCGGATATTGGGGCGACTGAAACTGCGCAGGACTTGGAATTTGTACTAGTGATTTCTAATGAGTTTGATTATCTCCAATGGGAAAACTTTGTTTGAAAAGTGTTCTCACATTTTTGTAATTTATGAATTTCACCAAAAAATAAAGCTTTTCGAACGTTAAACCACATTAAAATTATTTTATCTTGACGTGGCATTCGACTTATACCGAATATCAGTAATGTCTCGTCATGAAGGTGAGTGGAATTTGTTCTGAACATTTTAAGGATAATGTCATGCATGAGATATTTGTTGTTAAATTTTGTGAATATTGCATCAAAAACGTTAAGCCTAATATTTTTTTGAATTCGAAATCCTTTTGTTTATTACCCCTTTAATCACAATGTATGCGAATACAGGTAATCGTTATTTGTTTTATTTGTAAATAATCGTACATGGGCATAGTACTGCAAACCAAATTATAGATATGGACCTTGAAAAAGTTGAAAAGAAGCATAATCATTTTTCAAGTACCAGATTTCGCTTAATTTTAAAGTTGTAGGGTTTGTCTCCTTATTTATAATTTTTTTTTTTCTTTTGCGATCCCCGTCTATAAATCTGTTGTGTTGTTATATATCAATTTATAGTTGTAGTTTTATACGTTTTATTGCAAATAAATAAATAAAATAAAGATATATGTTTATGCTACTTACAATGTAGTGTCGAAATCATAACTTTAATATTGATTTTATCTAAGGGTCATTTTTTCTGGATCGACCAAAGAATAATAGGGCAGAGGATATAAATAAAGTTAAATTTGTTAACTATTATAAAGTGCCGCATATTTTCTATCTACTTCTGATAGCCGTCATTTGGGCGTATGTATTCATTTCGAAATGTGGTATATATTGGATATATGCGATATGTGACCGTCGCCCTAATTTCGATATTTATCTGAAAATATTCAATGAATTTCTGACCTTTACTTATGTTTACCTTCCTTATCAGAAATGAATTACTTTTTCGTGATTGTTTCTTACAAAATTTAGGCTTCGTTTTGTTTATCATTGACAGAGAGAAAGCTAGAGCTTGTTTCTATTTATACAACAGTTGGCTTTCTTTTTCTTCCATCTTATGACACAGCATATACTTCTTCATTGTTCATTTTAAATGAAGTCAAGCAGTGAAATAATTTATAAGCTTCTTTAAATAAAATATTTGTTTAAAATTTTTTAATAATTGATCAATTTTATTTTTTATTTAGAAAAATATTTTCACTTATTATTAGATGAAGCTATTTTTTTAATGTCATATTTCTACAATGTTTTCTTTTATAATTTAATTAATTTTATAGTGTTTTCTGTTCTGTAAATGAATAAAATATTTAGTGCATGTACATTTAAAAAATTTTTGTGTTGTTTTTCTAAGATTATGTTATTAAGATATGTATATTAGATCAATATTTTTACATTAAATCTTGTCATCATGATTTATAAATAACACAGAAAGTATGATTTAAGAATATAAAAATTGTTTGAAAAGTCTTTTTATTGCTATAATACTGTTTTATTGACCTAATTATATTTTTTTTATATATTTGTACATTTTATGTAGATGTATTTAAATGTTCTTATGTTTTTAAAATTTTAGTTATTATTAAGGGTACATTAAAGTTAAAATTATTGTATATAATAAATTTTTTTACAAACTTATGACTATAATATATTTTAGTTGAATGGGGAGCTTAATTTGCTTTTAATAGAAAAAAAGGAAATTAAAATCTGGCTTAAATGTTTAATTTATGTATGTAGGAAATGAATTCTTATCTTGGAAGATGATATGTGTGAAAGTCAACTTTTTTTTGTATCAAAATGTTATAATAAACACAAGGTTATCTTTTAAACTTGATATTGTTATATGAAGCCTGTTTTATTTTTTTATTTTAACATTACAAAAAAGGACATAAGCTTTTATTTTTATATCTAAAATAAAATGCTTTAATTTTGTAGTTTTTTTTTATATTAAAAGTAGATGTTAAGGTAAAAACATTTTGTAAGTTAAAGATTCTGTTTACTTGATGTTTCTGTGACTACTCAAGCGCAAAGTGTTTTAAGAAAAATTTGAATTATTGTTTAGTATGAAGATAATTTCATGGTCATGTAATTTACATCTATTTCCTTCTTTCTCAAAGCTGCAAGCAATTTTTTTCCCTTAATTTTTGTTAAAAGAATGAAGTTAGTCAAATGAGCTTATTAATGTGAATTAGGAAATGAATTTTTTCATTTTAACAGAATATATAAAACCATATAATTTTTATGAAAATTTTCATAGATCTTAATTTAAGTATTAGTTATGTTTATAATTTTTACTTAAAAGATGGAATGTATAAACAGCTGATGCATTGGATAAATGAATATCTGTCAAAAGAAATGTTTTAATATTAGTGTACAATTAATATTGATAAATATTTAGGCCATATATGTTTTATCTCTATAATATAATGCATATTTTTTCAAATTGTATTTTCTAGAATATCGAAGCTCAGAGGTACTTTTTTATTAGTTGTGTAACAGGCAATATACTATTGGAAATTTTTGAATTTGATTATTAAATTGCAATCTTCTGTTACAATAAACATTTTAATTAATTTTTTGCATTAATACTAAACTGATATGTCAAGATATGGTCTTATATTACTGGGATTATATAAGCTATTTGGAGTTTCTGTTATCTAGGTACATTAAGTCTTATGCTGTTATTTGATATTTATTATAAATGTAATATGGAGTCTTATGATTAACAATCTTTTTTTTGGGGGGGGGGTGTTTCTATAGAACATTTTGTGAGAATATTAATAATACAGGTATTGTATTTTCTTACTTTTTTTTCTTTTTTTAAATTGTCTTGTCAAGGTGTAGAAAATTTTAAATTCTTTAATTTCAAGGTAAGTATTCTTAAATATTAATTTATTTTCCTTGTTTTGTAATAACAAAAATAGTTACATCCATGGAATTTAATTAAAAAATCATTTTTTATTTGCTATTTATCTTAATGCTATATTAGTCTCAAGTAATCTCTAGGATTTCTTAAGTATATTCTGCATTTGTCCTTGAAATCTGCTGGTAGTTTTTTTCATACCCTTTTAGCTCTTAGACCTTCAAAGAATGAGATTATTGAAGTTTTGGCTTCAGTCACCCATTGACAAAGGCCACCAGCTCTTATATCAGTCTTTTTTGAGATTACTGTGCCAAGTATCACAGTCTTTTATAAAAAGAAATTTAATGTCTGATTTGTATGCTATCAAACTCTATTTGTTGTGAGTGAGTTTCTTTTAGAAATTCTAACTAATTATTAAAAATCAGTGTGATGAATGCTAGGATTTTTTCTTATTTCATAATGACCTCTAAAAAGTGTAGTCCCTGCATGAGGGTGGTTTACATGGAATCTGATCATTCTTTTTGCAGCATTGTGGAAGTAAAAACAGTTTGACATTTAATAATAAAAGTAAGACTTTGTAGAGAAACAAAGAATGTTATCAGATAGACTTACTGTATCTGTTGTGAAGTTTAATGAAGGTTAAAAACTTTCTTCATGTTACTAATTGTGTTTTATAAAGTATCATAAAACTTTTAATCTGATAACTTTGATCAGGAATCAATAAGCATTAAATATATTTAACTTATTTCACCTGTTTTATTTATCATTATCATCTTGTTTTATTATTTTTTTGTTGTTTGAATTAAGCTTTTCCATTTCATTTAGATATTCTGATTAATATTAATAAACTGTAGTAATACTCATAATATTTATTAATAAAAATAGGACATTCTTAAGTTGAAACTCATTTTCAAAAAACTGTTTTATATTATAGTTGAACATTGGAAACTTAATTGAAGAATTCCTTAATTTTTTTTTTAATCAGAAAACTTATTTTTTAAAAGAATATCAGTAAAAACTTTATTAGTTTATATGGCTAATTAATACCTACTATTTTCAATATTATAAGACTTATTCTATAGTAAGTTTTTTGTATTATTATTTGATTGCAGTAAATGAAATGAAGCACCACATATGAAAATTTTTAAAACTGTTATCTTTTATTTTAAATTTTTGGCTTTATTTAGATTTTAATGTTTTTTCTGTGCATCAATTTGCTCCTTTCCAAGATGATTTTTAATGAGTTTTTCTTTTTCAGGTGTTAGCTGTGATTCTTGTTTGAAAGGCAATTTTAGAGGGAAAAGATACAAATGCCTTGTCTGTTATGATTATGATTTATGTGCTACTTGCTATGAAGCTGGTGCCTCTACAACCCGGCATAATGCTGATCATCCTATGCAGTGTATTTTGACAAGATCAGATTTTGGTATAAATCTTTTATATTTGCTATTCTATTTTAATGAGAGGTTTTTTAAAAATCATTTAATTGATTTGTTTGCTAGAAATGTTTATGGAACTTGAAAGTTTACATTACTGTTTGGTCTTGCATTATAACTTTGATATTGGAGACTTATTTTGACTTTTATGTGTTTGTGAGGAAACTTACCAAATTGTATATGAAATATATCTATATAACCATCACAGCTACTCCAAATTTAGTTTGTGTAAATATTTTATGTATTCTACTGTGAAATAGCCTAAGTGTTAAACATATAAATTATTCCAGTGTGTTATGAATATAAAATGTAAGGAAGCTGTTTGTTATTCTGATATTTAAATTTGTTTAGTTGAGTAATATTTTTATTGCATCTATTATTATTTTTAAGAATCATGTATGAATTTTTGTCTTTAGTAGTAAAATCAGTTATGTATCAAAGCAGATTTATTTATGCTTCTAAAGATATTTTTCTTCTGAATTAAAAATTAAGAATTGTTTTCTTATAATCATGTTCCTTGCTTAAAATACTTTAGATTCAAGCATAGTTTATTTCGAGTCAATTTCAATTCTATCAATAAGCTTGCTTTCAAAATTCATATTTCTGCAATACTCTATTTATGTGACTGAAGTAAGTTTTCATGTTTCTTTTTCTAGTGACAAAATTTTAATATTTAAGTGAATTTCTTCTTTGTATGTAAATTCAGATCGTACTAACTCAAAAATGAGATTTAAAAATTCTGACTGTTACAAGTTTATTGACTGCATTACAAAATAAAATCATGATATTTTGTATTATATTCTTCTCTGAACTTATCTACATGTTGATTATGTATATAAGAATTGGATTGACAAAGATTAAAATGAGTCTTAAATGTAAACAACTATGTCTAGATTTTTGTAACTCTCATCTTTGATAAATTTTTTGATCAATAATTAACAAATCTATTGCTGTAATCTATAGTAAATATCACTAAGATAAATACAATGGATGCTACTTAATGTAACCATGTTTAAAGTAACTATACTCTTTATATTTTCAAAAATTCTCTAATTCGAAACTGACACATTCTATTGTATGCTCTTATATATTGTAAAATATTTATTTAATGTGATTATTACATTGTTTAAAAGCATCAGTTTTGAAGTAAAGAATTGGCTAATCCTTTGTTTTCAACTAGCATTAACAATTGACGTTTGTTAGATTTCTCTCATCTTTTTCTAAAAAAAACATTTAGGAGCCATTTTGCACCTGATAGGATTTTTATCTGGACTAAAGATTAAAATTTTTTAAATGTAAACATAGGGTTTTTATCTGGACAGATTGGTTTAAAAAAAACCGGATTTACTGCCAGGTTTGGGTTGAAATTTTCATAGGCTTGCTACCGTGATAACTACTGCTACCTGTGATTTGAATTATGAAAGCAAAATATATATGTTTGTGTGTATAAAGATTTAATTGTCAGACAAAAGGGAAATTCTTAACAGATATGAAGGCTTAATTAAATTGTGTAAATGATACGTTTCAGCGCAATTGAAAATTTCACAATCTCTTCGATGTAAAATTTTGAAAAATTATTAGCTTTTTGTATGCATGACTCTGCAATAAATTGATGATTTTAACAATGATGTTTTAAAGAAAATCTTCAAAGAATAGCTGAAATAAGTAAGAATAATAAATACTTGATATTTTGAAATATCCTGTAACATTGCTCAACAAATAATAAAGAAATTCCTAACTATATGCAAATGAATCATCAAGAAATGATTGTTTACAACCAACAGTTTATGAATATTTTAATTATTTTGGGAATAAATTATACTAGCTCAGAAATAAGTGTTTTTATTCTTTTAATCAATTTAGTTATTGTTATCAAATGGTTAATGCTTTCAAAATTCTTAAATTCAGATATGACTACATTTAAGTGACAAGTAACTTTTGTAATTCCTTTTTCTCTTTCAGATAAATGTAAATGGATGTTATCATTAATTAAAATGTTCTAAAATATGTGTTATATTCTTTTATAAATTTTAAATCTTTGATTAAAAGATAACTTCAAAAATTCACATGTTTGCTACATTGATTATTTTTTAATGCATTTTTAACTTTAAAATTCAGGTCTTGTTAATAAATGGGAAAACTGTTCACAGCTTTGTTAATAGCCTCGAATTACATCATGTGAAAATAAAAAAAGGGTTTGTAAACTGCTGTGAAATTATGTAATTAGTAATCTTATCTAAGGACTTTAAATTAATTAGGCAGGATAAGTCACAGTTTGAAAATCGATGGTTAGAGATAAAATGTATGAAGATTTTTTTAGAAAAAGAATGATAATAGTTCGTCATTATTTTGTATTATAGTACACAGAGGGATAATTATAGTTGGGATTTTGTTATGCACTGTAATCCATTGCTTGAATTATAACTGTAAATTTGCATTCCATCCATTGTCCAATATCTAATTTTGATGCAAAATTTAACTGAGAATTTAAAGCATTACCTTTTTTTTTTATCTATCTAGATTTTAAAATAATCCAGATCAAATGTGTTTTTTCTTTGACATTTATTTTTAATATCCTTCCTGAAATCTTATTTAAAGTTATTTATTTTTGTATTTTATACATTGGATAGGTATCGGTATTTTTTGTTATCTTTTTTTTATTTTGATTCACCTATTTATATTTTATTTCTCTTTTTTTCACAAACAACAAGATTTAGGTTGGATTATATATATATATATATATATATATATATATAATCAAATTTTATTTTAAATTTTCATATATGCTCTTCAGTGAAAAATTACTTAATGGAAAGAATTCATAACTGTAATAAAATATAAAAATTGGATGAATGTATTTTGAATAAAATTGATGTGGTTTTATATATTTAAAACTTGCTGATATTTGCAAAATATGTTTAGTGTAAATACTTGTTATTTATTATAAAGCTCAGGAGCATTCCTTGAAATCAACAGCTTGATAACTAAAAATTGACCAAAATATACCACTGCTGTTCAAAAAACAATTTTTAAAAATTTTTCTAATATTTTATTTATTAAGTTGGAAAGTGTAATTTGAGATATTGTTTTTCAGCTGTTTTAAAGTATTTGAATTTTGAAAATCATTTCTTTTTTTCTCTCTAGATTTATATTATGGGGGTGAAACAGCATCTGTGGAACATCCTCAATCTTTTACTTGTCCTTTCTGTGGTCGAATGGGCTTAACAGAAACTGCATTAACTGAACATGTATCAGCCGAGCATTCGGAATCCTCAGCAGAAATCGTAAGTCTTGCATTTCCATTATGTTTTCAAATTAGAAAGATTCTTGCTAATTATTCTGATCAATTTCTTGATTTATTCTTCAAATTTGTTTTTAAAATGTTGAATTATCTATAGAATGTTATTGTATACAAGTAACTCCCGGGTGCAGCATAAATTCGTCCAAATTTCAAAAAATCATAATAAAAAAAAGTAATGCTCGAAAAAAAAATTGTGGTTTGTGGGAATGTGTTCAGAGAGCCTTTGGATTTTGTTATTTCCATTAAAAGAATGTATTAAATGTATTTAAAAATGACCTATAGATGGCGGTCATACTGAGACGGTTTATGCAAATCAGGAAAACAGAGCACAGTAACATTATAGTACATTTTATTTTAAAGAAAAAAGATGCTCAACATGACTGCCACCACAAGGTATTAAGCAAATGAGGCCTATAACTACGCCTATTACAGCTGAGTGTAACATGGCGTCATCGATGCCACTAACGGCCAATTGAATGGCATCTTTCAGTTCCATCAAAGTGGCAGGAGAACCTCGGTAGATACGAGACTTCAGGTATCCCCACAACCGAAAGTCTGCTGGAGAAAGATATTGCAATCATGAGGGTAACTCATTCTTACATTCTCTGTTTATCACTCTGTCCTCAGTGAATGTGTCTAGGAGGAACGTCTTAACGAAACTAGCAACGTGGGGCGGGGCACCATCCTGAATGAAGGTGACGGAAGATAATGCACGTCTTTGCTGCAAAGCAGGCATAACGTGGTCACGCAAAAGCCTAAGATAGCGTTCTGCAGTGAGGGAACAGGTTTTCCGACCAGATACAGGACAACGCTCTTCAAAAAAGAAAGGGCCTAGAATGAAGGACGCAATCAAACCGTACCAAACAGTCACATGTGGAGAATGTAGTGGTTTGTTGGTGTACGCATGAGGGTTTGATGTCGCCCAGATACGACTGTTTTGCATATTGACTTCACCATGCAATAAAAAGTGGGCTTCATCTGTCCACATGATGTTCAGTAACCATTGTGGGTCACGTTCCATTTGTGCGAGCACCCATGTTGCAAAGGCTTGTCTTTTCTCACAATCTGCTGGTAACAACTGGTGAAATGCCTCTATCTTGTATCGATGCAGTTTCACAATTTTGTGCAGAATGCGTCGGAACGACCTTTTCGGAATTCCTGTTATTTTATCTGCTTCACATGCACTGGAACTCCCTGTTGAAGCCTCAGCTACCACATTTCTCATGACCCTTTGGACAACAGGGACGTGGTCAGCACTGACGGATGGTCTGCCACTTTGTGGACGATCCTCTAATCTTCCAGTTTCCTCAAAATGGCGAACTAAATTCAATTCCCTGTTCAATGAAATTGGGTATTTCTTCGCCTTAATTCCTTTCACCATCCGTAACTGTTGCAATGCTTTAGTAGCGGATTTACCGTTCTTATAGAACACTTTACCACTAATGCTCGATCCTGTAGCGATAGCATTCAACTGCTGTCGAATGACAGATCCATTTCCAACCTCGTGTTTTATAGCTATACTGATTTGCATGAACAGTCTCGGTATAATGTGTGAGTGTCATCTATCGGTCATTTTTTAAATACATTTTTTTTAAATGGAAATAACAAAATCCAAAGGCTCTCTGAATATATTCCCGCAAACGGCAATTTTTTTCAGGCATTACTTTTTTATTATGATTTTATGAAGTTTGCACGAATTCAGACTGCACCCGGTATATTCAAAATGGTTGTTGGATTCGTTAAAAAAAATAATGCAGTTTCATGGGAATTTGCCTTATATACAATAAATATTTACTGCAATAAAGAAAAATTGGATTAAAGAATTTAAAAATGTGGTAACAATTGAATATTCTATAACATTTTCACTATTGATGCATTGAATAATAAAAGAATTTTATTAAATGTATATTTATATGTTTGAAATTTTTTTTCTAAATCACTATAACGTATCCTTAATGAATGGGACATCTTTTTAAGAAAATATGAATTTATTTTATAACATTTTCACTATTGATGCTTCTTCAGTTTTATAATTTTTTTTGTATAAAAGCTCTTATTTCGAATTATTTTTACTTACACTTTTATAAATTTTTATTCAGTGGCACTTATTACTGATCAAATTCTTTTCATATATGCCTGTTGTAATTCTGGATGAATTATGAAATATTTTAAGATCGTGTTGTTAAATCTGATATAAAACTATAATTGAATGAAAAATTTCAGATGAAATATCTTTTGAAAGCCCTTTTTTTTATTTTACATATTGTCTGTATATTTCTCTTATTTTAAATACTTTCTTACTTCCTGAGCTATTATGAGATTTTATTAAAGCTCAAGAAAAGGAAATTACATCCTTGTTTGCTCTATTGTAACATATAATGGATGGTTTGGGGGGTTTTGAGGCTTGCATTCAATCTCTTTATATGTAATTAAAGAAAGGATAGGCTAAAGTTTAGAAGTTCATAAGAAGGAAAAGTTTAAGTTTAAAAATGGAAGATAACATCCATATTATTGTATCAGAGTTTTATTAATTATCGAATTGTGCAAAAACAAAATATTTTTATAGAATCACCTTAATATGACTGAATTATCTGCTGTAATGAATAAAGTGTTTCAAAAGTCATTGCTGAAGAAGGCATCTTAATATTGTTAAATAATCTTAAAAATCTAGGAAAATACAATATACAAGAAATGTAGTTGAATGATAAAAAGGAAAATACTATTTTAACATTTACTTTTAACAGATAAAAAGAATTATTATTTAAATTAAAAAAGTATAATTCTTGATTTGTTGCCATTTTTTAATGAGTAATAAAGGTCGCCAATGAAAATACTAGAAATGACCATTTGGGGCAAAATGCTGTATTTTGTACATCTTTGATCTTCAGCAATTTCTATTTTCATTTTCACCTTGGGACAATATCAATGTCTTTTTAAATAATAATATTGATGTAGAAATGTGTTTGGATTAATAAATTACCATAGCATTCAAAACATATTATAAAAGGTTTAGTATGTATTTTTTTTAAAATTGTGGGTAATAAAGAGTATATATATATATTTTCTTTCTGAAAATCAAAGTGTAATCAAGTTTTTTTTTTTTTTTTTTTTTTTATCAGCTTAGTATATTTACTGAAAAACATAATTGTAGAACTTGTTAATTTTGATTGATTATAGGTATGTTGTTAATTGGATAAAAAAGCTCCCTCCCCTTTTTTCAATTCCTACTATTAGTTCACACTCTCCCTATATATATATATAACGTTCAAATTTTCAATCGTTAATAAAATACTTTTTATTCATCCACTCAAGTTCAAATGCATTTTTTAAAACTTGTAGTGGATGACACTTGATGTTAATACAGTTTTTTTCAAATATTAATTAATTAAATTTGTCCAGTAATTTCTAATTGGTTGCCAAGCTCTGAAATTACTAATGCAATACCCGATCATAAATAATATAAGATATATATAAATAAGAAAATTAGTAGAAATTCAATTAAAAAAAATTTGTCACTTAAAATTATAATTCTGTCATATGTATATACATATTTATATTAATTAAAATTGTTTAATAAAAAGTAACTAAAATAAAAAAAAATTGTTGATCTAAGTAGGAATATATATATATATATATATATTTTCCTGTGATGACCCGAATACATTACAGAAAAAATATTTTCTGAAATTATTAGAATCTTATTAACAATATTGTAAGAAATTAAGATATGTTTTTCTTATCAGCAATAATGTACATATAACATATATTCTAAAAAAACATGGTGCATTCCAGCATATAACTGATTAATAAACACAAATATTAATATACATTATTAATAAGCAAAGACACAAGAATTCTGAAATGAGCACTTGAAACTATAATTAAATGTCAAAGCATAGCAGATGTTTTTATTCTGCAGGAATCATGTTTTAAATATATTTTGGAAATTTCAGATTCTGTAATCAATTAAAATGTTTATTGTGAACTGGATTCAAGTTTGATGATTAATTCAAGTTTGAGTTTTTAATTCTATTTAATATAGTTTGCTATTTTGTTTAAATATTTCTCTTTTTTCAGGTTTGTCCTGTATGTGCTTCGCAACCTGGTGGTGAACCTAATCACATGACAGATGATTTTTCTGCCCATCTTGCCCTTGATCACAGGAATAGAGATATAATATCCTTTTTTTTATATGAACTGTTTGTTAATATTAAATTAGTTTCACAAATCCAAACATGATTTGCAAACCCAGTTCTTAAATACCTTTTTTATTTTTTAAAGATACATTAATTTAGAATGGATTTCTGTCTTTGATAGATTATGAGCAAAGTACTGAAGTGCCAATTTTGGTGAATGTCAGTTGTAGTTGAATTGGAATATATTGCATGTTTGTGCTACAGTTTTGCACTGCATATGTTACAGTACAATGTTTGTAATCTTAATTTTCAATGATAATGTTTTTCTTTTAATTTATGCATTTATATTTTCACTGTAGTAACAATTAATATTATGTTAAATATCATGTTACTTTCATTTAAAGCAATTTGTTATTTCAATTATAGAAAGGGTTTTCACCACTTCTTATTTTGATTTCGATAAAAGCTACAGTAAAATAATAATAATAATAAAAACAGCTTGTACTTCAAATAAAAGATTCTTTGATTTTCTGAAAAATACAGCATAAAATTTCAATCATTATAATTTTTTCTGTATTTAGTCTCTTTTCCAGTCTTATATGTAAAAATCTGTCCTGTTTATGCGATTATTGGCTTTGGAAAAAATTATTTAAAGCATCAAAAAGCTATATGAGAAATTTCTGAAGTAATAGTAAGCCAGCTTTTGTTGCTGATTTATAAGTAAACATGAATAACAGTTTATAATTTGCTTTGAATAACTCATGGAATTTAAAAGTTATGGCCTGTTTATATATTTTCTTTTTTTTTATAGTATGCATGCTAATGTAATCTTTGCACATTGGAGTATTGCTTATCATTTCATTTGTTTATTTATAATTTTGCAAATAAACTCCTTAACTGTTCTTACCAAGATGAACCAACAAGTTCTCGTCATACTAGAAGGATACCTCATGCTGGAAGAGGCATGAGTAGCAATAGAGCTCGTCGCTCGCAGATGCAATTTACTTCCGCTGGTGGGTTGGCATCGCTTTCTCCAAATAGTAGGGATTCCATGGATCCTATAGCTGGTACGTATTTTTTTTAAAACAAAAATTAACTACTATATTAACTAGGGCAATAAATTTTTAGAAAACTAGGGAAATTTTTAACTAGGGAAAGAAATTTTTGAGAAAAAACAAATTATCAATAATTTTTTCTCTAGTTTATCTAAATTATATATATATATAATATAGTGATCATTTTAGGTACAAAAAGATAAAATCAAATTATCTGAAAACCTTTTATTGAATATATTTTAATTTAGCATGTGTGTAATATAAATAAATCTGACATTTGATTTGATAAATAATTTTTTGAATTAAAAAATCATCTTTATGTATAAAATTTTCCATCATATCTTTTTTGATACATATTTCTTAAATCTTTTGCTAAATTATTAATTAGAAAGTATAGGATGTGCCTGTTTAGATAGGCTGTTACTGTGCTAGTATTTCACATCTGATTTAAGGCTTCTTGGCTTAAATTCATCCTCCTTCATGCAGTTGTTTTTCTTACTAACCTTTATTTCCTTTCAATGAACCTTCTCTAAAAATATTCACAAAAACTCAAAGCAAAACTAATAACTTAAATAAGATTGAAGCAAATAGTTATCCACCGATGAAGAAAAAAATGCAATGCCAAATGAAGAATAAGAAGGGGGGATGCTGAAAGAAAATATTAAGACTAATTTCTGACTGATCTGTTTAGTGAGAATGTAATGAATTAACATAAATATGAAATAATAAACATTTGGAGATTTGTTAATCTTTGCTGTAATTTTGCATTAAAAGATGTTAATAAAATGAGAAACTTTAGATCATATAATTAATTTTTGTTTCATGAATAAAAATTAGTTATGGAATTGGAAACTTTATAGGAGCCCTGATAAATCAGTTATTTTAAACATTTGTATTTATGTGAATGGGACAGAAATAATTATTACTTAGTGTTAAATGGCAATAGTCAAATTTAAACAGATCACCATACAAATGTGATGCTCCATTGAATTTTATGGCATGGCTCGAGTGAGAATTGTGGTACCTCAAAACTCAGGGTGATACTTTATGCACAAAAATAAAATGGAATCGTCCTTTTCATATAAGTGGCTAGTCATGAATTAACTTTCACCCTTAGATTTCAACTATGCAACCAAAAAAAAAAAAAAAAAAAACGGAGGGCTTTGTCAATTGCACAAATTTGGGTTGAGTCTTGGCTTATAGGATTAATTCAATACTTTGTTTAGCTAAATAATGAGCTGTAAAATATTATTTAAAACCTGGTGATTACTTGTAAAAACAGATTGTAAATAACTAATTTGGTTGAATACTTTATTAAATACTTAAATTGTTGACAAAATAATATTTAATAGCTTATGTATATTAATTTTTTATGTTTATGATTTTAAACATACAAGTTTTATTTGGTCAGACTTAAGAATAGTCTTGTTTTTTGCCAAGTACAACAATCATTGCAGTTTTGCAAAACCTTGTGAAAGCTTGAATCTGCCATTATATGGTAACAAATGGCTTCTAGGATTGCAGCAAAAAACCAAATAAAGATTTAATTTAAGGGAATGGACATTAGTCTACAAATCAAGCCATTTGGGGGGGATTTAATTTGTGATGTGATAAGTACTAGCATCTAAAAGTTAAGATGCAGTGTTTCTTTAAACTCACCATTTTAAAAAAAAATGGCAGAAATATTTAAATCCACACAATTTATATGCATGATAATAATGAACTTTAAGAAAACTTATGTAAAATCAATAGCTACTGCTTTTCAGTTCTTTAATATTCATTAAAGTATTAAATATTTACATAGGAATGGGTGAAAATATGGAAATATCTTAACCTTCATAATTATGTGTGCAACTTTTGTACATGATTGATCTTTCTATTTGGCAGTTTCACTGACAATATACCCAGGAGAATTTAACAATGTGTAGAAGTTTGTGCTATTCATTGGTCGGATGGATAGAAATGGGATTGTTGTAAGCTGATGCTATTAGACATCTATTATGTTTCATAGTGTGGGCAAGTGACTATGAAGTCAGTTTCAGTTTAAGGATTCTGTGTCTAGAAGATCTCCAAGTCCACCCAACTGTTTAAAAAATCATAAAGATTATAGTCGCAGAGGTATGGAGAGGTGTACTGTGTTTAGATGACATGTTTCGGACTGACCACGATTACAACACCTAGATTATTATTTAGCTCTTTCAGCCTAAAAGGAGAGAAAGGGCTAAATAATTTTTACTGTGCCTCAGATCATGGTAGTTCATTTTATGTTTATACAGAAAAGAATCTTTCCAACTACAATGCAAGGGTACCTTCACAATATAGAGCTGTATTCAAGATGAAATGTTTTGTCTCCTCTTGAAACCAGGACACTAAGTTGCCTGCTTACATTGGGCAAGAGAACACATCTCCTGCACCAATCAGTATGGTCTTCTGTACTCTTTACAGATGCGTCCAGGTTCATATGGGAGAGTGATTCTGGTCATCAGATGATCTGGTGGGATTATTGCACCATATATATATATTTATTGAAAGCCATTTACAGAGAAGGTGATGGAAGAATGGTTTGAGTAGGAATATCTCTCAATAGTCACACTAATCTGCATGGTTCCATGGAGGAACTTTGAATAGTGTGCGATATCGAGATGAGATCCTTATTGCATACTGTTCGTTTCAGTATTCTGTGACAACCACTTTTTGACAATTCTATCTCATTAAGTGGAGTGATGCTGAAGGACGAGCACATTTTGTAATTTTTCATCATTCTTTGACCTTGATTTTCATCCTATTGGCGGATGAAAATCACCTATATATTTTTTGTACAATGTCTATGTGAATATCGTGTCATTTTTGACCGTATTGTAATTCAGTCTGCGAGTAATCAGTTTATTTTATTGTTAAATGTAAACATCCCCTCCTTTCATCTTTCCTCTTACCTCTATTTTGATGAATTAAACCCATCTTAACGCATGTGCAAAAACAGAGTTTTAGAATCCGTTGTCAAACAACATGTCTATCTGTTGCTTCTATTGGTAATGATTTTCTTCTTACGGACAACTTTGGGAGTCTTAGTATGGAATGAACAAAATGGCCAATTTGATCTTCAGACCTCATACCAATACAGCGTCTTTGGAACTATCTTGGGATACAAGTTGCTGCTTTAAGTTTTCTTCCAAAGTTGTTAGATAGCAGGAAACAGGTTCACTCCCATGTCTGGTCTTTTCTTCTCATTTCACTGTTTGACAACTTAATTCTCTTCATGGAAAATTGATGCCAGCAGTGCATTGCAGATAGCGGTGGTCACATTCTTTATTAGAATCCATTTTTTAAAAAAATATTTCCATCACTTTTTTTTTCTTATAAAACTATGATGTTTGGTTTTCTGTAAGAATGAAGTTCTCTGCCAGTAGGGATTTTTTTTTTTTTTTTTTTTTTTTTATTGTTGGGAATCATGTTTGCATTGAACTTAAGAAAATTTCTATGTTGCATGCATTAAAGAACTCATTTATTCTGAAATTAAGCACAAAAGAAAGGTTGTACATGAACTTATGGAGGCCAGTGTATATAATGGTTACATGAGAAATATTGTTGGTTTTCATAACTCCTTACCAAATTAATGTGACAGCCAAATGTCTTGTGTTGCTTGATGCCAGTCATATAATGATGCAGAAAAAACAGGCTGTGATATTTTTTGACTCAACACTGTGTTACAGATTTTGCTGGGCTATTACATTATAGATATCTCCAAACTTATATTAGAATATACATACTTCATGTTGAAAACATTCATTAACATTATGAATAATTTTTGAAAAATATATTTTTATTCTGCAGTTTTTTCCATACTTTAATACACAAATCTTTTCAAAATGTAATTCAGTAAAACATTTATATCTTTATTATCTTCTGCTTTTCTTTTTAGAAGTATGAATTTTTTTAAATTTTATCAAATGGCACAAAAAGTAAAATATTTTACTAATAATAAAACACATTATCTGTCATAGTTCTAATGTACAGATAATCGAAAGTATTTCATATTTGTAATTATTGCATTCCAGAACTTCTATCTCAGTTGTCATCTGTGCGACGTTCTAACCTCGCTCAAACCAACACCACTTCTCAGCTCCAGCAACTTCAGATGCAGCTGCAGATGGAACGGCAGCAAGCACAAATGGCACGTCAGCAACTGGAGCGACTCCCTCGTCGCCAGGCAGCCACTACTAGTATTTCTACTTCAGCCGGTGCAGGGGGTAGCAGTGCACTGCAGACTCATTTCACTGTCTCTCTTGACACTTCCTCTAGTCCTTCATCGGCCTCTTCTGGACCACAGTTCCTTTTATCAAGGTAGAACATGTTCATTTATATCATGTTTATATTTGCACAAAGATCTGTATTTGAAATTCTGTTTTTATGTAAATGTAGATTTAAGAAAATTGAATTATTTGATTTTTCTATGCAGAATCTTTTTTGGTTATAAGAATCATGTAGGCAGTAGCTGATTTTGTTAGTTTTAATCTATTGACTCATTTTGGAAGTTGCCTTTTACATTTAAATGCTGTTTTCTGATGATTATTTCAATAGTAACGCACCATCTTAAAAAATAATGCAGATTATGATTTAAAACCTAAAGAATAGTTTGTTCATGGAATTGTAGTTTACTTCTTTTGTTAAATTGCACTGTATTGTTTAGATATTTAATTTTCTTCAGAAAAAGTGAATATTAATGCTATTAACTTCTGTGTTAAAGTCTTGACAAATCTTATGAAAATAGAATTTTAGAGAAAACAAAGTGAATGCGTTTTTTCTTGTTCAAATCATACAATAATAAGATGAAAAGTTCCTTAATTTAAAGAAATCAAATTTTTATCTTTAATGTTTTTATATAAAATTACAAAACTAAGTAATCAGTGTGCACATTTTTCTATTGGCTGTCGTAATATTAAAACTGCAAGCTTCATATAAGATTTTGTTAGAAGGGTAACATAGTGAGCTTTGCATTTCGTCAAAAGTGAAGGTCATCTCCATTTGCATCATCTTTGTTTTTTTCTTTTTTTACTGAAAATAAAAAAATTTCTTTAATGTCAATTGAATTAAAATTTTTATCGCAAGAAGGAATTCTTGATTTTGAAAATGTCTGTTATCATAGTTGCTTTATTCTTCTAATTGTAATATATTCCAATCTTTTCTTTCTCTCAACATGTGTTGCTTTTTTTAAACATTTCAGTTGAATACTTATATATCATGCAATATTGCATTTGATTACTGTTATGTAATTAAATGTATTGTTTTCAAAGTTTATTATAGTAAAGGTTTGAAACTTTGAAAAAAAATCTATTAATCTATCTCTATGAAATTTAATCTAGATACATTGAAAAACATTTTTCATGGAAAGAGAAAAGGACTGACTCTTGATAAATATATAATTTAGGTTATATTAGAATTCAATCATTTGTATATTCAATAAACTGTTTATTGCATTGAAAAATTAATATTCCCTGATTTTAAATGGAAGTCTGATTGTAAAATGTGTTCAGAAAATATATAAAATTATTTTGATTGAATTTTTTTTAAGCATTTCATTTTTTAAAAAGACTGTTGCTTCTGCGAAATAATTATGTAAATTTGTACTTTGGATGCTACACATTTCTTTGTACAAAAAAAAGTGGATCGGTTTTTGATTATCCTGAAGGCCGCTTATCTTTTAAGTTTCAAAAAGCTTCTTGATGTTTTTAAACTCTTAATATCTCTATTTATTATTTTTTTCTATCCTGGGATTTTATTTTAATACTAAAAAGTTTTTCTAATATCTGTGTATATCAGTTGAAAATATTTCAGAAATATATTTTCTTTTTTATTCATCTTGCAGAAAGTAAGATCTAATTCCTTTTTTTTTTTTTTTCCCATTCCAGATGCACTGATCCAGTCATCACCGAAGGTGAACAACAAGCTCTAGAAATTGAACATGCCGATCGTAGTCTTTTTGTCCAAGAACTGTTACTCAATACTCTAGGTGAACAATTTGATACTGAGGAATTGGACAGTCTTGTCAAAATTATTGATCTGAATTCGAATGGTGGAGAGGTGAACCCGTATCCAGATGTTAATGATAATCATGGTCCTAGGAGGGATCCTATAAGTGCCATACCTGAGCCTGGCTCCCATTCCGTGCAACAGCCTTCGAATTCTACTGTAGAAGAAGTACGGCCGACTCGTAGCAATCCTGAACCTCCAGCCCAACGTCCCAATCCTCAAGGTAGGGTCCATAACCGTGGTGCAGGCAATAGCTATAACAACCCGGTTGGTAGGGGAGCTGGTTCTCAACGAGCAAATACACGTGAAGCTCTTAGTAGCGGAGCTAGGCCTGTGAGTAGGACGACCAATAGGGAGCGAGGTACATCGCCTACTAGAAGAAAAGCTTTACGGCAAGTTGATGATAGAAATAAAACTACTGAGCCTCCTCCACCACACTGATAAGAAAAGGATGTTTTCTTTTCTTCGAAAAACAGTCGGACTGCCTCTTTTCATTGTGTTTCTGAGTAACAGGACATATTTAGAACTTGGGAAACTTTGCTTTCTAAAAAATATTTGGAATAAGAGATTACACTAAAATATATCCTCACTCTTGGCATGCTGTTGTTTAATTTAATTCAGCGTGTTTAATACAGATGTGTCCATACAAAATCCAAATAAGTATTTAAAATCAACAGTTATGTTATGTGATTCACCTCTCTTCATTGCTGAAGTAAATATTTTTGAGTGAACATGGTTTGTTGCAGCATAGTGAGAATGTATTTACATACTTGTATTGTAAAGCCTTGTATACCTAAATTATAAAGTTATGCTTTAAAAAAATCAAAAATAAATGATGAAAAAAATTCTTAGTTACTTTTATATATTTATACATATTTATTTACCTGAGAAACCATCTGAGTTTTTATCTTTTAGCTGTATTTATAAATATTATTAAGTTTGACAAATTTGAAACAATTCTTTACGTAAATTTAAATTTAGACTGAAAATGCACTCAATTTTCTATGCCAGCAAGACAGAGATAGAATAGAAATTTCAAATAAGTCATGTCGCAAGTTCCTTTTCATGTTTTAAATAATGATATATAATTTTTTTTATTTGTATTTTTTATTTAGATAATGCGTTAATAGAGTGAAATTTAACCTTTTTATTTTTATTTAATTTTAATAAATAACTCTAGAGTACTAGAGTCTTAATATTCTGTTCATTGTCTCCAGAAATTGAACGAATTCTTCAATCAATATTTTTGAATAGAAACTAATTTATGGATTATAAATAATTATTATAATAAAAAATTTATTTATAATTAGGATAAAGGGAGGGAGTTGCTATCTAGGCCTAAATTATTTAAGGATTTTGTTTTTTTATTCATCTTGTGTGTAACCATCTATTTCATTTGCATTAAAAGAACAACTACATAAATGCAGTTAATGCATAATCACTGAGATCCCTTACAATATGCTTCAACTTGACCTAATGATGCAATATATCTCGTGTTGCATAAATAGTGGAAAATGTAACGCTCTGACCACTAATAGGCCAGTGCCTACGGTCCGTCCCTATTTAGAGTATAGTTTTCCTAGATTTGCCTTAAATGAAATTTGTTTTATTGTGCTGTGTTTATTTTCCTGTCATTTACTGTTAGATGTTAGTTATACTTTGTATAAAGAAATAATAAAAAAAAATTCAAATTCATTTAAAATTTTGTTTTTTTTTATTGAAAAATAATTAAAATTTGTATAAAGTGGTTGGGAGGGGAGGGGAACAGGACAGGTAATTAATTTTTTACTAGTATTTTATCTACAGAAGTATTGTTTTAAAGATTATTTGTAAAAAGAAGTGTCCAATTTGAAGTTTCTTGGCATTTAACTTTTAAACTATATGTATATTTATCAAACTGAAGAAAATTTTAAATTTACTTGGTCTGAATTTTTATTTTTGCAATCACTTAATTTTTATTTTATATAGAATTTCTCAAACTTTTTAAAACAATTCTTTTTTTAAAAGTTTATTATAAAGGCTACTTCTAGAATTCCACAGAAAGGTGCCTTTTAACTTTGTTTATTTACTGAATAAGTTGTTGATATAGTAATATAGAAGATGTATATGTTGTATATTTGAAATACATTTGAATGAAAATTTAGTACAAAATAGTGATGCTCTGTTTCCTGAGAATGACTGCAATGCTCTTGGTAAATTCTGGATGTAAGATTTTTTCCTTCAAATTTTGATAGATAGGAATAATAGTAAATAAACTTAAAAATCCTCCTAAAATACCTATAATATTTTGTCACTTTAATAATTATATTGCAAAATGAGTAAAGAAGTGAATTTTAAAACATTGGAATTGATTAATTAAATTGATTAATTGAACTATAAATAATAAACTGTATAATTGAAAATATTTAGGAACTAAAATAGGAAATTGTACAATTGAAAAGATTTTGAAAATGAAAGGTATAAAGTAATAAACTGTACTTGTACAAAAAAGTCCCCTTCCTCCTCTTCTTTTTTAAAAAAACTAAATAGCTGTTGATAAATGCTATTGCAGTAGGAATTTTTTTACCTATTTTAATTTTTGAAGTAAAATTTCAAACTTCCTAAGTTTGTCTGAAAGGGCACTGTGATCTTTCTTGGATGTGAATGCATGAATGCTTTTACTACTAGAGAAGAATGACTAGAACATTGTTTTGTTATTTAGATATATATATATATCCTGCTTCCATAAGACACTCTTATTATATATATTTTTTCTATAAGGCAATTATTCTATGAATTTTTCTAAGATTAAAAAGCAATAAAATATTTCAGATTTTTGTCTCAAGGAATTCACTTCTCTTTATGTGGAGCAGAAATTAAATGTTTTTACATTTAAAAAAATTCAACCAGAAAATTTATATATTTTTTATATCATTGCTTATATTTAAGTATTAAAACCATTAGCAAAAACGGATCATGAGAAGATGTATTACTGTGTATTTGCTTACAGAATAATTTGCAATGGATTGGACTTTTCGACATATTTGTATAATATTTATTTTAAACATAGTTTAAAATTGAATACTGTTTGTTTTATTTATTACTTAAAGTTAACCTGATGAAAAAAGTTCTGAATATAGTTAGTTTTTATCAAAATTGTAGATCATGTTGAATGCTGAACTTCCTACAAAATTGTCTGTATATTTTATTATAAATGGGTAATTTGCACATTAGTTATATGGAACCAAGTAGAAATTTTTGTTAAATTTATGAATGAGAGATATTAAATTTATGAACACAAATGTTGCTCACATCATATAGACAATGCTTAAAATTTCCATTCTTAATTTTACAACAGCATATTGGCTTGACTTCTAGTTTGTCAGCGAAACAGCAGTTGTAACTACTACAAATTCTAAGTACATTTTTCTGAAGAATCATTAGTCTCTCAGAATATTGCAACCTTAATAAATGTTAATTAATATCCTCTAATGATGTTTATTCTATCAAAAGTTTACCATAAAATTCATTTAAAATAGCCGTATGTATGTGACAAAATCTGTTACAAGGATTAAGAGAACTTAATATCTATTTCCCCCTCCTTTTATAAAGTTTTAAATGCTCCACTCCCACCCCTCCCAACTTCTAAGATATTGAAATTCCTGTTAATGCTTGTTCTATGTTTTCAATAGGACAAGTCATATGTTTTCAGTTTGAATAGCATTGATTAAATGAATAGAATTTGATAAATTATTTCTTATAGTGTGCTATTATAGATCAGTAATGATTTTGAAAATGAAATGACTTTTAATTTCTAAATTTAAAAGTTAACTGGAAGATTACAACAATAATAAATAAGATATATCAAGCTTATTTTTCATCATCTTTTTTTTTTTATTTTTTTTTACAGATCCAACTCTATCAAATATTTTTCCAAAAATATAACCTTTTAAAATTGCATATAGATATTATGGGCATTTTGTATTTTATATATCTTGATACTTTTCACAGGACCTGATTCTCAAGATCCTGGGAAAAGAACAAGAATATTTCTAAAGTATCATGAACGAAGTTATGATTAAAAGCAGTTGTGTATTCTCTATTATGTAATTCTTAATCTAAGCTACTTTTTGGAATGTCAAATCTCCAATAAAAATGGCTTCCTAGCAAAAAATCATGTGAAACTTTCAATATCATGAATAAGATTTAAGACGTAAAAATTTCATTTAACATTTTGGAAATGTGCGGTTATTAACATCCATATTGATTGATTTGTGATTGTTAGCTGGGTCCATGAGCAAATTGTATATAATATTCGAAGCTAATTTTGTTTTTTATTGAAATCTTATTAACTAATAGCAAGTCGTAAAAGATGCCATATTATTAATACTTTGAAAATTGTGAAAATTATATTTTTATTTCTGCAATAGATAGCTACCAAACATTCAGTTGATAAGATGTTTTGCTTATTTTTTTTTTTTTTTTTTTGTTTTCATTATAATTTTAAAATGGTTTCATTTCATCCAAATTAATTAACAGGTATGAGGCAAGAATTTTATTATCCTACCTGTTTTTTTTTTGTTAGTTGGTTATTTCTTTACTATTATTAATCAGCCATTTAATTCCTTTCCAGAAAATCATTAACCTCTTGAACTATTGAGTTTTTGAAGATTATTCCATCATTGTGAAAGATTCTGTAGAGAATATTAACAATTCAGAAAATGGAGTGATTTGTTAGTTCTTTTCAGCTATCTAAAACAGTGGAATCTTCTAATTGCAAGTATGATTATGAATTAAAGTTGAAACATCAAATTTGACTAAATTTCTTTTCAATATATAAGTTGTGTAACTAATTTGATAACTTCCTTCGAGCGATTTCAATTGAAAGCACTAAAAACTTTCCATATTTGTGTCTATGAAGGATTTTTAATAAAACAATTTCTATGTTCTTGTAACTAAATTTTTGTTCGCTAATTGAAAACAAATAATTAAATTAGGTCTTTGTATGATTATTTGATCCAAAAAAATTAATTTTATAATTAGAATTGATACTAATTATAATAAATACTGCTGTTCTTACAATAAAAAAAATAATGTAAAATTATAAACCTGTTTGTGCAATGAATGCTTTGAAAGCTAAGTTTTTTGTGTATGTCTTTTATAAATATATAACATAGTGCATGAAAATATTAAATGCTAAGCAAAATATAATAATAAGCAAAAAGGTTTGATGGATTAGAAGATTATATATTGTGAATTTTGTGATCGTCAACAAAGGAATATATTACCAGTATTCAAATCATAAAAATTAATTATTTAAATTATAACTTTTTATGCTGGTTCAGTACTTCTGACTTTTGGAATTTGCATATTTGATAGTTAAATGTTACATAATACTTTTTTTTTTTTTTGGAGCCATGGTACTTATCAGTGAGAATTGATATTCTGATAATAAGCTATTGAATACTCTCATGGAATTTCTGCACACCATGTTATTTCATCTTTTTGGAATTTTAATTGATGTTTGGTGACGGTAATAAAAAAATGTTTTTAAGAGTTATTTTAAAAACTTGAATTTACCTGAACAGGCTGTAAGCAATATGAATACCATAAAATTTATTGAATATGTTCGCGTTTGCTATGAGTAAAAAAAAAAAAAAAAAAAAATGGTCTTTGTTATTGTAGTCATAGCTCAGATTTAAAATTTTTTGATTGTGCCATTTTGCCATCAATTTCTTAGCCTGTTCTTCCATGTTTAGAGCTTAATTTTTTTGTAGAATCTTATTTTGTGTGGTATAAAAATAACCTGTGTAATATTTTATTTTAGGTAATGAGCTGTTAGAACTTTTAAATGACTTGTGCCTCTGATATTCAATTTCAAGGTACTTTTTTCAATTTATTAGTTTTGTGTTCTTTTCACGCAAAACTAATGAATAAGTAGTAACTAACAATAAGTAACAATTTCAGTGCCTAAGATTTAATTTCAAATTTCCTTTGTATTAAGAATGCATATGAAATAACCTTAATTTGCATTTAATACGATTATATTCATGTCTTGCATTTGACATCTATTCCATTGTCATAGTTACAAATTTTTAGGTTTAGAACCAAATTATGTGTAAGAATAAAAATTTCAAATTGCTAGTTTTGATGCCACAGTCAGCGAAATAAAATATATTGTTGAATTTTCCCTTTGAATATTCAATCATATATTAAAGTTTTGTTTTTTTATTCATTTTTATTTCCTATTCAGTTTTAGTTCTTTCTTTTTTAATGAGTTGTGCTTTGTGAGAGAACGGGGAGAGGGGGGGGGGGCTGTTCCATATACTTTGCAACACATTATAACCCATTAAATGATGTGTTGCACTGTGTGATGGGTTTATTTCAAAGTACTTATAATTGCTGTGATTTATTGAATGACTAAACTTAAAATGATTAAAACAGCTAGTGTTCAAAAATGTGTTGTTTTGAATCTTTTTGATTTTTAAATATTTACAAGAGAAGTAGAAATTCATTCATTTTTAAAATTATTATTATTGTTTTTTAATTTTAACCATTGGTGCTAAAAAATATTGCATGGGGGGGTTGTAAATTTTATATAGCGGCAAGTTAAACTTTTGGATTCAAGAATGGTATATTTTCCACTAGTACTTATAAATAATTTTATGAAATTTTATTTTAGAAAAAATGAAGGTTGAATCCCCCCCCCCCCGAAACTTTTTTAGACAGTTAGGCACTGTATTTTGTACAAAGAGGTCCACTGAAAAAAATGAGGTATGGCGTATGGTACTATCTCGATAGCTTTTATATTTCTGGTGGGGCTAACATTGAACGCTTATAACTGTGTTCAATTTAAATTTTCAATTATTTTTGTTTTCCAATGAATAACAAAGTTGCACCTTTTGTTTCCTGTAACTAACTCTGTGAAATTGGCATTATGGACTCGTTGTACTTAGACAGTTGGAAGAATACAACTTGATTCAAAGTTAAGGGGGCACAGCTAGAAAAACCATAACAGAAGAGCTTGTTCTACTTTCATTACTTGGAGAAAATATGTTTGCCATGCCGTTCCTGTACCTGACAATTCTTATAACATTAAAGCAAACATAATTTTTTTAGAGAAAGTATTGATATTTCTGTTAGAATAGTGATTATTCAATTTCTAAAAATGGTATTATGACAACATGAGTTTTCCACTGGAAATCTTTTTTTCTTTTTTGAAGTAGTTTGCTTATTGCATATAAATGAATTAGCATTACAATGTCCACTGCAATATTTGGCCGGAAAAGGTACTGGATCAAAAGGATATTGTGGAAAAATCTGGGAAGCGCTAGAATCATGCCAAAAGATGTCTATAATATTCGAAAAAAAAATATAGATATGACTTTGCTTGATGTTGACTTTAATGAACTTCGTATGGATCAACGATATGTATACGAAATGTGTACAGAAATTTTGAAAGATATATTTCAGTGAACTTTTCATGAACGAATTCAGGAAAAATGAGTCATTGTATGCGATTAATGACAGCAAATAGAATTTTGTGATATATTTCATTAAAATATCCAATGGAGAACTTAGAAAGTTTTTACAAAGAATGTTCTTGGAGCAGTGTGGTATTTGATATTAAAACTCAGTCATCTTGTTGGCATGGCAGTCACCACTTTTACAATATAATTTTAAAATAATCTTACTTTCTAGCTGAAGTATTAAAGAACTATGTATTTGAGTCATTCAAAAGCAATCTGTTATCATTGTAAACTTACAATGGAAAAGAGATGAGAGAATTTTGAAATGTAGAAAAACGGCTAAAGTCGATAATGCTGTTCAATTTCTATGCGTTATATATAAGATTTCTATGTTAAATTTTAAGGCCAACAACTATATGAATTATTGGAATTCAGCTATATTTACTGTACTAGTTTCTGATAGTAAACTGAGTATTTGGCTATTCCTGATGCAGTTCAGATTTTAAGATATCCTTGCAATTCACAAGCAGCGTGTTAATTGCATTACTGTAGTTGGTTACTGAAGGATTATCAGCTGTATGTGGCAATGAAGGACAAAAGAAGGGAAATTGGTTGGACTCTACTTGATGAGTTCTGGAAAACAAGCAAAGAACTGCTTGAAAAATACATAAATCTTAAATTTTAAACATTTTTGTGGTAAATTGGCATTTAAAGAAAGATTACATGGTAAAAAGCTCCAAGTTCGTGCGTTTGACAACTCTTATAGATGGAAACCTTTTCATCTATAGGCCAATAAATTGAGCGTTTTTTTGCTGCTTGAGTTTACGCTTTATTCTTATATACATACATACAGGGTGTCCACTCTTAATGACCCGATAGCTAATTTCTAAACTATTTGAATTAAGTATATACAGGGTGTGCAAAAAGTCCGTAGAAACTAAATATTTATAAAACCCGGGAAATTGAGCAAAATAAAAAACCGGTTTGCAGGTTTAACATTAAGTCGCGGGATATTTTTTAAGAAAAAATAATTAAAAAAACCTCCGATAGGTGACGTTTCGTACGTAATTGAAACAAAAGAGACGCAAATAACAAAAATGATGTTACCAAATTATTTACTCTAGCAATATGTGTTTCACATGTCCACCACCACCGGTGATAACACATTGCAGACATGTCACAAATCCAGCAATGACAAAGTGTAGCATGTATACATGACATCTCTCGACGGATAGCATCTTTCGATTCCAGCAGATTGGATGAACGAGATCGATACACCCGGGATTTTAAATTTCCCCATAGCCAAAAGTCTGCTGGTGTCAGATCTGG
The DNA here is from genome assembly GCF_947563725.1 of Argiope bruennichi. Taxonomy (NCBI): domain Eukaryota; kingdom Metazoa; phylum Arthropoda; class Arachnida; order Araneae; family Araneidae; genus Argiope; species Argiope bruennichi. The sequence continues at coordinate 14,477,765 of NC_079159.1, forward strand.
AGGCAATGGAAACTTGCAACGTGTGCTAATGTTTCTCTCGTCCCCGAACATCAGTATCAGAAAATCCTTGATTGGAAAAGCAATGTGACTTGTTGCTCCATCTTGCATAAACAGTAGAAGGCACGTCCTTTTCACTCAAACATGGAACAAACTTTTCGAGCAGCAGCGTTAACGCTGAGCTGTTACTGTCGCTGTTTTCCACCCATTTACTGGACACTGTGTTTCAAGGAAGGGTCCTATAATAAAGAAACCTGTGAACCCACACCACACTGTGACTTTGGGGGAATGCCGTGGTTTCTCAGAGTGCACTTGTGGATTTGATGTCGCCCAGAAGCGACAGTTATTTGTATTAAGTCGCCGTGGAGCGAGAAATGAGCTTCATCTGACCACAAGATGTTAAAGATCCAGGAGGGATCTTATTCAATTTTGGCGAGAGCCCACCTCGCAAATGCTTCTCACTCTGCGGTATCTAACGATAAAAATTCATGGCAAGACTGTAATCAAAGATCAAGAGCGTTAGTATTTATAATCATCCTTCTCATTTTCATATTTCCAACTAAGTCGTTTGTACCAGCGCCATTTGTCGGCGGCTTTTTAATTTTTTCCTTATCTTAAAAGAAATCCCGTGACTTATCAATGCTAAACCTGCAAACCGTTTTTTATTTTGGTTATTTTTTCGGGTTTTATGAATTTTTAAAGTTTTTACGGACTTTTTGTCCACCCTGTATTTTCGAGTCAAATTGAAACTTCGTAAAATTGAAAACTTGCGTCCTCATATCCCCCCCCCCTCCTTCAAATGCTTTTTTATTCTTTACTTTTGTTGCTTAAATTTCATTTCGTTGTTCCTTAACTCGGACAAACTATATGATAACACTGTATACTTTTTCAATTTTAGATAAACTATTTTTCAATCACGAAAATTCATAATTTTAATCTAAAAAATCTGCATCCATTTTAGAGATAATTTCATCCAACTTTTTTCTGTGTATTTTTTGTGGTATAGCATACATTCTTCCAGTTGAATTTTTTGGCCGATTTCCTTTTTTTATTTTTTTATTATTATTATTATTATTATTTTGTTGCTTGAGACGCTTACTGTAACCTGTAATAAATATATATTCACACATTATAATGTGTGTATATGTATGTCTGTATGTATTGATTTGTATTATTGTATAACTATTTTTTTTCATAATTTTTTTTACATTTAAGTAATTTGAAAAGCTTTTGTTATTAATTATTCGGTCCTCATGTTGTTTAATTCTTTAAAATCTTTTAATTGGCAAATGGTTGTACAACTCCCATAAGACATAATGAAAACACGTTGCTTCTAGCAACCGTTCCAAATATTGAGATTAACATTAATTGCAGACAGTTGGGCGAATTAATTTAAATAAAAAAATAAAGTTTATCTAACATCTTAAACGGTTCTAATGTTAATAAAAACAGTCGTAGATACCTTTATATTCTTAAATCGCATGTTTTCTCTCCTTTTGTATAACTACTAAGATTAAAAAAATAAATAAATTATGTAGCTATTTTATTAGATAATAATAAAAAAAAAGTCAATGTGAATCATGCAGTTGCAATTACAAATCGGAAACGAGAAGTTAGGATTAATGAAAGTGTTGAAATATCATTAGCAATAAAATTTAATCGGTAGGAAGGACAGGTGTATAATGGAGGTTTTAGTTTACAGAACGAAATTTCCAAACAATAGGAGCATCTGCAATTTTCGCCGCCAATTAATTTCGCTATTTTGAAGTATAACTAGGAGGATTCAAGATTCGAGACCCGATTTTATCGTAGAATCGCGGTGTAAGCCTGTCTGGTGCACGTTAAATCTGTCGGGGCTGAACGTCCTCTCACTGATGCGGTGCGAAAGTTCGGAGAGGAGGGTGCCAGCTCAGGTGTAATCCTCGTCATCTGACCGCGATTCAAAATTACGAAATCGATCCCAAAATAGCCGTAGTGCTGCTTTAAAACCTGCCGTTGACAGATAACTAGAAGCATAACTAATCACTCAGAATGCTTTATCATATTCCTCGATCATAGTTTCAAATAATATGGTAAAAATGTCTTATCGTTTTGCGATAAGATGTAATTCATCCAAGTTTCCATGATTAAATTAATAGTATTAATACTCGCCATCTTCGGCGATTATTTCAATGTTATTAATATTATGTTGACCAGTTTTGATGAAATACATCTTATTAAAACAGGAAAAAGGAGGAAAATTTAATTTTGATTTTTAAAATCAGAATTGGAACATCAGAAATTGAAGATTTAATGTTTAGAGATTGATGCAAAATTAATGTTAGCAGTGCAACCTTAATTCTGCAATTATTAATCATGTAATTTGAAATGATTAAAATTTACTTTTAGTAATGAATGCATTTATAAGTTCTTATTCCTAACAGAAATGCTTAACTATATAGCGAGCGATGCGAATTGGGATAACTTAGTAATTTCAAAAAAATCACGATGTGATTCTTGAGGATTGGTGAGTGAAGCGAGCAAGGGTTTGACCCCCTAGTTTGCTATTAAATATAATTTTACAAAGTATTTTCCTAATTATTTGAGGTTTGATGAAACTCGCATTACATTTCTACTGGTTGTGGAATGTGTATTGTACATATACATTCAAGATTTCTAAAGTATATCTACAATAATATAACGTTGTATTATTCTACGGTGTATCTAACGTATACACAATAATGAAAGGTGGGGTGAATGTAACGTATTTGTATTCACCAAAAACTGACTCACGACCCACAATTTGAAATCCTAGTCTAAAATATTCGTGAATAAAATGAATGGTCTTGTATCACTTCTTGATAACCGATCTTTGAAATTGTGTTATTATAATAGGGATGTTGGTATTCCATTATGAATCGATAATTAAGAAAATAAAACTGAAATATTTAACGTGGTATCAGTAAAAACATCGATATTTATTCAATTTTTGTGGCAGCGATGAATCATGAACAAATGTATTACCAGAAAATGGAATTATTCATAGATAAAACACATATGCACTCTTACATTTCATTGTTACAGAAGTATTTCAACACATAAAGCATACAGATATATCAAATATATAGTTTTATACATTTGGAAAATTTATTCATGACATTTATTTGACATTAAATGCAATGTACACCGACAATCTTCATATGCTTGTTTTGAAGGTAAAGTATTATTGCAAGACATGCCCAGAGAAGACATTTTTGTGAAGTCGCTTGTAATGTACCTAGGAATAATATACAAAAATTTTTTTAGTAAAGTATACACATCCAACTTAAAATATAAAAATGGTTAAATGATTGAAAAGGCTTACAAAAGTTAATTTTATTGTTTAGTTTTGTATTTGAAAAGAAAATGCACTTAGTTTCTAATATTATGTTCTACATGTCTTAAGGCTATAGATAGAAAACAATGAAATTTAACTACTATAGTTTTAAAAATTATATTGTGCTGTGCAAAATATCTTTTATAAGTATTCAAAATAAATTTTGTTCAAATTCTGCGCAGTTTCAGAAACCGAAGTCCTTACCGCTTCAGCGTAGATGCCATATGGGTTTGATTTCACCCGAATAGAGATGAGATGAAAGGAAATATTTCTTTCTTTCTTTATTTTTTTACTTTGCAATAAATAGATATATCACATAAATTTCTATTTAAAACAAAATATGGAAGTGGTTACTAAATATTATAACACTCCAAAAAATAAGATTAATTTTAATCGATTGGTAAAAGAATGAATCTCTATATTTCTGCAATTAGCAGCTTTTTATTACTGCAGACGATTTTTTTAGAAAGCAATAGTTCAGAATTATAAAGATGGAAGCCAAAATAATTACAATCAGAGTTTTTTGATCGCCAGTTTTCAGCTGTTAAACTATTAAAATGCTTTAATCTAATGGGATATTTAATTATAGAACTATAAAGGATTTTTGTATAATAATGGCCGTCCACATTGAGTTGAAAACGAATGTAAGATTTTATCCATAGAATTCGGGATAAATATGAAGAAATCCCCAATGTTCTACAAATAAAATGAATGCGGAGGTAAACACAAGTCATAAAATTGTACAAGTTATCATGAATAAAGATATGGTCTTTCAATCTTATCACAAAAGAAAAGTTCAAGATTTGACTGCCACACAAATATTGAAAAGATTATAAAGATACTGTTCGTCTTAAGAATTCGAGACTAATACACTTTGGATTATTTTACCATTAGAGAGAAAAGGGCAGTAAGATCGGGACTATTCAGAGTTCTTTATTGGGTAATTTTCACCTTGTTAAATGACCATCTTATTAACCATACAATTATAATTTAATTCGAAACTTGTGTATTAAGTAACATAAGGCGTTTTCTGGACCCACAGTCGCTACTCCACCTGATTCCGTCGTTAATCGGGGTAAATAAAATTCTTAAATCAAATATAAACATCCCTTCTATGTTTCATCTCGCCCATAGTTTGGTAGAGAGTTTTTGTCCCTGAGAATAGACAATACCGAAAATTGCTGAATTGGTGCTGTAACAAAAGCATTGATAAAATAATATTTTTCAATGAAAAGCTATTTCGCATTGAGCAATGTTATGCCAAAAATTGATGTCACATATTCAACAAGTTTCAAGGTTATATCTGTGAACTTTCGAACTGTTAACACATTAAGCGCCAGGTTAGTAAACAGTTATTGAAAACTGAGCTTTCCGTTCGGATCGCATCAGTCACCGATGACTGGTTATACATTTTCATTTTGCATCTCATCAGTCACTGATGACTGACTTTATATTTTTCGTTCAGGTACATGAGTCACTGTTGGCTGACGATATTACTAAAAAAATTATATTCTCTAAAATAAATTTTAATATGGAAATTACAAAATAATACATCTAAATGATGTATGCAATCTAATCGTAACTTTACGTTGAGTTCTTTTCATTATATCAAAGAAATCGGATTTCACGAAATAGATAGAAACGACGCTAAATTAGGTTTGGCGTTTTATTTGTTAAACGCTTTCAGAAACAAGAATTATGTTGTGGTTTGGATTCTAGTTTCAAACAATAGAAATTTACCTCATCCCTTAAGGAGTAAAATTCATTAGGAATATTGCAAACAGGGCATGATGGTTACATATTCATTGACATTTTTTTGTTCATTTTGTATATCAACAAGATTTGTATATTATTACGAATTTGTAATATTTCTTTCCAGCGCAATAAATCTGCTGGCAAGGAAGATAGCTTTACAGATCGATTTGATAAATGCCGAGTTAATGAGTCCCCTGTCTTGGGTACAAAATCAGAGATTCCAGAAACTACAAGAATCTCATTGATAACTAAATGAAGCCTTAAGTTTCGATTTTCTAAAAACCTCTTTGCCTTGTTGCTGAATTTATAAAATAATAGCACAGAAGTGAAGTGATGGAATCAGTAAAAGTAACAGACGAATCGAGAGGCATGAATAATCTTGCGAAATTTTTATCCTGCGAGTTTCCTCCGAGCGCTTTGTGATGTTATGGTCATTTATTACCGATTTGCTGCTTGTGTGTTACTATTTACTGCAAGTGTTGTTCTTGTGTATGCTTTGTGTTTTGTTGTTTGAGTGTTTGTTTTTCCGTGTAGAATAAGGCGCCATTATTTGTTATCGAGCTTATTGGATTCCTTACTGTCATCGAATTTTGGAGAATTTTCCGGATGTACCAAAAGTGTTAATCGTGACATTTTCGACGTAAACAATAAACGAATTACTTTTTAATACAGAGTGAACTCAGATATCTGTAACAACTTTAAAACTGAGCACTTCGCAAACAAATGAAAATAAAAATATATCGCTAGAACAGAAAACCGGATATTTCGACACTAAGCTAAAATGTATTTCTATCATAGCTTACAGCTTAAACCACACAGCTAAACCATTGTTGTATGCAATTAAATGGCAACACAAAAGTGATCAACACGCTGTCCTTCATTTAAGAGTTCGGATATAAGACAAGAAATCACATATTTTTAAAGCATTAGACAATATTTCTGTCCATCATACTAATAGGAACATGTGATTTATCTCGGGAAAAATGTGATTTTTTTTCTAGCAAATGTGTTTCTAAATAGACAACGAAACTGAAAATATGGTACTTTATTCCATTAATTGTCTTATAAATTGTATAGTTTTACCAACTACAGATGATTTTAGTCCTTAGCATTTAACAGTGCTTTGTCAGTTAAGTTATGTATAAAATCTAGTTTTTGATAAGGGTTAAATTGCAGCCTATGTTATCCTTTAAATTTTATTTCATGGCGAAAATATGATGCATTTATTTAGTTTAATGTGTTTTTATCCCTTCAGCTTTCATTACACTGTCATCTTGAATTATCTTTGTCTTTAGATATTTTATTTAAATTGTATATTCATTGAAATGTTTATTACAGTAGATCTGCTATATATCGAACTTCCATATATCACAAATTTGTACATAGCGATTTTTTAAAAAAAATTTTCTTTTAAGGATCTTTGATTTTTATCAGAGCAAATATTTTTGAATATAGAATGGAATTTCTATGTATCGAACTACATAGACTGAAAAATAATTCAATACTTATATAATGATTGTATTGAATTGGGATTTTTTTTTCTTAGATGTGGATGACAATTTAGTTTTAGCTGATCGATCAGAATAAATTGGACGGTTGCTTTGATCTTGAGGAATCCAAAGATAATGATGATGACAATAAAGATAAGTTGAAAAACCGACTGAGAAAAACAAGTAATGGGAGCTCTCCAATTTACCGAGGCAATTTCGGATTTATTTCTGTTTCCAAAGAAATTTTTATCTTTTTGAAGGAAAGTGAACATTATTTACATTAGGGAAACAGATATTAGAGATTACTTTATCGAAAAACAAACAAACATTTAGTTTTACTTTCTTTTGTATAGGAGCATTCTTATATTTTTTAATATTGTAAACAAATTATTATTGTCTGTGTATGAAAGTTTTTATACATCGAATTTTTTTCAAAGTATCTTCAAATCTGATGTATAGTCCGACTGTACTTAAAAATTATTTGTATATATAATTTAAACTTAATTATATGCATATTGGCCGACAATACTTTAAAAAATAAATATAAAAAAAAAGATGATAACGGAGTTTCCTTATTTTCTGTCATGTGCCTCAACGGTAATAAATGATATCAATTTACAGTTTTTATAGCCTGCTAAAAAGGAAAATCTTGCTTCCCTAACTTAAAAAAAGAATGAGACGGAAATAAAGATGCGGATTTTACTCAAATGATTTTCCTTTGGACATGTAAATATCACTAGCCGTCTTTGGCAACCAGGTGGTTCGACGGAAATACTGTTTGTTAATTGTCCAATTAACTCTTACGCATAATTTAATGTTCATGCCCCCACCACCAAGAAAATATTTTTAAACAACAAAGCAGTGCTCGCTGTGTGTAAACTAATAGAGTAAGGTTTCATGACATTATATGGCTATTAAGAATACAACTTTCAGAATTTTCTAACTTCTAATTTCATTATTGTAACCTCAATTTCTTATTTCTCGTATAATCTTCACAAATATTAAACAGAATCATTTTTCCGTATCTTACGAGAAAATCACGAGATTAAATATATGAGGGAAAAAGGAAAATGTTTTGAACTTCAGTTGACAATGAACCCTATCGATAAAAAATTGTGCAAAATTTAAAAAAAAAAAAATTGACAAAGTTTTGAAAATACTTTCATGACTATTAAATTGGTATAATTAAAAAGACAATTTTAAAAGTTTTGAAAGGGTGCAATTTTTTTTGTTTAATAGTATATTTGTAAATTAATGCAAAAAAAAAAAAAAAAATGGCAAAATTCAGCTTAACTTTTAGTTAATTAAAATTCTAAATAAAAATTTAAAAATAATAGTTCTAAAATTCGCATTTCCACCTTCCAAAATAATCTGTGTCAAATTTAATAGCTCTGAGTCAGACGATTTGTTATATACAGTACTAGCACACGCAGATACACTCACTTTTAAAAAAATTAATAATAGAGATTAGTCGTCTTTGGTGACCAACTGGTTCGCCAAGGATATAAGTTATATTTAGTTAAATTGCTTAGATATTCCATTTCCATGATTCCATCAAAAGCCACGTTATTTTAATTGTCTTACACATATTCTGTTCATTGTCTACATGAAGCTTTCAAATGGAGATCAGTTTCGGGATTTATAGCGCTACTAAAATCGTAAATGTGCGGTTTGTCTTTCTCTTAAATTTCGCGGCATTGTAGCTTATTTATTTTATTCTATTCTTCTTCTAAACTACACAGTTAGATATTAACAGATTAGACAGATTAAGAAACTTCTTTAATTTTTACTAATGGAGTTATATAATTGATTAAATAACAAAAATGGTGTGAATTTCACGCCAACTATGTAAACTACTCTTAGAAATTAAGTAAAAAATAAAAAAAAGGTAAATTTAAAAAATTGCCAAAATTCAGGAAAAATTTGTATCATTAAAAAAATGACTTTTAAAATTTTAAAACCATATAAAATTTATTTTTGTGTAACTATATTTTCTGAAGTTACTTCGAAAAGTTTTGAAATTATTCAGCTTACTTTAATAACTAAAATTTCAAAAAAAAAAAAAAAAAATCGTTTTGAGATGCTCATTTTTACTTCCAAATTATATACCAAATTTGGTAATTATAGGTCAAAAGATCTGTCTTGTAGAAATCTACAAAATACACACATACACATGCTCATTTTTATTATTAATAGGGATTAAAAAGACAAATTTTAAAGAGGTTTGAATATATTTTATGTAACAATATTTTTGAAAGTTTACACACATTCATCTTTATTATTAGAAGTGACAAGTATGTAATACTGAATTTTCTGTTTACCTGAAGCTCTTATTTCTTTAGTTGTTACTGCACTAATATGCTTTACTGTAGCTACACACTTGAGAGTAACTTTTCCATTATGCAAAACATCTGGCTTGAGTCTGAAACGCAAGGCTAAACTTGTGCTCTCCAACTGGTCAGGATAAACAACTGTTTCCTTGTCGTACAAATCAGATTTAGCCTATAAAAAATCATACATTATTTTTAAATACTAAATTTTAATCAGTTGTACTTACTAATAACTCCAAAAGTAATTATTTGCAGATAAAACTTAAATTCCAATTTTTTTTTTTAGATCTGTTAAATGCTATTGAAGATATTTTTCACAAGCTCTACGAAGTTTAACGACGATTTTAATGAAGATTTCGTGACAATTCATCAAGAAGTTAAATTTTTTAAATTAGTTAAAAAAAACTATTTTTACTGCACATTCGTGTACTGCGTAAACAAACAACATGGCAGCACTCAAAATTTGGTTAATAAACTGTAATTTAAGAAGTAAAATTATTGGAAAAAGAGGTAAAAATTCTATTTAATTTATTAACATTAAAAAATATCTCTAATCTGAAACTTATTTTAAGGCTTCTTTTTACCTTTAAAATTGTTTCAATACTTGAATTTTTTTAATGGCAGATAGATTTAAACCATTAATCGAACTGCCTTCTTATTACATTCAGTGAATTACATATTTTAATATAATAGAATGGTAATATGATTATATATCGATTGTTACTTACCATTTTTAATTGAAATCTATATCATTTTTCGAAATTATTAAAAACATAAAATTTTAGTTTTCTGCTATTTTTAAAAATCGTTTGGGATAGTTTGTAATTTTTTGAGAAAAAGATTTTAAAACTTTTTGGAAGAACAGTTTTTCACATTTTAATCAAAAATAAAATTGCAGACGATAAAAAGATTTGAATTGGGATATTGTCGCATACTATAATAAATATATTTTTACTTTCTTGTTTATGCCAGGTTTACACTCGGCCAATTATAAGACGGCCAGTAGGCAGCGTATGCACAGAAAAGGACTGATTTATGTTTGTCACAATTTCATAAGATAGATTCAGGCATTCCATGCTTAGCTATAAATTGCCATTTTGGCGTTCCTGATTTTTTTTTCACTGCGTATCGTATTAAAATGATCGATATTTACACAAAGAAACATGGTTAAAAAAAGGCCTACTTAAACATACCTAACATAGGTCAACATACCTAAATTTGGAAAATTATAGAAAAAAAAATTTCAAAATGTAAAAATGGCAAAAAAAAAAAAAAAAATCTCGCAGCAGAAAGAACAAAAAACGCCGGAATTATTCTATGACAAGTGATCAATTTTTTTCAAGCTAAAAAGTCTACAAACACATGCGTAGTAAGAATATATATATTATATATATATATATATATATATATATATATATATATATATATATATATATATATATATATAATACAGCTTCATGTTGTCCCGTCGGGACAATTATTTACCTTCGACCGAATAGCATTTTTCAGTCTTTCTACGCATGCGCTGTCTAGCCGTCTTGTAACTGTCCGAGTGTAAATCCGGCATTTGATAAGTGAGAACCTTGACATTTGCTATATTGTAGTACAAATCTTATTTAAAAATACTGAAGTATAACCACAATTTCAAATGAATTACTCCTGCTTTGACGGAGTATCCGGGTGAATGATCATAGTTGCGGTAGCAGGAAGCCCCAACTCCATCTCGTCATTTGAATTGAAATTAGTTGATCCCACATCATTAATATGTTCACTGAGAAAACGAGGTTCGCGCCATCGGTTAACTCCCCTTCCCTCTCGGTGAAATGGTGAAATATAAGAAAGTTTATGATGAAGATTTTGCGTACATTTAATTAAATAATTACTTTTTTCATAAGAGGGAAATATCACAATAATTTCATTTCGAACGAAGTTTGATGCATTGACTAATTTAAAATAAAGCTTAAAGTGAATGCATTGAGTCTTGAGTAGAAATTTGACGTTAAATCAAAAATAGCAAAAATGTGAAGCATTGACATAATAGAGAAATTAAGGACCAAAAGAAAATATACAATAAGAAAATAACATAATAAAGAATATTTTTAAGCATTTATTGTAAATTAAAATATTGCATGAATGTAATTAAATTTTCAATTTCTAAATTAATTGTTAGGATAATTAATAATTATTAATTTAGATTACATATAGAAGAAACTAACCATTGGACTCTTTTAAGCTTCATAGTTTATTTCAGGAACCAACATATAAAATTTTGCATTGAATACTACACTTGCTTCGAATAAAAAAAATCACGAGTTTTGTTTAATAAATAACTTTCCCTTTTATAATTAAAATTTCAGTTTGAAAATCGTGAATTTTTTTTTCTTTTTGTGATTGATTCCTTGGAAATGAAAAAAAATCTTGTGTAAAATTACAAATAAAAGAATAATTACATTGTCTAACATTTTAAAAGTCAGTTAATTAAAGCAATAATGTTGTCCACACTTTAAGATGCAGGGAAATAAAAAGGATTTAGAGGATTTCTTTCTTCCTTTTTCCATTATGACAAGTAGCCGTCTTATTTCAGCATTTCTTTCAGAAAATTAAAAACAATTGTTTCAGATAAAGGTACTGGCTGTTGCAATGATTCTAGAACCTTCTCTTGAAATAAGATTCTCACGTAGAAGTATAAGAGGCATTAAAATGCAGTTTCTTTCCGTCAGCAAATCATTTGAATGCTCTTTTACGACGCGAAAAATCGCGGTTATAAAATAAAAAGGACGTTAAGTCGCGAGTCGTCGAGTGAAACGCCAAGTCGTAACATCTCTTTGCTTCGCCTTATTCCTTTCATACTCTCTCGCAGCAACGTCGTTATTACTTCTCGAAATCGTCTGAAAAAGGGATTTTGCCAACACTTAAGAGCTAAATTCTTCTGTTATTTAAATATTCATTTCACTTCTAGATCTTTATCGTCTGTGCTGAATTTTATCTACGGATTAAATTGAATTTCTTTCATCTGTTACTAAAGAACATTTTTCTATATTTTTGATGGAAAAAATATGAAAAAGAACAATAAAAAAATCGGATTGATGGCATTTTGGAAAACGAGAAATTATTTTTAGAATAAAAGTCTGTGAATAAAATAAAGAATAAGATTTCACTTTTAATAGCTTTGCTTAGTTTTGGTTTAAATCAAAATACCCATATTTAAACAAAAATATCTTACAAAAATGCATACCAAAATGTGCAGAAAATACCACTGAATATCGCTTACATTTTTTTTTTTTTTTTTGCTGATTTTTGCTATTAATATTTTTTTTGTCTCATTTTGATGCTTTTTTGTAATTTAAATATCCATTTTAATTTATATCTTTATCATCGTATGTGAATTTTATTTCTAATGAAGATGTTGCAGAAAAATAGTTTCAGATATTTGATGGTAGAAATATAAGCAAGTTTTCTAAGAACTCGACTGGCAACATTTCAAGAAAAAAGATCATTTTTCAGAATGAAAGATAAATAACTCGTTAGAATTCAGTTTTCAATTTATTTATTCGTTCATATTTTCATTTAATTTATCGTAATTATTTCAAATGTATTTTTTTAGTAAAGAATGGATTGAAAATACCAGAATATGAAATAATGTTAAGCAGGTAAGAATTTTATTTTTATCATTTGAAAAAAACAAAATTAGGAAATATATTTTTTATAAGGAAAGAAAATGAATTCCATCCATTTTATCTCATGCTTCATATTTTCCACCAAACGATTATATATAAGGTAAACACAAACTCTTTATAAACAAATCGTTTTTCGATAAACGATTTTTATCTCAACAATTCGCTACAATGTTACAAAATTTATCTTAAAAAAATCTTTATTTTTATATGAACATTCACTATTCTTTTGTCAACGAACGCAATATATTACATAATAATCGATTTCACCGAGAACTAAAATAAATATGCATGATTTTGAAATAAGCTTTAAACATGGAACTGCTAAAGCGCTGCTGACGAGGTCATTAAAATTTATAATGCCTTTTAATCTCAAGCCTTTTCCTTTATTTTACTTCCGGTTGATTATATTGTCACATTCTTTCATAAAACGGGTGATTATGTAATTGGATAAGAATCTGAGCGCCTTTCTCCTAAGAAGGCCGTTGTGTCAAGTCATTTTAGAAGCTGCTTAAAGCATTTAATTAACGGCAGTTCGTGTGTCCAATTACGCTTCTCTCCTACGTAAAAAAATAAAAAAAATAATAAAAAAAAACCATTAAAAAGTTCTTTAAAGAAGGACTCGTTTTATTTTTAAGCTACCTTATACAGCTTAATTAAGCGTATTTTTTAAGGAAAGGCGAAGAGAGAGAAAAAATCAGAAACTCGAGGCTCTAAGGTTATTAGGCGTTTCAAGAGTATGTACGACAATTGCAAAATGGGGGGGGGGAAAGAAAAATAATTGCGAAATGGGGGGAAAAAGGAAAATAATAATAATAAAGATTTTAAGACTAGTTCATCTGTAATGAAAATAATATTCCTGCATTTGTAAATAAAATGTTTTCATTTCAAATTGAGGGTTATCCATATATGAAACCATCTATAGTATTTATTCTCTCATCCATTTTCTTGTGCGTTTCTTCAATAATTTGTATCAAGCTTCCGTGTGTTATGATGAAAACTGAGTATGCCTTTTGGATCTCTTTTGTGTGACTGATTAGACCCACACTATTACTGTAATTTTTTGTATTTCCGTTTCTGAATTAACGTAGTCACATACACTTAATTCCATCAATACTGAAAGCTCCTAAACGCTACTTCAGCAAAACTACGGCGGACGCCCAAGACATCTGAATATCACTTCGAAATCCTCCCCTCCCCCCTTTCGTTAAGTCTAATTTTATTGAATATCTGAATGCGTGCTTAGTTTGTTTGATAACCAGATAAGTTTGGAGTATAGGAAGATTTTCTGAGAGTTGTCAAAGGTTGCCTGAGTATTGTTTTTGCTTCTTATGGCACTTGCCACGGACAAGCCCGCTCTTCGAAGGTAGCGATTTTAAGCCGGTGGGGGAGCGTCTCTTGTTTTTATAGTAGCGCCAACTAGGGCCAAGAGAACGACTTAGCTACACACACGTCACAACTCTTTTTACGGGGCGGACTTCATTCGTACATTTCATTCACAGATCGTAATTTAGATCTGAATCAGAGAATGATCACCCCTGATCCAGTACCTCCTGTGGTATTACTCTCGCTTGTGAGCACTTTATACGCTCGTCAGTCACCAAGCACGCGGGGAATCTTCGGCCGGTGGGGGTTCGAACTGGCAACCTAAGGGGTGAATCCTACGCTCTACCAACCAGGTTATCCCGGCCTATGCCCGAGTCTACATTTGCTTAGTAAGAATCAAATAAATGGAGCTTAGTAAGAATCAAATATTGGAAATCTTAAGAACAAGGGCTGTCATCGCAGTTTTTAAGTAGTTAGGGAATTTATCTTGTCTTTGAAAGAGAAATTTGGACATTTTAGAGTTCTGAGGTACTTAAATTCAAATGATATTGGGAATGAGAGGGGCTTATCATCATTTTTATTTTTTAAAGACCAATAATACTCACTGGTAGACTACGTAGTCCAAATTCTAATACAGATCCGCAATTCTAGTGGTAAATTAATATCTCAATTTCGTCCATCCAGTTCATTGCTTTTTTATTCTCTCGTATACGAAGTACAAAAAGAGAAAGTATTGTATTCGTCTTAAAATTTGACTTCGAGATTTTAACATACCCCACATTTCAGACTTTCCTGAGTCCGAGAAATATTTAATTTATTGAATTATATTTGCCTGTATGTGAATACGGTGACTCAAGAACGGATGACTAGACAGATGAACTTTGGTATGTTGTCTTTACACCAAATTTTTAGATTTTTTTCTCTAAATTTTGAAAGAAATCCTTTCACAGAAGAGGGAAGGGAAGGAGAGATAGATAAATCAAAGTTGGTATATATTATACATAGTTTTAGAATTTAAAGTGAAGATGCATATAAAATTTTGAATCAAATCCATCAAAGAGCTGACTGTTTATCTGTCTGTACATTAGCTTTACACAAGAATGCAATAATTTAGAAACGTATTATCTTAGATAAATTAACTTTTAAGTGTACATTTATTATTAAAATTTTATTTCTGAGTGAAATTTTGATTTGAAAAAAAAAAAAAAAGACTTTCACTGTGCATGTTCGGGTTTCTTCACTATACTACAAAGCATAAAACGCTCATATATGAAACTCAGAAAATAAAAATCTAAGCGCTCGTGGCTTTCACGGATTCATTCAAGTTCTACAATTTTTATGCTGGGAGGATAGGGGTTAACACATTTATTAGAGAGTATGTTAGAAGGTTTGGGAAGACAACTTCCACTTTCAATCATCGTGTATACTTGCACATAGATAGATTTTTTCTAATATAGATTTCGTTCAAAATTTCATACAGATCTAAAAATATTTCCTACTGAATTTCATACATTTAGCTTGTTCTATTTTCGAATTATCATAATAACACGTAAATGTAATTTCAAGTTAGGCTCTGAGAAGTCTGTAATGTAGGGATTCGTAAAAAATCTTAAGGTTGAATCGTTTGACGATAATAATGCTTTCTCTTTCTATAAACCATCTACAGAAAAGCAAAAATTGATATATGTTGTTTATAATGGCACTTGCCATGGACAAGCTAGCAAAGCTACTGACGCATCACATTCGCTTGCACAACCCCCATTTTACAGGAGGCACATTCACACATCTCACAGATAGAACAGATGAAGAACAACCATGCCCGAACCGAGGACGCCCAGATCACGGGGAAGACTCGCTACCCCTATGCCTGGACGCCGGCAAATTGATATATTTTGTAATCATTTAATAATCAAGTTCATAGAAAACTTCCGAAAGTTGTCCATGCTTCAGATACTGAAGCAAGTGATAGCATTGCTCAGTGTACTTATCATTACTAAGTTTCACTTCCCTCCTACCCCCTTTTTGTCTCAGTATACCTTAACTCGAAATCGTCAGGTTTCTCCATCAGTTGCTTGGTCATAGGCGAAAGATTTATTAAACTTACCCAAAAAACATTGAAAAGAAAACACAATAAATTATAAGTTTATTGAGAAAAAGTGAATTCATAGGTTTTGACGCACAAAGTTTAGTTTGTTTAATGAGAGTACTTCTTAGGGAATATTATTATAACTTTGATGTAGAAGATTTGAACTTGCGTGGAAGTAAAAATATTATCCTGAATTTTGCTCAGGGGAAAAATGAACTTCGTTACTCTGAAAGCACTGCACAAGGTTTCTTGTTTTAATTCTGGAAAATTTAATTTTTTATTACGCTATTCCATCAGTCTGATTCAAAATCCTCGATAAAACACACTGACAGTATTATTTTAAAATCACTCTGTAGCCGTTATCAAAGTATTTATTATGTTCGTCAAGTTATGTTTACAGATAGATCTGGGTCTTCAAATAATATAGTCTGCATATTTGTATGTAGCAACAAAAATTATGCTATAATCTTCATATTTGTTTATTGCTTCTGGAATAGTAAATTTTTACTAGGTTTCGGGATAAGGCCCGGGTTCCAGGTTTGAAAAGAAATGCAATGATAATATTCGTCATGGGTATTTTTTCACTCTGTTCCTAGAAATTGATTGATGAAACTTTGGGTGATGGTATAGAAAGGCATGTATTAAGTGGCAGGGGCTATTTACCGTTATGCTATACAGTACACTCCCGATTATCCGCGGAATTGGGTGGCGCGGTCGCCGCGGATAACAAAAATCGCGGATAATCCGAAAAAAGCTAAAAACGGGTATAGCAAAAGAGAAAACAGTCATTCCAACTTTGAAAAATCGTTTTATGTACACTGAAACGTAAAATAAACGGCAGGAAATGTTTAACTAACGCTTAATATTTTAGTATGTCACTCAAAACTAACCTAAAATGCATTTTGTTAATAAAACAGAAAAGTGCTTTGTACTTGTCAAGGATACACAGAAAAATTAATACGTATGTACTGTTTTAATACTGCACTGTATTATGTAATTACAAAAGCATAACTGTAAAACTGCACCTTTTTGAAGAAATCAGTAAAAAAAAAAAAAAAAAAAACTTTGTGCGGCAGGCGTGGATAATCCGCTCGGCGGATAATCGGGAGTCTACTGTATATTGCTATAACAAATACGGAATAATACATTATAACTGCTGATATAATATACATATATACTGCAACATATGCTATAGCTGCCTGCTGCAATAGATATGGAAAAACTTACGGCAAAATAATACAGACTGTGATATTTTTATGTAAGTATAATTATTTCCTTGCTAATTATCGAATCTTTTAAAATCAAAATATGTATTACTGTTTGTATAAGAATGGTTATCACATTTCGTTTCGATTTGCTTCTTAGCACTTAAACGTTGAGAGGAAGCCGGCGTCCTGGCATAGGGGTAGCGTGTCTTCTCCGTGATCTGGATATCCCAGGTTTGAGTCCCAGTTCGGGCATGGTTGTTCTTCTGTGTTCTATCTGTGAGGTGTGTGAATGTGCCTTCCTGTAAAAAGGGTTCGTGAAAGCGAATGTGACGCATGAAGTAGCTAAGTCGTACTCTTGGCCCTAGTTGGCGCTACTGAAAAAACAAGAGACGTTCACTCGGTTTAAATCGCTGACAGATAATTGTCAGCGGGCTTGTAAAGTGCCAAAAGTCACAACAACGTTAAGAGGAATGAACAAGTTAATTCTGATACTAGGTCTCTTGCAAAAGTTATTATTTATATCAAAATAATATGTTACCATTGTTTCCGCAAGTGCTAAGAGTATAAGAGCAAGTGGTAAGACTTTAATGTAATCAAGCCTGTGCTATTGCATTGGATTTCTTAAATTTAATAGTAGTTCTTCATAATCAGGTCCATTCATTCAAGGCTCTGACAAACCGGCTCCCTTTTTGGTGTTAGAGCATTATAAGGTTGGGAATATGTTACACATATCTCATTCATAAACATTTACAATTGACTATCCTTGGCTACCATGTTGTTGCCAAGGAATCGCCACGACGACAAGAATTCGGGATTTCCTAGTTGTTATGAGTATGGAATGTATTTATTTAAAATTTCATCTGGTTATTTGATTAGATTAAAAAATATAAATTTAACGGAATCAGTCAGTTAACACTATTGCACTGTGCAAATTATAAAGTGTATATACTGCGAAATAAAAGCAGAAGTGAAAATCCTACTTGACAGCATATATCCAAGAATAGAAATTTTTTATCTGAATTTTAACACTGGCAAAAGAAAGCGACTGAATGGTTTGATGGAACAATGAAATTAACTTGAATTTCGTCATAACATTAAAAAACATTGTTACAGATTGCGTAAGGAATCAAATGGGAAAACTATGAAAATTATTGAGAAAAATTGGTATCATAAAACGGATAGTTTTTTTTTTAAGCTTTAAGATAGAATGAAAATAATTTTTGTACTATTATATTTTTCGGAAGATAAATACCGAAGATATCTTTCCTTTTTAATTTCCTTTTGGATTTTCATAAGTTGGCAATGGCTTTGTTTTTGAAAAGAACATGTGACAAATTTCATCAAGATACAAAAAAAAGCAAAATATTTATGCAAAAAGCGTACAAACAAACTTTTATTTTTATAAATATATAAATTTGTGCAACCTTTCTGATAATTAGGGGATCACAATACATTGTACATCATTATTTTTAAGGTTTTGCGGCTTTTACGTTTAATATATTTTTAATCAAATACAGTTACCCTGAAATTTTTAATTGAAAGAGAGTCCCATTTCAACTTTTTTCATATACAGTAGGCAAAATGATTATTTGTACACCACTTTTTTTTAAAGTTTTAGAAACATATAAGCAGCTATTTTATTCATTGCGATGTGTGAGCGTGAGTTTGTTGTTTATTTCTAAGTAAACGAAAAAAAAAATATTTTGAAATAATTGAAAATAAAATCTAAATCTTACAAACTTGGAAAATTTCTTGCTAAAAGTATATTTGTTCACCTTTATCTCCGGTAAGTATTACTATCATTTCATGTAATTTTTCACATTATAGTTAATTTTTTGGTTAATTTGTATTTTTTAAACATTGAAGGTTATCTTTTTTAACAGAGAAGGTCACTCGCAGAGAAAAGTTGAATTATGGCCACGAAATCAAAAGAAGTCTCTTTAGACATGAAAACTCATATTGTTAACCTTAATAAAAGTGGAAAATCTTATCGCGAAATTCAAAAGATGGTTAAGTTACCCTTTACAACTATTGGTTACATCGTAAGAAAATATAAAAATACGGGACGCGTTGAAAATGAACTCAGGCCAGGTAGCCCGAGTAAATTAACTTCAAGAAATAAACGAAGTATTGTTAAAGCAGCTATTAGAAAACCCCAAATTTCTGCTCAGAAAATTGTAGATGGCCTTCTCGCATCTTCTAACATTAGAGTGACCGCTCAAACAATAAGAAATGTGTTACATAGTGCTGGTTTAAAAATCAGAACTCCGAGAAAAAAACCAATGATCTCTGAAGTAAATAGAAAGAAGCGTCTAGAATTTGCTATGAAATACAAAGACAAACCGATGGACTTCTGGAAAAAGGTTATTTTTTCAGATGAGAGTAAGTTTGAAATTTTTTCACCCTCTAGTATCCGAAAAATCTGGCGAAAAAATAAAACAGCCATTGATAGTAAAATTGTACTTCAGACCCTGAAACATGGTGGTGGAAATGTGATGGTTTGGGGCTGTGTAGCTCATGGCGGTGTTGGAAAATGACACTTTATTGACACAAAAATGACAGCTTTAGGTTACATTGATGTGTTGCGGCATAACTTATTAGACAGTGCTAGAAAATTGGGTATCGGTGACACTTTCTTATTCCAACAAGATAACGATCCAAAACACACTGCGATAGTTACTAAAACATGGTTGCTTTATAATGCGCCAAGACGCCTTGAAACTCCATCATAATCCCCGGATATAAATCCAATTGAAAATTTGTGGATGCTATTGGATGCTCAAGTTCGAAAAAAAAATATTGTAAGTAAAAATAGTTTGAAAGAAACACTCATGGAAGCTTGGGAAGAAATAGATCAAGAAACCACCAAAAAGTTAATAGAATCAATGCCAAGACGTCTTGAAGCAATTGTAAAAGCCAATGGAATGCATACAAAGTATTAAATTTCTATAAAATAATTATAACTATGTTTAAAATGTGTCACTAAGTAAGTGTACAAATACTCTTTTTGTATAGTTTTTATAAAGTTTTATTCATTAATCAACTAAAGTTTATGTGATTGTTTTTTTGTTGATATTTTATTATTATTTTACCTCAATAGAATATATTTCTGCAATTTTAACTTAGTTACCTTTTTTCATTTTGCTCTAATATTCCAAAATTGAAGTGTACAAATAAACATTTTGTCAACTGTATATTCGGAAAGCCGGGATTTTCCATGATGCATAAATTAGTGCTTTGTTTTCATTTTCACCTCTTACTTTGTCTTATTTTTATTTATTAATGCTTTGCTTTAGTTACTATCTTTTTAATGTAGTTTATTTCCATTAGTTATAGTAATTTTTTTTCATTATATTTTAACATTTGCTTCAGGAAATCTTATCTCTTTGGGGATTTTGCGTAAAAAAAAATCACAAAATATGAAATCATTTTAATTTTTAATTTGATTATTATGATATAGCCAATTATGGTTCTTGCGCCAGTCGATCAAAAAAATAAACAAATTTGATTATTATGAAGCCTAATATCTAGAATTTAACTATAGTATCAAGAATTCATTTTCTTTTGATTTAAAAAATTTTAGCAAATTGTTTACGTTTTTTCCTCAGACGAGAGCTCTTTCGGGAGCATTTTGAATCGTAATAATTAGCGAGCTTATAGTTTAAGCTGGTGCTACATAATGCAATCAATACTTTCTTCAATTGTGTTCATTCAGTTGCAAGAATAAATGTTTCTGCTAATAATCGATACGATATAACGTTATCCAACAGTTGAGGCTTTTTAATAGGTCAGTTGCTGTTGGATGAAGAACTGCAGTTGTCGCTGTCTCAGTGTTGGTTTTGGCTTGTTCCAATTGTTAATTTGAAAACTAGGATTTAAAAAAGTGATTATTTATTTGATTAATGGCTGCAAAACTCCGACCAGTAATCTTATAAATTCATCTACATAATCGAATGCCATGCTACGAATGTTTGGAACTTCCTATGGTTCGGATGTAAGAGATCACATTGGAAGATATTTCAGTGGTTGTCGAATGTCCGGCATTTGATATTGGAAACTCATAAGTTAATGTCCTGTTACACGATGCTACAAACTAGTTTGCAGCCAATGTTGAAAAGTGTTCAATCATAAAGCAACGCCCTTAGTGAGGTAACGCATAACAAGAATATCGACAACTTTTAGCTGTTTATTTTAATTAGAAAAACATATTCCCTACTAAAAATACGTGTATTTCTCCCTTTTCTTTTTATCGAATCCCATTACTCACCAGCTGGTCATTGATGTACCACTTGAGTTCGGGCGCTGGTTTGGACTTGCCGGAATTGCAGAGGATGGACACGTTGTCACCCACTTCGTAATCGGACTTCTCTTCCATCAGCACTGGCCCGTCTGAAGGGGGCACTGAAAGGAAATTAGATTATCTACCTTAACAGATATAGATTTATAAATTAGTATGGTTTTTATTTTATTTTCTAAAAAGAAGACTGGTCTCTAATGTTATAGTTTAGAAAACTGGTCTGTAATGCTATAATTAGTTGAAACTACGGACCAGTCTCTTGTTTTGTTTATAACCTTAGCTTTAACGAGTTGGTGACTTTAAACACTGCTTTTGAGTAGAAGAAGAAAAGTATGCAAAGGATAATGGACCACTGAGAGAATTGTAATAAATACTATCTTTTTGAATTCAGTGCACTGTCCTCTACTTCAATACCTTTGAAATGTCTTCATATACGCGTTATGAAAGAACTAAATGCTATCAAATTCAGCAAACTTGCAAATTTTCCCATTTTCTAACTTTTCAAAATAGATTCTTCAGATATTGCACGATTATTATGGCATACCAATAAAATTGACAGGGACAAATTATAATTCTAAATCTAGTTTCAAAGCAAATTTTTGGTTTAATGCTTAGCCAATGGAGATATTAAATTTTTAATTTTCTATTTGCGAATGTCACAGACATTTTCATAAGCAAGAAGCATTTATATATATTTTTTTTCGTGATTGTAATAGCTTCAAGATGATTTTCAAATGCCAAATTCGATAACTTAATTTCTGCAATTTTGGTTCTCATTTATTTTATCTTTTTTCCTACCATAGTGTCTCCTTTACATTGCATGGATGTCCCACATATTTCATTACAATTTGTTAAATAACTATTTTTAAATGAATTTTTTTTCATTAATTAGTGTTTTATCCTTCTACATTTATTTCTAGATTTCAAGATTGTCAAAAATTGCTTCAAATAAAAATAGGCTAATGTCCCAATTAAAGGTTCCGATTTATATTATGGGAAAAAATGGTATTATGGTATGAAATGATGGTAAGGGCTGTTAATCGATTACCAAATCATAAAATCGATATTTCGATTGACTTAAATTCCAGCTAATACTTACAAACCTGAAGGTTCTTAAATTACTAATCTAACAATTCACGATTGAATTAAATAAAAAGCATCGTAAGATTTCATAAACGGAAGCTTCTGGTACTCATTTATTATTAATGCAGATGGCGAAACTGAATTCACTGTGTGATCCCGATAAACATTTATCAAATATGAGGACATTCATGTTTAAAGAATGGAAGGTTTATATCAAAAAGGTTGGAACGATAAGAAGTCATTTCTTTTTGTCCAAATGTATCCTGAGACTTAAACGAAAAGGTTGTAAAGGTTAATTTTTACTTTGATATTACGATGCACTAGAATGGCTTAACACTGTGGATAGTGAATTGGATCTAAGGTCAACTGAAAATAATCATCACTGATCTATGCACCACCCTTGCCCACAGGACGCATGACCTACCATCGGTGTATGGTCAACATGAGCAAATTACCAGTGTTTTTTCGTTCGGGGAAACGTGAAATTCTATATTTATCCAACAGTTTTATCCCAATTTGCCCTGATTTATCCGCCCCCCCCGAAAGGGACTCCTAGGCTCTAAGATAGATATTTTTTGTTGCGTCGTTTATTATTATCTTCCGTATTTATTTTACTGCACTAGCGTTATTAATTTTTTTTGTAAACGACTTGTTAACTTAATTTACGGCCAAATTCATCAATTGCAGAAATTTTTTACAAATTTATTAAACAAAATGCAAGTTTCTAATTACAGTAATTTATTTAATATCAGAATGGATGCTTTACAATTAAATAATTAATTTGTCTATTATCAAGGATACATTCATTAAATATTTCAATAATTATAAAAAGGATAAATAAATTATTCAGGTATATTTCATTTAATAAAGAAAAAGAGAGAAATAATATCAAATAAAATAGATGAATTTTTTATAACCATAAAATTGAAGCTTAATGAATATATCCAATGTAATTTTAAAAGAAAAAAAAAATTGAGACTTTCAAATGAAAAGAATTATATTGTCACTGTCTACGCCCTATACATTTCATAATTATTTTTATCGAAATGTGATGATTACCGGAAATCTCTGAATTATAACAACGGAAAAGTATTGGCCAGTACAATTTATTCAGAAACCAATTAAATGAGGAGTTCAATAAAGAGTATGAAAAATATTTGTAAATATAGTTTGATGAACAGAAGATAAGAAATTTATAAAGTATCTGCAAATAATAATTTGTATTAATTTTATTTAAGTCTTATGTTATTCACTCCAGTGCCTAAAATTCAGAGACGAATCATTTTTATTTAAATATGATACTAATTGTCAAAGAAATTAATTAATTTCAAAAGAGAGAATTAAATACCCCCTCCCCTTTAAAGAAAAATGTGAAATACATGCAATTTATTTGAATAATAAATTTTAAAATATTTTTCTATACATAGCTTAACTGATAATTTTATCCTGCCTGTTAATGTATACAATTCAGCTGCTCGTAGCAAGATTTGGTGCAAATAACTGTTTTAAACTGATCAAGAACATTCATGATATTTTTAACATAGGGATCAGATAATAAACTCAGGGCGTCAAATATTTGTAATTCTAGGAACAAAAGGTGAAATTGTTATTATTTTTAAAAATTTCTTGAAGATGTACGTTATGATCCTCTTATGTAGAGTCAAAGCCTACAAGTACTCACCCACGACTTCGAGGTGTTTTGTTGTTTGGACGCATCTGAAATAAGGTTTGTCAGTGGAAACTTGGCACGTATAGTTACCGAAACTCTCCAGGCTCAAGTTCCGAAGATAGACAGAGCTCTTTTCGGATTTTGAGATCTGAAAGAAAGTTGCACGTTAGATTTTGCTTTAAAATGTCTTTCAATAATTCATCAAATAAAAGATGTAAAAGGTTGTTAAAATGTCTATAAAATGAGCAAGTTGACAAACTGTGTTAGGATTATTTTTATTATTAAAATTATTTTGATAGAGTGGATATCTTTTCAATAAAAGGACAAGAATCTAAGAATATTTACTGATATTACGGCGCTGAAAGGAAATAGTGAATTCATTAGGAACTGTTTCTGAATATACGGTCTATTATTTCTTGTGAACTTGTGAAGGTTTGCTGTTCATATTTTTAATCAGGATTGATAATAAACTCCTTTGTTCGTAAAGAGCATACCTTTTATTTCAACTTCTCTCTCTCTCTCTCTCTCTCTCACACACACACACACACACACACACACATATATATATATATATATGTATACTAACACCAAAAAGCAAACGCAACACGAACTAGAACACAAAGGAACTATTATCACAATTTATATCATAAAAATAAAAATTTAAGCATACAGGGCACCTCAAACTAAGTGCGCTATAATTCATGGATGCCTAAAAATATAAAATTTAATCTTTCAATAAATGTACAAATTTATAAATTTAGGTGAGACTACTTATATCTATAGATAGATAATTGATTGCAAGTATTTATATATTATTATTATTATATTTATTTATACATATTCAAATATAGCTCAAATTAATTAAAGACGGTTTTGATACGTAGATACATCAAAAGGTTATGAGATTAGCTCTATAGAGTGTCAACAAATAAAATATAGTGCTTGTCTTTATAATGATACGCAATATTGATACCAATGGCGTTACTTTGTTAATGTCGTGAATTTTTTTGACAGAGGTTTTCATGATATCATGTGATTATAGTCCTCTATTGCCTAACCCCTGTTTTCTTGATGCATCGAATATTCCCGATGTTAACATGACAATGTCACGAGGAACGGTGCCATTTATTTCGAATCTATATAGAAATGCATTCAGCCTGTTTATTTAAATGAGCTAAGGTTAAAGTAACAGTTAACAGTTGCTTAATTTTTATTCTGATAATAATGGTAACATATTTATAAATAAGTTTAAAGTCGAAATTAATCGTAAAAATGAAGTTAACAGTTTCTTAAGAGCATATTCAGTTTCAGAAGTTTTAGATACTATTGTCAATGTCGAAAATTCATTTTTATTTATTAGGCTACTAAAGGAATCACTCGAATTTTTAAAATGATCTGAAGCATTTTGTATACAGAAGTGAAAAACAACTTGCAGATAATTTTTGAAGAACTGCTAGGATTTAATTTTATAGCTATTTAATTTTATGTAGTTAAAGGAATAACTAATCAGAACCATTCAATTCCAAGTTTAAATGAAATAGAAAAGATAGCCACAGAACAATTATGCGAATAACAAATATTTAAAACATTTAAAAAAACAAAATTTGGAATCTTTCTTTTCCGTAAGTGATTGTAATTATATTTATAAAGATAATGTAATACATGTTAATTAATAAACCCTATTTCTTTTTAATACGTTTTCATGCCAATTTTTGAAAAATATATAAATTATTTTAGTTAAGAAATATTTTATATATAAATTATCGTTCTTTTGTGTGTATTTAAATGTAAGTTTGACGATATGCAGGGAACAGTTAAAAAGTAATAGGTATTGAAAAATTCTTTTAATGAGCAATCGAAAGTTAAATTTTCTAAGACAAGAATAAAAGAAAAAAAAAAAACATAAATTTTGAAATTTTTTTAAAAAAATTTCTTTTTTATTTGAAACAATTTTTAGATTTTCATTTAAGTATATCTTATATCTGATGGACATTTCAGATTATTATCGATGTAATAAATTATCATATTAATATCTGCAATTTTTGAAAAATTCAGCTTCATTAAAAATAAGAGGTTTTTCGAAAAACACCTGTAAGTAAATTCATTTCTGTCAGAATTCACAAATTGAAAAAAGTACTAAAAATGTTGTTTTACAATTTCAGATAATATCCTACCGACTGATTTTCAGAAAAAAAAGAGAAGAATTAAATTTAAAAAATCTCATTTTGATAGGACTTGATTCAATTGTTCATGTGCGTAGCGATGCGTGACTTGAACTACCAGGAAAAAAGTTTCAGACATAATTATTAAGACAAAACGCTGACATCAAATTTGATTTTCATCACTTTTTTCTAAAAACCAACCAATTACTATCCTAAACCACAGAATAATACTTTTAGAATAGGAATTCTTTTTTCCAGTCGATTCTGTTTTTATTGAGAAAGCAGAATTTTTGAAAAAATAATGCATTTATCAGACTGCATTTTTTTTTACCAGACATTTTCTTTTGAATTACCCATGCTTAAGTAGAATTATAAAGATTTCGCACAAATTATAGAGAAATTAAAAATATTTTTCAAATTTGCACTTTTTTGCAATTATTTCAGTTCTAATCACCCTACCTTTGATGACACATTTTTATAATCTTAATAAGGGCAATAACTTTTCAGTTTCAACCTAATTCCCAGATTACTAGCCATTTATTCAAATGCACAAACAGTGGTTCCGGTGCGATATACTAGAATAAACATAGAGACTTTTTACTTTCCCGTATAAGAAATATACAGAAAGTATTATAATCGTTAAAAAACTAGAGACTGAGATCATAATGTATCTCCATATTTTAGACCTCCTTGAGTTCAAAAAATACATTATGTTTGTCCATCTCTCTGTTGGTCCGTCTGTGATAAAGATAACTCAAAAACGCTTTGAACTAGACGGATGAAATTTAGTATATAATCATTATACCAAATTTGTAGATTTTTACTAAATTTTGAGGTAAATACTTTAAGAAGAAATCGATTTGTTCGAATATAGAATAGCATGATAATTGCAAAACGAAGAGAACTAGATGGAATAGAATTTGGTGAACAAATTTAACATCTAGAGTACTGATATATGTCAAATCTGAAACCAAATCTGTGAAAGGGTTCGAACTTCGATCTGTTAGTATGTTTAAACACAACAACTTAAAAGCGCAATGATTTAAAACGTAATGATTTAATTTTAAAGCGCAATGATTGTGTGATTTTGTGAGTACAAGTGTAGTTCTGAATCAAATTTTTGTTTCACCTGGTAGAGGAAAACTCGTCTAAAATACAAATTCGATTTTCAGATACTATCAACCACGTGTCAGAGATTAATCGCCAAAACACTCGCCAAGGATCACACAAAAGAATTCATTAAAAATGCTAAATTCACACCAATGGCTAATATTTCGTAACTATTGCACGCCATTGCCATGCAAGGCGTTCTTTGGGATAAAAACTTCATTAAAGGGTATGCGAGAAAGTTTTGGAGAAACCACTTACATATCGAATGCAAAAACTTCATGAAGTAAAAGTGTATATGCAGTTGATCTGTGTTAAAGTACAAATGGATTGGATTAATATATAGAATATAATATACGGTATAAATCGATTGGATTAATATATTGGGTTAATTATAGTGCTGCTTGTTAAGCGACAAATAATCATATCTCGTATAACTTTTAGGTTTAGTTTAGTTCAATTATATTAACATCACGTTTTAAAGCAACACTAGGGCTATTTTGGGACGGACCACCTGATTTTGAACCACGGTCAGGTGACGAGGACGACCACTGAGCTATCATCCTCTCTCCAAAATTCTGCCTGGAGAACGCGACAACGGTTTTAACATGCACTGGACCCACTTAGACGGCAGTTCTCCGGATGGAATCGGGTCTCGAATTTGGTTGCTAAGCCGAGATCTTACGGCCAGCTACTGTAGCCGCTTGTAACTTCTAGGGAAATTACAGACTATTCCAAACGATTTCTAAAAAACGCCAAAAGTTTTCTATGGCTAAGTTATTAATAATTTTTAAAGAATGAGGCAAAATATAAGAGGCAATTGAACAGAATTTAAAATATTCACAATATTTTTATTCAATAAGAATAGTAGATTGGAAAGGAAATAATTTTTGTCCGATGTAAATAATGTTTTTAATTAACAAAGATAATTAATTAACTAAACATCAGAAACTTTTATTGAAAACTTTCAGATGCGAGCAAATTTTTCATTGAATCCATTCAGCTGTTTGGTTTTTTTTAATAGCATACAAACTATTTATGAATTTTCAATTTTATGTATAAAGAGGGATTATTAAAGTTTTATTCAAGTACTTCAAGTTCTCACACTTGTAAAGAAATACTAGTTTATTCTTTTGATAACTCCGTTGTATATTTTGTTCTTAGATAAAAGTTTTTAAAAAATTCTTAGATAAAATAATCTTAATTATAATTTGAAAATTCTTGTCTTAATCTGTTATGATATTATAATTTAATAACATCATTTTTCGATTAGCTTTTGAATTAAAATAAATTTTAAAGAACTTTTAAACTCTGAGAAACGCAAAAAGTTTATTCATTAACATTAATGGAAGCGAGAGGAGCGCAAAATATGAATCTTTTATTCAAATATGCGCCACTTCCTCTGTTTTTCTTATTACATCTGAGCTTTTAAGGCCATTAAAGTTGCTGGGAAAAGTTTTCTCACGTGCCGAAAGTTTTCTTAAAGAAATTACTGGATTTCGATAATTTCCAACTAATGTCTCGTAATGCAATTATTGATCGCTATGGCACATAAAATGCTGAAATTCCTTTTTATGAAATGAAAGGACAAAAGAAGCACAGGATTTCGATATTCAAATATTATCACTGAATCACTGAATAACTGAACTGACATGTTGAAGGAAAAGGAGAATATTTTTTGTGGTCTCATAGATTTTAAATTAATATTTTTTTTCATTTACAAAACTTGTCGAAATTTCGAACATGATATTAAGGTTTCTCAAACGTTTTTGAACCCATTTTACATAATACGATTTAGATTTTATAAAAAAAAAAAAAAAAAAAAGCTTGTTCTTTAATTATTTTTTTTTTGATTACTTCTTTACTTTCATTTTTAACTACTATTTTAATTTCTATGATAATTATGCTATTTGTAAAATTAGCATAGGCAGATTTTATCACTCTTCTGCCACGGATTTCCATTAATAGATATAAATTTACGATGGCTCATTGCTTTTTTTTAATGACCTAAACCAGTAAAAAAATGGATGCATAGTGATATTTGGTGATTTAATAGGAATGAGAATTAAAAAGTATTGGATTGATACAGATTTCTTGTTGTATTTTTTAGGAGTTTAATTGTAGACCTGTGAAAGGTTGCTTATTTTATCTTGATGAAACTCTATAGTTTGAGAAAAAACTAGATAAAAAAAATAAAAAAACAGTGATACTTTAACATCTTAATGTTTATTTGCCACCAGGGGCACCTCAGATATGAGTATGAGAAGCCTCCGGTATGGCGGTTGGTTCTCGATACACGGGTGAGTAAAAATGGTGTGGGGTCAATCCCTCAACTGATATCAAAATTAGCAAAGCGCGCGCGCGCGCGCACACACACACACACACACACACACACACACACACACACACACACACACACACACACACACACACACACACACACACACACACAATTTATCAACGGGAAGAGATCAGAAATTGAAACTCCATTTTTTTCATTGTACTACGAATTTAAATACAAAAGTATCATATTATGCAACTACCAGAAAATTGAAAGCAGGATCATTGCTGGTTTTGCGGCAATTTTATAATTTCCAATGTTTCTGTATTTACAATTTGTGCAAAAAATACAGCTGAAAAATTTTAACAAATAATTATTTAAGGTTCACAGATAAATGAATCAATTTTTAATTAATTCCTATGAGGAAGTGAACCTTGACTAACTACTCCAACACCTCGATTCATTTTACTTCTCTTAAGAGAGCACTACGAGTACGTAGATGAAAGGTCGTTGAATAAATAGAACGGGATGCCGTTCCTCCCCGATGAATAGCGAAGATTTGTGGCAGAGTTACCTTTATTCTGATGACGAAATACTTCCAGCTCGAGGGGATGGGTAGTAATTGGTGAAGGCTTTAAGATTCCAACTTCAGTCCCTGCGTTATTGTTGAGATTGACATTTTTCAGATCACCTCGACTGCCTAAGTAGTATTGGGGTGTGGAAAGGTAATTCATATATTATATACTTACAAACCGCATTTTAGGAATAAATTAAGTCTATATGTTGAAGCTTAGTTGTATTCTTTAACCATTTATTTAAATTTAACTTCAATATATTTGTTGGTTTCAGGTTTAAGACCCGATTTCACTGAAGAACCGTCGTGTAAGTGGGTCTGGTGCACGTTAAATTAGCCAGGGCCCAATGTCCTCCCGATGGTGTGGTGTGGAAGTTTGGCGAGTGGGTTCCATCTCAGGTGTCGTCTTCGTCATCTGACCACGATCTAAAATTACGAGATCCGCCCCAAAATAGCCCAAGTGTTAGAACGTTAATATAACTAAACTAAACTAAATCAATATATTTGTTCCATAAAATCTCACAAAAGAAACTACAAAAATAGAAAAAAAAAGTAATAGCTTGAAAACTATTTCAATAATTATTTTTTTGAAAAGTAAATATATCTAAACTACACAACGTTTTTCTAAACTAATACGTTATTAAATTTCGTTCAAATTTCATTTTGTCATTTGATTTGTTTCCTTGACTAAATACTTTTTCATTACTTTTTAAAAGACAAAATTAGTTTTATTCTGCTTGAAATCTGAGGAAAAAAAGGAACCTTAAAAGAGAAAAGTAATCCTATTTTGTAGATACGAAAACTAGCAATTGAGACAGCCTCCTTAACCATTTTCTCTCCCTCTATTCCTTTCAATTCTTTTGTTTCAAATATCGTTTGTTTTCGAAGAAATTTCTTTTCATTCCTGATGACCGCTATTTTCCATTTTCTTTCTTACCATTCCATTTCCAGGTCTTCTTAAAAAAGGAATAAGAAAGTAAAAGAGATTTTTTTCTTCTAAAAAAAAAAAGAAGTAAACTTTGATAAGATTTGGAAAGGTGATTCGAATTTGAGATGGAAAATAATCTCAAAGAAGGCTTCTAGATTCCACATCTATTCCATATATTAAGGGAGGAGGGAAAAAAAGACGTTGAAGTTCATCTGTTCTTATCAAAGTTTAAAGAACTGCATTCAGATCCATCCACTTTGGATCGGAACTGTAGAATATGGGCTTCCAACTTTTTCCAAAGAGCATTAAAAAATATTCCGTTCTATGTTTCTGTAATTAATTTATTCCGACTAAATTGAAATAAAAGAATTTGGTTTGGTTATATGGTTATATTAACGTCCCGTTTGAAGCAACACTAGGGCTATTTTGGGACAGACATCGTAATTTTGAACTGCGGTCAGATGACGAGAACGACACCTGAGCTGGCACACCCCTCTCCACACCACATCACACTAGTGGGAGGATGTTTAGTCTTGGCGGATTTAACGTGCAACAGACCCCCTTACACGACGGGTCTTCGGTGGAATCGGGTCACGAACCTGAAACCCTCCGGGTCCGAAGCCGAGACCTTATCACCAGGCCACCGCGGTCCTCTGAAATAAAAGAAATTGAAAGCAAAAATGAAAGCACAAGGAATAGTTTTGGATGTGATATATCATTATTTATATGATTTCTTCATTATTATTTACAGTTCAAAGGGATACTCTACGAAGAGTAAGAATATTGAAGTGGATTTTACGCATGCGCATTATGGACGTAGATTAATCTTCTACTTATATTTTTAAATAAATAATGGTGTCATGTTTAAAAAAAAATATCAGAAGTATGTTATATTTGATGACCGCTAAGGAAGGATCGCATGCTTAATATGATATGTTTATAAGTTATATAGACACATTCTATATATATTATCACATTATATGTAAATTGTAACATATTTTATAGAAAAAAGCATTCAAGCACCTTTGAACCTAAAATTAATAAATGTAGCACATAATTACATCTTGGATAGTAAGAAATTAAGAAAAGAAAGGATTTTATCAAAATTTTAATTAAAAATCAGTCGAAGTTTTTATATTTCTCTTTGTTTTCATTGAAACATGTTATTGAGCAAAAAACACCTTTAAATCGTTTAAGATTCAAAAAATAAACTTGCCAGATTTAATTTTTTATATTTACAATTTTTTTCTATAATTATTATTATTTTTAAATGCGTTTCGACGCTATTTGATAAAAAATAATCATGAATTAATAAAAAAATAATTGCTATTATTTATCTTTCAAGTTTTGACGGTCTTTCTCAAAATACTTACCTTTTCACCTAATACTTTTATTCCACATTTTTTTTTTGCAATCTTTAAATACATGTTAGGTGCCATTTTTTTTTTTTTTTTTTTTTTTTTTTTTACAAGCTCTTCTTTATTACCTCAGCACGCGTTACCACTGTTTCTGCTGATGGAATATGGAAACCTTGAAGATGTTTCTTCAAATTCGTGAGAAGAAAAAAAAAAAAATTACATAGTGCTAAATTTGGACTACAAGGAGGATGGGAAATATATGTGACGTTGATTTGAAGTATGATGCTGAGAAGTCTGAAAAAAACCCCGTGCACAAACATGTGTTAGTAAATTTCTTCATGTGATTCGACGGCCTTCTAATGGCGTTGTCGATACTTATTTCCGTTAGAACAATTACTGGAATACCCGATTTATTTTCCTTTGTAATCAATTGTCTTCATTCTTTAAGAGGACATTCTCTACCTGTCCTACAAGGAAAGAATAACTCCCCATAAATTTTCTGTAACATTAAAAAAACTAGATTTTTTTTAGCCACTTTAAAAAAAATTATGAACATTTTTTATTAAATAGTCTCCGTGACTTGACAATAACATTTCCCGATGTTTTAAAGACTATGTTTATATCCCCGTGCATTTTGACGATATTGAAAATATTTTGTGTGTGAGCATTATTGTTGCTGCATGACTGAGACTAAAGTTTAAAGATAAAATAAAGATAGATGAATCAATTTGAAAGATTTTTTCACGTGAACCATAACTGACTATTCCGACTTGCCCTGAGACACGCTGAAAAAAAATCTGAATGACTGGACGCCGCAATAGCATGGGGGGAAGGGTACTGAGGTCGAATTTTAAGGGGCATCACCTACCATGATACACCTCCTCCCGTAGCAGGCCGGTCCCATCATTGATAGGGGATAGCCGACACCACACCATTTCCCCCCTCCCCAGGGCGGTGAGAACCAACCATTATTCTGGAAACTACTCATTCGCATATCTGCTTCCTATGGGACAAATTCTCACAATAAGATATTTCGCACTAGAGGGTGAAATCTCTTTTAAATTTCTTTTAATAATTCTTGGCCGATTGAACAAAAATAACCTTAGAATGTTCAATTATTTCTTTTATCATTCTTCTCATGGCAACGAGTTGCCTTATTCCATTTTGCTTTTGTGTCTGTGTGTTATTATTATTATTTTCTTTTGTTTAGTTTCAATAAAAACCTTTTAATTCAGTAGAATTTTCCTTAAAAATTTCAAAATGGGGATAAAATATATAACTGGAATTTTATTGGTTTAAGTTATTGAGTGGACTATC
This sequence comes from Argiope bruennichi, assembly GCF_947563725.1. Classification (NCBI taxonomy): domain Eukaryota; kingdom Metazoa; phylum Arthropoda; class Arachnida; order Araneae; family Araneidae; genus Argiope; species Argiope bruennichi. The sequence goes on from NC_079159.1 coordinate 14,511,762, forward strand.
CAAAGCAGATAACCAAATTTGCATCTGGATATGTTATCGGATAAGGAATGGAAGTATAAGCAGTGGTGTTTCGCGTTTAAATAAATAAATAAATAACCCCACACCAATTAAAAACTTTCAATTAAAATTTTGTATATAATAAAAGGTCAATAAAATGAACTTTCGAAGATTATGATATCTTAATTATATCAGGTATTAATTTAGAAAAATATTTTTCATTTTTTAATAAGAGAATGAATGCTAAAAGTTTTATCGATATCTACATTATTATTAATATTTTGTTTTTTTGAAAAATTCGAATTTTTGACACGAGACTGCCGGCCTCCTGGCTTAGGGGTAGCGCATCTTTCCCGTGATCTCGGCATCCCAGGTTTGAGTCCCGGTTCGGGAATTGTTGTTTTTCATCTGTTCTATCTATGAGAAGTGTCAATGTGCATCCCTGTAAAAAGGGGCTGTACGGGCGATTGATTGATTGATTGCATTTTAATGGCGCAAAAGCCAAACATGGTTATGCTGCGCCAAACGTATGGTGAATATATAAACATATAAGGCTGTGCAGGCGAATGTCATGCGTGAGTAGCTAAGACGTAGTCTTGGCCCTAGTCGACTTACAAAAGACGCCCCCTCGGCTGAAAATCGCTGACTTCACCAGCGCGATTGTCCATGGCAAGTGTCATTACATTAGAAACAACAACAACAATATACGAGACTATCCTAAGAGTCTACGAACATTTTTTAACGAACGTCTACGAAAACGTATTAATTTTGTGTGTGTAAACATTATTTTTTTTTAAATAAAAAGCCCATCGGTAACAAAAAAAAAAAAAAAAAAAAAAAACAGATTTATGATGGACAAGGAAAACAAAATTTCTACAATAATGAGATAAAATGTTGCAACTACAGAATGCAAATTTTCAATTGTGGACTGTTTGCTTCAAAATTATTAATGAGGCAATTTCATTGGCTTTGAGAATCTTTTTGTTACCCTCATACGTTTTGCTTAATGAAAAAAATGTAATGAGATAAGAACTGATAATAATTTCTATTTTTATTTAAAGGAGAAAAAACTATTTTTGATAGTTTTTTTTTATTATTATTATAATTTACTTCACATGTTGAATAAGAATTAGGTGGAAATAAGAATTTTAATCATTTTGAAATTTTTCATCATTTTTCATTTTTTTTATTCTTTTCATCATTCATTCATTCATTTCATCATTCATTCATTCATTCATTTCATCATTCATTCATTCATTCATTTCATCATTCATTCCTTCATTTCATCATTCATTTCATTATTCATTCCTTCATTCATGTCATCATTCATTTCATTATTCATTCCTTCATTCATGTCATCATTCATTTCATTATTCATTCCTTCATTCATTTCATTATTCATTCCTTCATTCATTTCATCATTCATTTCATTATTCATTCCTTCATTGCATTTTCATCATTTTTTCGTCGAGATTTGAAATATTTCCTCATTATTATTCGCTTATAAAATACTCCCTTAAATTAACCACAGCTGCATTTTCACTCACATATCCAAATGAAACTTCATAATATGACTTGGAAAAGTTCACAGCTGGACAGGTCAATTCCATTGCTACAGTCCCATTCAGCGTTGTCTGATCAAAATGTCGAGATAAAGCAACGCCTCTTCCCTCAAGTCTTAGTTTATTGAATGAAGCCCTTATTTTTTCCCTTAAATTATCACTTGATATAGACTTATTTCATGAAAACAAATCATAAAATCTATATATTTAAAGTTATGAGAAAAATCAAATTACCAGTCTCCTAGACCTGAACATTGCACCGATTTCGTCAACTTTTATTTCATAGGAAAACACTTAACCTCCTGGGTTCATCATCAATAATCACTTGTCCCCATCACTCAATTTCAAGAGAAATCTACAAAATACTTCTTTACTGTACCTTTTTCAAAGGGGAAAACCTTGACAGAGTTTCCCAGCCCTATTACTGAAAAATGATTTCACCAATTTTCATTCATTTGAAAACTCATGACGTTATACATCATCAATGATCACCTGCCCCTATCATTCCCATCTTCCATTGTCTAGAAAAATCACAAATTCAAATAACACAGTTCAAGCTTCAACAACTGAATCAATTTCACAAATATTTATTTGAAAAGTAACTTCGCCATTTTGTCGATATAGTTAAAAATGCTGAGTGATCTGTGTTTACTGTGCAGTCATAATTTAAAACATTATTTTCATTTGGTTTGATAAGATGAAGTTCATCAAATTTGTTAACGCTCCTAAATTAATGCTAATAATATTTTGGGCGAATAGTCGCTCGCGGAACTCGACGTAACAATGTTGAAATTAAATTTTTCTGTGAAATAAAATAAAATTCCCCGTGAAAAGGCTTACAATGAAATTTAGTTTCTATTCAGTGCTAAACGAAATAGTAAAGTATCTCAACTTGTTTTAGAAAAACATTTCAGATGTTATACATTTTATATTTAATTATAATATAACAAACAATTTTATCTTCAAAATAACTGACTAAAAGTTGAAAAAAGTAATTTAATATGAAATACTATATAAATAAGATATTATACTCGTGAAATACAGTTGAGAGTGTTTTCTGATAATTTTTTTTTATTTCAAGAATGGCCTTTTCAGTGTTTCAATGTTGTTTATTCAATTTATACTGTTAGTTCACACTCTCCCTATTTGTTTGTTTGTTTGAATGAGGGATATTTAGGGATTTTTAGCTACAAAGACTGTCAACAATATCTCCAATTAATAAATGTCAACAAATTTCAAGTGTTGTAGGAAAATATGGAGAGACAGTTTATCTGCAAATGCTTTGCTCGTGAGTTGTTTAAAATTATAGGTTGAAAGACAATTGAGGCCCAACTTCGACCACAGGCAACGTCTGATGGTTGAGTATTTTTGGCATTGCAATATATATATATATAGTTCAAATTTTCAATCGTTAATAAAATACTTTTTATTCATCCACTCAAGCTCAAATACATTTTTTTTAAACTTATAGTGGAGGACACTTGATCTCAATACAGTTTTTTTTTCAAATATTAATTAATTAATTAATTAAATGCGTCCAGAAATTTCTATTTGGTCGCCAAAGTCGCCAAATCCGTCGTCATATATCCAAATGGTTGCCAAGTTTGTCGCCAAGCTCTATATTGCCGCTTAATATTGTAATTCTGTCATATGTATATACATATTTATATTAATTGTAATTATTTAATAAAAATAATTAAAATAAAAAAAATTGGTGACTTAAGTAGGAATTGACTTAAAATTTTTTTTTATTTATATTGCTTGTTTTTTTCTTTTATGAAACTCGCATCCAAATACAATTAGTACTAGAGATATTTTGGCAATTCCGTTGGATGAGTGAGCGCCATTTGAAGAACGTAATACAAAATATTAATTATGAAAAAATAGAATGCCTTAAACTGGGATATTTTTGATAGCTTTTGATAAAAATGATGCTTGGTTTCCTACTAAGTTTCTGAACCAAGTAATAAGGATACCTTTGATTTTATTGCACAGAAAGTATTTTCAAAGAGAAGCATTTTGTACATTTAAATTCTTGTCAATTGTTTATAATTTTTAATCGACACTTTTGCTTTTTACTTATTAAAGAAGTATTTAAGGTATTTAAGTTAAATTTTTCGAATATACTATTTATTCAGACATAGTTAAAAAGCTGCTTATTTTGCTTAAATCAGCATAAATTCCATTTCAAAATCCCTCTTAGATTTAAATTTTATATTACATATCTGTTTAATAATATAACTTGGTAAAGTTGTACAAAAAGTCTGGGTAAAAATAGGGCAACTTTGCCGATCTAATATGCTCTCTTTTTCTTAAATTGTTTTAGATTTCTTTTCAAATCGGGTGTTTTCCCGTCTGTTTCATAATTTTTTAGCTGCAAAGACGCATTGCAACATAGTTGAAAAGCCACACATATAAAAATTATGATAGTATTACCTTGGAATTTACTTTGTATATTGTGATTAATAAGAGAATAATTAGAGGAAAAAATTTGAAAGTTATAATATCCGTCGAAGAGACATTGAAGGAAAACCAAATAAAACCGTACAAAAAAAATTCGAAGCCAAATGCCAGACTTTATTGCATATAAGATGAGAGCCTCGAAAATGTCCTTTTTGTGCAATCTAGGGTATAAAGATCTTTTGATATTCTTACAAAACTCTCTCAATTGTCTTAGTAAATTTAAAAAATAATAATTTTAGAATTCTTGGTCGTGAATAAAGCCAGAAATGAAGTTAACTCCAAATTAAAATTTGCGTTGCGCCCAAATGCGTTGAAAAAATAAGGCCCATGTTTCCAAAATTTTATCTAAAAAAACCCATTATAGCAGCTCTTGCTTTATCATAATACTAGCCGCCTTTGGCGACCAGCCGGTTCGCCAATCTTAATGTTCGTTTAAATTTTAATAATTAAATAGCTTGAACCGGAGTTTAACCCCCTTCTTCGCCAAGTTGCGATAACGCGCCAAAGCTGGCAATCTTTATTATGCACTATAATTGAACATCTGCTCCTTTGCTTTTGAACATTTCGCTAGGCCGTTGTTGGCGATTTTTAAAAATTGCGCCAAGCAGGGGTTAAACTCCGGTCGTACCATTAAATAATTTACGCAATTCCAACTTTAATAGATTCTTCAGCAAATATTTTAAAACTTCAAATTTTGATAGTCATATAATTCCCTCATAATATTATAAAGGCCTTCAGTCATAGCGTGATATGTATCTCTCTCATTTTCTGTTACCCCTCGTAGAAATTATGCTTTAAATCAAAGTGGAAATGATTAATCTGCAATTAATATAATAATATTTTTTACTGAAACAAAGCATTTTTTTAAATATGATTACTGATAATAGAGTCACTGAGCGTTTAAACTTTATGGACACTAAAGAATATCTTTCTTAATTTATGTAATATCTCAAGAATTTGTCAACAAAATTTTTTCAGATTCATCTTGAGCAGATCGATTCATTAACAATGTTTCATTTTAAATGCATTAAACACTAAGAAAATAAAATGAATCGTTTAAAATAATCGGTCGAAAACAGGTTTAAAAAAACTACTTAAAAAAACGATGTACTTAAAACTATAAGCATATACAAAAAATATATAACCAACATAAATACAATTTACTTACAAAAGCATGCAACTAACCTAAAAATAGTTTAAATCGTCCGTTGGTTGTCATGTCAACAATCAGAACACAATGTGCATGTGTGAATTTTCTTCGCCAGTTACGTTAACGCAAATGAGTGAATTTTTCTTCCCCAGTTGGGGTAACGCTATGCAGATTATACATTTTTAATTTCCTTTATTCTGTGTTATTTTAATTCAAAAGTACTTCAGAATGAATCTGAAACATGGATTAATTAACAATGTTTCATTTTAAATGCATAAAAGTTTAAGAAAATAAACAGAATCGTTTGAAATAATCCGCCGAAAAACGTTAACCCTAGCCTCATTACTGTTGGGAGAAAAAAAAACTGAAGCCTTACTCATTTGACGGTGGGGAAAATGGAAGATTTTTTTGGCGGGAAAGTTAGTTTTTAATTAATAATTAAAATTCTAATTAAAATTTCAAAAAAAGGGACCCTAGGTGCACATTCCCGACCTCTCAGGTATACATGTACCAAATTTGATAGCTGTATGTCAAATGACCTGGCCTGCAGAGCGCCAACACACACAAATTGAGCTTTATTATAAGTATATAGATTACTTATTTATAAATTACTTATTATAATGAAGATTAAAATCGGAAGAAAAGAAAATGAAAAATGATGCAGACAAAATTTCTCAATGTAATATATAATAATGCAAACAATGTTAAACAAATTTTAAGAACAATTAAGGCTGCTAAGAACGACAAGAGAAGTGGCGCAACTTGTAAAAAAAAACAGAATTATGTTTAAACCGAAGCTTTAGTTAAAAGAAATCGAATTACATGACAAAATGGCTTTTTCAAGCAAACGGATTTATCAAAACGTATGCTGAAATCTCTCATTTTTTCCATCTGATTTTTTTTTTGTTGCATTGTTTGGATGTCGATATAGTAACTGAAGTAGACAAATTGATTTTCAGTATAGCTTCTAATTATCTGACACTATTTTTTTTTTTATCTGTTGACAATGCCAAGTTGTTGCTTAACGTATTTTTTCTAAATCATTGTAAAAGTGCTAATATTTACTCACTAACCATCATGGTAGAACCAGGGTCCGTATTTTTTTTCTTTCGTTGATAAAAAAGGCCGTAAATTTTGTTGGAACGCGCAGAATACTAATTATCTGAATTGTTGTTGTTTATTTATAAATTATTAAAAATGTCTGTAGATCTGAAAGTAACTCAAAACATTTACGCCTTAACCTTGGAAGGGAAATATCATCTACAGTACACTCCCGATTATCCGCGGAATTGGGTGGCGCGGCCACCGCGGATAACAAAAATCGCGGATAATCCGAAAAAAAAGCTAAAAACGGGTATAGCAAAAAAGAAAACAGTCATTCCAACTTTGAAAAATCGTTTTATGTACAATAAAACATAAAATAAACAGCAGGAAATGTTTAACTAACGCTTAATATTTTAGTATATCACTCAAAACTAACCTAAAATGCATTTTGTTAATGAAAACAGAAAAGTGCTTTGTATTTACGAGAGGCGTCAAGGATACACAGAAAAATGAATACATATGTACTGTTTTAATACTGTAATGTATTATGTAATTACAAAAGCATTACTGTAAAACTGCACCTTTTTGAAAAAATCAGTCAAAAAAAAAAAAAAAAAACTTTGTGCGGCAGGCGCGGATAATCGGGAGTCTGCTGTATATATCTTTTTCATTGGTAATGTGGAGTCAGTTTGAACAAAACGCTAAAATTAGTCAATTTTAAATGTTGACACATTTAATTAAATAAAAAGTATTTTCCTTTAGTAAATATAAACAATTATTGCATAAATGGTATTTCTTCATACAAATTTAATTACTCTTTACGCATTGTGATTTCTTTTGAAAAATACAAGAATTCAAAGAATGATTATAAAATATTAGGATAGATACAGTCAAGATGTATTATATTTTTGAAATAAACATATATATCCAATGCATATTTAAAGCGAAAACTAATTTAAAATGAAAACAAAAGCTAATTTGAAATAAGATTACCTAAGACAACTATTATTAAAATGGTGTATTAAAATAGTGTAACTTATTTTTTTATTTTTAATATTAAATCCTATGAAGGGACGAAAAAACACTACCTCTTTCTCCGTTTTTTATTAAAAATATTATTTGCCGTGATAGTAAACTAAACTGATATTTTGATAGTCATACCTTCTTAAAAAGACAATTGAAAAACACTGATTTTTTTTAATGTTATCCATAGTCTTCCTACATCTTTAATAAATGCACCCACTCAATCTTTTTTTTTTTTTTTACTTCTGCATAAACATCAATTAAAAAATTTAAGAATGATCATATAAAAAAATTGAAATGAAGTGCAATTTTATGATTGATAGAACGAAAAATATTTTGATTCTTCAAAATCGTGTTCAGTAATGTTCAGGCAAAATGCATCTACAGAACAGAGCATCTCCAGTTTGCGGCAATGTTAGTGTCAAAATGATTAATGAAGCAATTTCGTTGGCTGTGAGAATCTTTTTGTTGCCATCGCTTATTCTGTTTGGTATAAAAAAAATCGTCTGATGTCTTTGTAATATTTTCCTCTGAACAACAAATCACGAGGCTCTTTATTTATCACGCGCTATTAATGTTGAGATGGGGGGAAAATATAAATTACGAAGATGTCAACGTTGGAAAATAACAAGAATTTAAAGAAGCAACTAAAAAAAAAAGGCTTAAGAAAGATGGACTAATTGCTTTGTAGCAGTATGTGTAATGTGGCATGAAATTTCCTTTTTGTAAGAACTATTTTTACTGTTAGAAATGGAACTTTGAAGTTTTTTTTTTTTTTTTTTTTTTTCAAAAAATAAAAAATACAAAGGAAAAATAATGAAAACTTTCTTCTTCCTCAAAAAAAATATTTCTACAATAAGAAACAAAACTTGTTTTATTTGTTCAAAACAATTTTCTATGATTTAAAAATCAGCGATAGTTTTCCTCATTAAACTTTCTCGCATCCTCTCCTTTAAAAATCGTGTACCTCTTCCCCTGCATTATATTCTGAATCTTGGATAAGATCCCAAATGCAATGCATGGCACTGATGAATTATAATTACAAAATACAATGGAACCTCGGTTGAGAAGCATAATCCGTTCCTGAATCTTATTCATAATGCGAAACACTCTTTAAACGAGACAATTTTTTTTCTATACTATAGAAATCCATTTTCTATACTATAGAAATCCATTTTCTATACTATAGAAATCCATTTTCTATATTATAGAAATCCATTTTCTATACTATAGAAACCTATAGAAAATCATTTAACAGTGAACTAATTGTTCCATTCCGAAAAAAATACTAAAAATAATTTAGAATAATGTAATTTTTTTATTTGTAATGAGTGTTCTTTTTTACAAGAAAATTATTTAAAGACATTTGTCTTTGGTTAATCTTCAAATTTTGGCGAAAATGAGACACAGCATTAACATTAATTAAGTTTGTAGCACACATAGCTAGAGTCAGAATGATACTTCTTGAAACATGATGCAATAATTTCCCATGCTTTCAACAACTCCCTTATTTCACAGGAAAGTTGTTGCTCTGTTGCTAGCTATTTTATTTTTTTCTCTCCTGACTAGATTTTCGGTTTTTATTATGTGTTTCCACCAACTCATCGATATCGTTGCTATCCACATCTAGTCGCAAAATCTTGGCCATTGATAAACTCTCTTCGATTAAGGCTTTACAGCACTTGCCCAAACCTCTCGGAATCAAGTTCGATAACGCTGTCCGGCCAAAACTTCTTCCATGTGGATATAAGAGTTCTCTTAAAGTTTGCGCCCAACAAAAACGGATAAAGGTCAAACGAACATGTGATATCATGGTGTCACCTCGCTACTCATTCTTCGAAACATCGATCGTTAACCGAGATACTTATTTGCATTTTGTTTTGCTCCTTATAGGAATTACTGATTATGCAAGGTGCTCCTTAAGCAATGTTTGAGTGTATAGCTGTTTTGTTGCTTTTATCTTGTAATTTTATGAAATATTTTGCGAATATGTATTTTGGGTGAGTATTTTCCAACCTAATGTAACGAAAAATTGCCAAGAAACTATAGTTGTAGACATAGGATCATGCACCGAATCTCATTGATTTCAGTCATTGTGTTTAACTACATGCGAGAGTACAGGCTAACAAGCGGTCAATCCTTTGACAGATTTGATTCAAAATTTGATAAGAAACTACATTATAGAAACAAAACCTGTGTGCCAAAATTTATCAGTCTAGCTTTTAATGTTTGGAAGTCATAGAGTTTACAACTTGAATATCCAGACAGACAGACATCCTCTGAATGGATTTTATTCAAAATTCAATAGAAGTTGACAAATTTTGACTAAAGTAGCTGTATTAGATTTCATCCGTTTTTTTTTTTTTTTTTTTTTTTTTTTTTTTTTTTGAGTCATCATGGTCACAGAGATACGGATAGACAAACAAACAGATATAATACCAAAAATGTATTTTTCGAATTCATGGAGATTTGAACATGGAAATTCCTCAAAGTCTCGCATTCAAATTTCTTTGACGATTACAATAGTTGCTCTAGATTCCGTATTTGAGAAAGCCGTGACGAGAGGTTAAAATTTATAGTCGGAAAATGGAAAGCATGATGATGTTTCAGGCCTGCTTCATCTATCCTTATTAACTTTTCAAAATTTACTCCTAGTGATAGGTTTCATACGAAAAATGTATTTAATATAAATATAAATACTGTTGTGTTAATGGCGTATTCATATTAAACATAAAAATACAGTTACGGTAACAGTGAAAAGTATTAGTGTAAATTATATCTGAAAGTATTTTTTAAAATTCATTAAAAACACAGAATTTTTTTTAATTGGAATAAATTATTTGCCCTTGAAAAATTTGTTTTTTAAATTTTAAAGCGAGTTTAAAGTTTTTGCTGCAAAAATATGTCCCAAAATTATTGAAGATAAACATAAAAATTTTGTTCCCATTTAATTAAAAAATTTATCAAAATTAAAAAAAAAATTCTTTTCTTAGAGAGCATTACATGCCAAACTCGGTAATTCTAGGTAAAAGGACTTGCCCTGTAGGGCGTTTAAAAAATTTATTATATTTTATTTTATCACGCATACCTCATTTTGCAAATAATATTCCAAACTATGAACATTATTATACCAATGTATGGGAAATCTATTTTGCAATTATGTTTATTTCTAAAGGATAAATAATCAATAGGAGGTGGTCTCCTGAAATTTCTCGCATATTCACCAGTTAATGTCTTATCCTTTCTCTCTGCATAAAACTATGAACCTCGATAGGCCTTATGCTTTAGACCATTGTGCTGATAAAATCGCCATTTGTTGCCATGAGAAAGTTTTAGCACGCATTGTTGCCAATTTTTCTTTAAAATTTCGATATTCCTGGGCCAATAGCTGAAAATGAGCCCCAGACTATTACTGATCCACCATCATGCTTCACAGTTGCTTTCAAATTCTTTGTGCAAAATTCATCGTTCGAGTTCCTACAGGCGTAAGGCTTGCCATCGGATAAAAAAAATGTAGAATTTGCTCTCACCAGCAAATAAAACATTTTTCTAATAAGAAAAATCCTTGTTTTTATGTTCCTCGCGAATTTAAGTCTTTGTCTGATTTTCCTTATTCATGAAAGGTTTTTGTCTGCACTTTCTTCCATTCAAATCGGAGTTATGGAGTACATTTTTTATTGTTGATGGGATAATTTTATTTCCCTTTTCCTTTTACTTTCCTTTTCAGTAATAATACATAGGTTTGGTGCACTAAGGATCGGATTTGCTTTTACTTTTCTTATTAAATATTGCTCATCTGCTTCTTTGAAAATCTTCTTGTGGGTTGTCTCAGACTTATTTTCCACTTGATTATTGGTTTTGAAGCGTTCTATGATATCATGAACCATTGATTGACTTAACGGACTATTTTTTTCACAAATTTACTTTTTTATGTCTAAATTTTTAGTTATAATTTATGAATTGGCTCTATTAGGTTTGTTTTTTAGCTTGTACAATAAATTCACTGTTAAAAAAACCTTTTCGTGTTTTTTTAAATTTATTTTAGTTACAATATTGTGGCATTTTTATAATTTTATAATTCCCTATGGTGTCCGAGATTGGCTTGTGGCGACTGTATATTTTAGATGCTAAATTTGTGTACGAAATTTCATTTCCTAGCTGTTTCCTGCGTTCTGTAGGTACAGTGTTCACTTGAACTCGAACAGCCAGATAAACAGACTTCTTTTGAATAGATTTCATTCAAGCTTTTGTAAAAATCTAAAAATTTGGTCCTCATTCCATATGTCAAATTTAAATCATTTAGTTCAAAGCATTTTTGAGTTATCTTTGCGCAGATAGACAGACTGATAGATATGATACCAGAAATGCTTTTGTCGGAATCAAGAAGGTCTGAAACGTGGAGATTCGTCAAATCTCGTGTTAGAATTTTTTGCCGATTGTAATACTTCCTGTATTCTTTACATACTAGAGAATAATGAAAAGTAACAATGAAATTGGAAGAGGTTAACTCTTTTTTGATTTATAGCTTCATTGCTAATATTTGACTACAAATCCTTTTCTAACTTCACACAGAGCAGGATATAAATATGCCGCAATCTTTACTTCGGTGTTAAATTTCAGCTAATTAATATTATTTAGATTGCTTTTAGAATCTAACTAAAAACAAAGACACAAAAAAACGTTCTTTTTTTCTTATCGGCTATTAACAAAAGAAGCAATGTAATTTAGAAATAAAGTTATGAAAAGCAATTTAAAACAAACAAATGACACTTAAGAAATATTTAAATACTTCCTTATCAATATTAACAAAATCCCATAATAATTTATATAAATTATGTTCTTAATTATTCAATTTGCATCTCATGTATGCTGGAAATAAGCTTTTTTGTGTTGATGAAATGTTTGGATCTGATATTCTAACCGATGCTTAAATGAGTTAAATTTATGTCTTCCGAACTGATTTAAACGAAATTAAATATATGTTTTTAAATGAGAAAGTACAACTGGATGCATCCGTTTAAATATTCCAATGAAATAATAAAACACTGCAGGAAGACAAGTCACGCTTCGATCATTGGTACGGGGCAAAGATCAGAGAACCGAATAGGTCAAGTCGCTCGTCTTTGAAGAAGCTGAATAAATAAAAATTCTACAAGAGGTCTTTTCCTGAAAGTGGACCATCTTACTTTTTTGTCTCTGTTTTTAAAAACAAATTGTTAGTTTCGACTCGTAGCATCGGTGGTTCAGTGGTAGAATGCTCGCCTGCCACGCGGGCGGCCCGGGTTCGATTCCCGGCCGATGCAAGCTTTGTTTTTCAATTCTACACGGAGCTGTTTTTATTTTCGCAGAAAATTCAATTCATACCGTAGTTTTTTAATTAGGATATTTTTACCTCTGCTCCCAGAGAAGGGGAGAAATGGCGGTACGAACTCACAAGGTCTAGCACTTCCACTGACTGATATTACAAACGGAAAATTCTTTTATATACTATGTTTTTTTTTTTTAAATGTGATAATATATATTCGAATATTTCTTCAAGTATGTATATAAATTTTAATATACATATTTGAATAATATCCATCAATCCAAAACAGAATTAGATACATTTAGTGTCATTGCACTTCTTGATAGCTTGTTTGATTACAAAAAATCTTCTCTTCATTGTAAGTGCCATTTTTTTTTTTTTCTTTTAAGAATTGATTTGTAGAGGATTTAATGAAATCGAATTTTATCAACGAGCTCATTTTTCTAGAATCTTAAAAACACAATTAATAAAATTTTTATTTAAAAGTTATTAATCTAAATTGCACCTAAATTTTTTTGGGTGTTCTGAAAATTATGTTGGCATTATCAAATATCAGTTTATGTGCAGAAGAATTATTTCCAAAATTTAAAATTATATTAAAAATTGAAATATACTCAATTTATCTGTGAGATCCGAATCCACCAAAAAATTAATTCACAAGGATATTACCAAAAACATTTAATATAAATAAATAACAGTTTAACTAAGTTTGAATGTCTACATGTTTGTATATTTATCACCTCCTATTAAACAATTGAGCAGAATTCAGCCAAGCTTTGTTCATTTAGTAGTAGTTATTTATGATAATATAAAAATTATTGTGAACTATCAAAGTGCTGACTTTAATCAAATATAAAATTGATTATAAATTAACCGCACTTCTTCCGTTTTTCTACAGTAACTACAGAAAATAATTTTATGCCATCTTAATATCAAAAATTTTACCTTTCCAATGATATAATTTTATTTTCGTCAATGTTTTTGTTAATGTTTCCAAAATTTGATAAATGTTTGAATAGATGCAAACGATTTTGAAGTAAGAAAATATGTGGACACTGTTGCCTAGCAACATAGAATCTATAAATTAACGGCGGCTTTCTTCCTCTTTTAGCTTCATTTTAATTGAACAACTTTTCAGATGTGACAATATTTTAATCCTGAGCAGTACCGGGTATATCAGAAAATTTTTATAAAGTTGATAAGAAAATAAAGCGGGAATAATTTATTTAAATTTTATTCTAGAAATTCGCACAACTTAAATTTAATAAGTTTATGAAACAATTATTTTTTAGCTGCCTTATTATCAGTTCCTTGTGTGATTCAGAGTAAACTGCATACATTTTTTTTTAATCTTTACTATGCATACCATAAGCCCTTAGCAGTTGAATTCTGTGCATTGTATTAAATATTAATTTGTAATAAATTATTATTTGTAAAGCCTCTCCATTCCCACCATTTCTTCGGGCTGTCCCTGCATTTACTAATAGCTGTATCTGTAAATTGAGAAAAAAATACTAGTCCGAAATTCTCAATTTTTCTGTTCTGAATTTGAACTTATACTATTTTTCAGTTTTTATTAAAAATTGAAGCATGCCTAGACCTTATCAAAGATCCTGGGTGTTGCATTTTGGAAAAGATGGCCCAAAGAATATCTTTTGGAGTTACGTACATATCATCAAGTACGAAATGTAAAGCAATCACCACGAATACGAGTAGGAGACTTGGTCCTATTACAAGAAAATTTACGACCACGACATATGTGGAAAAAAGGTCTCGTGGTGAAATTAATCGGTGGACGGGACAGAAGAATTCGTACCTGCATTCTTCGTGTCTAAGGAAAGGAGATTACCCGTCCAATTCAACTGGTCATACCTCTGGAGGTTGACCATGGTTGGAAGGATGTTGTGGTAAGCAAGCAATTCTGTATAATTACTTAAGTTTGAGTGTCATCATCTTTTTATTGTTGTTATTCTATAAAGCTACTTATATACTTGCAACGTCTACTTATTAGGAAGAAATAAATATATGCCATACTAACGTCGTTTCCCAATGCCAGGAATCTTACTTTAAAAGTTTAGATCTATATTAATCGAACTGATTCTTGACGGAAATAAACTACAAAATTTCTGCAGTTAACAAGTGTTTTTTTTTTTTTTTAATAAACTTTAAAGAAGATTTGAGCCTCTATGTCCTAAACATCCATAGCATGAAAATATTTACCTGCATAAGATAAATTTGATTTGTTTATCTTTATTTTAAATGAAAAACTTCTGGTATGGTGCTTCTGGTATCTTCGCTTCCTTTGTAAGATGAAGCAATGGTGTGAGGTTGGCCATACCGATGACAGGACATATTTCTGACCGGGAGGAAAAGTTGTACAATGACCAGTTAGAGTTATTAGGATTCAACGATAGTTCCCGCCAGAGTACTAGCATGACTCATTCAGTTTATTCTGGACTCTATGACAGGGTGGGGGTTACTTTTTTGAGGTAATCTTTATCTTAAAATTTGCTCTTAACTATATAGTAGTGATAATGCAAAAATTGCATTTTACCTCATCACAATGTGCGTCATTACATAATCTAATAATTAATACTATGTAATATGTAGCTGTAAAATATACATATAAATATTTGTAAGAACTTATTAATTGTTTATATTTTCTTATATCTTTCATTCACACCTACGTTTTTCAAATGATATAAAGTGATGATGTTCAGATGATGCTTTTTAAGTATATGTATTGTAAATGGAACCCTCTCATCTATACTTATAATAAAGCTCAATGTGTGTGTGTGTGTGTGTGTTGGCGCTCTACAGAAAAGACCATTTGACCTAGAGCTACCGAATTTGGTACATGTATACCTTGGAGGTCGGGAATGTGCACCTGGGGTCCCTTTTTTGAATTTTTAATTAGAATTTTAATTATTAATTAAAAACTAACTTTCCCGCCAAAAAAATCTTTTCATTTCCCCCACCGCCAAATGAGTAAGGGTTCAGTTTCTTTTCCCAACAGTAATGAGGCTAGGCTTAAGATTTTTCGACGGATTATTTCAAACGATTCTGTTTATTTTCTTAATGTTTTATGCATTTAAAATTAAACATTGTTAATTAATCCATGTTTCAGATTCATTCTGAAGTACTTTTGAATTAAAATAACACAGAATAAAGGAAATTAAAAATGTCTAATCTGCATAGCGTTACCCCAACTGGCGTAGAAAAATTTACGCATTTGCGTTAACGTAACTGGCGAAGAAAATCCACGCATGCACATTGTTCTGATTGTTGGCATGACAACCAACGGACGATTTAAATTATTTTTAGGTTAGTTGCATGCTTTTGTAAGTAAAATGTATTTATGTTAGTTATATATTTTTTGTATATGCTTATAGTTTTAAGTACATCGTTTTTTAAGTAGTTTTTTTTAAACCTGTTTTCGACCGATTATTTTAAACGATTCATTTTATTTTCTTAGTGTTTGATGCATTTAAAATTAAACATTGTTAATGAATCGATCTGTTCATGATGAATCTGAGAAATTTTTGTTGACAAATTCTTGAGATATGACATAAATTAAGAAAGATATCCTTTAGTGACCATAAAGTTTAAACGCTCAGTGGCTCTATTATCAGTAATCATATTATTAAAAAAAATGCTTTGTTTCAGTAAAAAATATTATTATATTAATTGCAGATTAATCATTTACACTTTAATTTAAAGCATAGTTTCTACGAGGGGTAACAGAAAATTAGAGAGATACATATCACGCTATAACTGAAGGCCTTTATAATATTATGAGTGAATTATATGACTATCAAAATTTGAAGTTTTAAAATATTTTGCTGAAGAGTCTATTGAAGTTGGAATTGCGTAAAATATTTAATGGTACGACCGGAGTTTTATCCCCTGCTTGGCGAAATTTTTAAAAATCGCAAACAACGGCCTTGTGAAATGTTCAAAAGCAAAGAAGCAGATGTTCAATTATAGTGCATAATAAAGATTGCCAGCTTTGGTGCGTTATCGCAACTTGGCGAAGAAGGGGGTTAAACTCCGGTTCAACCTATTTAATTATTAAAATTTAAACTAACATTAAGATTGGCGAACCGGCTGGTCGCCAAAGGCGGCTAGTACTAAGTAATCCAAATCTTTTTATTCCTAACTAATTCCTCTTCTATTTCCTTTTCTAATTTCAAAACTTATCGAGGACTAGAGACCAACTATTTCTATTGTTACGTAATCTATATTTGGTTGTCCAAAAATACCCAACTCGTTGTTATAAGGTTAAAAGTAGAGAAAAATATTAGTATAACTGATTGTAAATTTTAATTTTTTTGAAAAATGTTTTTTTTTTTGGAATAATATACCTTGAAGTTATTAAGGTAAGAAAACTGAATTCTTAATTTTAATTAAAATTTTGATAACATCCTCTTTTATAGAATAGGACACATAGTATGTTATTCTATAAACATCATGTTAAAATAATGACCAACTAGACAAAAAAAAAGTTACAGCATTAACCAGGCGAGGTTCCTAATTGCTTTAGGAGTTTTGCTATATTTCGTGGTTTGCTGCAGGGTTTTTTAATAAATATATACAAAGGCTTAAGTTATTTTCTCCATTTGCTTTTTTTTTTACAATCGGTGTTACTACTAAAAAAAAAATCAATTTAAAAATTGCAGAAACTTTCATAAACTTCGAAATAGCGATGACACTTAACTTAAAATACAAAAATATCTATGCTTATTTTCTATTTTATTTCCATTACTTCTGAATTTCGCTAAAAATCGCTTATAACTTTTCCAAACGGATTATGTTTTACTTTGGTAAAATTATGTTATCCATTTGGTAGTAATACGATACCCGTTTGTTAAAAGTAGAAACCGATTCTCAATTACAATTCCGTGTTTAATTCTTCCCAAATTACAAATTCTTAAAAAATACTGTAACGTCTAAGAGAAAATGAAGATAATTTTGAAAAAATCATTACTTAAAACAGTTTTAAAATAATTTAGAATTAAAGTCGGAAAGAGTAATTTTCTATATATAGTTATACAGATATCAATACAATCTGTATATTGAAATTATACATATATATAATTTCAATATACAGATATTTAAGATGCATTTAAGCATTTCTTTATAGCTCTTTAGAATATTCGCCTGTTTATGCACCTATTAGTTTTTAATTTTGCAATATATGTCTACGAAAATCTGGGATTACTTTCGACTATACTGTTGTATTTTATAATCCGATGTTGTATTTTATAATCCGATGTGGATTAAAATGAGTTTTGAAATTGTTTACTATCAAATCAAGGAAGAAAGTAATGCTTGATTTTAACTTAAAATCCTAAGCTATTTGAGATAAGGATTCTTTGTAAATCCATTTAAGTTATGAATTATATATATAGTATATATATTGCTCTCTAGGATAATTTTTTATGGAACCTTCTAGAAAGTGAGTGTACTAAGCTAAGCATGTGTAATTTATATATACGGGATGAGATATATTTTTTATTGTAAGATGAATTAGATGCATTGTTTAGAATACATCATTGGATTAATAAAACCCATCAACAAAACAAGTCACGCTTCGCTCGGTAGTATGGGGCAAAGGTGAGAAGAGTTCAAGAGGTAAGTTGTTGATCTTTGAGGCAGCTATATAAACAGATGCTACTCTCAAAGTATCTTAAAATTCGGTCATCTTATTCTTTGGTTATAGTTTTAGAGTTAAATCGAAAAGCTTTTATCGAAGCATCGGTGGTTCAGTGGTAGAATGCTCGCCTGCCACGCGGGCGGCCCGGGTTCGATTCCCGGCCGATGCAATTATTGATTTTTGCAAATTAATGTCGACTTTCACTGAAAATTTTATTCATGTCATAGCTTTAATAATTATAATGTTCACAATTTATTTAATTTTTCTCTATTCTTTATTTATTGATACGGAAGAAAATGCCATGTTGACGAAGTTGTCGAACCGCTGTTTCAACGTTAGAAATCTGAAGTTCAACTCCACAAAAATCACATTAATTATTTGTTCACAAATACTTGATGATAACTGAGGACAGATTTAATCTGTCGTCTGGGTGACAAACCTCTTGATGATTTGTTGCATCGGTTCAGTAGCCTACTTTCAAACTAAAGACGATTCAAAACAAAGGAACCGGTCACAAAGTAAGCCTTGTGATGTATCATGCTTGTGAAGTTAAATAAAACTTGAGAAATAAATCAATAAATTTTACACTTTCTACATTGCATCTTCGTTAGATTGCGCTGTAATTTTGAATCTAAAGTCGTTTGAATTTTTAAGAGGAAGAAAGAAAAGGGCATACTTTGCTAAATTCAGAACATACGAAATATGAAAGAAAAACAAGATCCTGAGTTTCCATGCATTTTAAAAAAAGCTATCGGCGAATGAATCACTTTCCTTAGAAAAGAATTATTTGCTCTTCAACATTTTAAAAATAAAGGATCTATTTTTATATCGTCGTGCTATTTCAGCATTAATAGAAATCTATATTTTCACGAAATTAAAAGCTGAATAATGCCTCTTTTTTACGATTAACATTTGGTATTTTAAAGATAACTATATGATTCTAAATTCAAATAAAAGTTGTAATCTTTATTGACAAGAAAACAATTCCTTTTATAACGCCATGATTTAAAAGAATTTTCATCATAACTTTATAGAGGTTGACCATTCTAATGAAAACTAATTTCTAAACCATGAAGAGCAGGCATATGCTTACAAGAGAAATGGTTTAAACGACACAAAAAATTGTAATATATATATATATATATATATATATATATATATATATATATATATATATATATATATATATATATATATATATATATATATATATATATATATATATATATATATATATATATATATTATGTGAGACAATGAAAGTAGTATTGTTAAGATTACGAAATCTAAATTTTTCTATTAGTCATAAATTTAAGTGCTCTGAATTTTTTGAAGCTACTTTCTTTTAAATAAAAACAGTTAAAATTGACTGAGTTAAGAAATTTTAAAAATCACTATTTTAGACCGTTTTAATAGCTGAATCACCTGGTTTTCAGGAAAATCTTAACGGTCGTATGCAACTGATAAAGCTCAGCCTTTGTATTTCTGTTTATCTACTCTAATTAATATGTTAAAATAATTATTGGCAGTTTTAAAAACTTTATTATTGTAGGATGTTGATGACTGAAAGTCCATGTTTCCTTCTACCTTCAACTGCTTGGAGGTAGGATAGTTAAATTTTTACTTGAATTCATTTAAAATATGAATTACTTATGAGGCCTTTGCATTACTGCATTCTCTTAATTGTCATCTATAGTGTATATATGAATTGCAAATAAATAAATAAAAATCTTTTTCTGCATGAAACATTAATCATTTAATAACCAGTTCCATATTTAATATATGCAAAAATTTATTTCATGTGTAAAAAATACAGATGTAAAAAGATATATAAAAGGACTTACCTGCAATTTTACTTATCAGTCGACCCTGCACATAATGTTTCTCTGTTAATAACTAACAAATTTAATTAAAAATTATTTTCTGACTTCCCACAAAACATCTAACTATATGCAACAACCTCTACTTCGGAGTTCTGCTAATTATCTATGTTCACATAGATAACTTTTAAAATCTGAGGGAAAAGGATACAGAAATCTTAAAAATCTTTAAAAAGAATTCGAACTCAAGATTTTGACGAATTACCACATTTCAAATCTCCCTGAGACAGAAAAACACATTTTTGCCATTGTGTCTATCTATCTTCGTACACTATAATTCAAAACCCCTTTCAGTTAGACCAGGGGTCGGCAACCTATTGAAACGGAAGAGCCAAAAGCAACCATTGACAAAATTTTCTAGTTTTTAAAGAGCCACTAAAATGTTTCGATCTCATATTATAGTATTTGCTTGGATATTATTTTATTTTTGATTTGGAATAAACGGCTTCTAATACGGGATAATCTTTATTCATATAAAAACACAAATATAAACAGTGACATCGATGGGAGCATTGGCTTTTCATGCCTTTTGAAAGTTTGATTAAACCTGGCTTACAGATTGTTGTTTTAAGTTTCAAGCATGACTCTAGATTTTTATTGTTGAATATTTATTCGAATGTTGAATATTTATTCGAATATTAGTTGACTTCTAAATTTACTTTTTATTATATTCATGCAAGAGAACGCTTGCTCACACGAATAAGTCGACTCGAAGGTTGTCAGAACTCCATATGCTTACTCTGTTTCACCCTAACTTGGCAGTATTGTAAAAGGCAGAAAACGTGACGCTCCGCGTTGGGAAAGAGTTCCCCATCAATACCGACTTTAAAATAGTTAAAATGCTCAGAAATTTATCAAATAATATCATAAATTACAGAAATCCTTTTTTTTTATCAGTATGTATTTAAAATTATTCTCAAGTTAGAAGTGTTTATCTGTTAAGTATTTTGTAAATAAAGCGAACGAATAAAACGAAACGATTGACATAATTCCACTTTGGCTAGAACCGGTCTTCAAGGTCAAATATTTGGCGCGCTTTTCTTTTACGTCTCCGCCAACTCAGCTTCATTTAGTTCCCAACCATTATCCTCATCTTCCGTACTTTTTTATTCTCGCTTTTTTACCAGTTGATATTTTTGATACTATTAATCACATTAGTAGTTATTAGTTTTGAATGTTGAATATTTATTCGATTCGTCATTTCTATTCACTTCTAAAATGTCTGAAAAAGAAAAAGTGTTATCACCGAATACGCTGTGCACACCTTCAAGACGAGTGAAATCAACAAAAAGTGCAACATGAAAACTGAAATAAAGGCATCCAGTCCTTTAAGTACCCCTGGAAAGAAGCGACCAGACTCAGTAGGTAAACATTCAGGTCTTTATAAAAATCCATGCATTTTTTCGTAGAAATGAGATCCCAACATTAGATAAAGTTTTAAAAGATGTGAACGATGATGCAGATATCTTTTCGAAAAACATTAACCGAACTACGCTTTACAGAATATTGAAAGATTTAGGGTTTTCTTTTGAGAAACGATGAAACGAAATGAAATAACTTTAATGATTTAAATATTGAACAAAATAATGAAAATAAGGAAAAAATTAATTCTCTGATTTAAAATGATAATATAATAAAGTTAATAAATATTTACTATTTGGCGAAAAATTCGCGAGATAAAGTTCCGCCAGCGATCTGCATTTCTAGTAACTTTATAGTTTAAAGTAACCCTGTTCCCCTCACAGCGACTGCGATTCGGCATGCCTAGAATATACGCTACTGCCAAGTTAGGGTGAAACAGAGTATAACTTCTTCACCTCACTGTAGCATTCTGGAAGACTATTCCATGCGTCGAATATGACGGCGGAATTTCTTTTAGAGCTGTCCACTTGTGCTGCGCGATGTGCATGCATTTCTGGACCTCCAACTCTTGCAACTTGCTCATGAGTTCTGTGAACTTGCCACTCCACAAGTCTTTGGTTTTCAAATCTAGCAATTGCATTTGAAGCGATCCAGCATCCATTCCAAATGGCTCAATGTTGATCTCATTTGTATTTGTGTTGAGAGGATTTACTGTGAACGCGAGAGTACTTTTATACTTGTAATTAACGATTATGTAAATAGAAGCTATTGAGAGATTAGGTACTTAAAAATATATTTTCTTATTTTTTAAGGGTTTTGATAATAAATTATTAATTTTTCGTATGGAACTGGAGAGCCGCAACTTCACATCAAAAAAGACGCATACGGCTCGCGAGCCACAGGTTGCCGACCCCTGAGTTAGACGAATGAAATTTTGTATATAAATTTATACCACGTTTTTAGATTTATAGCAAATTTCCAATGAGATCCCTTTAGAGGAAGTAGTCCGAATACAAGTGAACGCGATAATTATAAAAATTTTTTGTTGATGCCCACGCACCTCCCGGTTTACCCGAGTTGGGTGTTAAACCTTTGGTGGGAGGAACGGGGATGAAATCCAGCCCAGCACGCCAAGAAACCACGGGCCAGCCCAGCCCTCGGATCAGATTTATTAAAAACTGGCAAAAATTCTACAATCATTGCCCAGAACAGGGGCAGTGCTTAAAATACATAAAATTGGCAGCATAAAATTAAAGAGCATATGGATGATCTTACAGGTTCTCCACCCACAACGGTGGGAAGTATTTAAAAAGCCCCACATCTGGGCAAGACCACATTGGTATTTTATTAGTTGCAAACATAAAGGTATAAGGTAAAGGTGGGCCGTGGAGGAGGAGGAAGGCCCTCCGGGCTATTTAACTAACATGGGTGTGAATGAATGTGATAAAGCTATTTTTGTTTCGTTAGTTTTAGAAATATATCATTTTTATATTTATTATGTATTGTCTAAATTATAATTCCATTTCAGGGAAGGTGTTTACGGTAGGTAACCTGTTATATTATATTAGTTTCTAAGTTTTTAATTATATCCACCCGCCCCCTAACCTCATCTCATTACATTTTCATCTCACCATCGGAACCCCAGGTAAAGAATATTTATTGTCACTTTTTATCTTTTGTTTCTTTTTATTGCAAGTATGGCAGGAGACCGGATCGACTAGGAGCAGGGGGCCCCCGGAGTAATGGTATATGGTTTTTATTTATTTTATAATGTATTAATTATACCACGTTTTTAGATTTATAGCAAATTTCCAATGAGATCCCTTTAGAGGAAGCAGTCCGAATACAAGTGAACGCGATAATTATAAAATGTAAAGAATTAGATAGATAAAGTTTGGTATACAGGTTTAACATCTAAAATGTAGATGCATAGTCATATCACTGACTCTCCGACCCGCCCAAAGGCATAAATATAAATAATGCTGAATCACCGGACCACCACAACAGCAATATTGGAGGGAACTGTGGTTGAGTCCTAAGGGCCTTCACCGGCCACGGTACAAACCTTCCCGAAGGAAGTACGTCAATTCATTGATGGGAGGAGCCAGATCCCCCACCTATTTATGTATCCACCAGAGTGGTGAGATCCAACCACCATACCGGAAGCATCTCATCCTCTTTTCGAGATGCCCCCCGGGGGTTTTGACCACCTGCATGTAACCGCAATAACTAATGAATGCAATTATTCAAAACAATGAAATTTGGCACGTTATCTTTGACTACAACTAAAATTTTGTGTCAAATTTTGATGATAATTGGCTTGTAAAAAGCCATCCAAAATATACATTCATTAAAAATGCTAGATTCATGCCAAAGATGTATATTTCGTAACGGTCATTCACCTCTGTCAAGCAAAATATTAAAGGCCTTACTCAAAATCCCCAATTTTATGTGACAGGAGAGGGACAAAGCCTTTATTGGAAAGTTTTGGGAAGACTCTTCCTTCTTTTGACAACCGACAGACAGCCATTGACAACAGAAGCAAAGTTATTTAGAGTTAAAATTGTGAAGAGTCATTTAAAAAAGGGAAAGGGCATTTAAGAAGTATTTAAATACTTCTTTATAACTATCAACAAAATCCCATTACCATTTATATGAAATCGTTCTACATTTTACAGTTTATAACTAATATATCCTATAGTTAAATTTCGCTGTGCTGATGTCATGTGTGGATCCGATATTCTATATGGGTTCCAAATTTGATGAAACGAAATTGAATATTTGGTTTTAAATGAAAAAAAAAAAAGGGAAAGGAAATGGATGCATCAGTTGAAATATTCCAATGAAATAATAAGACACAGCAGCAAGACAAGTCACGCTTCGATCAGAAGTATGGGGCAATGATCAAGGAACTATATAGGTTAAATCACTCATCTTTGAGGAAGCTGAATAAATAGATGTTTTGCACGAGATCGATAAAATAAAAAAAGTCGGTCATCTTAATCTTTGTTTATGGTTTTAAAAACGATTTGTAATTTTATTCTTGTAGCATCGGTGGTTCAGTGGTAGAATGCTCGCCTGCCACGCGGGCGGCCCGGGTTCGATTCCCGGCCGATGCAAGCTTTATTTTTCTTTGTTTACGAATTGTTAAAAGTTTCACAGAAATTTCAATTTTTAACATTTTTATAATGGGAATATTTTTGCATCTGCTTTCTGCCGGAGGGGGGGGGGGGGGGGGAGTTGTGCAAATGCATAAGGTGCAGCATTTCTAATAACTGATATTGCAAACAGAATATTTTTCTTTGTTAAATACGTTTTTTTTTATTAAAATGTGATTAATACGCAATTGAATATTTCTTCAATATATGTATCATTTTGAATATACGTATCTGAAAAATATCCACCAATCTAAAACAGGATTGGTTACGCCTCATTGCACTTGTTGAAGGTAACGTAAGGGTCATTTTTTATAAGAATTGATTTGTAAAGAATTTAATGGAATCAAATTTTTCCAACTAGCTTATTCTTCAAGAAAGTTAAAAACACAATTAATAAAATTTGCATTTAAAAGTTGTTTATCTAAACTGTACCTAAATTTTGTTGCTATTCTGAAAATTATGATGGCTCTATCTAATATCATCTTATCTGCAGAAGAATTGTCCCCAAGATTTAGCATAATAATAAAAGTAGAAATATGCTCGATTTATCCGTCAATCCGTGAGATACAAACCCACCAAAAAACTAAATCTGGAGGTTATTAACAAAAATACTTTATATACATAAATGTCCATTTTAGTTTGAATATCTACATGTTTGTATATTCATCCTATTAAACAACTGAGCAGAATTCAGTCAAACTTTGTGCATTTATTATTTATGATAATATAAAAAATATTGTGAACTATCAAAGTGCTGAATTTAATCAAATATAAAATTGATTATAAACTAACCGAACTTCTCCCGTTTTTCTACTGTAATTACAAAAAATAATTTCATGCCATTTTAATATTAAAAATTTTACCTGTTCAGTAATATCACTTAATTGAAAGCAATTTTTATTAATTTTTCCAAAATTTAATAAATTATTGAATAGATGAAAATGATTTTGAAGTAGGAAAATTATATGACACTGTTGCCTAGCCACGTAGTATCTATAAATTAACGGTGGTTTTCTTCGTCTTCTAGTTTTTCATTATAATTAAACAACTTTTCAGACATGACAGTATTTTAATTCATAGTAATATCGGGTATATCAAGAAGTTTTCTAAAAAGTTTATAAGAAAAAAATAAGAATAAGTTGTTTTTATTTTATTTTAGAAATTCGTACTTCATAAATTTAATAATTTACTAAACAATTAATTTTTAGCGACTCCTTTTGGGTCTTATTACCGATTCTTTTTGGGGTTAAGTATTAAATTTATAAAATTTTATTTATCTATCACTATTATGCATTCCATAAGCCTTTCATAGTCGAATTTGTACTTGCACTATAAATTATTTTTCTGTATGAAAATTGTTGTAAGCCCCCCCCCCCATTTGTTCTGGATGACCCTGTATTTATCAATAACAGTAACCTGTGAAGAGAAGAAAATTACTAGTCTGAAATTTTATTTTCATTTCGAAATTTTTCAGTTATAAATTTGAACTGATATCATTTTTCAGTACTAATTGAAAATTGAAGCAGCTTACCTGGAACTTATCAAGGATCCTGGGATACTTACTTAAAAAAGTTAAGAACTGTAAATCGAACTAGCTCACGAAAGAAATAAACAATACATTTCTGCTCTGCATTATAATTTTTTATTTTTTTATTTTTGTTAAAATTTAAAGAAAATTTGAAATTTAGTCCTAAACATTCATGGCACGACAATATTTTTCAACTTGATTTGTTTATTTTAAATGAGAAATTTCCGGTATGGTTGTTGGTCTTCGTTTCCAGAGGTAATTCCTTGAGGTAATATATATATATATATATACACATACATATATATATTTATAAATATATATATATATTCCACGGAAAAAATTAACAACATTAACATCTTCTTAAAATTTGAATAAATAGAAATGATAAAGTTTAAATACAAAAACGCTGCTTATTTTTTGTTTGAATTTCCAGGAAAATCGCTCAGGAGTACCCTTATAATTTTAACGAATAAGTTATGCTTGGTAAAATTATGCTACCGAGTTGTTAATAATAAGCAACTCATTTGTAAAAATGTGAAAGAAAAATGCGATTCTCTCCCTTAATTCTGCGTTCAACAAGAATAGACTATTGCATCAAAGAGCAAATGAAAGCAAATCTTTAAAACAATGCAAATTAATTTAGATTTAAAATTATAAAGAGCAATCAATACTATTTAAGATGCATTGAAGCATTTCTTTATATCTCTTTAGAATATTAATTCTTTAGAAATTTGTATTTAATTTTGTAATATAAGTCTCGGAATATCTGGAGTTACTTTTGATTATACCGTTGCATTGTATGAACTTGATATTATATCTAATGTTTAACTGGATTAAAATTTGTTTCGAATTTCTTTTCAATCAAATCAATGAATAAAGCAGTGCTGGATTTTAACTTCATGAAGCTTTAAGCTGTTTGGAATAAAAATCCTTTGTAAATCCATTCAAATTATATGTTATACCTGCTTTATCGGACAATTTCTTTTGGAACCTTCTAAAATTTGAGGGTGCTAAGTTATGGCTCGTGTAACTTACATATATATTGGATGAAATATATTTTTTAATGTAAGATGAAATAATTAAGTACATCGTTTCGAATACTCCATTGGACTAATAAATCGCATAAAGAAAACAAGTCACGCTTCATTTATAGTATGGGGCAAAGGTGAGAAGAGTTCAACAAGTAAGTTGCTGATCTTTAAGCCAGCTGTACAAACAGATGTTACGCACGAATCATCTTAAAATTCGGCCATCTTATTCTTTGCTTATGGTTTTAAAAAAGAATTGAAAAAGTTATCTCGAAGCATCGGTGGTTCAGTGGTAGAATGCTCGCCTGCCACGCGGGCGGCCCGGGTTCGATTCCCGGCCGATGCAGTTATGTTTTTCGTTAAAAATTAATGTCGACGTCTGCCAAAAAATTTATTCATATCATAGTATTAATAATTATAACGTTTGAAATTTTAATTTTTCTTTATTCGATATTTATCGACTGGAAGAAAATATATTTGCTGAGGTTGTGGAACTGCCGTTTCAGTATTAGAGACCTGGAGTTCTATTTCACAAAAACATACATTATTTATTTGTGCACAAGTAGTCGAAGATAACCGATTACTTATTAATCTATTGGTTGGATACAAACATCTTGTTGGTTTGTTATATAAATTGTTCAGCTGCCTACTTTGACATTAATGACGATTGAAAACTAAGGTTTAATTTAGTTATATTACCGTTTCTTTTTAAAGCAACATTAAGGCTGTTGTGGGATGGACCTCGTAATTTTGAACCACGGTCAGATGACGAGGACGACACCTGACCTGGCACCCCTTCTCCGCACCCGCAGGAAAAGGTTTGGTCCCGATGAATTTAATGTGCACCAGATTCGCTTACACGACTGTTCTTCGGTGGAATCGGGTCACGAACCTAAAACCCTCCGGTTCCGAAGGCGGGACCTTACCACCAGGCCATCGCGACCGTCAAAACTAAGGAACCCGTCACAAAGTAAGACTTATGATTTATCATGCATATGAAGTTGAATAAAACTTGATAAATAAATCAATAAATTTTCAACTTAACATTGTATCTTCGTTAGATTGCGTTGCAATGTTCAATCTAAAGTCTTTAGAGTTTTTTAAGAGGAAAAAAAGCAAAGGGTATACTTTGCTAAATTCAGAACATACGAAATATGAAAAAAAAAAAAAAAAAAAAAAAAAAAAAAAAAACAAGACCCTGAGCTTTCGTGCATTTTAAAAAAGCTATTGGTGAATGAATCCCTTTCCTTAAGAAGGAATTATTTGCTCTTCAACATTTCAAAAATGAAGGATCTATTTTTATACGGTCGTGCTGTTTTCTTCATTAATAGATGATAATAAATTTCATGACTTCACTAGCTCAGTAAATCAACCATCTAACTCTCCGACCCGCTCTAAGGCACACGGATTTAAACCATAAAACTGAATGACCGGACCGCCGCAACAGCAATTGGCGGGAACTGTGGTTGAGTCCTAAGGGCCGTCACCGGCCACGGTACAACCCTCCCCGAAGGAAGTACGTCCCCTCATCGATGGGAGGAGTCAGATCCCCCACCTATTAGTGTACCCTCCAGGGTGGCGAGATCCAACCACCATGCCGGAAGCATCTCATCCTCATTTCGAGGTCCCCCCCCCCGAGGGACTTCACAAGCTCAGTAATATTTTCCTCTTTTTTGTGATCAATGCTTGATATTTTAAAGATACTTTTACATTTATAAATTCAAAAAAGTTGTAATTTTTATTGACACGAAATAATTTCTTTTGACATCATCATGATATGATGGAATTTTCACCATAATTATATACAGGTTGCTCATAGTAAATAAAATAAATGAACTAATGAAAGCTAATTTCTAAACCACTGGGAGAAGGTGTATGCTTATTGGAGAAAAGAATTAATCAGTTTAAAAAAAATTATATGTATTGTTTGAGCCATTGAAAAAAAGTTATGAAATCGAAATTTTTATACAATTACTGTTGAGTCATAACTGTAAGACTTAAGCTTCTTGACTTAATTACATTTTAAATAATAAAAACTCTTTCTCCTATGATTAACACTTACCAAATTAGGAAATTTTAAAAATCACTATTTTAGTCCATTTTAACAGCTCAATCACTTGATTTTCAGAGCATTCTTAATAGGTCGTATACAGCTGATAGTAAATACCCTCTCTTTATATTTCTGTTCATCAATTTTAAAATAATTAATTGATAGTTTTAAAAACTTTATCAGTTTTGGAATTTGTGGATTGAAAGTTCATATACCCCATAACAAATTTTATCCTCGTCGTCGTGTTTATCTGTTGGCTGGAGGCAAGATATTTAAATTATTATTTGAATGAATTTGATATATAATTATTTCTGTGGTATTTACATTACTGCATTCTTTTCCCTTAAATGTCATCTATAGTGTAGGCATAAAATTACCCAACGTTGCAAAAAAAAAAAAAAAAAAAAAAAAAAAAAAATGAAATTTAAGATTACAAATTGCAAGTTATTGTGCGAGAACATTATTATTTTTTAAGTCATTATTTGTCTTAATTCATTTAAGGCACTAACCAGTTTAAACCGGTTTGAAACAATCACGGGACTTCTCTGTCGGTCTCTATCTCTTTCTCTCTCTCTCTCTCTTTATATATATATATATATATATATATATATATATATATATATATATATATATATATATATATATATATATATATACAGATATAGATGTATTTCATTTTCAATTTTTCTAGCTGGCAAACAAAGTTTTGGAGTTGAGGTGAAATAACAACTATGATGTCATAGTTCTACGTCAACCTTTTAAAAACGCACCTGCTTTCAAAGAAGCATGCAGAATAATAATGCAATACTGGTAAAAGCAGGTAAAAATACATGCGATTAAAAGATGATGATGATGAAAATTGCCATTTCTGCTTTATTCATTGCCTACGCGATTTCGAGCTTTAAAACCCCCTAACCAAAACAGCATATGTTTTCACATGATAAAAAATAATCTTTTTGTGCATTAAACATTTTAAATTTTAATAATTAGTCCTGCATTTACAGTTTTTGCAAATATTCATTCCAGATGTAAAAACACAAGTTCTGCCTCTTATATGCAATCCAGAATTTATCTCTTATTTCTTACCAGCCACTTTTGGCAACAAGTTGGTTCACTGGGAATATTGTTTATATTTAATTTCAATCTTCTTAAACATGATCCGTCAACAAATTATTTTTAAATATTAAATTGTTTTATATTGATAATGTTCGGACTTGCACTATGCAAACACTAACAACGATAATGGATAGGTCAGTGGGTTCTCGCTTCTGTTGAGGGTACTTTTATGGTTTTGGATTGATCTGCTTTCCCTTCTATAGCCGAGACATACTTTCTGCGTACGGGATTGTGTTATGCCCAGTAGCGGATTTCCAGTTAGTAGCTATTGTGGTGGTAACATTATAAGCCAGTTAACAACTTCCGGAGAAGAGTGTACACTTTTGTCTAGTGGCTTTGTTACTCGGCTACGAACCTTAACGTTGCAAGTTCGAACCTCAACCCGCACATTGGTGACCCTGGTTCTGAACAACCGCATCCTTCGTTCTGCTGTCGTGGCTCCATCTACCGGCAGCAACCACTCACACACGCTCGCCGTCGCCCGCCATAACACTTGGCGCGATATCAACGTTCGTCGCTCGCCATAACGCCTGGCGCGATAATCACGTTCGTCGCTCGCCATAACTGGCGCGATAAACTCTACCGACTCACTGGTGGGGGACTATTGTGGTGGTAACATTATAAGCCAGTTAACAACTTCCGGAGAAGAGTGTACACTTTTGTCTAGTGGCTTTGTTACTCGGCTACGAACCTTAACGTTGCAAGTTCGAACCTCAACCTGCACACTACCTAAGATCTCTAGGCAGAAAAGCAGGTCAATCAAAAATTTATAATTATAAAATTGTTAAGAAAATAAATTTGTAAAATATACAAATAATAATTTTTGATTTGTTTTGAAATACAAGACATATGAATGATGAAGTATTAGGATAATATTAACCCTTTATCAAATGTAATTGATCAGGTTCATATACATTTCATTACTTATTTATTAGAGTATTTATAAAATCAATCACGTGGTTCACTAATACTGGGTACAAAAGTGGGTACTGTGAAGTCTGGAATCCTAATAGGTGAATGTTAACGGCAGATATTTACGAAGTCAATGAAATAAAAGTACTAAAAGAAATTATTAATGTGTCAAGATTGTGCTGAAATGTGAAATTAAATTGACCATCTCATTAAACTCACACGTTTTACTGCCTAGACCCACAAAAAGCTTAAATACGCCCCTGTTATTACTAAACGCCCTGTAATTATACTCTTTTAACACCTGTTAGATTTTCTGAAGGCCTTATAATATTGCAAAGATATAGTTTTTTTTGGGGGGGGGAGTATATTAAGCTAATAGGTTTGTTCATGATGTTCTTAATACTCTATGCTTATGTGATTATCGCAACGACGATTATATATTTTAAATCTAAATGTCTATGTAGGACGAGAATAACTCTTTTGTGATTTATAATTTCATTGCTGAATTTTGATAGGATAATTTTACTATCAACGCATATACCCTTCTTATCTGTTATGAGCTGTTCTTAAAAGTGACGCTTCGATTATTAGTATGGGGCAAAGATCAAGTAACTATATAGGTTAAATCCTCATCTTCGAGGGAACTGAATAGATATTCTCCACGAGAGATCTTAAATGTGGGTCATCTTATTCATGGTTTTAAAAACAAACTGGGAACGATACTTCGAGGCATCGGTG
The DNA here is from genome assembly GCF_947563725.1 of Argiope bruennichi. NCBI lineage: Eukaryota > Metazoa > Arthropoda > Arachnida > Araneae > Araneidae > Argiope > Argiope bruennichi. Next base: position 14,543,734 of record NC_079159.1, read on the forward strand.
GTTCAGTGGTAGAATGCTCGCCTGCCACGCGGGCGGCCCGGGTTCGATTCCCGGCCGATGCAAGATTCATCTACTTTTTTATTCTATACAGGGCTATTTTTACTTTCACAGGAAATTCAATTCTTAATATAGCTTTATAATTGGAAAGTTTTTACATTTGTTTTCTGCTGGAGGAGGGGGGGGGGGAGGCTGCACGAATGATTAAAATCCAGCATTTCCAATGATTACTATTATAAAACTAAATTATTTTGTTTTTTATTTTTTAAATATTATAATATACATTTGAATATTTCTTCAAGAATGTGTATACATTTGAATATATTGTTACGAATCTTTGATGCTGCTTCCCAGCATAATTGGTTCCATCATCAGAAAGAATGTTTTACAGTCATCTGTATTGGACGGAGTCCGGGTGTCGCGTCGGAGGTCCCGGAGCTTGGTGACGAATTTGGCGACGTTGGTGCTAAAATAGATTATACCCGAAACATCGAGAATTTTCCCGATTTGTCCAGTAGGAACCGAGATACGCCTCGAAAGTTCCTGATTGGTAGAGAGGCTTCTAGCCCCGCCTCCTGAGACCTATAAAAGGAGGCAGTCTGCAGCTGCCAGGAGGTAGTTGGAATCGAAGGTGAAGAACGAGTCTTCCAGAGATTAGCAGAGCAGCGACGGAGTGAAGCTAGTGCTGAACTAAGCTGTGCGCTACTGTCTGCAGTAGAGTCTTGTTGTGTGCACGTCTCGGCTGAAGATAATTGTCTTCTCTGTGCTGTATATAGTTATCGTCTTTGTGCTGTCCTGTGTGTCTTCGTGTAAATAAACGTCGTTGTTCTCCACACCATATAACTTCCACTATCCAAACGAACCCGGAAATTTCGTAACAATATGTATTTGTGTAATATCCACCAACCCAAAATAGGATTGGTTATGTCTCATTGCACTTGTTGATAGCCAATCCCGATTACGTAGGTCGTGTCTTAATTAAATTGCCATTTTATTTTTTCAAGAAGAATCAAAAAGTAAAATACAAGTCTGTGGAACGTGGTGAAATAAAATTTTATAAATTAGTTCATTCTTCCGGAATCTTAATATTAAAATCTTAAATTAAAATAAATTACCGTAATTAATTGTGCCTGTTTTTTGGTATTTTGAAAATGATATTGGCATCACAATTTATCACCGTATTTGCAGGAGAATTATTCCAAAAATTTTAAATAATCTTTTTTTTTTTTTGTAAATTTGCTGAGTTTATCCGTCATATCAGAATCCATCGAAGAACTAAATTATGCAGATATTAAGAAGAACTCTTCATATGAATAAATGTTAATTTAACTAAGTATGAATGTATGCATGTTTGTATGTTCCACATTTATTATTTAAGGCAGTGTAGAGAGTACTAAAAATTATGAAAGTGCAGTATTCAATTAATTATAAATTAACCGAAGTTCTACTGTTTTTTAACAATAATTACGGAAATATTTTTATGCCATCTTAATACTAAAAATATTACCTTTTCAATTATACTAATTTTATTGAAACCTACTGCATAGATGAAAACGATTTTTTTTATCATGTAAGAATATTATTATTTTTAAGTCATTATTTTTCTTCATTAATTTAACCCTATGAGCCCTAACTCGCCCGACATCGCCCCTCACAACAGGGGCCTGACTCAGGCGCTCTGAGGTGGTTAGATGAATTTAAGGGGTGAAAGGTATTGCGATATATACCATATGTTCGCTATGAGATCCGCTAATCTTGACATTGATTGATGAACGGCTTTTCAAGTGTGCTATGCCTGCGAAGGAAAAGGACACGTTCGATAGTAACTAAGGGGATGAAACATTATTATTCAATTAAGAAGAACTAAATTTAAGGATTGGATTTTTTAAAATATTTTATTGTGATTTCCATGAGTTTTTCAGGTTTTTTTTATGCATATCAAGATTTTTAATATGTTAAATATATAAAAAATTATTGCCTTCCTCTTCATTTATTTTTATTGACACTGATTGTTCAAATATTTTTTCGAAATCGGTTTTCTCATTTTTTTTTCTGATACTTTATTCAATTACAAATCAATTTTTCTAAATTTATAGCATTACCAAAAAACCCGAATTAGATATAAAATTCAAATGTCGTAACTCACTGTTTCTTTCCTCACTTTTTTACAATTAGTACATTTTAGAAAAATATGATGACTGCTAATTAAAGTCAATTGCAGTATAAAATTTAGAAAAAAAAAAGTAAAGTTTGATGCATTCAGTTTTAATTTTGAAGGTTCTTCTGTGAAAATAAATGAAAAAATGACGAAACAATTGATAAATGTCTACATGCGTGCGAAACGTACAAATAATCATAACATATTTATTACCTTATTTGTCAAAAACTCAGTTTTATACAAATACAGAAATCTTGCTGTTTGGAACAAAATTTATTATTTTTAATTATGAAATTAAATAGAGAATATTAATTTTAATTCAGAGACCAATTTGAATTGCTGTAAAAATTCTATAAGAATTTGTTATAGAATTTTTTTTATGAGAGTAAATAAAATAATCATTGGAGGAATGGAGAACGATAATTTTTTTTCAATGAAATATCACCATAGCACTCCCCCGCCTCCCTCTAATTATGTACTTTAACTACTAATATGAAAATACATTTTCTTTTCTTTTTTTCTGAAGAAGCAAAAGAAGACAGAATTGTGCTAAGATACTCATCGCAATCATGTTTACTGGAATTAAATATACAATGCGGAAAGGAGGAGATTTTAACAAACTGCATTCTATATTACTGCTGATATTTGGTAATTATAATGTTTTAAATTTTGTATTGACAAAATAATTTTACATTATTTTGGCAAAATAATGAATTTTTACAATACGTTTTTTTTTAACCTTTTCATTTGATTCCTTTCAGTTTTTAGAGCCACCAACACTTTATTTAATATTGCACTATATCTACGAAATTTATAAAAATATTATTGTTAACTTGGAAATCAAATAAAAGCATGGGCAATTTTACTTTAATAAATAAGTAAATTTTAATTATTTTATTACTAATTATAAAATAAAAACAAGCTTGGATTTTCAAGTTTATTGTTGCTAAAATAGTTTCCCATTCTTTGAAGATTTCATAATAATTTTCATATGCTTTATATAAAGGTTTAAAATAATAATAAACAGCAATTCTAAACTACGAACTTAAAATCCCAACTTTATTTTTATTATTATATGTTTTCATACCTCATAAATAAGAAAATGCAATTTTGAAAAAAAAATATCCGAAGGAGATTCGAAGATAATAATATTTAATGTTTAATTACTTTATCCTTATTTTATTTTTAAAATAAGGATCTTAATAATTTTATAGCAACAATAAAATGCAAATTTAAAAAAATGCACCCAAAATCGTCGAAAGACGTGTGAGTTTAAATTCAGAAACAATACGCTTCCTTTAAACGATAACCCCGTGGGGGTAAAAACTGACCACGCATTTCAATTATAGCTCAGTAGGTGTCCCTCTTCTGCTATTTCTCTGAAGAAAAAGACGATTTCATTTTGCTTTTGTCCACGAAAAACGGGTCAGGACTTTGAGGCACTGGAATTCTCACGCTTACCGGGCTCATAGAGTTGAATCATTAACTAGTTTAAACCGGTTTGAAACAATCACGAGACTTCTCTATCAGTCTCTCTCTCTTTATATATATATATATATATATATATATATATATATATATATATATATATATATATATATATTTAAAATTTTTCTAGTTAGCAAACAAAGTTTTGGAGCTCGATCGATTTTGAGCTGGAAAAAAAAAAAAAAAACCTCATCGTTTTTCTAAATATCGAAGCATGCGTAATCTGATAATATCTGATTGTTTCAAACCGGTTTAAACTGGTTAATGTCTTAAATTAATTAAGACAATTCGTAAGAATTCAGAGAATTTGCCTCAATAATTTAGAAATCTGCATTATTTTCTAATAACCCTGAAAGCGAAAAATGGATGCTTCAAAAGCGATAAATCGATCGCTAATTTGTTGCCAACGCATTTTGAGGCTTCAAAAACATCAAACCAAAACAACATCATGTTCTCACATAATAATAAAAGAATTTGGTATATAACAAAATAGGTTTTAAATTAAAAATATAGACGAAATAAATCGCGAGGAAAATAATGGATATATCAGCAAGTTTGTTAAAAAATTAATTAGAAAATAAAGCAGGAATGACTTTTTTCACCATTTAGAAATTCGTATATTCGTACTAAATATACGAATTTCAATATATACACGAATTTACGAATTTCAATATATATCGAATATACGAATTTCAATATGTATTCATTATACGAATTTCAATATATTGTTACGAAATTTCCGGGGTTCGTTTGGATAGTGGGGATTATATAGTGTGGAGAACACTCAATCAGCAGGCGGCAGTAGAAAATGAAACAACGATGTTTATTTACACGAAGACACACAGGACAGCACAAAGACGACAACTATATACAGCACAGAAGACGATTATCTTCAGCCGAGACGTGCAGCATACAACAGTATACACAGCGGCTCTACTCCGTCGCTGCTCCGCTAGTCCCTGGAAGACGAGTTCTTCACTGTCGCTTCCGACTACTCATCGACTCCACTGGTTCGCAACCCAATTCACCACTGCCCGGCAGCTGCGGTTGCTTCCTTTTATAGGTCTCAGGAGGCGGGGCTAGAAGCCTCTCAACCAATCAGGAACGTTCGAGGTGTATCTCCGTTCCTACTCGACGGATCGGGAAAATTCTCGATGTTTCGGGTATAATCTATTTTGGCGCCAAAGTCGCCAAATGGTCGTCAAGTTTGTCGCCAAGCTCTGGGACCTCCTATGGAACCGACCATGCTGGGAAGCGGCCTCACAGATTCGTAACAATATATTTAATATAAGAATTTTAATATATTCGTATTGAATATACGAATTTTTATTTCACCATTTAAAAATTCGTATAGTCGTATTGAATTTATTAAGTTTATTAAGAAACTGATTTTTTAAATTTGTCCTATTGTCGATTCCTTGTGTGATTCAGAATTAAATTTATAAAATTTTAGTCATCTTTATCATGCGTTTCATAGCTCTCAGTAACCGAATCTGTGCCATATAGTAATTATTAATTTTAATGAATTATAATTTTGCTGTAGGAATTTCGTTGCAAGTCTGTCTTTTGTTCAGGCTACCCTTATATTTACCAATATAAATAAATGGTTAGGTGAAGAAAAAGTGCGAGCCAGCAATTCTCAATGGCAGATTTTTCAGTTTTAAATGTGAACAGTTAACTGTTCCCAGTTCTCATTAGATGTTAAAATATAGCTGGAGCTTATCAAGGGGTCTGGGATGGTTTCACTAAAAGTTTAGATTTACATTAATCAAACTGATTCATGAAAGAAAGAAATTATGAATGTTTGCATTTACAAGGTTTTCTTTTTTTTCTTTTTTTTTTTTTTAATTTTTGAAAACGTTTTTTTAAAAAAACTTTTTGGTAAAATTTAAAAAAAGGTTTGAACCTTTCGTCTCAAATATTCATAGCATGATATAGCAATATTTTCAACTTGATTTGTTTATTTTAAATGAGAAATTTCCATGGTGATGGCTCTTCTTTGCTCCTTTAGTAGGTAAAATAACGGTGACGGGATATCGGCGAGCTCCTATGGAGAGGTGAGGTTATACCATGGACGGGGATTGACATTAGTTCCCGGCAGAATGTTAGCACGACTCATTCAGTTCTCTCAGAACACATAACAGGATGGAAGTTTCTGTTTGAGGTTTTCTTTGTTTTAAAATTTATTTTTAATTATATAGGAGCAATAACGCCCACTCAAAAAAAATGTATTTAATATCGTGGCAACATGCATCAGTATATAATCTAACTTCTAAAACTATGAAATGTGTTGTTGTAAAATGCACATATAAATATTTGCAAAAATTTATTAACTGTTTACATTTTCTTAATTATTTCGTTCACGCCTAAGGTTTTCAGAAGCACGAGACATAAATTGAATTCCTTCACGCTATGTAATCTGACTCCTTCTATTCCAAATTTCTTTTTCTTCGTCTGTTTTCGTTTTTACTTCAAAATTAGCCAAGGACCTAACTATTTCTGACGTTAAGTAATCTTTGTTTGGCGGTCCAAAAATATCCTAACCATTATTATAGTTATAACTTTTTTTTATTATCACCATTATTATAAGTTTTTTTAATTAATTTTTTTTTTAGTACAAAGAGTTTTGAACGATTTTCTTGCATCAAGCATGATACAGTTTGCAAACTGAGTGCTACTTTGTAAATATCACGTTAAAATAATGCCTAACTAGGCGAAAAACAATTACAACATTTATAAAGCGATGCTTTTAATGTTTTATATATGCTTTAAATGGATAATAAGTTTCTCATTTGTTTTTTAAACAAAGTATTCCACATAAAAAAAAAACCTTTAACGTTTGTTAAAATCTTCATAAAATACGAAATAGATTTGAAACTTAATGCTAAAATGCAAAACTGGCCATGGTTATTTTTTATATCTATTCTGTTGGTTCTAAATTTCGCTAAAAATCGCCTATAACTTTATTGAACGGATTATACTATATATTTTTTAAATGATGCTACTCGTTTGGTAATAATGCGCTATTCGTTTGTTAAAATTAATTTTGATAAATTCTCACCCACAATTCCGCGTTTAACTTTTGCTAATGTCCATTAAAATGCCCATTAAAAATTATATCATCTAAAAAAAAATGAAGGAATTTTTTTAAAAAAATAAACTATTAAGAAAAGTTGCGAAGTAATTTAAAGTCAAAAAGAGCAATTTAAAACAAGCGCATTATATATAAGATGCATTTAAACATTTCTTTATAGCTAGTTCTAAAATACTGTAACAATTTGCTTGAAACTTGTTATTAATTTTGCAATATAAGTTTCTGAAATTGTGGGATTATCTTTGACTATACCACTGTATTGTATCTATACCACTGTATTTATCTTTGACTATACCACTGTATTGTATCTATACCACTGTATTTATCTTTGACTATACCACTGTATTGTATCTATACCACTGTATTTATCTTTGACTATACCACTGTATTTATCTTTAACTGTACCACTGTATTGTATCTATACCACTGTATTTATCTTTAACTGTACCACTGTATTGTATCTATACCACTGTATTGTATCTATACCACTGTATTTATCTTTGACTATACCACTGTATTGTATCTATACCCCTGTATTGTATCTATACCCCTGTATTTATCTTTGACTATACCACTGTATTTATCTTTGACTATACCACTGTATTTATCTTTGACTATACCACTGTATTGCATGAACTTGATATCATATCTGATGCCTAGCTGGATAAAATTGGGTTACGAATTTGTTTACAATCAAATCAATGAGGAAAGAAATCAATTCCGCATTTTGACTTGATGAGATACTAAACTATTTGAAAGAAGGATTCTTTGTAAGTCCATTTGTGTTGTGCATTTAGTACATATGAAACCTGCTCGCTTAGAAAAATTTTTTGGAGAGCTTTCAAAATAAGAGAGGGACCATGCTATTTTTGGGCAATCTATATGTCCTGAATAACATATATTTTCAAATGAAAGAAAAGAATTTGCTGCATCGTTTCGAATATTCCATTGGTCTAATAAAATTTAGCAATAAACAAGTCACGCTTCGCTTAACAGAATGGGGCAAAGGTGACAGCGCTCAACAGGTAAGTCGTTGATTTTAAGACAGTTGTGTAAATAGATGTTCTGTACGAACCATCCTGAAAGTCGGTCGTCTTTGATTATAGTTTTGAAAAGAAGTTGAAAAGCATGTTTTGAAGCATCGGTGGTTCAGTGGTAGAATGCTCGCCTGCCACGCGGGCGGCCCGGGTTCGATTCCCGGCCGATGCAAGTTTTATTTTTCATTAAAAATGACTGTCGACTTTCGTCAAAAATTTCATGTTTAATATTTATTATTTTAATAATTGAACCTTTTACAATTTATTTCATTTTTCTCTATTCAGTATTTATAAACATGGAAGAAAATGCGACGCTACCTGAGTTGTCGAAGCATCGTTTCAGCATTGGAGACATGAAGCTTTACTCCATAAAAAGCATATTTTAATTATTTGTGCACAAGTAATTAGCAATTAATTGCTTATTCATTTGCAATTCCTTGGCATCTAAAGACGATACAAAACGAAGGAATTCGTCTTGAAATCACAATGTGAAATGAAACGAAATGTGAAAAGTAATTAAATAAATTTTCAATATCTTGCATTATGTCTTTGTTAAATTGCATCGCAATTTTGGACAGAAATCCAGTCTTTTGGGACTTACTAATATGAGAAAAAAAAATGAATTAATATTTTTTGCTAAATTTATAATTTAGGAAATACGATAAAAAAAAAAAACCCACCCTAAATATTAATCAATGAAAGTTATACTGAAAACATTGCGAAGTCTAAATATTTATACAATCACCGTTCCGATGAGTCATATTTAACAAAATATACTTGAAAAACTGTTAAAATTTCTACGATTAAAATTGATTGAGTTATGAAATTTTAAAAATCCCTATTTTAGACCATTTTAGGAGTTGAATCATATGGCTTCCAGAACAATTTTTAGGATTTGTATGAAGCTGATAATACTCTGCCTTTGTATTTCTGTTTATCTACTCTAATTAGCATGCGAAAATAGTTTGTTTGGCAGTTTGATAAACTTTATTAATGTAGGAGGTTGAAGACTGAGACTCCAAACAGATTTCGTCCTCGTTGTCGTGTTTATCTACTGGCGAAGGAAAGATTATTTAAATTCTTGCTGTGAACTAATTTAAAATATTAAATATTTTTGAGCTATTTAAATTATTGCATTCCTTTAACTTAATAGTCTTATATACAGGGTGTCTCAAAAACCTGGACGGCGGCTTTTATTCCTTACATATTGATCGTAGACATATACTGTAAATTACAAAGTTGCTTGTAAAAAGTTGTATATATATATATATATATATATATATATATATATATATATATATATATATATATAAATTTTAATTTAATTAATTTCACAGATTTTATCTTAATTTAGCCTATCGTAACTTCATTCTAAAATATTCTCTTATTTCGTGATCCAATTCCACTTTCGGTTTAATTAATTCCTTTGTAAAAATAATGCGCCATCAGTACTACGTATCAAATGAAAGTGATCCCTTCGGTGCCCTTGAAAAGGCGTGAAAGGTCACCACACGTTTGAATTGGCGCGTGGCCGGAAATTCTTTCTTATATAAGACTACTGATCATTTGTTCGGCCCTTTTTTGCTCTTTCCTACTTCTGCTTTTGTGGCGCTCTGCGTCTGCTTGTAAATAAATTGCTTGCCCGAGATGGATATTAAAGATAATTAAAAATACAACGTCTCGTCTATGTCTTCAAACCTGCACTCTGCTTCAACCAAAATAATGCCACACACACACACACACACACATGATATCCTAACTTTCGAAAAAGAATCCTTTTGTTGCGCTTGAAGCATTAAAATCTTTAATAACTAGTACTGTATTTATAATGCTGGCTCAAAATACAGAACAATTATAATAAGAAGAAAGACAGAAAAGATTGTGCGATTTCTTTTTTTAGCTTCTGAAATGAATCGATTTCGGTGTCAATTCTTCTAAAACTGAAAAACTATCGCGAATCTATCCCATGATTCGTCATTTTTATGCTTTCGTAAAGCACTTATGTTGAAAGCGTACAATCGCGAATATAAGTACATCAGAAAAATACAACAGAAAATGCAAAATGCGGCATTTCATGGAAAGATTGCTAAAAAAATTCAATAAAAGTACTTGCACGACTTCAGCAACAGCGTGCTACTTGTTATTCATTTTTTAAGTTGGACATCTTTTTTTTTTTCAATCAGTTTTTGTTGTGAATGTTTAGATTGAAAATCGTCTGCAGAGAGCAATACCATTTCATTCAGTGAATGGGGGAATTTTATGACTCTATTCGAAATTTCTATTGTTCTATTTTTGCAAATGTTGAGTAACATGCAGAGTTCAGAATTCTATTTTGAAAAATATTTCAATTTTCTTCGGGAAGGAAAAAGCAAATGATTCGCAATTTAACTTTGTCATATATTGTCATTTTACAAAAGTTACACTTTTTAAAGATGGATTTTATCTAAAATTTTATTCAAAATTCAAAAATTTAGTGCAGAGGTCACGCACAAATTATTTTTATTTATTAGTTGTGTTTTTCGTATTTTGATTACGTGCGGATAGATAGATGACCTTTTTGATGGAATTGATCCAACAAATCTGCTGTTTGGATGTCAATTCCCTGCACCAAATTCCATCAACAGCATCATCTCGCTTTTGGACTTTTCAAGGAACCAGAGGCAGAAAAGAAGCAAATGAAGGGAAAATGCGAATAACTCCCTAAAAACCACATATAAAAGTAAAAATATCAAGATAAAAAAAAAGTGAACCATTCACAAATGCACATTACTGCTATTATAGAGTATTTGGGTCATATTCCCAATATTTACAGTAAATAAATTTATATATATATAATTGATCGATCGTTTGGTTGCTTGAGCCTTATACAATTACTTACCCCTTGAAAAATTCGAATGAAATTTTTCACACATGTTCTTTAGAATTAAAAAGGATTAATTGCGCTAATAGAAATTCGACGAAATTTATCACACATGTTCCTTAGCATCTAGAAGAATTAACTGATTTAATAAAAGATTTCTACAACTCGCCTTAGGAGTTAAAATGTGGATTGAAATATTACACTTTTTTATCCAAACAAATCACCGAAAAAAAAATGTTTACGCCATTTTCAAATTTAAAAAAAAAATGCTTATACAGTCAATTTCACTGTCGAACTATTTTTCTCTGATTTTCAATTATTTTTAAAAAGTTGATATAAATATAATTTTAATCATTTAATTTTTTATCGAAATATTAAATCTATTTCATTATTTAATTATATACATAATTTGGGGCTTTTGCCAATGTTTATGTTAAGTTTCTTCTACTAACATTTTTATTTTTACTTTTACTGCATAGAGGAAAAGCAAAAGGTTTATTATCCACATGCTATCATTAACTGATGACTTTTAATGTCATTTCGATTTCTTTAACTGGCTCCATTTTGTCTCGCATTTTAGTAGTTTAAAAACATTTTTAATGCTATCACTTGGCCTATCATCTGTCTCCTTTTACTGTTTCTAATCTAATTTTAGTTCAATGAATAGGATTTTATTTCACTTGATAAGTTAATTAGTTAGGTTTTAATTTTTATAGGATTATTACATACCAAATAGCGAAGCTAATGTTGCTCTTTATCACAAAGCTTTAGAAGATTAATTAATTTATTATAATTTATTAAGTTTAAAACTCTTAAGAGATTAAATATAAGAATTCGAACAACTACTAGACATAATAGAACATATTTTTTTGTTTATCTTACGAAAAATTAGGATAAATAAACATAGAGCCGCGTAATGAGGTTTGTATCAATGCAAATTAATTGTTGATAATACTACTACTCTACTTTCGCATCTCTGCTCATCCGTTAGCTAAATTCTGAATATTTGAAATGTAATATAATATATCCCTTCATTTCTATCATCTTTCACAGAATGTAAAAATCTGGAATTAGTTTAAATGCAATACTTTTTCCATTTCTACATGCAATATTAAGTTTTCAATAACTGGAATTACATTTACAATATTATAAACTGTATGTCCTCTGTTAGAATGTCAACTTCATAAAAAGATTATAGAAACTATTCACCCTCTCACCCTCTCGAATCACTTATGATCCATTGCGACGTTGTGTTTCTTTAATTTCTTTCTGTTCGAACCGTTTAAAGTGGGGCAAATGGCAGGCAGCATAAAAGTTTATAAAGATAAAGGTAATGATTTTCATAATGAGGATTAAATTTCATAAGAGTAAAGGCGAGGATTCTAATACATTGATGAATTAAGGAAATATCAAAAAATCAGCAGAGAGGGTTGCAGAAAATAGAAACGTAAAAGAAGGGTAGAATTGCATATTGCTCGTTGCATTTTTGAGCTCTCATATTCGGACAGATGCAGCAATACTCCTTTTATATGTCCTCCTCATTTCGAATATAAAAAATAATAGTACATAAGTTCTCATTTGAGATGACAGAAAATCTATTTTGGGAGATTATTCAAAATCTCGGCTTCGAATTTTTTTGATGATTACAATACCGATATCGATACAATATCGATATTGTATATGTAAGAAAGCCAAATAAATAAATTAAAAATAAATAAATAAAAAAATATAAATAAATAAATATAAATAAATAAAAAAATATAAATAAATAAATATAAAAAAATAAATGAATAAAAATAAAAAGATTCTGCTTTTAGACAGAATCTGAAACTTTCTCTGCTTTTTTTTTTGACAATTATATATATATTTTTTTTGTCTTCGTATACACACAAAAATTCCCCATACGGAAAACGAAACTGCTAAGCATTACAAACTTTGTAAATCCCACTACATCCTACTTCCATAGTATATATTTATAGAGTGCCGGCGTCCTGGTATAGGGGTAGTGCATCTTCCCCATGATCTGAGCATCCTGGGTTCGAGTCCCGGTTTGGGCATGGTTGTTCTTCCGTTGTTTTATCTGTGAGATGTGTGAATGTGCCCTGCTGTGAAAAGGGGTTGTGCAAGCGAATGAGTGATGCGCGAGTAGCTAAGTCGTACTCTTGGCGCTACTATAAAAACAAGAGACGCTCTCCCTCAGGCTTAAATCGGCTGTCTTCGAACAGCGGGCTTGTCCGTGGCAAGGGCCGTAAGAAACAACAACAACGATATTTATAGAGTTATAACGATAGTTTATTTTAAATTAAAATATGGCCAAATGGCATGAAATTGGCATATTTTGTATTTCATACAACACTGCAGTTTTTCGTTTTAACATATGATTGGTTAATTTTCTGAATTAAAAATTTAGTGAGAGACTTTCGAAGATAATAATTAATGATCAAACGTGATTTCCCATGCATTCAATTAAATTATACAAATGAAATCCACACAAAATATTTTTTCGAAACAGCGCAATAATAGAAACATATACTTTCAATCAATAAAACAGCTTCTGCAATTGCTATGTATCTGTTTCTTCAATTATCCGGGGAACGAATCTAGAGAGTCTAATCCAATACATTTGATTATAATGATATGCTCCTGTTCACAGAGCATTGCATTTTCAGGTGTATCAAACAAACCGTTCGAAATCCTCGTCCCTATTGTCTGATCCCTATTATTATTTGCCAATTTGGTACAAGATCGTTCGCACGTGATGCGGATAAAATTTCGAATGCCACTGGCTTGGGCCGGTATCTCTTTGTTCTACAGAGTTTAATAAGGATATTTATTGGATTTCTCTCATGACTGTTAGCGAATGAGATTGGAATACAATAGAATCACTCAATCACATTAGAATATGTTTGGTGATATTAAAAAATAATGAGAAGATGTATCATTACTAAGCAATACGCCCTGGAAGCGTTCTGCTTGTTATTCCATGAACAATATTTCTTTAATTTCTTAAAATATATAATCGATAGCTGTTTCAATGATTCATGAAATTAGTGATTGTTGTATGTGACAAAAATGCTTAGTTTGCTTGTAGGCATTATTCATAAAATTCGTATTTTGTTGTGATGAGGTTGGCATCTCTGTTTCGAGGTTCTTCCACGGGTGGTAAATCGTTAGAGAGCAGAAACTAGAATTTTACGGCAGCGTTTCATAAGCCTTTTATTTTCTCGTATATCACTTAATGCAGCAACTGTAAATCGGCTCTATTTTTTCAAATAGCAATTAGATTCCAATACAGACTTTCATCTATTTGGTGATAAAACTGCATAAAGTTATTCTTGTATAAAAATGGTTTCCATACACAAGACAAAACGAATGTAATTAAATGTTTCGCTCACGGAGATTTATTCTGTACTTTGCTTTAACTCTATCAATATGGAAAGACCTTAACGAATTCAACGTCAATATAATGAAGCTACGGAGTCGAACCCTAGTCTCTATGATATCATTACCGAATTCTTCTCCTTGCTTTATGTATGATTGATTAACTACTCGTCGTGCGAGTTTTATTCGTTAGAGACGCTCGCCCTGATGTATTTGGGGGATTTACAAATAAATAAATGGATGCCTGAGAATACATGCATTTACTTAGTAATCATGAGCTAAGGTGGGTCCGTCCTCTTTCGTATAGCAATCCTTTAAGAAAGCGTGCTGTCATTGTGGTTTTTGAAGGGGTAGGGAGTTTATTTCATCTTTATTCAGAAATTTGAGTATTATGAGGTATCTAAACTCAAATAATCTTAAGAATGAGAGGATTTCTATATATACAAAATTCTAAACAATTAGTACAAGACACATATATGCATATAATGGTCTAAAAGAAGTAAAGAATACTACCTTATGCAGTTCGAGTGAATGTCCATTCTACTGCGATTAAAATTAGTGAGTCACGAAAATTTGAATATTTTTATTTTATAAATACAATATTTTTTTGACCACTATATTTACCCTCTTGAAACAGATATATCAATCAGCTCCCGCAGTTTCCTCAGAATCGATTAGTTTAAAATTTTGAAACTGTTGATTGCCCTAAAATAATAACATTCCAAACTTCATAACTCGGTTAGGTCGCAGACGATAGAAACGTTTATTTATTATTATTATTTTTTTAATATTAAAAATTGGAGTGTCAGTGATATTTTACTGAATATGAATATTTAGCACCAAAGGACTGTATAAAATTTAAAGTTCACCATTTTTTAGGATTACATTTTTTGTCTGAAAGGAAATAAATTATTATTATTTGACTCAGTATAAATCCTTCTGAAAATAAAACTAAAAATTTAATTTTATGATAAATCATAGAAATTTTTATTGAATATTTATCTGAGATATTGCATAAATTATAAAGCAATATTCTGTAGGGCACATAACACTTCAATGCTGAAAAATTCTGTTTTCTGTACTCATATTTTTTAAAAAATATATATTTGGCTTCAGCAAAAAATGCTTTCATATTAATTACATCGTATTGAAGTTCAATTTTTCTGGAAATTGAAAGGAAATGAAAGAGATCCAATGTACAATAAACAGAACGGCGCAGTGCTTTTATAATAGTATGAGTTAAATGAATATCAAAATTTAAAGCTTAAAATTATTTTTCTGAAGAAGCTATCAAGAGATCAAATTGCATGATATATTTAATTTAAAATTTTAATGAGGATTAATTTTTGCGAATCATACGATCAGTAAATTATAAATCAAAAATAAAAGTGGAGATAAAATGTATAACAGAATTTGAAAACAAGGCGATAAACGCATTATTTGCTCCTCTGGGGTAAAATCAATGTGGACTGCAAAAAGAACTGTAGTATTTTCTAGAACTACACAAGGCTACTCCGCCCCACCTAATTAAAGGGATTCAAATTAAATTCGAATAACCGGACCACCTGGACAACATTGACAGGAACTAAGGTTGAGTCCAATGGGCCGTCACCGGCCACGGTACAACCCTTCCTGCAGGGAATCATGTTCCGTCATCGGAAGGAGGTAGCCGCCCCCCCCCACAATTTCTATATTCGTACGGGTGGCGAGAACAAATCACCATACCGGAAACTTCTTATTTTCATATCTGAGAGGCCCCTTCCTCCCAGTGGGAGTGGCATTTTCTATAAACAGTGTAGGACAATTAAGTGAAAAAATGATATCATATTGGATTGAAAATGTGATGAAAAACTGATGTACAATAGAGCTCAAATGTTTACGGTATCAAATGTTTACGGTACGAGTACAAATTCACATATAACAGGGATTAAATTAACAGCGATGAAATTGTTCTCTCTCTGACACCCCCGCTCCTTAAAATTAAGAAAAAATTATTAATAGAAATAGCGACCACTTACATCTACATCCACACCGGTTTGAGGAAATGTCTTGAGTGGCGGATCGGAAGCCGGAACGTATCTGTAGAATTCTCCCATGTTCTTGTACCATTTGACGGCGTACAGTGTTTCGTTCCCCAGCTCATATCCGCACCTGAGAAGAATACTGTCCCCTGCCACGACAGGGGTCGGAACATGCAGCATACTGATCCTCAAAGGAATGTCATGTTTGGAACCTGTAATAAAAACAAAATTCTTTATAAAATGATCTTAGTCAAGTATGTGCTAGGTGTCAGCTGAAATTCTTCTATCTCACATTCATTTGTGAGGCATGACAATTGTTTTCATAAATTTGGTGTTGAGGTATAGTAAAGTGACTATACGCGACTCGATGAAATCGATTATAGCGCCATCTTAGCGCTCCTATTTTGAAAACAGTACAAGGGTCCAAGAGAGGGGGGGAGGGGGTTATCAATTATAAATTTTTGGAGCGTCTTCAATTCAGTATGAAAAGATACTGTGAGCGCAATGATACTGAGAATAAAACGAATTAAACGAGCGTGTGCTTGGTCTCGATTTCCAACACCTTTACACCAGAAAAAGAGTTAGATAACATTTGGTTATTAGCAAATATTTTATTTTCGGCTTGTACTAACGATTACGCCATCGTACTTACGTTTATTGTTCTAAAGATGATTTCTCCTGTAATCGCGCGAATTACATGTTTGGTTCTTAGCATTCTTGAGCTCAATGTGCCTTTTCTTACCATATCAAAAGCCCTCTATAATGTTGGGAGTGACTTTTTTTCCCGTATCGTGTACTATTTTTGATACAATGATATCTTATAAAACGATGGGAATTCAGCCGTTTGATATTACAGTATTGCAGTGGAAATGATGACAAATGAAAAGTCTCCAAAGATTGGGTCCGACAAAAGGAAAGATTTAATTTAAACACAATTTATTAAGAGGAAATAAAATTGAACACATGATGAACTATTTACAGATATGACGGGGAAAGCTTATAAATACATAAACGGTCATTACATGACCTGAGACCAGTACCGAATCGAACCATCTTACAAACATAATGACACGTATTTATATAATGTCTTAATTCTAAAAAATGTATATTAGCTACAGTTGCCAGGCTAAATAAATGTCAGATACGATACCGATTAAATAGTTAAATGTTTAATGTCAAGTCAAGTGATTTACTGATACTAATGACGCACAATAGCAGGTTCAAAATGCATTGCATCATTTTTCAATAAAGTACGGGAGAGAAAATAATTTGGAATTTAGAACCTTAATGCCGAAATTTCCTAACAATTTTTGACATAGGAATTCTAACTCCACTGTTTACCATCAGGTGGAGCTGTGACCGGTCTCATCGTATAGTGTTGTGACTCACGGGAGATATCTCCAGAGGCGATATCTACGATAGAGCATGGTCACTTTACTATATCTAAACACCAAATTTGTGATAATAATTATCTCCATTCTCGAGTTAATATGGAACAAAAGAGCGTTAATGGACCCCTTCATAAGTATGTCTGTATGATGAAGAGCGTCGCCTCTTAAGGCATGTGCATCAAACTCTAGAGGTCCAGCACATTTAATAAACTTAGTAGTAATAAGCGAAGTTTCCTGTCTTCGACTTTCTAACATACCAAGACAATGAAGGACCTACTTTTCGTTAATCTTTATAAATGTCTACATTCCCTGAACGTATCGCTGGCAATGAGGCAGTGCGGCATATCATTGAAAAACATAAATGGATATGCCCACATTGACTACTTGCAACAACGTAATATATTACATTTGCTGTCCCTATATGTATAACAAACGGGATAGAGCGTTGGATTCGTATCCCTTACGGTACGAGTTCGAACCCCACCGGCCGAAGATTCCCCGCGTGGTTGGTGGCTGACGCGCGTATAAATCTGTCGTGGTCACAAAGTCCTCCATGCCGAGAGTAATACCACTGAGGATACTGGATCAGAGGTGATCGTTCTCTGATTCAGATCTAAATTACGATCTGTGAATGAAATGTACGAATGAAGTCCGCCCTGTAAAAAGAGTTGTGACGTGTGTGTAGCTAAGTCGTTCTCTTGGCCCTAGTTGGCGCTACTATAAAAACAAGAGACGCTCCCCCACCGGCTTAAAATCGCTACCTTCGTAACTGCGGGCTTGTCCATGACAAGTGCCATAAGAAACGACAACATAACAAATGTACTGTTTCTGTTATATAACGAAGAAAATCAAATGTGAATGCTGAAAACCTTCTTTTCTATAGACTAGTCCTAAATTTTAATTTAAAATCTATAATTTTTATCCCCAAAAAGAATAATAAATTTTATTAATTTAAGTAGTTAAGTTTCTACTTTCTCGTATACGAAGCTAACAAAGATTTGGTATTATAATTCTCAAAAAATTTGGACTCGAAATTTTAACAAATCTTTAGAACTCTTTGTATTCGGAAAACAAAATTCTGAAATTCTCTCTGCCTATCTGTGAACACGATATCTAAAAAAGTTTTTAGCTGGATAGATGAAATGTAGTATGTCGTCTTTATACCAATTTATAATTTCTGACAAACTTTAAATGAAATATATTAACTGGAATTCTTTCTATCCGAGTTCAATTGAACACGATGCATTTTAAATATAAAGAGCTAGAGTAATAAGATTTAGAACATAATTTAACATTCTCATTGCACAAACTTATCAAATTATGAATCATATCCGTTAAAAAATAGACTATATGTTAGTCTGTACATTTACGTATGTGTAAACTCGATAGCTAAAAAAAAATGAAAAACTTATATAAATAAAATTTGGTATGTAAATCCATTTGCAGATTAATGAACAAAACTGTGCAAATTAATGATTACAAATGATCAGCAACTTTGTATATTGTTTTAATACGAATCATACTTGGCGCTCATTAGAATGAGTACTCGTTTGAAAGGCATGAATTCTGATTCTGTTTCGCACTATTCTTGCAAGAAAAAGATATTCTACGATATCTCCACGATACTGATCGATATTCCATAAATCGATTCTGAATATCGATCGATATATCGATGTTCACACAATGCCATGAAGATATCGTAGCTATGTTGTGGGCCATTTTTTATTAATAAGGACAGGAATTTATTATTTCAACCTATACTAATATGTCTGGAAATTGCATACTCCGACAATTTTCATTTGCAGTATATACTAGTATAATTTGTTTTTATTGCAGTATAAGTATTCTAATATTTTACGTAAGAATACTTGGTCACAGCTTTTAAAATTAAAATTTCATTTATTATACGTAGTTTATAATTGTTTACAGTGTTCTGTTAGAAAAGTAGACAAAAAACGCGAGACTAACCGTTAATGATCGTTTCATCTCTGACTCGCAGATTAAGTTATTTATTAGTTTTTCTTTCAGTACATTTTTTTTTTATTCTAATTGTCCCGCGTACTGCATGGCAAGATTTGCCCAAATAATAATAATAAAAAAAAAACGTACTTTTATAACAGAAATTAATGGCTCCGAAGCATTAAAAAAAACACGGCTAGGAAAAAAATAAAACTTAAAAAAAAAAAAAAGGGAAAAGGAAAAAAAGAAGTCAATCTGAATGGCAAGTAGGGTCAAAGACCAAGGGGTGAAAAGTCCAGTCGTTATTCTCTCTTACTGTAGAAAAAGAAAAAGAAAAAAAAGTAAAATACAAGTTCTTTCTTTCTGGAAAGTTGGCTTATTACTGTCTAAAATCTTTGGAAGTTATAAGCAGTCGTCACTAATAAAACGTGGTAACTAGACAAGTCACTCTTCGCTTAGCAGAATGGGGCAAATGTGACAGCGCTCAACAGGTTAAGACGTTGATTTTGAGGCAGTTGTACAAACAGATGCTCTGTACGAATCATCTTTGAAGTCGGTCATCTTAGTCTTTGATTACAGTTTTCAAAAGAAACTGAAAAGTATGTTTCGAAGTATCGGTGGTTCAGTGGTAGAATGCTCGCCTGCCACGCGGGCGGCCCGGGTTCGATTCCCGGCCGATGCAATCAATGTTTTTGAATGGAAGTAATGATTTTTAGTATTTTTCTTCCATCCCCTTCCTCTGCATGTCTCTTACAAGATTTTGTTTTATGAGATTATAAAGTCTCAAATATTCTTAATTCAACTCTGCCTCGGCAATTTTTTTTTTAACATTTTAAAAATACATAATTATACTATTTAAAAATAAGGAAGTAACTGATAATACTTAAAATAAGAAACTCAGCTTATTCAGAGATCTAAAGTTTTCTCTTATTTGGGAAGTGATTGCGAGTTTTTGTTTATTTTTTAATCTTTCATCATGTAAATGCTTTCAGGAGGCGTTACTATATGCATATTCCCGTCATACGACATGTGTGCTGCAACATGCATAATGCAAATGCTCTACAGAGCAGATTGTTGGACATAGAGTAACCAAATTAAACACGTAATTACTTCTTGGATAGCAAGCATTCTGTTAATATTTAAAAAAAAATTAATGAATTGTTTAATTAAAAGATTAATTAAATTTTAATGATTTTTATCTACTTCTGAGCATATTATTGAGAACCAAGGCTAATTTTATATCTACAATTATTATAACTACAGAAAAATTTTCCCTCTACCTTTAATAATTTTAAGAATGTTTTAAAATATTTTTATTATCATCATTTTAGAAACTAGATTTTATATTTCTGGTGCTCTCTCCATTGCTGCTATTAGAAAAAAAGAGAGTAAATCTATACGTAAAAAAAGAAATTTTTGAGCATATGTGTGTGTATAAATATATTTGTGCCCTATAATACCATTAGACCTAGAACTTCCAAAATCGGCACATGTATACCTTAGAGGGTCAGAATGTGCATCACGGAGCGATTTTTTGAAAGTTTAACTAATTAAAATGAAAAGAAATTTTAACCTTTTTCCACCATAACTTCCAAACATATTATATAATAAATTTGATACATACTCCATTAAAAAAATGGTTTTTTGATAGCATTTTTTAAAAATACATTTTTAAAGATTTTAACGATTTTTTAGAAACATTTCTTTTTTTGCACGATTTTTAACAATAGATTTCCATACTACGATAAACCTCAAACTGTTCTCATTGTTTCATTGCGTATTTAATTGTGTAGTTTTCATGTACTGTTGAAAGTTTAGGAAGAAATATTCTGCTAATTGTCTGAATAGTTTACATGACGAATCAGAAGAAATGTAATTGCATTTCCACAAAGGACAATGTACAATTTTTCAGATAGGTTATTCAGACAAAAATTTAATGCCACTACGATTCGCCTTAATGAATGAAACTCCATTTCTATTAAGAGAAAGAACAAAGAGAACCAAGAAAATTTTAAAGATTTATTTAAAATGAAAGGTAACCGACATTCTTGGTAATCTGCTGTTCGCCAAAGGTGACTAGATTTAAAAGTCAAATAAAATAAACGAATCATGCTACAATAACTTTGTTAGAAACTCCAATAATGTTTTAATATCTTGTCACATAATGAGAAAAATAGTTAACTATCTAAAAGAAATTATCTTTCTGGACATAAAATATGTGATGTATTAAAAAAAAAATGATCTTCAACTTACCAAATACTGGAACGGACGTCATAATAAGGAAGAAAAGATGTTCAAGAAGGTATGCCTTGAGTGGAAGGGCCTTGGTCATGTCTCAGCTTTGTAGACTTCCAGCCATGCGCATCGAAGGGCTTTACACTGAATCTGCAACGACAGAATGATTCAATTGAGTCACTGCATCCATTTCAAATAATGCGTCCTGAATGAGCGAATTAATAAGACAACTTTAAAAATAATGATACAAATATTCGTGTATAAAAGAGCTTTATAGAAACAGATTATTGGGCGGTAAAGCAGCAGCTGCTAATTGGAGATGCGCAGTTGACACTGTCACATCAATATTAAACGAAATGGCGAGTTGCTACTCACATTCAGTGAAAGTATGGGATTTTCAATAATTTTCTTATGAAAGAGAGAAATTTCAATGCAAACTAATCTCTCTCTCTCTCAAGTATATGTGTGTGTATGTGTTAAATATTGTTTGAAGAGTATATGTGTGTGTATGTGTTAAATATTGTTTGAAGAGTATATGTGTGTGTATGTGTTAAATATTGTCTTAAACTCTTTTTATTAACGAAATAACCCAATTTTTATCTGTTATCAGGGTTTCTTATTAACAGTCATGGAAGTCTTATTAACAGAGCAGCATACCAAATATGAAAGAAGAAGACAATGAAAAAAGATGAGAGAAAATGCTTTAAACTTATATATTTTCAGGAAAGAATTATCCGTCACAGCTTTTTGGTTCTGTAGAAGCTAAAAGGAATCTGGACACACACACGCATACATCTAGCCATGTTTTTCTTCTGTTGGGTTAATGAAATTCCTTGTGATTCATGTAAAAATTATAAATTTTTTAGTAAATATCATCACATGCTATTGAATAATCTTAAAAATCTTATTAGGTACAACAATATATTACATTTCTTCAATTTAATAACTTAATGAAGGAAAGATCAACTTAACAAGATTGAAATAAGCATGGCTCCTTTGGGTGAAACGTCAGATTTCTTTATCCACTGTAAAAATTACTGGATTAATTTTTTTATGTATAGAATTTGTTTTACGAATGGAAATTCACGATTCCATACATGTATTGAGAAACATGTACGGAGAAATTCGATAACTGAACCGGAATTATCTCCGCTCAGCTAAACGGCAGGATTGGCTGAATGACCTTCATCGGCATAGCACAAATTCAGAAACTAAGATACATATCCAATAGTCATCATAGGTCAAGGATAATTCCTCTCACAGGAGGTTCTTCCCTTCATGTTAGTGGACATAACTCGACCCTACCGATTTAAAGTCGCTACAAAGGAATTGAGAAGTAATCATCATACTGGTAGCTTCGCCTCCATGTATTTCAGATGCCCCTCCCTAATGTGATAGAGAATTTCGATTAATGTTAAACCCAATATAAATTTAACTCGTCTCTAATTTAGAAACTTTTCATTCTGCCTCTTAGCATAATAATACCATTTTTACTTTCTGGTCTACGTAATATAGATAGAGTTTAGTAAATCATCAAAAAATTCGAACTCGAGATTTTGACGAATCTCCGCGTTTTAGATATCCCTGAGTTCGAAAAACACATTTTTGGAAAATGTCCGTTTGTCTGTGACAAAAATAACTCAAAAAACACTTTGCCCTTGACGACTGAAATTTTGTTTAATGATCTGTAAACCACACTCGGAGATTTCCATCAAATTTCAAGCAAAACCCGTTCAAAGGAAGTCTGTGTTTCCAGCTGTTCGATTATAAGTTAACACGATAATAACAAAACAAACAGAGCTAATTGGATAAATGGTAGACACCCATGAAATTTTGAAAATCTGACTGTGGGTTGACCGTCTGTCGGTCTGCACTTTCAGAAACATTTAAGTGCTATAAAGAACGCAAAAACGCAACTACTTAACTACATCAAATTTGGCATGGGATTTTGTAAATACAGTTTTATTCATAAAATCGAGTGATGGCGATGATGTCGTGTCTGCGTTATAACGGAAAGAGGGGTGCAGTAGCTTCTGAGGGTAAAGACCACTGAACACCCGAAGGCAGAAGTCTGACTCCTAGCTCATATGACACTGACACACTCGCTTGCTCTTACCCCCTTTTAGAAGGGGGGAGAGGGCTTTTTCACACACCTCTCAGATAGAAAACATTGGGAAGAACAACCATGTTCTAACCAGGACTCGAACTCGGGACGCCCAGATCACGCAGATGACGCGCTATCATTAGGTCAGAACGCCGGCCACAAAACTCTGCGTTTCAATCGTTTGAGAAATACTCATCTATGACTCAATTTCGATTTTGGAATACTTTTAATGCCATGCCGAGTATTCATCGCCAAAAATAACACAATGGATTCAGTAAAAACTCTAAATTTGCACCAAAAGTTAACATTTCTTAACCCTTGTACGCCGATGCATACGAGACGTTCTCGGGCGCGACAAGTTTATTAGAGTTTAGTTTAGTTCAGTCATATTAACGTCTCGTTTTGAAGCAGCACAACAGCTATTTTGGGACGGTGCTCGTCATTTTGAATCGCGGTCAGATGACGAGAACGACATCTGAGCTGGCACCCACTTTCCAAGCTTCCACACCGCCCCAACGGGAGGAAGTTTGGCCCCAGCAGATTTAACGAGCACAAGACCCGCTTACATAACGGTTCTTCGGTGGAATCGTTTATCGAACCTGATACCCTTCGGTTCAGGTCATCGCGACTCTGGCAAGTTTATTAGAAAGTGTGCGAGAAAGTTTTAGGAAGACCATTCCGGCCGGTGTAGATACAAATGTTCATAAATGCTGTAATTAGTACAGACGTCAGAATTCAATTAAAATTGATTCCATATGTAGCTTTTGCTGGAGCTCCTGCCATGAATAATTAGCATGTGACTTATCACTTCCGATGTCCCAGTTGCACGTCACAATAGCACAGGTCCCAATAATGAACATAGGTAATCAACATAATGGTGTCGGCGTCCTCTCTGTAAATCTCGGGATTCATAATCCATCATTTCCATCTGCGGGAAGGGATTAAATTGAACCGGGAGTCAGGATGTTGCGCGATTGCTGCGGCAATCTCCATAAGTGTAAACGGAATGCATTGATTAGGTGTAGGTCCGTTTGATAGGAAATTGTGATATAATAGAACTTTTCCCTTTCTCGCTTAGGAATATTTAAAGCAAGTAGTAAAATTATCAAAAAAAAAAAAAAAAAATCAAGCTCGATAATTTGATAATGAATGTCCATGTTTTAGACACCCCTGAATTCCATAATAATATTAATAATTTTTAAATTAACTTTCTCTGAACATGATTATGAAGAATGGAGTAAATTTGACCAAAAGTTCCAATTTTTTAAAAAAAGTTTCACAATTTATTTTAGAATTTTCCCGTATAGAGTCAATGCATCTAAATGAAGTGCTTTAAATTTATATTATTTAATTATATTAACAAATAAAACTTTTACATCATACCAATAAACAAATATATCGTACTTTTATATAAAAGCATATAAGAATGAAAGTTTGAATGTTTTTAATACGGATCTACATTTTTTTTTTTTTTCGATTTTATTGAAATTTTTCACATGTGTAATTTGACAAGAAAAGTGTTATTATCATTTTTTTCGAAGTCCAAATGTTAAATAAAGTATAATTTAATTTTAAATTAAGCATTACACTTGTTAAACAGTTATTTTTTTCCAAAAATATTATATTAGAAAAATAATTTTACTCTTTTCTTAAAACTTAAAAAAAAAAAAAAAAAAAAAAAAAACTATCTTTTTTTAATGATGCCAGTTTAATTTCTCAGAAATTTTTTCTATAATTCAAAAAAATATTTAAAATTTAATTTGACATACAGTTTGTAATAATATTTTCCTTGTTAACTGAAAGTTAGTAAAATTTTGATTATCGCTCTTTCAGATTATTTCAGGGTATTTCAAAGGTTGCCCCGATGAAGATCTGCAAATCAACGCACTTCTCTTCCTCGAGGTAGCCGTAGATTGGAAATGATGTTATTCAAAACTTCATAACTCGGTCATTTTGATCGCAAAAGACTAGATATGTTTAGTTTTCAATGTTAACATGCCAAGAATATTTGACTGTATATGACTAATAGGACTGGGGAATCAAATAAAAATTTAAATTTCATAATTTTGCCCCCCCCTCTATATTTATTAATTCAAACAACACAAAATATTATTCTTTATGCCATTTAGTTTTTTTTTCAACTGAACTACATGTCTATCTACAAGAGTTTAAAATTTAGCTTCTAACTGTGGAGACACTGTATCGTTAAATGCTATAAAAACGTGCAGGAATATTTATTAAACCTTTAAAAAAAATGCTAAAGAAGATCAGTCCCTATGGCATCTCAGTCACAAGATAAACTGAAATGAATCATATTCTATATTTCATCCTACATAATCGTTTGATGGTAAATAATTTTCTATTCACTATGCGATTTCCCTCATATTGATTTAAAATGCATTCAATTCAAAAGTTCGTTGAAAGATACAACAAAATAAAGAATCAAATCTGGAAACCAATCAAGAATATTATCCTTAATAAGCAAACTGTTTAGAAACTACAGTTTCCAACATTTATAAATTCCTTAATCTCAAGCTTATAACTATTTGAATAACACCAAACTCACCTTAGTTTGAAATATTAGCAAACTGACTTTTCTTGCTAATACACTATGCTTTCTTCATCTAGCAAACTAAACTTTCTTTGACTAACAAATGAATCCACCTCTTGCATATTTCGCAAGAGATCTGGAGGACAATAGGGTTGTTAGGCATGAAAATATTTCGTTCGTTTCTCAGAAATGAGGAAATCCCCGAAATGAGAGGTCAGACAGACATGGAAAATCATTTATATTTGTACTAACGAAGTAATTTTGATTTAACCGTATATGGCAAGCTAGAGTTGAAGGAAGAATTCGAAATTAGCTGTCTCTAAGGTCAAAGCAAATCATTTGGTTTGAATTCCAATTAAGGTTGTTTCCTATTAAGGATATTAAGGGTGTTGGAATGTATAGTAAATGTTTGATTAGTTATTGAGAATAGAACCCTGTACACAATAATCCGAAAGAATATTTCTAGTTATTGTAACTTTATTCATTCAATAAATTAAGTAATTTTCTTGTATTTTTTTAGTAAAAAGTTCTACATTTCATTTTTTTTTTTTTTTCATTTTCATAATCTAATTTTTATTTTACTTTCCAGCATATGTAAAAAAGCTTAGATTCGATTAAAAATTTGTTATCGAGGTTTTAAAGAATTTTTACGCTTTTAGACCATTTTGAGTTCGAAAAAATCGATCTTTAGAATCACACTAGTCTGTCTATCTATAAACACGATAATTAAAAAAGAAGAAATATTGAAAAAAATAAATTTTTTTTGCGATTTTTGTACCGAAATTGTAGGTATCGAAGTAGGTACTGAATTGTAATCGAAGTTAGTCCATCAAATTTTGGACTAACTCCATCTAAAGGAGGTCTATCCACCCACATGTAAGAAATCAAGATACCTAGAGGATTAAGTGTGGAAGATAAATTAAACATGGTTGTGGTTTTATCAGCCGAATTTTATTATGAAATTTTAGATCAAATCCGTTTATGGTTCAATTGTTTGTCGATCTCTCTATACTATCTTGTGTATGTAAATTCTTTAACTAAACCACACAATAATCTAAATGGATGAAATTTGGTTTGTGATCGTGATAATAAAATGGTTAATTTCATTTGGCCAAAAGATATATATTTCGAATTATACATTCCATTATCTTATAAATATTATGAAGCTAAACTCAAAGCCTTCCACATTTTGTAACTATGCATAAAAAGTAGAGGGAAGAATATTCTTGATGGATTGTATTCCCAAAATCTATGATTCGACAGTTAGAGTCTGTATTAATATTTGTTAATTTTCTTTATTCCTTTTCATTGCCCTCTGCATCATTTTCAATATTTTGTATTTTAGAGCTAGATGAATGAGATTTGGTATGAGGCTATTATTCCATATTTAGATCTATTATTTCACATTTAGAGCTTGTATTAATATTTGTTAATTTTAGAGTTAGATGAATGAAATTTGGTATGAAGCTATTATTCCATATTTAGAGCTTGTATTAATATTTGTTCCTTTTCTGAATTCTTTTTCATTGCCCTCAGCATCAGTTTTAATATTTTGCATTTTAGAGCTGGATGAATGAAATTTGGTATGAAGCTTTTGTAGCCAAATTTTAGACGTGTATATCAAATTTTAAACAAAATCCATTGAAAATGATCTTCCTTATCTATGCATATTTGATAGAAAGAAAAATTGAGTAAGATTAATGAAATTTAGTATTTTTTTAAACCTTATACCACTTGTTAACGGCGGCAGCTCATTTTTAACAAATGCTCGGTCATCTCAAATTCTTACCATCTCAAAACTGCATTTATAGGAGCCAGATTTTTAAAACAAATCTTAATGAGTGGCTTGCTTATGGTGACTTAAGCAAGAACCATATTAAGCAGTTCCTTTTAAAAAATGACTAATTGATTTTTTTTTTTCGCTCCAACCACCACTCCCTTCCAATTTGATAGAGTGCTTCCTCTTTTTGCCACTGCCAACGTTATTTTCTTTTTTTCAAGAAATTAACCAAGTTTTATACCATAACAAGTTTTATGTTGATGAACCATCCATCAGTGTCAGAAAAAGTATTTTTTTTTGTTTTTACACCGCTTATAATTACACATTGGTTTAAAATTGATTATATAAATTAATTAGGTTCTAGTAAATAAAATCAATTTCTTTCGAGAGAAAGTACGGTTAACTGTTGTTTCAAATTCTGTCTTATCGTAAAATTAAGTAATTGACATATCGGAATTCGATTGATTATCGAAAATCTGAATTAAATGTCTCGTTTATTTATCATTAAATAGTTTAGGTTAATTATAATTAAATTGTCAAATTATTAAAACAAACTAGTTAGCAAACTTTAGCGACCAACTCGTTTTCTAGTTCGTCGTGTTCTTAATATCAAGAAGAATTTTTAATTGATCTATTTGTCGGGCGCTCCAAAAAAGATGATTACACCTTATGCCTTTTTTACTCTCTCTTATCTATCTATACTTATAATAAAGCTCAATGTGTGTGTGTGTGTGTGTGTGTGTGTGTGTGTGTTGGCGCTCTACAGGCCAGATCGTTTGACATACAGCTACCAAATTTGGTACATGTATATCTTGGAGGTTGGGAATGTGCACCTGGGGTTTCTTTTTTCGAATTTTTAATTAGAATTTTAATTATTAATTAAAAACTAACTTTCCCGCCAAAAAAATCTTCCATTTTCCCCACCGCCAACTTTTCCGCCAAAAAAATCTTCCATTATCCCCAGCGCCAAACGAGAAAGGCTTCAGTTTTTTTTTTCTCCCAACAGTAATGAGGCTAGGGTTAAAATTTTTTGACGGATTTTTTCAATCGGTTCTGTTTATTTTATTAATGTTTGATGCATTTATAATTAAACATTGTTAATGAATCAATCTTTCAGATTCATTCTGAAGTACTTTTGAATTAAAATAAAACAGAATAAAGGAAATTAAAAATTTCTAATCCGCATAGCGTTACCCCAACTGGCGTAGAAAAAATCACGTATTTGCGTTACGTAACCGGCGAAGAAAATTCACGCATGCGCATTCTGTTCTGATTGTTGCCATGACAACGTTATCAATGGATGATTTAAATTATTTTTGGGTTAGTTGCATGCTTTTGTAAGTAAATTGTATTTATGTTATTTATATATTTTTTGTATATGCTTATAGTTTTAAGTACATCGTTTTTTAAGTAGTTTTTTTTAAACCTGTTTTCAACCGTTTATTTTAAACGATTCGTTTTATTTTCTTAGTGTTTGATGCATTTAAATTTAAACATTGTTAATTAATCGATCTGCTCATAATGAATCTAAGAAAATTTTGTTGACCAACTCTTGAGATATTACATAAATTTAAAAAGATATTCTTTAGTGCCCATAAAGTTTAAACGGTGAGTGACTCTATTTTCAGTAATCAGATTATAAAAAAAATGCTTTGTTTCAGTAAAAAATATTATTATATTAATTGAAGATAAATTCTTTCCATTTTAATTTAAAGCATAAATTCTACGGGTGCTAACAGAAAATGAGAGAGATACATATTACGTTATGACTGAAGGCCTTTATAATATTATGAATGAATTATATGATAATCAAAATTTGAAGTTTTAAAATATTTTGATGAAGAAGCTATTAAAGTAGAAATTGCATAAAATATTTAATTATTAAAATTTTAACGAACATTAAGATTGGCAAACCGGCTGGTCGCCAAAGGCGGCTAGTATTAAATAAAGATAAAATACAATGATCACAAAAAAATTCATACTCGTGAATTTGATAAAGCTCCAAGTTTTAGAACTCCCCCCCCCCCCCACCAATTCGAAAAACACATTTTTGGAATTATGTCTGCCTGAAAAAAAGATAACTCAAAACCGCTTGAAGCAAGACTGACAAAATATATAGTTTTCACTTCAAATATATAGAATTCTATGAAATATTGAGCGAAATTCATCCAAAGGAAATTTGTCTGTCTGAAAGAATGATCATAAACTACTATGATCAGACTTTCTTTTCTTTTTTTCAATTATTGCAGTTTGAATATGAAATAAAAGTATCAACAACAGTATCGTCTTCGCTATTTTTTCACTTAAGTAACGATTTTCATTGAAGAATTATCGATAATAAAATAAATATCAATTTTGGAAAACCACTCTTCTCTTGGCAGTTATTTTTTTTTTATTATTTGTAAAGTTATGGTATTTTTTTTTCGGAAAAAATATTTTGACACGAATCACATACTGATTACATATTAATATTTTTTAATCTAACCTACATCTGAACTGGTCATTTAAATAAAAAAAGTCATGAATGCACTTGGTTTAACATGTTATTCGAAACACTCTGCTATATTACAGTATTCATTTTATAGCTTCTCTTATCATTACTTATATTTTTGAACTTGCATTCAGTCTTACCATGGTGATGATATTGTCAGCATGAGAGCAGATAGAAAAAAAACTCTAATAATTAGTTATAAAAATGATTTTTTTAAGTGTAAAATCGCGTTTTTTGAGGAAAGACACCTACATAGATAAACCTAAGAAGCAAACATATTAAATACAAATACAGAAGTAAAAAAGAAAAGCAAAAAGCTCGACTCGAGCTGAAGAGCCACAATACAAGCGTCATGCTTGTTATTTTGACCACTATATTGCGCAATCAACACTTCGAAACGGAAGTTAAATATACTTATTTTGATAATTGTAAAAAAGTTTTCTTGTCACAAATCGCATTTTTTCAAGAAAGGACCTATATAGATCAACTTAAAAAGCAAAATCTTATTGAAACATAAAATTTGATCCAAACCGTTTGAGTATATATATATATATATATATATATATATATATATATATATATATATATATATATATATATATAGTAACCAATCTAAAGTAAGAAAAAGTTTGAAAACGAAACAAAACAGTTTCGAAATCGCAACTAAAATTTATTACCTATTTAAACTAAAACCAAAAAGGAACTTCATAGTATTTAGAGAGCGCAATTGCAGCTACTTCTAAAACACAGATGAATTGATACAAAAGTATTAGAATCAAGTTAATAGGAAAAACAAAAATCAAAGAAAAATTAAACCAAAAAAATTATTAAAAAATATTAAAAAAGAATCCGGCCTGAAGACTTTTTCAAGGGTCACCCTCAGGCAGGGATTCAAATAAAGGGATTTTTTCTGTGAGGACATACAGACATTAAGTCTAATAATGATTCCTCGTGACCCGAAAATCCCCCGAAATTATGCTCAAGAGATATACCATTTTAACAGAAAGGAAATACCAAATAACAAATTAGAAAAAAAAAAAAAAAAACACCACAAAGTAAAAATACAATAAAAACAATAACAATAAAAACAAAAACAGCATTGAAATTAAAATTAAAATTAAAAACGAAAAGCCAGAACATACCATCCAACAGTGAAGTAAACTTTAAACAATCGATTGTGATTTCCTGTTTTTGAAAGTTAACGGTAAATTATGTAAACAGAGGTAGGCACCCAGCGCCATCTATTGAGTGAACCAATATGCAAGTAAATTTCTATTTTGATTTAAGCCAAAAGATTAATCCCAAACCATACCTTGTTTAATTAAAAAATTGACATTACAGTAATTTCTAGGAAAATCATTTTTAATTAAATTTTTAAGGAGGTTATTTGATGCTTCAATATAAGAATTTTTATTATTGCAAACCCTTTTGATCCTGTTAACTTGTGAGAAAATTAGATTTTTGAAAATTTTAGAGTTTAGATTGGAATGGTAGTTACATAGTTTTGTTATTTTAAAGTTGAAATCATCCCTTTTATCGTATATACCAACTATTGTTTTATCATTAGCAATTTCGATTTTTAAATCCAGAAAGGTAGCCTCAAGTTGATTTATATTTGTATCTTTTAGAATTAAATCTTTTGGATAGCAATTAGTAATAATATTAGTATTGTCGAAGTTAATCAAAAGTAGGTCATCAATATATCTCCACCCGTTTATTAAATTATATTTAATTATTTTTTTCTCATAGTAATGCAGGAAAATATTAGCTAAAGCACTTGAGAAAGCTGTCCCCATTGGAATGCCCTTGACTTGTTTATAAAAATTAATACCATTAAACACGTAATTTTCAGTAATATTAAAATTACATAACTCAAGCCAGTTATTTTTAGGAATGATATTTTCATTTAAATATTCGTCATATATAAAAGTGCAGACCTTTATTAATTTTTCATGAGGTAGATTAGTGTATAAATTTTCGAAATCAAAAGTATTAAGTTTATTTTCAACTTTAAAATAACAAAACTATGTAACTACCATTCCAATCTAAACTCTAAAATTTTCAAAAATCTAATTTTCTCACAAGTTAACAGGATCAAAAGGGTTTGCAATAATAAAAATTCTTATATTGAAGCATCAAATAACCTCCTTAAAAATTTAATTAAAAATGATTTTCCTAGAAATTACTGTAATGTCAATTTTTTAATTAAACAAGGTATGGTTTGGGATTAATCTTTTGGCTTAAATCAAAATAGAAATTTACTTGCATATTGGTTCACTCAATAGATGGCGCTGGGTGCCTACCTCTGTTTACATAATTTACCGTTAACTTTCAAAAACAGGAAATCACAATCGATTGTTTAAAGTTTACTTCACTGTTGGATGGTATGTTCTGGCTTTTCGTTTTTAATTTTAATTTTAATTTTAATGCTGTTTTGGTTTTTATTGTTATTGTTTTTATTGTATTTTTACTTTGTGGTGTTTTTTTTTTTTTTTTTTTTTCTAATTTGTTATTTGGTATTTCCTTTCTGTTAAAATGGTATATCTCTTGAGCATAATTTCGGGGGATTTTCGGGTCACGAGGAATCATTATTAGACTTAATGTCTGTATGTCCTCACAGAAAAAATCCCTTTATTTGAATCCCTGCCTGAGGGTGACCCTTGAAAAAGTCTTCAGGCCGGATTCTTTTTTAATATTTTTTAATAATTTTTTTGGTTTAATTTTTCTTTGATTTTTGTTTTTCCTATTAACTTGATTCTAATACTTTTATATATATATATATATATATATATATATATATATATATACTAGCCGCCTTTGGCGACCAGCCGGTTCGCCAATCTTAATGTTCGTTAAAATTTTAATAATTCAATATTTTATGCAATTTCTACTTTAATAGCTTCTTCATCAAAATATTTTAAAACTTCAAATTTTGATTATCATATAATTCATTCATAATATTATAAAGGCCTTCAGTCATAACGTAATATGTATCTCTCTCATTTTCTGTTAGCACCCGTAGAATTTATGCTTTAAATTAAACTGGAGAGAATTTATATTCAATTAATATAATAATATTTTTTACTGAAACAAAGCATTTTTTTATAATCTGATTACCGAAAATAGAGTCACTCAGCGTTTAAACTTTATGGGCACTAAAGAATATCTTTTTAAATTTATGTAATATCTCAAGAGTTGGTCAACAAAATTTTCTTAGATTCATTATGAGCAGATCGATTAATTAACAATGTTTAAATTTAAATGCATCAAACACTAAGAAAATAAAACGAATCGTTTAAAATAAACGGTTGAAAACAGGTTTTAAAAAAACTACTTAAAAAACGATGTACTTAAAACTATAAGCATATACAAAAAATATATAACTAACATAAATACAATTTACTTACAAAAGCATGCAACTAACCCAAAAATAATTTAAATCATCCATTGATAACGTTGTCATGGCAACAATCAGAACAGAATGCGCATGCGTGAATTTTCTTCGCCGGTTACGTAACGCAAATATGTGATTTTTTCTACGCCAGTTGGGGTAACGCTATGCGGATTAGAAATTTTTAATTTCCTTTATTCTGTTTTATTTTAATTCAAAAGTACTTCAGAATGAATCTGAAAGATTGATTCATTAACAATGTTTAATTTTAAATGCGTCAAACATTAAGAAAATAAACAGAACCGATTGAAATAATCCGCCGAAAAATTTTAACCCTAGCCTCATTACTGTTGGGAGAAAAGAAAACTGAAGCCTTTCTCGTTTGGCACTGGGGATAATGGAAGATTTTTTTGGCGGGAAAGTTGGCGGTGGGGAAAATGGAAGATTTTTTTGGCGGGAAAGTTAGTTTTTAATTAATAATTAAAATTCTAATTAAAAATTCGAAAAAAGGAACCCCAGGTGCACATTCCCAACCTCCAAGGTATACATGTACTAAATTTGGTAGCTGTATGTCAAACGGTCTGGCCTGTAGAGCGCCAACACACACACACACACACACACATTGAGCTTTATTATATATATATATATATATGTGTGTGTGTGTGTGTGTGTGTAATTTCGTGTTTTATATTATAAATGAAGAATGCCAAATCTGTGATATTCAGCCAAATATTTCTCTCTCTCTCTCTCTCTCTCTCTCTATATATATATATATATATATATATATATATATATATATATATATATATATATATATATATATATATATATATATATATATATATATATATATATATATATAAATTTTTTAACTTAAATAAGTCACTATTGCTTTATTCTAAAGTCTTCTCTTATTTCTTTCCTGATCCAATTTTATTTAATTATTTCTAATATGTTCTCTAAGAATTATTGATTATTGCAAATTCTCACACTCCAAGCGATGGGATGAAAAAATCCTTCGCCGTTCTTTTCAAAGATACCTAAGATTCCCTTTATTAAGTCAAAACATGTTAAAGAAATTCCTATCAGGATTTCTTCGTAAAATCATTAAAAGGAAAAATTTCTGAAACGAAGGAATGCATCCCCCTCTTTCGTCCCCATGTACTAATGATGTCACCTGTAGTAAAATTAATCGAAATTGAAATTCAGAAATTTCGACTCGGCCACGTACCTAACAAAATTTTACCATAGATTTATACTCTCATATACATACATACACACACATATATATACATACATACATGCATACATACATACATATACATACATACACGCACACGTACACACATCTAACTAATGCCTTGTTGTATATAATAGATCAGAAGTGTGAAAACTCTTCATTTTAAATATTGCAGCAAGAGTTAAAGAGGCACACATATATTCCTTAACAATCGAAACAGTGAATGAGCGGAGTATCTTCACTTCCACCCGTCACATTCCATAATTAAAATTATGAGCCCATCGCTCACCTGGGTATCGACCCTTACTCCTGCCCAAATCTGTCACCACTTCACCTCTTGACACCCCCACCCAGTCCCATCCCTACAAAAGGACATATGACGTTTCTCGGAGGGCGTAGCTGTAACCGTAATTGACTAATGTCTCGGTCCATAGCTCATTAGGCTTACAAGCCAAAACGCTGGTTCAGCGGTAACGAAACAAACGACACGGAGGCCGGGATATTAATCTCAGCCATTCGAAAACGTACAGCGAGGATTTCAATATGTATCTTGATAGATGTGGCTCTCGTTCAAGATATTATATTGGATTCCAGTATTAACTTTCTGACAGAATTCGGTGGAGTAAAATATGGTCAGTGGACAGGTTGGATACTGGTCTGTTCAAATATTTGTGCTTCATTCCGCCCCCTCCCCCTAATTTAGCTTTCGGTACAAGCCTGTAAGGTTTAAGATTCTAGAAAGGGAATGGGTCAGAGGAGTGAGAGAGATCTGAACATCTTCTGATCGAATAGATATATAATTTTGCGTCAAGAATATTGGAGTTGATATATGCAGAATGTATATTAATAATTTCCACCGAATAGAGATGGATCAAACTGGTGACATAGGTGTAAAGTTAGTTACATAAAGAACGTAACTTATGATATGCCCGAATGTGAGGGAAAGAAATATCTTCATTCTCAGATTCCTCCTCTTCCTCCAAGTGTGTTTTCCTGATTTTTTTTATTATTATTTTTATTTATTTTCTTCGTAGTTTAAATTTCACTTTGCCGTTGCTTAACTCAGAAAAATTGTATGATAATCCAGGATAATACAGTTTTCAATTTTAGGACGAACCCTTTTTCAAACCACGGAACGCTTTTATTTTAATCTTAAATATCTTTCCCAATTTTACAGATAAATCCATGAAACTTTTCTTATGTTTTTATTGTGGTATAGCGGAATACTTTTCTAACGCCTTTTTGGCATATCTTCTTTATTATTATTTTTTTTTTTTTGAAATATTGTTTGTAACTTCCTTGTGTTGCTAATTGGGGTGCTGTAGCCTGTTATAATAAATTCTGCATTTATTTTCAGCATTGATAACAAGTTAATTTTGTTTCAAAGCAATATAAAGAAAACTGAAATGTTTCATTACATTGCTATGAAAGAAACATATATTAAGTTTCATTCTCGACGTTTTTTTTTTTTTTTTTTTTTTTTACCCATCAATTAAAACCGAAATTTGACTCAGAACTACAGTTTTAATCACATGATCACATACCTAAATTCATTCATTTAAAATGCTCTGCTTAGAGTTAACTGTACGCATGTGTCAATGCACAGATCGGCAAATGGTCCACATCTCGACGAATTTGTTTCCAAATTTGATAAGGATATGCACTTTCTACACTAAACCTGAGTACTAAATTTCATTTATCTAAGCTCTTTGAGTTTTATAGGTCACCGATATTTGGGATGCAAACTTCTTGTAAATGGATTTTTAACAAATCAAATATTAGATTTAACAAATCAAATATTGGATTTTTTAAGGGATTTTTAATGGATAATGGATTTTTAACAAATCAAAACGTGTAATCAAAATTTAAACGTAATCTAGAAATTTAGCGTATCAATCACATTCTAAATTTTATTCACCTAGACTAAAGTATTTTCGAGTTTTCATTCTTAAAGAGAGACAGCTATAATTCCAAAAATGTGTTTTTCAGTTTCAATTTCTCAAAAGCATGAAAAATCATCAAAAACTAGCGAAAAATACTTACAATACTTTCTCTTTGTATAGTTCGTATGCGAGAAATTAACAATTAAAAGAAATTCAGTCCTCTATCAAATATTTAATATAACAATTAAAAGAGATTTAGCCCTGTATCAAGTACTTAATATGACAGTTAAAAAAGATTCAGTCCTCTTTAATACGGAAAAAATGAAAGTGGATTCGAAAAACTATCTAAACTATAATAGATAGGTAATGCTTTTACTCTTATTTATAAAAATTGCTACTTATTACTTACTTATTAAAATTATCACTCATTAACCTATTTATTCAAATTATTACTTATTACCTACTTTTTGAAATTATTACTTATTACTTTCCTATTAAAATCATTACTTATTACTTCCTTATTAAAATTATTACTTATTATTTACTATTAAAATATATAATATTACTTATAGCAATGTCAATGTGCACACAAAAATCTGTATTTAATGTTGTGTTTTTCTGTATTTAATAATATACCGCGTGTATTTAAAACGCATTTATTAAAACAATGAAAAATCTGATAAAATATTTTTTAAAATTTATTAAAATCAGGGATTTAAAATTGTACGAAAATCAAATTGATATCTTTTATATACCTATATATTGAATTACATTGTGGTTTAAAATACTTTTTTATGCGGTAAAATACTTCGAAGTTATTGAGGGTAATTACTTTATAATTAAAATTTTTCAAAATTTAACTTTTTTACCTTTTCTTAATGAGCACCATTACCAAAAAATTAGTTATGCGTCAAATTTGGTAGCTCTAAGTACAATATTCTGCTATGTAAATCCTTTTCAACTATTTTTTAATCATGCCTATAATCATCGTCATGCCAAAATTTTATATCAATTATTTAAAAATTATATTTTTATTATTCCTGAAATGTAAAAAAAAAAAAAAAAAAAAAAAAAAAAAACTAACCAACTTAAAAATGCTTACATATAATTATATATACAGTACACTCCTGTGTATCCGGCCTAATGTGGCGGAAGGCAGGCCGGATAACAAAACAGCCGGATAGGCCTGATTCTATGAATTCATTTCTTTGCCCACCAATACAAGAAGACAAAGTTTTTATATCAAAACTCACTGTTATAATATTTTCTCACTTATTAAGTACTAATACCTCCATTTATCTTAATGTGAACGGAGCCGCGGCCCAGTGAATCTTCGGAGCAGTTGGCGGTAAAGCGTCGAGTTAAAATAGAAGGCTCTGTACTGGCAGTTTATATATATTTATATACTGCACTGCATGTTTCAAGAATTTATTAGAGAAAAAGTAAGTTTAAGGATATAAATTATTCACATTTTAACATAAATTCTGTAATGCCCAACTTAAATGCCGGAAACATAAACAAAACGATAAACTAAACCGTATGCCTGATTCTTAAGAAAATTAGCTCAAACTGATTTTATTTTTCTCTGATAAATGATTACATAGATATAAAAAGATATACCTAAGATAAGAGACAAAACTTACAGTTTTTAGATTTTGAAAAACTTCTTAATAGATGCCTTGCTTTCCTCATTTAATTACGATAAAAGAAAACTAGACCGGATAGTCGCAAACCGGGTATTTGTGAGTGAACTATGCAAGTTATCAATTCATTCACACATAGAGGAAAAAGTAATTTACTTCCATTTTTAAAGTATCAAAACATTTTTCCTAGATTCTTCGCTTTAAAATCGTCTGATTAACTCCGCCATGCATCTGGACTATCTTCGCCGTTATCTTTTATTCCCTGCAGATCGCAGACATCATCTTCACCAATGAGTGATTCTTCGAGTCGCCGGATTTTTCAT
This sequence comes from Argiope bruennichi, assembly GCF_947563725.1. Classification (NCBI taxonomy): domain Eukaryota; kingdom Metazoa; phylum Arthropoda; class Arachnida; order Araneae; family Araneidae; genus Argiope; species Argiope bruennichi. The sequence continues at coordinate 14,582,761 of NC_079159.1, forward strand.
TTCAGCCGTTAGCTTGTCAGCGGGAAATTTATTCCCCCGTTTCTATCTCCCAGATCCAGGAAAAATAGAGCTGCTCCGGAATTGACTTTTCGTGTCAAGCCCCGCGATTAGCTTTTCCATGGCTATCACAAATTAATGTTTATCTCGATGGGTAAGTTGGATTGTGCTTGATTTGGCGAAAGCTCGTGTAGATTAAGGTTTATCAAACGCGATGAGAGGGTCTGCTGGTATAAGTCTGCAGTGCAGGAGGTGATTTATTTTATATAATTTATAAAGAATCGACTATAAGTAATAAACAAAAAGAGTTTATCGTAATGCAAGGATTTAGGATAAAGATTTTATAGACTCATTAATATATTATCCTTTATGATGTTATTAACGTAAAAACCACTTTTGGATAAAAAATTGCAATACATAAAAACTTTTTATTGTCTGAAACAACTTTTTACTTCCTCGTAGTATAAAGAAAGTATAGCATTCGTCAAAAAATTCGAACTCTAGATTTTGACGAATCTCCACGTTTCAGACTTTCCTGAGTTCTAAAAACACATTTTTGGAAAATGTCTGTCTGTCTATCTGTTTATGACAAAGACAACTTAAATCTAGAAGGATGAAATTTAGTATATGATTTTCATACCAAATTTTTATAAAATTTTGAGCAAAATCTGAATAGAGAACCGCTCCGATCCGCTAATTAAAATAATTCAAGTTAATTATTTTATCAAAAAAAACTTAAGAATTTTTTTCTAACTTGTAAAAAACGCAATTAAAAATATATTAGAAATTAAAACAGATGTGCCAAATAATAGAGGAGATGAGTTCAAAACTCTCGCCGTTGCTTAGTAACGGAGTCACTATAAATAACATCATTTCAAAATCGATTGTATCTATTCAATAATTAAATTTTGGAAAAATTAATAAAAATTGAAAGAAAATGACGCTAAAATGGAATCGATATAATTAGAAAGACAATTTTAAGATGTTATGAACATATTTCTTGTGATATAATTTTATTCTATTCAAAATTATAGTAGAAAAACTGCAAAAATGTCAATTAATTTCTTTAATTGAAATTAACTTTTGCAATTTTGAAAAGCTTTCAGAATTCTTTCTTTTATCTTAAATAATATGTATACAAAATTTTGATGAATTCGGAACAGTCATTTAAGAGCAGATATGGAATATAAATATATAGACACAATGTTTTTTTATTTATATTAAGTTGAATCAATTAGAGTATCCCCCCCCCGCAAGTAATAGGAGTGTTCTGCTTTTGAGTTTTTTTTCGTGTCCCATTCTGAAGAAATTTGAAGTCATTCCATTGTATTTCGAAGTTTCGTTTTTTAAATCTTTTGATCCTTTAGCTCGATCATGTATCAAATTACGTTTCATTTGCTTGCTGTATGAATGTTTTTTTTTTGTCCCATGCTTATGCACAAACAAACAAACAATGGTTTAATCGCCAAAAAATTTCTTTGAAATTGGATTAGAATCTAATATGGGATGTAAAAATCACATACTATGATTCATTTACTTAGTTCTCGCGTTTTTGGAACATTGCGTTCACATATATACAAATCCGGGCCGGGATAGCCTGGTTGGTAGGGCGTTGGACTCGCATCCCTTAGGTTGTGAGACTCCACCGGTTGAAGACTCTCTTTGTGTGTGTAGGGGCTGGCTGAGGTATAAATCTGTCGTGGCCAGTAAGTCCTCCATGTCAAGAGTAATACCACTGGGGGTACTGGATCAGGGGTGATCGTTCTCTGATGCAAGTCTAAATTGCATGCATGAATGAAGTCCGAACCGTAGAAAGGGTTGCGACGCGTGAGTAGTTAAGTCGTACCCTTGGACCTAGTTGGCACTACTGTAAAAACAAGAGACGCTCATTCGGCTTAAATTGCTGACAAATAATTAAGCTAGAGCTCTGGCTTAAAGTGGGAATAATCCTGTTCACAGACAGACACAAATAACTCCAAATTCAGGAAGGTCTGAAACGTGGAAATTCCTCAAAATCTCGAGTAAGGATTTCTTGGCGATTACTGCACTTCCTCTACATTTAGTATGCAAGAAAAATGGCTAAGATAAAACATTTACTTACCACAAAATAATTTTTAATTTTTTCTTAATAAGATAATGAAATATGAAATAACTGCAGTAAAGTTCCTGAACCATCTTCTGACGGCTAGACAAGTTACCACAGCACTTTAGTTATTAAACCGTATTGTATAAGCGAAAAACATGGAATTATATGGAAGAAAATAATTAAAATTGTAAAATTTTGTCCATCAATGTATATTTATTTGTTCAGTCACTTGTTCGTCATAACATGTTATGTTTATAGGACATGTGCAGATACTTTAAATTCGGTTACTCCAATGTTAATTCCATCGAAGAGAATGCCGTTAATATTTCACATAAGACTAGCTCGTGAAAAATTATTAAAAAATATTGATTTATCAAATCTGCTATCAAAGTGGAAGCGAATTTGAAGATTATAAATGACATATTTAGCGATGTATCTTTCTGAGAAAGGATCAGAAAAAAAAAAAAAAAAAAAAAAAAAAAAAAGAAAAGAAAGAAAGAAAGAAACCAGAATATACAAGTTTCGCATCCTGAACCAATGTATGCATGCTATCCAGAATCATCAACATAAACAAACATCTTCAATCAATCTCTGAAGCATTCAACCACTCAACTCCTATTTAAAATCGCATGATCAACTCCCGCATTCACCTGGGCTAACATTATAATTATCTCTTATTCCCCGGAGAGCGCAGATAACGGACGACATCTTTACCATGGAGTGATTCTTCTCTTCGCCATTTCGTCCGTTATTCTGTCAGGGGATAAATTTATTCCAGCGTTTCCATTGGCTGGATTCGGTAAAAATAGAGCGGCACTGAAATTGACTTTTCGTGTCAGGCCTCGCGATTAGCTTTTCTCGGGTTTTCTCAAATCGGTGTTTATCTCGATGGGGGGGGGGATTTTGTTTGATTTGGTACAAAGCTTGGAGAGATTAAGGGTTTCCTCGACTACGATGTTAGTGGAATATAGTGTTTCTCAAAATAAGGTGTATATCTATCTATCTCTATCTATTTATATAATCTAATTGCACATTATATGGTTTTTAGCTGCAGAAATGTTTAATTTTTAATTTTAAATTTCGTTACCACATACACAATAAATATTTATCCCCAATTTAACATTTCGTTTGAATATTTAAAATTCACACACACAAGCATACACATACCCATTCAAACAAACAAATAAACACATAAAAAGGCACACACAAACAAACAAATAAATAAACATATAAAAAGACACATACAAACAAACACACCCACGCTTTTCAGTTTTTTTTTTTTTTTTTTTTTTTTTTGCGCTGAAATTCAGAAATAAAAATTAGATAAGGGATTTATTTTGCGTTTTGGATACTATGCTATATAATGCTACAACTCAAAATAAGTATTAGTCTAGAATTTTCCTGTGACGAAATCTCATAAAATAGTTGAAGGAAAAAAAAAACATGACTTAAATGGATGTAAAAGAATATATTAATGTTATTTCTTGGTGATGATGGAAAAACATAATCGTAAATCTCATCCCTCTGGGGACGTTTTCTCAGTCCTGTTGATCGTGGTTATTCATTTTGGCAATAACTGAAGACACAACTGACTAATAACTGGCGACCTGGCTTGACTTTCTACGACATCTCCTTCATACATTTGGGAACAATCATGTGGATTTCTTACTCCCATTGTAGATGTGAGAAAATTTTTTATTAATCATATAGTAGAAAAAATGAAGGCACATTTGAAGGTAGTTTTTCCCCCACTGTGGCTCCAGCTTTAGAAGCAATGAATAATTTTTGTCAGAAAAGTGCTTCTTTTAAAATCATGAAATTTTTTACCATAGATACTTCAAAAAGATATATGTCCTGTTCTACAAATGTCGTCCGATATAAAATGAGCATATTTAAATGAATACAATTTTTATTAAATGTCTTTAGCAGCCATTTTCAATGTTTTTATTGTTTTCTTTAAAAAAATATATGTAGTATGATTCCCCAAGATTGTTTTGCATCCGAGTCCTTTTCTAGAGCTGGCCGTCCTGGATTGTATATATTGTTACGAATCTGTGATGCGGCTTCCCAGCATAGCTGGTTCCATAGGAGGTCCCAGTGCTTGGCGACCATTTGACGATTTGGTGACAAATTTGGCGACTTTGGTGCCAAAATAGATTATACCCGAAACATCGAGAATTTTCCCGATCCGTCGAGTAGGAACGGAGAAACGCCTCGAACGTTCCTGATTGGTTGAGAGGCGTCTAGCCCCGCCTCCTGAGACCTATAAAAGAAAGCAGCCGCAGCTGCCGGGCAGTCGTGAACCGGGACGGTGAATTGAGAAGAAGTCGGAAGCGGCAGAGTAGAGCAGAGTAGTGTGAACCAGTGGGGAGTTGAGTGGTGAATTGAGTAGTCGGAAGCGACAGAGAAGAGTGATCGTGGACCAGTGGAGTCGAAGAGTAGTCGGGAGCGACGGTGAAGAACTCGTCTCCCAGGGACTAGCGGAGCAGCGACCGAGTAGAGCTGCTGTGTATGCTGTTGTATGCTGCTGTGTATACTGTTGTATGCTGCTGTGCATACTGTTGTATGCTGCTGTGTATACTGTTGTATGCTGCTGTGTATGCTGTTGTATGCTGCACGTCTCGGCTGAAGATAATCGTCTTCTGTGCTGTATATGGTTGTCGTCTTTGTGCTGTACTGTGTGTCTTCGTGTAAATAAACGTCGTTGTTTTATTTTCTACTGCCGCCTGGTGATTGAGCGTTCTTCACACCATATCACTTCCACTATCCAAACGAACCCCGGAAATTCCGTAACAATATCTATATCTATATCAATAACTATATATATATGTGTGTGTTTATTCTTGTTTATGTGGTATAAAGAAAACTTTTTAGAAATCCTACTATACAAGACATAGACTAATTATATGTGAATGAATCAGACTAATATTACATAACAATTTTTCAGAGTTTCGTATAAGCTTAGGAAGACAATAATTTGAACCGAATGAAGAAAGAGAAAGTTGTGTTTATGTAGAAAGAATTGAAATGAGACCAGATATTTTTCTATCTTTAATTTATTTGTTGCATAGTTTATAATATAAACCGCCAGATGATTCTGCAGAAGTCGAAGCAATGCGCAGCATAGAATAAAACAACGCTTAGTAATATTCAATGAATCGTCCTCCATTTAGGAATGCATCTATCAGCTAAATGTTTACACTTTTCGCAGCACAGAATATAAGAAAGGGCAAAATTTTTCTGGGTGATATCCAGAGCAGAAACCTCAAAAACTGGTAAATAGAACATTTCTTTTAATGGAATTAGATGAGTCATAGTTATATATGACTAGTTGACAATACTGTCTGTTCACTGCGACATACGGGATGCAAAAATCGCTCAGAAATGCGAATCCTTGAACCTAGAACTTTGCTCAGATTTACTTCTTAGATAACGAGTGCTTATAAGAGAAAATGTTTTTTTTTTTAATTTTTAATAGAAGGCACTAAAAAAACGCTAGAATAAATTCAATTTTAGCGTCATCCATAATAACTTTTGAGCATGTATAAAATTAAGGCCGTTTTTACATTAAAATAAATTTAAAACCAATGGACGTGCCCCCCCCCCCCAATAACGTTCTCGTTTTATCTCTAATAAATGTAATTGTAAATTAATAACAGCATACTACTGGATATCAATAACTTCAAAATAGCCTATTATATTACAATCTATGACGATTAATCGCTAGGATGCGATTAACAAACAAACACCAGGAAAGACGATTGTGTATTTTTGGACTCCCTTTTTCAGAGCGATTAAAAACAAAATTTGACACAGAACTGTAACTATAATCACTAAATTGCATTAAAAAAATCATGTTGGGTTGTTTGGTTATCGCGTTTATATGCTTGGGAAAATACAGACTGGCAGACGATTAATCTCTAGATGGATTGATTTGGCTTCAAAATTGACAGATATCTATAGAAGTTAAACTTTTGTACCGAATTTTATCCGTATACTTCGCTCCGTTTGTAGCTACCGTTTTAATTTATATTCGGACTGCCAGATAGACAGAATTTAGAATGGATTTTGATCAAAATTTGACAGATATCTACAGATATTTTAAAATTTGACAGATACATAGAATTTTACAAATTTAGATTATATGCCATTTATCAAATTTTATTTGTCTAGAGAAGACAGACAGAGAGACCACTGATAAACAAATATAATTTCAAAATTGTTTTTCGGATTTTGGGGGAAAACATTCTGATATGTGAAGATTCGTCAAAATCTCGCGTTTGAATTTTTTTTGGCGATTGCAATGCTTCCTCCGTAAATGAGAAAATAAAAAGTGTACACTTAAGTAATGGCCATTTTATTTCCGCATAAAATTTAATTTAATTTTAATAAACTTCTGAAAATATTCTTAAATATACTTTAAAACAATATTTGTCATTGTTTGAAATACTTGACATATTAATTACCTTTGTGTGTGTGTGCGCGCGGATGCCTGTTATCACTAAAAAAATAAATTTGAAGAAATGAAAATAGACGAATCAAGCCTAAAAATATTATAATACTGCGATATTTTGGACTAGTGATTCAAATCGCTTCAAAATTTTTTGGGTCTTTTTTTTTGTATTCTTTGTATATATTTCCCTCTACCCTATTTCTCCTCATAACTTTTAATATCCATGAATACGTTATACTTGTATCATGTGATTATTATTCCATTCAAAAAATACTGTCTTAAAAATAAAAAAAAAGTTAACAGAAAACTCTTAGTTTTATTTAGTTTTAGTAAGCATAACATTGCACATTCATACTAGGTACTGTTCATTTCAGTATCCCAAGACTACCACTTTTCGATGATTTTACCTCGCTAAGGGGTGTGACGTGGATGGATGAGCGCATTTCCAGAATTCGCCGTCAATCTTTGGCCTTGATTTCCACCTCCTTAGATATTTTCTCTTTTACTTTTTTTTTCACGTGAATGTTAGTGCCGTGCTGTTTCAGTCTATTTTATTTTTATACAAAACTATTATTAACTATTTTATTTTAATATTTTTTAACTGACTATTCTATTTTAATACAAAAATGGCATATTGATTGCTTATATGGCTAGTTCAAGAGACAAAAAAGCTTTTAGGAGTGGCACGAAAAATATTTTATATAATATCATTAAATGTGACCCTACATTATCTGCCGTCGTTCATTTCAAAATATTATCAAAAAATTCAATAACAAATAAAAAAAGTATTTTAACAACAAAAAAAATTATTATTATTTTGTTAAAAAGTGAATCAGTAAATTTTAAAGACAGAAATTCATTCATCCGTCATAGTTTAATGTTTAGTCCCCTTACAATAAATCAAAATTTGTCTAAATTATTTTTTTGCGAATCAATATCTTTTTCAATTTTTCAATTTTCAACAGTATTGCGAGTCATCTGCTGTTTTTATGTCGCTTAAGCTCGTAAATAATCCGTGTTCTTCTTATAGTTAAATATAAACACTCTCTTCCATCTTTCCTCTCACCCCTATTTTGACCAAATAAACGCATGTGCAAAAACGCGGAGGGCTTTAGAATCCGAAAATGAATAGTAATTCTGAAATGCTTTTGTATAAATCTGTATAATAATGTATATGTGTTACCGTTAAAGTATGAAATCCGTTATTTTATAGAATACCTAGTTATTCTATGAAATAACTGATCGTGTCGGTTAAAGTGTAAAACTCTCTTGTACTTCATGGTTTAACTAGTTATTTCATAGAATAACGATCTGCAGCCCGTTAAAGTGTAAAATAATCTATATCATTTATCTCGCACGACAAATACATTTACCTTCCACCCCTACTGCATTTATTTTTTTGTTTGTTTGTTTTAGAAATAAAAAATGTTTTTGTTTTAGAAATAATGTTTTTTGTAATTCCAAGTGTCATTTTAGTAATTCTTGTTGTAACAAATGATTTTATGGTACGTTTCCATAAATACCATTTATACGCTGCGTAAATTAGATTAATTGCTTCGTTTTCATTTTAATTGTCTATCATTAGTTTAATTTCATTTTAGATAAATTGTTTATTTTACACTTTAACTGTATCTCATTAGTTAATTTATAGAATACCTAGTTATTTCATAGAATAACTAGTTAAAGTGTCAAATTAATAACATATTACACACTTTAACGGACACGATCAGTTATTTCATGGAATAACTAGGTATTCTATGAAATAACTGCATTATATACTTTAACGGTAACATATGCATAAATCTTCTATTGTGACATTCTATAGAGCTCTTCGTTTCTGTGAATTCAAACAAAGCAGTCATCACTGGAAACAATTTCGGGAAATTCAGTCTGCTTTTTCAAAAAAAAAAAAAAATAAAAAAAAATAAAGGTCCACAAAACACTGGCACCGAATTTTTCGTCTAATGTTATTAACGATGTCAGCTATCATTATCCCCATTCATGTTCTATTAGTAACTTACTTTCCATCATTTACGACTAATGGATAATGGATAAGGCTAGTGAATAATTGTCTCTCAGGTCGTGGTAAATGTCTCCTGTAATGATCCTGTTGAGGACGTCCCGAGTATGACTACCTAGGGATTTATTTTTGCGTCGAAGATGTTACCCACCTGTACCGTATTAGTTGTATGAAGAGTTGTATATTCTGGGACACAAAGTAATGATATGATCTATAAGATTGTTAAGTACTATTTATTTGATTATTTTTTTTTATTTCGTTTATCACTGTTAAACACGGTATCTGTTTCTTTTGGAAAATGGATATGTTGCTTAGTTTAACTTGTTACTGATGTATTATTAATAATAATAATAAAAATAATGAATAAATAAATAATAATAATAATTCAAAATTTGAAAATTGATGCATTTTTTTAACGTAACACATTATAAAAAAATTTGTTAATTGATTTGAAAAATAAAATATCACAAATCTCGATCTTTAGTGAAAATTAATTTTCAACGATAAACTTTCGTCAAACAATTGCAACACATTTTCATCTTAGGTTGGCAACAAGCAGATCTATATGCGAAATACATTTTTTACAAGAACAAATACATTCAGGGTAATTTTAAAGCAACAATAAATAAATAAAATAATAATTTAAATAAAAAGATCGATCAAATGCACGAAAGAAAATATCACATAAAAAGTGAGGATCACAAATGTTATTCATAGGCGCTAGATGGCGCTATTATGTGAAAATGATATAATCGCGGTAAAAATTTTCCGAAATGTGTTTTTACTCAAGCGTTGGTATTTCAGTAAAATCTTTGGGTCATATTATTCTTCTGTATCACTAATTTAAACTTAACTGACAAATACATAATTTTTGTTTCTCATAAAATAAGTATACAAGCAAAAACATATTGTAATCACCAGATAATCTGAAATTTTGACGAATCTATACTTAACAGACCTTTTTAAGTCCGGAAAATCTCTTCTTAAAATTATATTTGTCTGTTGATGTAGAGACACAATAAATAAAAAAAAACTGAGCTATAGACATGAATTTTCCGTTATAACTTCTATAGCAAAACTATAGATGGCTATTAAATTTTTGGAAAATCCATTCAAGGAAAGTTTGTATAATAGTCACTCCAATCTCATATGAATGCAAAAACCAAAATACATATAACTAGTCAGATGAAATTGAGTATATTGTTTTAAGTTTAAAACTGTAAGTCTGTACCAAATTTTGGACCAAATTCGCCTACGAGTTGACCGTTTGTTGGACTATATATCTCATCGTAGTCAAGCATGACAACTTCGAAATTCAACTACTTAGACAAATGAAAACTGGTACCAAAGTCATGAATCTGTGTCAAATGGATGGAAAGAGTATTGATTCAATGATCCTATCCCTCGATAAGACATCAAAAATAAAAAAATTCAATATTCTTCAGCCGGTTTATTAAATACTCATAGAAGATAATCGCTTAGGACTCCCGTAATTTCACGATCTTTTGAGATTTTTAAGGGGTATTTGAAAGTTATTTAATTTTTTCCTCCCGTTTAATTATAGAAGACGTGTATTCTCAAGTAATTTTATCATGTACTTTATTTTTATTAAATTTATTTAAAAATCATGTACTTCTTAAATTTATTTTATAACTTAATTCTAATAATATTCCTAATCATCATTTGCATGTTATGTAGCATGCAATATTATAATTCTAAAATAATTGATGCTTTTTAATTTTAAAAAAATGTCCCATCCATTTAGAATATTATTGAGATTGTATAAAGATTTTTTTATATATATATATATATTTGCTTAAAGTTGCGTTTAAATTTTAGCTGTGCCTTTTTTTGAATACACGAATTATTAAAACTGTTTTTGCAGAAAGTGATTTGAGATTAAGCATTTTGGTATTGATGCTTATAAAATTTTTCTACTTAAAAATACTGTTTAATAATTAAATTAAAATTGATAAAAAATATTGGGTTTAAAAATTAGGAGTGATAAGGGGGTTTCGAGATTTTCAATACCTAAATACCCCTAGAGGCTTTAATCCGGCTTTGCTTGTATTTTGAATCACAAAAAAAACCGTGTTGTATTAATGTACTCGAAAGTGGAGGGGAGCATATTCTCATTTATTTAATGATTGAGCATTGCTTATCCTCCTTGCATTAAATATTGCCTCAATGTCATACAATGCCTTCGGAAGTAGTCTGTGATTATATGTTCCTATGCGATTTTCGTTTTGCCATTCTACTTTATCGGTGCGAATTTGAATCTCCCTGTACAGTAATAAGACTGTTTAAGAGCATGCAACTATTTAAGCCTCGAGAACAATTAGGAGTGGTTATATTATATATAAAAAAAGAAATCCTTCAATATTTACACACCAAAAAAGAATAACAAAGCGAATCTAAACTTTAAAAATTTCATGAACATCTATTTTAAATGGAATTTCTTTTCTTTTATTATTAATTTGTCTATTATTCATTTTTTTTTTTTTTGGTTTATATTCCATTTCAAACTTTTCCAGAAAAAAAATTTGTCACTGAAATTTTTTCAACCTTAAAATATTTATAAATAATAATAATGAAACCTATTGCAGCATCAAATAAATACTTTGCTTTTCTGATTTGAATGCCTTTAGAAATCGATCATTTCACGAATCGTGTGCAGCAAATCTAATATTCCCAGCGAACTACTCTCTGGCTTTCATTTCGCCAGAGCTAACTACCTTACAGGTAATTCAAATACTCATATGCAACAATTCAAGAAGTTCATTCGAACAGCAAATCACGAAAAAGACACAAAAGCCGTTACATATCTTCCGCCCAAATAAAGGCTAGTTGTTCGTTTCTAAATTTAGATTACAGAAGAAGTATTCCTCGGATTCCCCCTTCGCAATAATGCATTAGACGTGGGATTTGTTTGAGTCCCGGAAGAAACTAAAGATAGTGCAATCAACTTAAATGGGGCCGGCAAATAGAAAGAACGACCCCTCCTCCCGCAGGGTTTAGAAGATTCTGTCTATCCCCAGATGACAGGGGGTGGAGGGGTATGCGAAGCACGGATAGGTGTGTTCCAACGAATCAAATAGCTTTCATACTCCTCGTGAATGGAAACTGATTTCTGGCTTAGTAAAAACTTTACTGAAGGATCTCATGCTGAAGTGGGACGCGCGCATTAAATTTATTGCTTTTCAGGCACTGCCGTGTAGAGTAGGTTTTGAACTAATATCCGAGATTAAATAAATAGGCACTTTTTGCATTTGCCGTTCTCATAGGAAATGGTGCTATTTTTTGTGCCTGTCTTGTTTATTTGTTGAAAGTTATTGCTCTAATCTTTAAAGTAGGTGGGGTATTTTTTTAAGACGAACTCCATTGCCACATTAAATATTTATTATTATTATTTTTTATCTTTAACCTTTGATAAAGAATTTTTTAAATAATTTTTTGAATCCTCTTTTTTATCCTACTGAACAAAATAGGGTGAAAATAAATAAAGATAAAATCGACCTACCTCACTTTGACAGATAAAACAAACAAATATCTTTGATCCAGAGTACACTGCTCATTTTTAAAGAAATTGGATTGTATACCCATGATTTTCTTGACATGAAGCTGTAAATAAGTTACTAGGTCACTGGATCACGTAAAAGAGATGAAATGTTAGAGGGACTACAATGGGTGGACAAAGAAAAGGAAGATCCCTTCCCCTCCTCTCCCTTGGGCAAGAAATTCAGAGTTTCCTTGACAAAAATTTCAATTGTTTCGAGAAGCTGGTGTAGATAATTTTATATGAAAGGATATGAATATTTAAATCCAGAGAAGAGTTGAGAGACTCTTCAATTTTTTTTCTCTGAAAAAAATTGGAAAGTTTTGTCCGTATTTGGCGGCCCGATTAAAACAGTGGGAAGGAGGAGGAACAACATCAATGATATATTTAGGGAGCATTAACTTTTATATAAAAGGAAAAATGTCGAAATTGGTCCTGTGGTTATGGCTGGGGAGTTCTTTTAAGGATTTTCCCCCCAAAGAGAATATACAATAAAGCATCTTTTTCTCTCTCGAAAATGGATGGCGGTATGCGTCAGGAGACTTTTGATAGTAAACTAAGGCGTCATGAACTTCTACATGAAATAAAAATTGACGAAACCTGTGGAATTGGTTCTTTTGGTTTTGTTAATTTTAAATGTTTTAGATGAATATTTGGGATCTATATTTCTTATAATTTTCAAAGAGGCTTCACTTTTTCTGTAGCTTTGTTTTCGGCGCTTCAGGCTTTTAGGATTTTATTTCAGCATTCGTCCTTTGAATATCGAAACAAAATATTAAATGAATGAATTTTCCTATTTTCTGTGCCATTAATATAAACTCTTATTTTCAAAAAGTTTTTTAAAAATTTTGTTTGTTTATTAATTTATACTTTGTTGACTTTAATATAGTTCACATTTAACCATTACAAATATAATAGAATAATCTAAACAATTTATTTAAAATTTGCAGTGAGATGGTATTCTCATTGGGAATCAAAATTTTTATTGAAATAAATCGATGAACTAATAATTAAGATTTGAAAATATAAAAATAATGCATAGCCATTAAGATTAAACAAACGTATAAAATTAAAAATTTAGTATATTTATAGCATTGAAAAGTCAATTGCTCAAGTTTAAAAATTGTAACAATTTACTTGCCAAATTAAAGAAAAGACAGGTAATAAAAGCGCATTGGACTATATTTCATAAAATTCCCATGAAAAAGTAAAAAATATTTTTTTAATCCATGCAGTCCCCAGAAGATGCATAACAGATTCCATTAAAAAATTCACTAAAATACATATTAGTTTTTAAAATGCATGTAAAAAAGTTTTTTTTTTTAAATAAAGCGATGATCGAATTATATTTAGTGCTTCATATTATAAAGAAAATATTTAGCATTCTCTTTTGCGTAAAAATATAAACACAATCGATACCTTTAAAGCTACAAAAGAAAAAGGGATTTTTTCCATTTAAAAATAAATATTCTCATTTTTAAAACCTTCTACGAATGCCAGTCAAATTTCTAAAAAGACAAAGTAATGATAAACAAGAAACCAAAATCTGCTACTCGATTTAATTCAAAGAAAAACCATTCGGAAAATTTCCTTTATTCTTTTCAAAAAATAATCAAAAGCATTCGTGATACTTCTTAATGAAGAAAAGACAGTACCGAAACTTTGTTCCATTAAAAATCCCTTTAGAAAGATTTCACGTTCGAAAATGCTTTCTTTCTATTACGTCCAAAATATTTTTTTTTCTTTCTTTTTTTTCCCCCAAATCATAAAACCTTACAAAGTGACAATAAATCCATATTTCTCAGAAACCACCAACACTCTTTCTTTCAGATTTTAATAAAAGAAACGCAGAAATGTTTCAGAGGAGCACATTCATTTCAATAAATTATTTATGAATTATGGACGTATGGTGGATCATACAAAGAAAGTCATTTATTTTTAATTTAGAATCAAATACTTAGATGAATTTAAAGTAAGAGTGAAAAAATTGAATCTTCGTTTGACTGAGTTTTGCTGCCACAGCTGGTTTGGAAAATAAATGTTTCAGACGATATTAATTTTTTTCAGTTCCGAAAGTTAAATTATTGATTATCTTAATTTAATTGAAGAGATATTTTCTGACAAATTATATTGCTACTACTACTTTTTCAATCTAATTAATGATTATAAATTATCTTTAGTATAATCGTTTGGCTTAACTTTAAGAATTTGTTGAGTGGCAACAGCCAAAAGACATTTTAGAATCTTTTCTTTAATAGCAGAAGTGATTAATTTTATAACTCTTTGTTTATAATAGCTTATGGAGTTTTTACAAAACTTTTTCCTTGATATCAGATGAAAGAATTTGCTTGTGAAATAATGATTAATGTAAGTAAAATATATTTTTTTGCTGCGAGTTTTTTAGCCATCAATAGTCATGTCAGATATTTTATTATGAATTAATTACTTAGGAGAAAAAAACTAATTAGTAATAAATATTATAAAACAGGAGAATATTGCCATAACCCAAAAGATGAAATAAGGAAAAAAATCAAAGAAAGTTAAAAATAATAAAATTAAAATTAGAAAGAAATGTGTATTCTAAAAACATTTTTTCTATTTTACTGATAGCAAACGATTTTTTTCACACAAACTCAATACTTATACATTTTAATGGTCTTAGTATTATAATTCAGTTGCTTCGGTTGAAAAAGTATTTCAACTTTTATTTGACATTTCTTGATAATATTAATAAATGCGTTTTTTTATTAACTTATAAAAGAAAGTACTCTTTTTTGAAAAACATTTAATCATTACGAATCATCAATAATGCATGAAGAACTGAGCAGTTTGACACCTTTTGACGTTCTTTTCCCTGATGGGAATACGATAGCTTTGACTTTCAATACTGCAGAGGATATGTTTTTGTATGAGCCTCAATACAATGTTCGAAATGCCAAGATTCGGTTTTCATATTATTCGATCTAAAAGGTTTTGTACGGTTATATTTTTTCTTTAGCATTTATAATAATCAGAAATGGACGATGAATGAACGAACTTATCAATAAAAATATTCAAAACATTTATATGTAGGTAAACGGTATTTTGAAGTCAGTTCATTTTGTAAATATTTGGGTTAAGTTACTGAATAAAAACAACAATTAAAAAATCAATTCATATTTAAAAAAGAGAGGCTTAGATTAGTTTTCATTAAAATTCGTTTTCTTTTTCTACAATCGGCAAATCAGAGCATTCTTTTTTGCTCAAATTTCTAATCAATAATAATTTAAATGAAATAAGACAATTCTGATGCAAAAATCTAATTTTCAGATTTTTTTTCTAAAGATTTCAGATTTCTAAATCATCAAGTATAGTTATATAGTTTCAATTCGGAAAATATTTAAATGACAGAAAGAATTATATTTTTCATTATTTAAATCAATAAAAGTAAAGTTGAAAAAATTGGATGCCGCTTGTTTGAATAAATATGTATATTTCTGGAAAAATGATGAGTTCCAAATTGTTATTCGGCTTTTCGGTCCTATTAACGATAGTTAAAAAAAGAATTGCCAAAGCCATAAAACATATGAATATAAAATCTTGTTTAAAGACTAAATTTGACAGAATTACAGCTGTTAAATCAAAGTAGGGATCGTATACAAATTTATTTAAGGAACAATCTGAGGAAGTAACATAGCAAAGCATAATTTCAATTTGTAAACGATCCTCACTATTTCTTACAAGATTGCAAATTTAGCAGTAAGATTTGTCTAGAATAGTGTTTTTCCACTTTTCATTACTAGATCAGTTTTAATCTCAGGGGACTGAATTTTTATTATTTAAAATGTTACAGTATCACAGATATTTTATAAAATATCAATGGCAAGACGGGGGGAGTATACAAAATTAGATTGTTCAACATTTATGTTAAATATATATGATCTCTCAAACAACATAAAATATAATTTTTTACATCATTTAAAGATTTTTCCAACTAGACTTATAAACCTACCCCAAATTAGACAATCGATATATTTAGATATTAAGAAGACAGTTTTTCTATTGAGCTCTGAAGAGGATTTTAAACGCATTAAGGAAGAATCCAATTCCCTGTCAGAAAAAAAAAATCACTTCATTTATCTTTCTAATGCTAGGATGACACTTTTTTCTAAATTGCTAATCATTTACTTGTTCACATGACCATTTCAAATAATTAACTTTAATGTCACAGCATAAAATCATATGTTTTCGACATTAATTTTTCTTTCACTTTTTTTTTCTGATACGAATAATAACAGTTTGACAAAGAAGATAAAATGTATGGCTTAAAAATTCCATTAAAATCAATAGCCTATTTTGTTTACTATATATATAAGAAGAAAAAAAACTTTTTTATTGATATGTATATAAATGAGAAAAGAAAGCTGAAAAGTGATAAGAAAAATGATTTATTACTAACCGTTAAAAAATATTTTTCCTTTGGTGCGTCTTTGATTTATGAGATTATAGAGTCGTTAATTTTCGAAACATTTTCTTTAAGTTCCCATTATGAACTGGACCATTTTTTGGTACTTTTTTCCTACTTGGGCGTCTTAGCGAAACAATTTTTCTCCGGCGAAAGCGTCCGTGATAAATTGTACCCCTTTTCTCGGACTTTGAAAGCTGCTTTTCGAAAACTCGATACCAAGACGGTGCTTGGCGTGAACTATCTTTCATAAAGAAAATATATTCTGTTTATACTCTGTTTATACTTGGTGACATAATTTTATAGAGCCATATTAGTAATGTATTTCTACATTAGTTTGATTCGTTGAGAAAGACCCGATTTTAGTTTTGAAAATTATTATTCATTTCCAGTCGCGTCTGAATATGAAAATATATTTTTCTTCGACAGAATAAAAAGTTGAACTCATAGCAACAGGCAGAATAAACAGTTGAACTCGAATTAGAATTTATATCTTCCTGGTTTTTGAGATCAAGGTTAATGGTGCGTGAAATATTCAGCCCTGCTGAATCGAAACGAATTCGTTTGTTTCTAAAGAATTTACTAGCTGTTTCAGTTTGATCATGGACCAACAGCTAATATCTAAATAATTAGTAATATGCTTATACTTAATTGGAAAAACGAAGCAAATATTATATTTTTTCGTTGATTAAATGATTAAAAGTAATACTGAAAAAATTACTAAGTGGACATTTTCATACAATTCCCTGGTCCTATGATCATATTTAGTAAAATATTCATGACAAACTAACATTTTTAAACAAAAAAGTTTCAGTCTTAAAAATTTAAACAGGCCAAATTGTGAAGCTTTGAACGTCTACATTTTAATGAGCGCTCCAAGAAGATACGCCAATCAATGTGCAGCGATTGTTTTAGATGGCTTTGATTGGCTTAAAATAAGGAATTTCAGAATTTTTTAAAAATTTGATCAATTTCAGTTACAAACCAGTTCAGTTTTGGTCAATTTCAGTTTCAATTTGGTCAAATTTCAGTTTCTTTTTATCATGTGAGAATATGATGTTGTTTTGGTTTTGGATGTTTGAAGCCTCAAAATGCACGGGCAGAAATTTGGCGATTTATCGCCATTGAGGCATCAATTTTTGGCTATATATATAATATATATATATATATATATATATATATATATATATATATATATATATATATATATATATATATATATATATATATATATATATATATATATCATTTTGAAGCAAAAACGGGGCCAAAAATAGGGAAGAACTTTGAGTTTTTAAATTCATTTTACATAGTCCCGGGAGGCATGATCTATCTACAAGCAGCACGGACAAAACACGTCCGTTTACAAAGCGGCACAAGAACAAAAGAAACATAAAAAGGGAGAAATTATTTATCTCTGGTTCTTACATACCATGAGATTTTGACAGAGGTTTCTCCATACGTGTCGAATTAGGTAAGGGTATTATAGAGATCTTTTAGAAGAATTTGTTTAGATCAGCAATTTTTATCCCTTCACTCGGAGCGTGTGAACCGCTGATTAAAGTATTTTTAAGAGCTTTCTGTTGCATTAATTAACTAGAAAAAGTGGAATGGAATCAGGAAAAAAGAGATATTAGAATGAAGTTATTATGGACCAAATTAAGCTGAAAATTAGAAAATCAATTAAGTTTAAATTATATTTGAAAATTTCATTGCACACACACACACACACATACGCATATATATTACAATACTGCAAAAAAAAAAAAAAAAAAAACGGTTTGGAGATGGAAAAAACCATTGCTTTTCTAAAAGTTGGCGAAATAATCACGAGATCATTTCAAACCAGTTTAAACACCAAATTTTCAAAAAAAAAAAAAAAAAAAAAAAAAAAATCTTACCGCGAGATAAAGTTTTGGAGTTCTAACAATCTTGAGATAGGCGAAAAGTCATATCACTGACTCTCCGACTCGTCCGAAGGCACACGGATAATAAATACTGAATGACCGGACCTCCGCAACAGCAACATTGGCGGGAATTATGGTTGAGACCTAAGGGTCATCACATGCCCATCCCTAAGGAATACGTCCTGTCATCGATCGCAGGTAAGATGGGGGGGGGGGGGATAGAACACCGTTTTCTAAATATCGACGCATGCGTAAACAGATAATCACGTCATTGTTTAAAATCGGTTTAAACTGGTTTTTCACACAACAAAAAAATTCTGAGCTCGAGAAAAAAATTTTAGAACATGATAAATTTTGAAATAATAATAAAAAAAAATATATATATCGCTTTTTTAAATGTTGGCGATTGCGAAATAGAGTCATATGAGAACATTATGTTTTTCTGTGGGATTAATACCACGCAATTAAAAAAAATAATGTTCTCATATGATAATTTAAAATTTATGATAGAAGATTTTAATTTTTAAAATTCTTTTTTATATTTAAATGTTTGACTGTCAAGGATAGTTTACTAAATGTGACTAAAAAGACTGGGAAACTTTGGACTTCGTAAAATTTTCAGAAGTACATTTTTTTGACTTAGCAAGATGAAATATAATTTTTTACAACATCTAAAAATTTTTTCTAACAGGAAATATCTATGCTTCTTTAAAAGTTTAGAACTATTTGTATAAGATTTGAGAGAATACCTTGTGTATGCTGAAAAGAATAAGAAACATAAAAATTTTATAAAATACAAATTTTTAAGGTATCCAACACAGTCTAAAATTATTTTGTATTTTTTTTTAAATATCTAAATAAAAATTAAAAGTAGTGTCTATCCGAGATTCGTAGGAAATCAACTTTCCTACATAATTATGGTAGATAGCAACAGAGGCGGATTTAGACATTTTGCTGCCCTGGACAGCTCACATCATGAGGTCTAATGAGGTCCATCTTTTAGTAACAGATCCATTTAGTTTCACATTTGAATATATTTTTCAACTTAATCAATACGTTAATGATACATTTTAGTTAAATTTTTTATTTCAACAAATGTAAGAAAATGCGTATGTTTTTATTTTTATATATATTTTTAAATGCGTATCATGCACAAAAAAACTAAAGTAAAAAAAAATATGAGAAATTAGACAAAATTATTATTTAGTAATTTTCTTACTTATCAATAAAAAATACATTTATTATGATATAATATTAATATATAATAAATTTCAAACAAATATAAAATTGCAGTTCATTATTTTGCAGGATTTATCAAAAGAAATCTTACATAATCAGTTAATGAATAATTAATATTGCGATATACTATAAAAATCAATTACTTTAATGATTTTAATAATCCAATCGATTGCAATGATAATATTTTATGATAAAAACTTGTATCTCTTAAAATTATTTTATTTGACAACTCGCATAATATTTTTGAATCGATCTGCCTGAGCCCCCCTATCAGTCGAGCGGACTTAGGCAGCTGCCTTGTTCGTCTAGTCATAAACTCACCGCTGTAAAGTAGTAAATCTCAAGCACAATGCATGTAGGTCTGTGACGTGATTTTAATTTTACGTATTTTTTCTCTAATCATTTTATCAAGGAAAAATAATTTTGTTAATGTAAGCACTTAAACCTTTCCCTGTATTTTATTATTTTGTGTAATTCTTTATCTCATTATTTACGTATTCTTTTACGTTTTTTTTATTACGTATTTTGGCTATTTTATGAATAAATATATTTCAAAATTTTGAAATATAATGTTCTTAAAGAGACAGAAAAAGTTTCTTTAATAATTTGGGAGGTATAAAACATGGTGATTCATCAAAATATTAAGGAAAATAATGTAATGATGACAATAATATCTCTTTGTGTATTCTGCAAACCAGAAAGTGAAAACAAATCAAGCTAAATGGATGAAATATTTCAATCTATTTAAATTTGAGTATTGTCGCACTTCAGACGAATTTATATACTTCGGTATTTTTCAGTTTAAAGCAGAATCGAAATATTAAATATATATATATATAAATTCCTTATCTTCTATATCAAATGAACTTCGAAGTGTGGAAATATGCATCTCGAGGCGATTTTTTAATTTTTTTTTTTAGCGGAATTTTAATTCATTAAAAGACAAGAGGGTTTTCTGAACATTTTCATGATAACTTCAGATTACATAACTATATTAATCTGATTTTCTACATCAAATAATTTAATTACCAAATTTAAAATTTTATTATCATTTTCATGGTATCCATTTAATTGCCGTGCAATTCTTAACTTAATTTTTGCAAAAATTAGAAAAAATAAAACTTTTGCTTCATTTTTAAAGATAGATTTCACTGTTGCGAAGAAATTCAAATTGTTGTTTGAATTGTTCATCAAATTGTCCCTTGTTTCATCAAATACTTAATCGCGTCATTTTCTTGAATTTATTAAAATATGAGGCAGAAAGATTCTGTTTATAATCTGTGCAATTTCTATGACAAATTAGAAAGCGAAGTAGCAGCCCCATGAAAGACATGCAACTGGAAGATAGCAGATGACCTTGACAGTTGTGTTTTTAATAACAATTTGATTCCATGTGAATTGGTTCAGATTAATCTGAACCAATTCACAATAAACACAATACACAATAAACAGCGTATATGTACACAATAAACAGCGTAGATGTGAAGCTATTAAAACAATGCGCTTTAATGTTTATAATAATTTAAAGCTTAAAATTACTTTGTTGCGGGTTTCTTGAGCATCAATTTATACTTGAGAGAATTCACTGCATTTAAACAGTATCAATATTTACCACCGAACCAGATAATAAACAAAACAAAAAACACAAGGTTTTTGTTTAAATAGAAAATTGTAAGAATTTATTCTGTAGAAAAAAAAATAGTTAAACAAACTAACAAATGAAAAAGTCCATACTCATGTGACGTAAGTCAACACGTACTAGTTCAACTTTGGAATCAAGTATACGTGTAGAAGTAAAAGAAGAAAAAGTTGTAGCGTTATCCAAATACATAAAATAATTTTATATATAGATGTTAGATGATATGAGCATTTGCGTTTGATAGGCAAAAAAAAAAATTGTAATTGGCTAAATAAAAGAATCAGGAAGGAAGCATCCAAACTTCACGATTAATTATAAGGAAATGTTCTCAAATGACTATATTATAGTAAGAAAAATATTTATGGATGGAATTAAAACAAGTGTAGTTCTGTTTGAGAAAAAATATTTATGAAAAAGTAAGTTTATATATTGATTCTTGCACTGAATTGAAAACAATGCATACTTTCATTAGCTAAATATCAATATAAATTTATAGATTCAAAAGCAAAAAAAAAAAAAAAAAGTGACCTAAGTGTCTAAAAATATTACTCAAGCATTAAACCCAAATGTTTTAAAGCAAGACTAAGTATTAAATCAGTCATATGAATATTACCGATCGTTTCAGCTTTAAATAGCAAGGATTTTTTATACATCTGTGAAATTTATGATTCAGCTTGAAACCACTCATTAGAATGAAAATTCAAGAGATACATTTGATATTACTTACAATACAGCAGACGAAAATCGGGACAGAAATATTTTCAGAGAACACTATCCAAATGCACACCTAATCCTCTGTATTGATAAGAAGACATCTTATTAATAAAAGCATTTGTAAGTTTTCCTTAAACATATTTATGTGACTGCTGATATGAAAATACAAATATGATACAAATATGAAAATACGCTAGCTTCCATTTCTCGTCTAAGCTGGGTCAACATGAAAAAGAAATCATAATAACTAGACTATAACCAGGTGTTTTTTAGAATCCACCTCTTCCTATCTCCTCCGTTTTTTTTTTTTTTTTTGTTGTTGTTGTTGTCCCCCCCCCCTTTTC
Organism: Argiope bruennichi; assembly: GCF_947563725.1. Taxonomy (NCBI): domain Eukaryota; kingdom Metazoa; phylum Arthropoda; class Arachnida; order Araneae; family Araneidae; genus Argiope; species Argiope bruennichi. The sequence goes on from NC_079159.1 coordinate 14,605,160, forward strand.
TTCTATAAATGATATTAATTTTTTTTCCTAACATACCTAACCATTTAACTCTCTTTGACGAGTATATTCGTCATGAAAAAAGAACATTTTGCGTTAAGATGTATTTATTTAATGATAATTATTAAATTTATATAATAATTGCTTCATTTTTACAATTTATTTTTTATTATATTTACATAATATATATACGTTTGTGACAATTTAGGTACTCATTTTCCGAAGAGGTCGAAACAGTTAACTGGTTAAACCCCTTCTTTCTGAATACAGTTTTTCAAATCTTACCTGTAGAAGAAATTTCTGAAATTCAGTTGGTTCTGTAAAGACAAGGCACGAAAATTTGTACAAAAACTCAGTATCAATTCTATGTTGATAACACTTCCAGACATATAAACTCGATTGAATAAATAGTTATAATTCCGTATATTTATACGTAATGGAAGACCCAAACTTTTCTCTCAGCCCGAATTCGTATATTATGCCTCTCTTCAGTTTCATGTCGTCTTCGAGCAGCTTCCCTTTTAGATTTCATTTTAAAAACAACAATTATTTAAAACAATTAACAATTATATTTTACAATTATTTAAAACAATTTTTCCGTGAAGCAAATATAGAAAAGTTAAAATGCATTTGCAAAATGTATGCTATTACTGCCTTTATTATGGATATATTTTTGGAAATAAAATGTAATTAATTTATATTGAAAAAATGTCAAATTGCATCCAACTAGCTTATTCAATCTTTTAGTAAAAACGATCGCATGTTAACATTCCTCTGTTAGAAAACTTTCAGCAAAATAGGACATATATCTACAACTTGAGTAAAACACAGGCCGAATTTCGTCCTTCTAGAGCATTCTATTGAGTATCAGTTTTACAGGCAAACGATCATTATTTCAATAATACAGGGTGTTCATTAATTATTCTCGGGGTTTCCGTACCTCATAAGTTTCGAATAAAAAATATTACGCAAAAACCGATTACGTATTCGTAAATTACAACTCAAAGAATTTTATTAATGATATTAAAGTGATAAGCTTGCACAATTTGCACTTTTATAAGCATTCAGCTGAAAGCGATTATGTATTCGTAAATTACAACTCAAAGAATTTTACGTGGCAACAATGCGAAGAGGTGGACCAATCCCATAGCCTCTGAGATCACCAGATATAACACCGCTGGACTTCTTTCTATGGGGGTTGTCAAGAACATTGTGTACAAGACCCCTACGCCCTCTCTTGATGAATTGAAGGGCAGAATTGTTACTGCGATCCAAAATGCTACCCCACAAATGCTGGAGAACACTTGGAGGGAAATCGAATTTCGTCTCGATGTGTTACGAGCCACGAAAGGCAGCCACGTGCAAATACATTAATCTTTTTAATATCATTAATAAAATTCTTTGAGTTGCAATTTACGAATACATAATCGCCTTCAGCTGAATGCTTACAAAGTGCAAATTGTGCAAGCTTTACACTTTTATATCATAATAAAATTCTTTGAGTTGTAATTTACGAATACGTAATCGGTTTTTGCGTTATATTTTTTATTCGAAAGTTACGAGGTACGGAAACCCCGACAATAATTAATGAACACCCTATAATTCTTTAGATTCAGGGAATACAAAAACGATGGAGGTTCCTCAGAAATATTTAGATGAAATATCTTGATGGTGATGGAAATAGTTTCTTTTTCTTGCATTTTTTAAACTAAAAAATAAAAAAGAATTAAATCTTTAACATTAAGGATATATATATATATATATATATATATATATATATATATATATATATATATATATATATATATATATATATATATATATATATATATATATATATATATATATATATATATATATATATATATATATATCAAATTTGCTTTTTTCTCTTAAAAAAGACATTTTTTAAGTGCAAATATAAAATTCCATAATTAATTACACAATTTTTTTTTGCATATTTTTAAAATTTTATTTTAGAATATTCCAGTTAAACTATTTTTTTAACTTGCTGTGATTCCATTAGAAAATGAAGAAAATTGTCACAAAAATTTATTTCATTTCCAATTACCAAAAATTCAACGAAAGCGGTCTCTAGTAATTAAAAAAAAAACGCTAAAAAATATATTAAAACAAAAAATCAGCTGATTTTGGTTTGTTTTTGAATACACTTTTCGCTACGAAGCATCGATTCAAATTTAGGAGTTAAGAGTTAGGTATACATATATACTATATATCATTATTATGTGCGTTGACATCCACTTTATCATTCGCATAATTTTAGTGATTTCAGGTTGAGGAATAAAATGAAGAGTGACTGCAGCGCCATCCATCCTCATAATTTACCTGAAATGTTGAAATCAGCCTTCGAAAAGTATAGTAATTAAAACTAAATGACTATGTTTTGGGGGGCTACTACATTCTCAAGTAGAAGCACGTAAAGAGACCGTTAATAGTTTAGCGCACGCAAATTGGCATTGACTTAAAATATTACCACTAGAAGAACTTGCAAGTGGTTTAGTTCTCAACTGTTCAGGCATTCAAAGAAGGAATAAAAATTAAAATAGTCTCCCATAAATTGAAGCAGTTTTGCAATAGAGAAATGTTTCCAAAGTATTTACTGAGACAAAAGTATTTACATGGGACAAACTTTAATACTTTGTCTACGAATTTTAATTACAGGTGGAACAATGTCGCTTAGTAGTCATAGGATTAAAAATAGTTCATTCTCACAGATATAAGTCGTTTTTGCAATTGAACATGGGACAGAATATGATTATTATTTGCATAAAATGCGCTTGAATTTGAAACAAAGCAGCACTCGAAGGGTTCTTCTTATAATGACCTAGCTACTTGGCATTATATAAGTGCTATTGACACTAATGACATGTAATAGTGCAGAAAAATAAACATTCGATACAGAAACTTATTAATACAAAGTTATAAATTGGCAGTATTTTATAGATTTTGATAGATTAACTGTTTGAGCTTAAAAAATTTTGGGATTTTGATTTTGTCGTTTTTCTAAGAATATTCAGTGTTGCCGTGTAAAGCAAATGACGACAATGAATTGTTAAGTTATAAAAACTTTCCTTGGTAATCATATCATTCAAGGAAATGCAATGCAATTTTGGATGCAGTATTTTCAAGTATTTGTTGAAGCAGGACATGGAAAAAAAACCCTTTCACAATTGCGCTTACAGTGACCAATTTTGAATGTTTAAAACATCAACCAATTTCTTTTATTGCTATGTTAACTCCCAAACCGACAGTTGCATGATGAAAAAAATGTATCTAAGAACTAATGGGAGTGGCCTTTCCACACAATTTGCATACTCTCTAATAAACGAACTCTAATATGTGATCTTTGCTGCTTAATCGCTTAGTCGCGGTTAATACACAAGTACCAGAAAACCGAATGTGTATTTCAAAAGCATTTTTTTTTTGACCTACTGAAACCAAAATTTGATGTAGAACTATAACTTTAGTCACAAAACCTCATACCAAATTTCATTTGAGTTTATGCATTTATATGCTTCTAAAAGCACAAACCGACAGACGGCCAACCACTTGTAAAATTTGGTTTCCAAATTTAATACGCACATGCATTTTAAATGTCAAACCCGTGTACCAGATTTTATCTGCGTATTTTTTCTATATTTTGTAGCTATTGTATTCTCTTGTACTCGGACAGTAGGAATAATTAATTTCCTCCAAAATACTATAGTCCATATACTAAATTTCAGCCGTATAGCTCATACCGTTAATGAGTTATTGCGTTCACAGACCGACACGCATCATTCCTAAAATGCATTTTTCGTAATATGGTAGATTTGAAACGTGTAAATTCGACAAATATCAATTTTTTTTAACGATTACAATATTTTATTTTGGTATATTTCGTATAAAAGAAATTAAAAAAATAAAAATAAAAACCATGTAAAGGCAGGAGGGCAATAGAGAAGGAAATTTTTATTACGCTTCACAAATTTTATTTTCAAAATATCCTTGTGTGTGAAGGTTCATATTTCTGCAAGGTTCTCTTTTTAAATCATGTTTTATTTCACCAGCGGACTCCATGTATTATTGTTAAATTAACTTATTTCTGTATTCATGACTTAACTTTAAAAGTTTTTTTTATAATTTTAGAAACACCCTCTATAAATATTTTTGGCAATGGCATTAAAGGAAAAAAAGCCTAATTCAAATTTTGCATCTTCCAAAATTATTTATTGTAATGTGTAACTGACTGAGATTCGTGAAGTTATTTTATAGAGAGCGATTATACTTAGATTCAGTTTTCAGTTTACCGTAATTCATAAATCCATAAACCATTGTCTTTGGTTTCTGAATATGTAATTATATCGAAATGGCAATCACACAATAAGTAACGAAACCACCCAAGATTTAAATTTAAATCCAAAATTTAAGCCATTGAGAAGAAAACAACCAAGATTTGCGTCCTGATAACACTATTATATTTGCTGTTTTAGAAAACTTAACTAATAGAAATGAGTGATTGAAGCTTCAAATGCAATTTAGTTAGAAAATGCACTTTAGAAGTTTTGAAATATTTACTGGTCATAAAATGCTTTAGTTTTAATACTAATTTATTTTAGAGTAATATTTCTTTTTACAATTACTTTTAATTTATTACATAGTAACGTTTATTGGGTTATTCAAATTTCTCTGAATATAAAATTATGCTTATAAGATTTTATTCTTAAATTCCGAAAGATCTTTAATGCAACTTTTTCTTTAGAAAAAATATATCATGACCACTTTCATATAGTCATCGCTTAGAAATGCTTGATTCTATTTAGTCGCACTGTTGACTTTATATGAACGTTACTTACAAGTTTTCTTGAATAAAGACGAAATTTCCTACCTTCGAATTTTCATAGAAATTCTAACCACACCTGTCAGCTCATTCAATATGTCAGGAACAAATTCTTTTTTTTATTTTTATGATAACGTCGAGATTTTAATAATTTTAATGACGCCTAAATCATCCGAATAAAAAATGACGTTAATAAATTAATTAAACAGAGGTCCTGGAAAAATATCGGTGGAATCTTCATATTAGATTAATGCTAGCATACTACAGAATCACGATTTATATTCAAATATCTGACGAAATACAGCTCTTAATATTATTTATATTTTTGCTCATGAAGGCAGATTGTATTGTGTCTGCTGTCGAAATTGACTAATTAAATAAATGGAAATATGAAGAGCAATAGTTTATTAAATATTTTGTTATAACGTGTTTTAAACTTTTAATTAAAAAATGGTAAAAAGATTTGATAAAAACAGTTTATTGGATGCACATACTAAGGAAGTAAGATATATATAATATATTTATGTGTTCCTTAAAATGCTTTCATTTAATTGATGAATTTTTTGAAATTTATTTTGATTAATTTATTTCAATTATTATGCAGAAATCTGTGTATGAAGGCATGCTTACAAGACTCATGTAAAAACATTAGGAGGTATACAGTTCTACCACAAGAAAACACAATGAAAATACGTTGCTTCTGAGAAATAATGTGAAATGAAGAACTAGACATAGGAAAAAGGGTCACCGAAAACTTTTAGAGAAAATAGTATATATCATCATTAAACATTTGTTTCATAAAACAGTAATACTTTAATGTCTTTTTTAAATGCCGAACAACTTAAAGGTTTAAGGTTTAAATTTCAAATGAACAGAAATTATCAATAGATGAACATAACTTCATTTAAGAAATTCTATTTATGTTTGCTTTAATTATGCACGTGTTTTCGTATTAGAATTTATTTAATCATTAATCTATACAACTGTTGTCATTGTCATTTACTTGTGCATCAAAAAATATATATACTTCCCTAGTTCTCATTCAGATTTACTTGTTTAGATTAAATAATGAGCCAACAAAAAGTTAAATTACTTGCATAATATTTCGTATTCAGCTTTTATATTATACACTTATTGTTAGAATTATTTAGAATATTAGAAATATAGGACACTGTACATTGGAAACAGAGTGGATTTTCATCAAAAATCACTACTACATATTGATCTGGTTTGTCTGAATCTGTTCAGGCTAAAACCCAAACCAATTCCGTCCAATACAACGAAACAATACCTTTGGCACGACATGGTATTTTCCCAGAAAGTTTTTCTTTGAATATTTTCATTTTAAATATAAAAGCAACACGCCATCAAAGAGCAATTATAAATGAATACTTCACTGTGATTTCTTATATTTGCAAGCATTTTGCTTGTAATAGTAGCTTGCATGCAAAATGTGAGCATTTTGCATGTAAGTAGAGTATATGACTTTACAAGCATCGCTCAGTGAGGTAGCTTTGTGATGACATAAAAATGGATCGAGCCATACAAATTTCATTATAACATACATAAGGTGGTTCTGCACGCTTTGCTTCTGTTAGTTGTTAGATGTCAGTAGTAACTAGTATTTAAAAAATGTTGTAAAGAGGGAAATATGTAATTAAGTTTTCACTCTTTTCTTAATGCATAACGGTTTCGAAATTTTGTGCAGTTACGTGATTTTGATGATAAGCACTATTTTACTCTTTTTAGAGCTCAATTAACACGTAATATATCAATTTTAATTACATGGTGATTCTATTTGAGAGAATAAAACGATTCAACAGGAGATTTTAGAAAAAAAAAGATTGATGAAAGGTTCCATATTATTGGTTTAATGAATTGTGAAATCACTTTTTTTCTCAGTGAACTGAATAGAAGAGAGAATCTTTCATATAAAAAAGAAAACTTTAAAAAGTGGGAAACGGAAAACAATACCGTTAAGAAATATTGAGATAGTGAATATCTTTAGAAAGAAAATACTAAACACAGATTAAAAAATAAGAATATATGATAAATATGATTAAACATAAACCTGTGATGTAGTTTGAGTATTCCATAAGTATCTAATACGTTTAAATTTTTAATTTGATAAGTTTTCATTTTTTATACGAAATATATAGAAAGGAAGTATTATCATTATCAATAAATTCGAATTCAAGATTTTGACATATCTCTACGCTTCAGATATTCTCGAGCCTAGAAAACACATTTCTGGAATTATGTCTGTCTATCGCTCTCTCTATCTGTTTGTGAACGCGTTAACTCAAAAACGCTATGAGCTAAACAGTTGAAGTTTGATATATGGTCTTTACGCGAAATTTTTATATTTCTATTACACTTTCAATGAAATAAATTCAAAAGAAGTCTGTATGTCTGATTGTCCGAACGTAAGTTTAGACGATAACTTCAAAATGTAAAGAGCTAGATAAAATAAAATTTGGAATACAGATTTAACATCTGAACAGTATCAAATTTAGAGCCAAATTCGTAACTTGTTGATCGTCTGACGGTCTCTACTTTTGCACATATGTAGATGTTATAATTCAAAAACGTGACAACTTACGTAAATTAAATTTGGTTCAGAATTTTAACATCTAATGAGTAGATTTTTTGTCATTTCGTCATCCGTCAAAGAGCTGCCCATATGTTGGTCTGTACATACACATTAAGGTAAGCGCAATGATTTAAATAAATGAGACTTTGTTGTAGCTCTGTGTCAGATTTTGTTTTCAATCGGCTTTAAAAAATGGCATCCAAAATATAGACTTTCCGGGTACTTGTGTATTAACTGCAATCACATTTATTAGACCAAATATTGAATCAAATCACCTGAGATAGCACATTAGTAGGCTATTTCTAATTATTGTTCGTCAACGGCATGTGGATAGTAATATACTCGTAACAGTTTTATATACTATACTACGAAACACACAACTCTTATATGTGGAAATAAATGTCAGAGCCTTTATTGTATTTAAAACCTTTCTCACAGCTGAAAATCTTATGTGAGAGTGGGGACAAAAATTACACCTTTATCAGAGAATATCCGAGAAAATTTCGGAGAACCTATTCCTCCTGGTTTTTTATGACTTTGCTTCATCGCATTACATAAGAGCTAATAATATAAACCAGACAATGAATTTAGTCTCAATTTCAGTGCAAATCTATAATTCCCAATCCTTATTACTAATAAAAAGGAATGTGTTTGTGCATGTATCAGTCAGCTGTCACACGACAAGGCGACAACGTTTGATCCACAGACAAGATTTAGCCTAAATAAACTTCATAGAATGGGATGGCATGTCTCAGAGAGTTACCGAAAATTTTAATTGGAAGTTTAATTGATTAAATTGAAGTAAGAATTTGGTGCTTTTAAGCGATAACTTCTTTTATTGGGCATAAATAATTTTTTGCATTTTTCAAAAATTCCGAAATTTATTTTTCTATAATTTACAATTAGTTATAGTAAAATTTTCCTGAAGTTTGTCAATTTCTTAAACGTATCTTTTGCATAATTTTCAATAATGCATTTCATTGTTGCAATGGAATTCAAAAAGTTTTCATTGTTTTAGCACATATTTAATCGCGTATCTTTCATTTTTTTCATTCATTCCAACCAGAACATGAGTTTACTTTGCGAGTTACTATTTTAATAACATTGTGATGTCATGGGAAGTGACACCTTTAAGGATATTGATATACACAACAAACACAGCTTAAAAAACAGTATTATTTTAATAGCGTCTCACTAGACGTTATTAAAATAATACGGTTTTTATATCTATCACAGTTTAATACATAAAAATACTTTCTAATAAGTATTGCATACGATATTTAATTTGAATTAAACACACATTTTGTTCCAGACAAACCAGATGCATTTGAAAAGCAATTAGTTCATTAATAAAAGTGCATTCATTTTTGAATTTTTTTGTTACCTTTAATCAGACATAGATGAAAAACTTTAAGCGCGATTCTTGCATTTTCACTCACCCTCTCCCTTCTATGACAGAGACGGGAAGATCATGCAACAAATTTCATCTGATCAGCTCATTGTTTTTTGAGCCATCTCATTTATATGCACCCATAGACAGGAAGATGAACAAATATCCTATTGATGAATTTAGCAGAAATCTAATATTTGGGTGTAAATATTGCACAACAATTTGCATCCCTTTAGCTCTTTACATATTTTAATTATTGTGTTTACTCAGTTGCAAACATAAATCCGAGAATATTGTTTTCTGATTCAGAGAAGCATGTAATGAACATTGTTTAAAGATTCCTCAAAATCTTGGAGTTCTAATGTTTCAACAGTTACAATAGTTGGAATAATTCATATGAGAAATCACGAACACATATTTTGCCCTAGAACAGCTTTTAAAATGTCAATGGTATCATAATAATTAAATAAATAAAATACTAAAAATTATTTACTTTGAACAGAATTAACTTTACGAAAGAGAAAAATTCATAAAATCTAATGCACGAGTTTAGTAGATAAATCGTAGTCTAAGGCATGGATTATCAAACGATGTGTATAGGCAAATACCATTGCCTTTTCATTTACAGTGAATCGTATAATTTAAAAAAATGATCAAACCGAAAATATATAATACGAATTACAAATAATATTTTCTAGACTAGTTCGAAGTCCAGTTTTTGAAAATCACAATATTGTCACGTAGCTACTTTAGTTTAACACTGAATGACACACACAAGAAGTAGAGCTAAACCAATTTATTAACTGAACTAAGAACACATTCTTCTGCTTTTATACTAGCAGGGAAAGTTCCAGAATACTTTTCTGGAGACAGTAAGAAAAGTCCAGAACACTTATCTGGTAAACTAAAGAAAGGTCCAGAATCTTCTGGAACATGAAATAAAGGGAAACATAAAATCAAGGAATTAAATATTTACACCAACTATGAATCGCTTTATCTCTAGCGGGATTCGAACTTGCGATTGTCTCTTGAGTATGAGACCACTGCCGTGACCATTCGGCCATGGAGATTCAACTGTCTTTCTTCAATGCGGCAATATTTTCTCTTTATTACCTCGCAACTGGAAAAGAATAAATGTTTTTTTTTCTTTGTTTGTTTTTCAGATTAGGATAAAGGTAAAAGTAATGGAAATCAGAATAAAAATTAATTCTGAGAATTTAGAGAACAAGAAAAGCAAAATTGACTGCGGGAGGTGACTACGCATGAATCCGAAAATGTAAGGAGTTGCAATAACCTGATGGCTTGGGTAACTGTGAAACTCTTTTGACGATCTACCATGTATGTGTGCTTAGCCATACCATGTACGTTATATTTGACTTCATGAATCTAACGTCTTTCTGTGACGGCGGTGTGATTTGAAACTTAGAGAGTGAGATGCCTTATCAAGGGTCCCCTCTATTTTGAAATTGAAAGTTATGAGGTTTGCTCCGAATGATTCCTCGTGTGCTCAAAAAACGAAATCTAATATAATTAAACTAATCGAGGTTTTAATCTCTGAGACAAGAGATATAATATTTCAATTTTTCAGGCGAAAAATCAGGTTTTGGGCCTTTATTTTATTGAAACTCTACAATATACGTGTGAGGCTACTGCACCTAAAGTGCAATAGTTGAACAAATCGTTTAACTCATAATTTCCACATGATAGGAATCACGAAAATGCTAGCTTCGATTCGTCTTCGTTAACCCAAGTTATTATTTTTTTTTGGCACATCTTGTAGTTTTAAAACGAATATTAATGCTGTCAAAAGTTAATTCAAATCTTAGTCTGAACATAAGGAATCAATCGACTCGAATAGAGTCCGTTGATGGATGGATTTCCCCCGAGGCGGCCGTTGAAATGGTTTAAAATAGCGATATTTAAAATTTAACTTTCAAAAGAAGAATGGAGTTTTTGAAAAAAAAATTGTTTAACACTCTATTATCTCTAAAATATTTTATTAAATGTAATTAACGGACTGGAGACTGTAAAAATATTAGAATATTTTAGAAGTATATTTACTAACTCAAACAAACTACATAAAAAAATTTTCGTCATTGAATTTGCCAGCATTTTTTTTAATTCTGTTTAGTTTAGTTAGATTAATTTTTCGTTTGAAAGTAGCACAAATCTTGTTTTGGGACAGGCCTCGTAATTTTGAACTCCAGGTAGATAAGGAGGATGACACATGAGCAGGTATGTCCTTTCCAAACTTGCGCATTACACTAATGGGAAGATTTGTGGTCCAAGATACCATCTTTAATGAGCACCAGGCCCACATATATGACGGATTTTCGATGCAATCGGGTTTCGAACCTGGACTCCTCAGGTAGAGGCCGTTTTTCAAATCGGAAGTATATACCTATCTATAAAGTTTTAGAAATGACTTATAAAATCATAATTGGAAAGGATATCCTGTATCATCCATGCTTTCTTTCGCATTAGAAGAGGAGACATAATAGCAATACATACAGTTTTAACCTTATGCTGAAAACTGAGATATCTGTAATTAAACTGTTTTAAAATTATTTTTAAATATTATTGGTTTTAAGTTAGAAAGGATTTTATTGTACACGGATATGTAACATTGATTTTTGTTGATTTATTAATTTTAAAAAAGATTTTGATTTCATTTCTGTCAGGTGGAAAAACTAAAGTTTAGAAATTTAAATACTAATCTTTGCAATGAAAATCGTTCTGCATATATAATTGTAATGAATGACATTAAAATAAAAACTAAATATTCTCAAATGCAATTATATTAAAATTATACAAATAAATTAAATTTTGAATCACTTAAAATTGTCCTCTTTCAATTTGGAAAAAATTTAATACCATATTTCTTAGCATATCCCTAAACTTAATAAGGTACACATTGTGATTATTTTTCTACATAATTTTATCCAGCGTATGTAAAAAATAACATTTCAGAATAACTGAGCAAGACAGAAAAAATACAATTTATATTTAAAAGAACTAAAATTGCTATGTACTAAATTCAATAATAAAGTTGCATAGCATAAATTTTGATTCAGATAATTACATTCATCACGATAAAGAAAGATCAAGAAATAGTCGTAACAAAAGTGAAATCATTTTCCATGTTATTATTTCTCATTCAAGGTCACATAGCATATTATTTTCCATTATTCAAAAGTAATTCTCTGGTGACTGACTAAACTGAACTGAGCAATAATTTGATTAAAATTACTGCTATTATATCAAACAATAATTGGATTAAAATTGCTATTGTTGAATTAAACATTGTTTTAATAAATTTTCTTTAAAATTTCTTTTTATGGCTGTAGGAAATGAGTTTGAATAACAGAAGTTGTAGAAGAAATTCTCTAATATTAACAACCATAAAATTTATATGCTATGTAATATTCTAAAGCTACATTTCTAGTTATTTTTTCACGCTGAACACTTTTTAAATCCAATAGAAAATCTCATAATAACGAAAATTATATACAGGATGATGACACGCGTTTTAAATGATAAATAAAATTATGCATTCCTTATTTTTTTATTAAAGATATTCAAAGCCATTTAAAAATAAAAAGATAAGCAATGCACTGAGAATACCGAATTTTGTTCCTTTTTCTCTTTTTTTTCTTTTTTTCTTTTTCTTTCTTTCTTCTCTTTTCTTTTCCTTTTTTCTTTTTTTTTTAATTTAAAAGTAGCATTTTCAAACAGAAAGTATATTCTTTTAAGAATAAGTATTTAAAACAAAAAATTGAGATTCACTTCAATAACAACTAAATTAAAATATAGAGAGAGTAAACTACTTTTGGATGTGCTTATTTCATCTCTTAAAGCAGCGGTAACTTAGTACCAAGGTCTTGACGAAGACACCATAGAGTTCTAGGTTCGGAACCCAATTCCGCCGAAGGACCGACGTGTAAGCAGGATTGATGCACTTTCAAAGCATCGAGGCCAAAAAAATTTGCCGCTGGTGTTCAATAAAAATTTATAGGCGTGGTTGCAAACTCAGGCGTCGTCCTCGTCATCCTCAGTACTGTGAAAACTGCCACAATACAGCCTTAGTGTTGCTTTAAAACGGATTTAGCATTAAATTAAGTTATTTTATTTTGTAAGCAATGATTATCGAATCTTCTTATTTGATTTTGATAATTTTTCCCTTTATTGTTAAAATCCTAATAGAGACAAATTTTTTGCTGAATAGCTTTTGTTTGACACTGGAATTTCGTAGAAATTGTTTATGGTTTAAATTAAAAATACCAATATGAACAATGAAATAAAAGAACTGATTTTAGCGAGTATTTTATGGTGGTGTGAATTTTACTATGGGACAAAAACAAATGTGCTTTACAATAATCATCTTATGATTATTATTGAAATACAGCTGTAACTGATGTGGACTCTATTTTCTCATACACAAAGCATACAAAGAGAAAGTATTTCAATCGTCAAAAATTTCAAACTCGAAAATTTGACGAATCTCCAAGTTTGAGATCTCCACGAGACCAAAAATATATTCTTTGAATTACGTTTGTCTATCTATCTGTTTGTCTCTCGGCATACAATAACTCAAAAGCGCTGTGAGTTAGATGGATGGAATTTGGCACTGATAATTTTTCCCTTTATTGTGAAAAATCTATTTAGAGACAAATTTTTTGCTGCGTAGGTTGACTACTCCGACCCGTCTTGAGGCATGAGGAAAAATCTAAGTGATTAAACCTCCGCGACAACATTGACGGGAACTGAGATTGAGTTCTAAGGACCATTACCGTTCATGATACAATCCTTCCCATAGGAGCTACGTCCCGTCATTGCTAGCGGATAGTCGACCCCACACAATTTTTATAAATGGATATAATCTGATGCAGAAATTTAGCATTTGAAGTGTATATTTGATCAAATATAAAACCAATCCTGTCAAGGATTTGATCATGAATCGGTCTGTACTATCGAGCGAATATAAAAGTAATAACTCAATAAAAATGCAATGACTTAGATAAATGAAATTTGATACACAGTTTTAGCATCTAAAGAGCATATCCAGCGGAACATAAAAAGGGTATATTGAGTCGGAGTAGGCGTTGCTCTTCATCCTCGTGTTTATCATACCAAGACTGAACGAGTCCCGTTTCATGTAGCCGCATTATCATGCTGAAAAATTGCATTTCCTGTACAAAACTAAGTTTACCCTATAGGACGAACCTAATCAGCTAAAACTTCTCTATACAGAAGAATTTCCTGCGATTCTGCCTTTCAAGGTTATGATTGGGTTAGCAGAAGACCTGGATACGACTATCCATATCAAGACAGATCCACCACCATTCCTGACAACCCCGATCATACGCTTGTGTAGTTGGGTTAAAAATGTGAAAGAGAATTCATATAACTCTCTCTTCCACGTATCAGTCCATCAAGTTTTAAGGTAATGGCACAAGTACAGACGAGATCCCTCAAAAATAAATTAGGATGAAGAGAAATAAATTGATATAAATTATTAAAAAAAAGAAGAAAAATAGGTAATCTAAATTTATGGCTGAAATAGTCAATCATGTGATTATAAAAATGAGTAAAAAACAATTTTTGACTAATGTCTATTTAAGTACTAAGACTTGGATGCATTGGTTTTTTTTAAAAATTAGTTTATTCAGAAGCTTTATCCTATTAATCTATTAACTGGCTTAATGTGATGATATTAAGCCAATTATAAATATTATAATGAATGCATATCGTATCCATGTGTAGTGCTTATGGATGTTAGAATGTTAAGAAATCTTCCATTTAGAATTTTAAGTGAAAATATTGTCGAAAATTTATTACTGAAAATTAAATAAAATCATTAAGCAAAAAAAATTTTAAATAATTAAATACAAGGAAGGCATTAAAATGAAACATATTTTTCTTCTGTACTGAAATCACTGAAGATTTTAACTCATCTATTTCATATGTCTAATAAATTAATTGTATTTTTCCTGTAAGATCGATTTTTTTAATATCCACATTTCTTTTTGAATTTTTTCCCCGTCAAAAATATGAAAAAAAAATAATTATCCAAAACAGCTAATTAATCATAAAAAAATCAAGGACATGATTCTCTTGATTCATTATTTTTGCTTATTTACTAGACAATATTAAAATATTCGTCATTAAAAACTCATTAGTTTGTTTTTCAAAAATTGCCTTTAATTTTACTGCAGCCTGCTAGATTAATTTAAAATTATTAATATTACGAAAAAGTTCTTTGTTTCTTCCTCAGTAATATCTTCTTAAATTACATTTTATAAAAACCGTTCAACGTACTGTGATTTTAATTATGAAATTGTGATTAATTTTTAACATTTTTATTATAATACTTAAAAACTAGAAACTTACTTCTGATTATATGCTAGAATGCAAAATGCTTAAACTAATCTCTGGAAAATGCTTAGAATAAACGCTTGTGATTATATGAAAGAATTAAGAGCTTATTCTAAGCATTGCCCAAACGATTTTTTTTTCGTACTCGTGGAAATTAAAAATGAATTAAATAAAATTTAAGTGTAAAATAATAGGGAAAAGTGAATAAAAATTCTCACTCAATTAAATAAAATTTTTAAGCATCATTCTCGTTTTTAAAGGTAAAAATATTTTTTAAATCATTTAAATGGAAAATTCTTTTAAAATAACGTCAAACATTTCACATAAAGAAGAAATCCGAATTTCGAAGGAAATGGATGTAATGCTCCAAATTCGTAATAAATATTTTTTTAAAATTATTCCATGGTTTTCTAAAGAACTATTTGAGTTTTGACAATGATAAACTAATTTCTTAATAATTTTTTGTGCTTGCATTCTTAATTCAGTCACTACAAAATAAAATATTAGTTTAAATCAAATGAAGTCTAAAAGTTCTAATTGTTTCAAAACTGCAAAAATAAAAAATAGACATCAATGAATAAATTTTGCACACTTTGTCGTCATTTCATAAAGAATACATAAGATCTCAGTTTCGAATTTCAAAGACTTTTATAAATATAATTTATATAAATTTTAAAAAATGATATAAATTGATATAATTTTTTAAAATTGGAATGTCTTTCATTTCGTTTCAAACGTTTTATTCATTCTAAATATTAAAAAAAAATTAATTATCTTCATATTAAGCAAATAGGGATTATGTGTTAAAATTATCTAAGACGGTTTAAGAAATATCTAAAAGTACGTTTCATGGAAATTAAACTGATTTTGATAAGATTCTTATTCACTTTATTTAAATTTCGTAATGTTGATATCTATCTTCAGGAAATAGCTCGGTAAAGCAATTTACTCATTTCCGTGAATTTACGTGATCTCAATTTAAGTGAGACAAAAAAAATATAATTTCAAATTTAGCAATATTTAAATAAAAATATTCTGTTAAATGAATAAAAAAAATAATCTTCAAAAGAATCGTAAAACTTACCTGTAAGTTTCGAAATCTGAAGCAAAAATGGTATTCAATTATTTTAAATCGAAGTTCTAATCGGAATGATTCCCAATTAAAACAAAACAAATTCTGCAAGTATTCCAAATCGTTTGGCAGCTTCACTTCAAACAGACGATAAATAAATAATAGAATGATAAAAAAAATTCAAACTACAATTAATGTCCTGAATGAGAAGAACTCCAAGGCTTTGCTGTTCGTTAAGAAAAGTTCTTACGTTTGCTATAATCTCCAAATCTCCCGCTGAACTGAGCTGGTGTTCGAATTTCTACAAGCGGGAACACCTTCTATCGATTTCACAATGTGGATGGAAGCGAGCGCCATTCAACTTCTTTAAAAAAATTCTTTGCCTTTTTGAAAGTTTTTGGAGTTTCTTTTCAAAGAAAAAAAGAGAATTCTTTTATGATAAATTTGCTTTGAAAAAAACTACCGGAAAATTTTGGAAGCTGACATATGGATACACCAATGAATGGTATTTAAAAAATAATCGAGGTTTTAGAATTTATTCCATGCGAAATTTCAGTAATAGATATAAATAATTCTTAAATGTAAATATATTTTATTTTATTTTGATTTTTAATTTTATGAGAGTTATAGAATCGATTAACGTGCAGGACTTTAAGGGATTACGAAATAATTTAGTTATTGTTTCATACCAGCATCTAATAACTGAGCTGAATAATTAATAATTACAGATTAGTGGCATTTTTTCTGTAATTTTTAACTATGCAGATGTAAATTTTCACTCTAAATCAAAAACAAAGCAAAGCCAAAATGTTGGTTTCTGACGTAATGCAGCTTATTTTTCTTTTTGTTATCAAGGGAAAACAGTGAGAGAGAGAGAGAATATCAATGCCTAAAAAATGATTTCCTCTATTTATTCGTGAATATTATGGGCCTGAATACACAAATGGAGGAGAATAATTTTAATAATAATACGAAATTTTGTTAGTATACATCATTAAATATAAAGAAATTCTTACATGACAGATTCTTTTCACTAATATTTAATAAAATCTGCAGTTTTGGAAATTGAACTGTAAAAATGAAAAATAAAAATGAATTGGCATTGAATAAAACTATAAGAAGGTTTCTAGACAAATTTTATTAAAAATTGAATTCCTTTACCCCGTAATAAAAAGATTATTATTTTTTTACTTTTTAAAATTTAAAGCTATAATTTAAAGATTGTTATTTTTTTATTTTTAAAATTTAAGGGGTTCGTAAATTATATTTTCTAGAAACTTTTTGGCATCATTAAAAAAACTCATTTTTATTTCATATTTTTCTTACTTTTATTACGTTGCAAATGCAAAATTAAAAGAGTTAAGAATTTTTTTTTTAAACTAGAGACAAAAATCAAATAAAATTAGTTTAGATACTGCAAGCTAAGAAGTGAAGAAGATAAGTTGCAAATTTTTTTAAGTAAATAGGATGCTTGACTAATATTTCGTAATAGTTAACAATAATTTAAATGATGAATATAAATAAATTTAATAAGAATAATAAATTTGCTAAAGATTTTTTGGAATAATTTCTTAGGTTACCGTATATACGATCTATCTCATCTTTAAACATCTAATTGAAACATTTTATTAAAAGGTAATCTTAAACTGATTTTTTTTTATTTGGGATCTTTCTTGCATTGAATTTTTGTTTGTAATCTGTATTCAACAATTTTTCCGGAATCTACTAATTTTAAATTCTTTTTATCGACAATTTTGATATCAATCAAAAAGTCTGATCCAAAAAAACATTTTAAACAAGTTTCATAGTTTATATTTCTTTTTTAAACGTCAAGAGCTGTAACATCAAAAATTTGATAAAAAAAAATAAAATACTTTTATAAACTTCACGAGTTAATTTAATTTTTTAATTTTTCATAAATTTTAAATTAAACAGTTTAAATATGCTAAAATTCCATTTTAATATTGTTTGACTTTTAAAGTCTTTTAGAGAACTAAATTTAAAAAACGATTGTTGATTTTTTTTCCTTATTTTCCGAATATTTTTGATTGCGTCACCTTATCCCTCCCCATTACCAAAAAAGTCTAACTCCTGTTCTTTCTTTCTCTTTTTATTTCTGCTAAACTGCGAGTAATGCAATAAAACTAACTTTGCAAAATGGGCGAGTTTAAAATTCTCTTTAGATTTTGAATCTCTTGCCTGAAACATCATAGGCATTATAATGCTTTTTAGTTTGATAGGCATGATAATGCTTTTGACGATCAGTTGATTCATTTAGATTACTACCAATTATTCTTTCCCCCATTTATTATTTATTTTCTCTTTTTTTCCAGTGAAGAACCTACAGACTTAGGAATTAGAGGCATCCAGTACGATGATTGGTTTCCGCCATTTTGGTATGTACAAATATGGTGTGGGGTCGGTTATCCCCTACTGATGACGGAACATGCCTCTTACTGGAGAGGTGGTGACTTATGTGATTAAACATTTTATGAAATATTGAAACTAGTTCGAGATTCCACGCAATAATAAAATCTATTGTTAAAAACGCTGCAAAAAAAATTTTTAAATGCATGTAAAAATTCAAAAGAAAAAAATTGTACGACAGCTAAATTGGTATAATTAAAAAATAACATTTTAAAATTTTAAAGTAATACAAAAATTAATTATCTGCAATAATATTATTATTACAGAAAAAAAAAAACAGAATCTCGCTTAATTTTTAAATAATTAAAATTTCAGAAAATTTCTCTGAAGTACACCTTTTTATCCTTTAAATATATTTATACTCTAGATCAACCGATCTGTTCAGCACAGCATCTACGCACACATGCTCTTTTATTATTTGTAGAGATTGCATCCGATTTTTTACAACACATTTATTTTCCACATTTTTTTAATGGAGTCACATCGAATATTGCATCGAATAAATTCTTTTTCTTCATAGTTGAATAATTCTGCTAATAATAAAATAAGTTCGATTCGTCTGAGAAATCCTTTTAACTGAAAATATTCATCGATCGCCATTACGATAAAAATTAATTATCCGCTTAAAGATTCTAATTACTTAAAATTCATTAATATTCAAATCATAATTCCGTGGGGTTTACTTTTGCGTATATTTGCAAATTAGACATGGGAAATGTTACTTACATTTATTTCAAATCTCTCAAAAATCCTTCGACCCATGCAGGTAAAACGTCATGCAACTCATCTACTGAAAGTAAAATTTGTCATTAAAAAAAAGAAAGAGCTTTTGGCGAATTACCTCAAGCAAGGTTTTATCGTGCACTAAGGCATTAATAACGCGAAAAATAATGCTTGAAGTTAAAACCTGGAGCACATATCTAGGAATGGCAGAAGCCATTAAGATATCCTCGGTCATAAAAACTCATGAATTAAAGATAGAAAACAAATTTCAGAAAATCGTGTGTGTTTTTGATATCTTAATTGCCCTCTGGAGGTAGGCTATTTTGCGTGCCGAGCGCTCGATACAAGATGCTTAGCATGTTTTCCAGGCATCATTTGAGGTATGTTCCTCCGATTCGGCTTGCAAGCTCAAATGTAATAACAAGCGGCCCATTTTGACTTGCATTTTCCCCATAAATCAGCAAAACTCTGCGTTTTGTATTAAGCCCATTTCTGACAAAAAAGGGTTTGTTTTAGCTTTATGTTTTTATGTCTATTTTCAATTTCATGAGGCTCTTTTTTTTATTCATGGTATATAAAAAAAGAGAATAAATTTTGAGCTGAATTTCTCGATCAATTTTTTTAGCTATGATCTAAAGCTTTGAATAAATAGTAAAAAGACTGCTGTTATATTTCGTCCAAATTTGCATGTTTCCTTTTTCGTATACTTAGTAAAAAGAAAGTATAGTAATCGTCAAAAAAAAAAAAAAAAAAAAAAACATTCAACCTAGAGATTTTAACGAATCTCCATGTTTAAGACTTCCGTGAGTTTGAGTTTAGCTTAGTTTAGTTATATTAACGTCCTGTTTTAAAGCAACACTAGGGCTATTTTGGGACAGACCTCGTTATTTTGAATCTCTATCAGATGATGAGGACGACACATGAGTTGGCATCTCTCTCTCCAAACTTCCACACCACACCGTCGGAAACAGCGGGAGAACGCTTGCCCACGACGGATTTAACGCACACCAGATCCGCTTACACGACGGTTCTTCGGTGGAATTGAGTCTCGAATCTGAAACTGACCATTTTCGAAGGCGATACCTTACCACCAGGCCACCACGGTCCTCCCTGAGTTTGAAATGCAAATTTTTGGAAAATATCCGCCTGTCTATCTGTGACAAGGAAAACTTTAAAAAAAAAAGCTAGCCAAAAGGATAGAGTTTGGTATACGGTCTTTACACAAAATGTACAGATTCTTACCAAATTATGAGTAAACTCTGTTCAGAAAAAAAAGTCTGTCCTGCCGTCTGTTCGAATATAAATATGAAAATTAAAAAAACAAAGAGAGCAAAAAGAGATAAAGAAGAGATAAAATTCTGAACACAGATTTAGCATCTATAATGTAGACAGCTGTCAAATTTCGAGCCAGATCCAACTAAGGGTTTACTGTCTGTCGGTCAGTACTTTCAGAAACATCTAAACATGATAATTCAAAAACGGCGTGACTTAAATATATCAAATTTGGTATGGATTTTTGTGACTAAAAGGGCAGTTTTGTGTCAATTTTTTTTTCTCAATATGTTTAGACAAACGTGTCTAAAACACAAATCCAATTTTTGAACACTATTAACGCATCCAGTAATAGGAAGCATAATAAAGATTAATTACGAAGGACGTATTCAGTAAAAATGCTAAAGTCACGCCAAAATTTAATATTTCGTAACTATTGTACACACAGTGTCATGCAAAGAGTTCTCCGGTATGACAACTTTATTAGAGAGTACGCGAGAAAATCTCAGAGAGACCGTTCCCGCTGGTTTAAGATCACAACTTTCATAAACTAGCGTACGATCTATACACTGGCATATGAATGAAAAGAAATGGTTCCAAATAATCTACGGAACAAAATATTTGACATAAAAGTATCAAATTTGAGGCGTAATTATTTTTGGAAGTAAATTATCACTAAGAAATATTTTTTTTTCCCAAAATTTGAATTAAAATATAATGTAAGTAAAAATTGAACGAAAAATTTAACTTTTTCCTTCAGTATCATCAAGGAATTTTAATGCACAGAATCATATAATTTTAAAAGTTATACAAATAAGTTTTTTAAGTGTTAAGAATTTTATTTCTAACAACTTTTCCTCTTATTTTAATAAAATTTAAAAAAATGTTTTTAAGCATATTTTGTAGCAATGTTTTTCATTATTTTAATTACTGGATTATTCATGCTCATTGAGATGATATTAAATGCATTTTTTATTCTCGTTTTCGCTGACATCCATTAAAGAGTAAATTTCAAAAATGAAATACAGATCTGAACATCAAACCTGAAACATGCTCATGCTACGATGTTTCGAACTAGAGATTTTTTCATATCACGGTATTAATAGATTTCAAAATACAATTTTATATATCTGATCTTTAGATTTAAACAATTTAAGTGTGACAAATTGATACAATACAATATTTTGTCTCAACTTCCATTTTTTTTTACTTCAGTTTATACGAAGTATAGGAAAAGTATTGTAATAATCAGAACATTCGAACTCGTGATTTTGACGAATTTTCATGTTTCAAATGACCTTTAATTAGAAAATATACATTTTTGGCATTGTGTTTGTCTGTCTGTGAACATGATATTCAAAGATAATTTTATCATGATAATTTCATCCATCAAAACTATGTTGTGACTTATGGCACTTTACAAGCCCGCTGACAATTATCTGTCAGCGATTTAAGCCGAGTGAACGTCTCTTGTTTTTTCAGCAGCTCCAACTTAGGCCAAGTGTACGACTTAGCTACACACTCGTCACGACCCTTTTTACGGGGCGGACTTCATTCACGCACTTCATTCACTCATCCACAGATCGTCATTTATGAATCAGAGAACGATCACCTCTGTAACAGTAAACCCCGTTGGTATTATTCTCGACATGGAGGACTTTGTGACCGAGACAGATTTATACATGTGCCAGTAACCACACACACGGTGAGTCTTCGGCCGGTGGTGTTCGAACTCACAACTTAAGGAATACCAGTACAACGCCCTACCAACCAGGCTATCCCGGCCTATCAAAGTTAGATGGATGAAATTTGGTATATAAGTTTTAGGTCAAATTTGCAGATGATTTCTGTCAAATTTTGAACAAAGGAAATCTGGCTCTAAAAGCACAAGTCAATTCATAAATAAAATTTGGTATGCAGATTTCTCTTGTATCAGATTGAACATCCAAAATGCTAATGCTTACCAAATTTTGAACTAACTTTGTCAAATGACTGACCGCCTATCTGTCATCCACGCATGTGAAAGCGATATCTCAAAACCACAATGGATTTAAATCAAAGAAATTCAGTGTATGTGACAAAAATTGTAATTCCATATCAAATTTTGGTTTCAGTCGGAAGAGAAAAAGGTATTCAAAACACATATTTACACGATAGATGCAGTAAAAATGCTCAATTCACGCCAAAGATCTGTATTTCATTACTACAGCTAGCCAATGCCATGCAATTCATTCGCGGCCTTATCCAAGGTTCAGAATTTTATGAGGGGTATAAGTTTACGAATAAGTTTCTATGAGACCACTCCAAATGTTTTAATAAACGAAACTTTTTTTTTGTTTTGTTCTTAAATTTCTAAATATTGCGGATTATATGCCATTTCAGCTCTGATGACACGGCCAAACGCGAAATTTCATCAATACGATTTGTTGCGTTTTTGACTTGTTTGAATGTTTCAGTGGATGAGTTTGAAATTACATCATAATATTAAAAACAATGCTGCGGATTGTGTATTAAATTAAGTTTAATAATTAAAAAATTTGCACAGAAATGAAATTTATATCATTAAAAAGTAATTTCTTGAATGAAAGATAATGCAATAAACCAATAAGTTAAACCAATGTTATGAGATAATAGTTGAAAGATCGGGGTCATTCATTTCCATTCACAAATAATAACAATTACTCATTTTAACAATTACTCGGAGACATAGAAATAATAACAATTACTCATTTTAACAATTACTCGGAGACATACAAATAATAACAATTACTCGTAGACTCAGCTCATTTTCGCATACGATCAAACTTTCCGATTCAAGATTAATTCTTGATTTCTTTTACATTTTGGTTCCTGCGGCTCAATGGATTTTATGCAGACACGGTGAGCCTAATTCCAAGTATTTCTAATAGTATGTTGCAGCTTCATTAAGTAACGAAATGTTGAATTGAGTGCAGCTGTAAAAATGTTCAATGAAGCATTTCTGAAACGTTCGTGAAATGATTTGCTTACATTTAGCTGTTGCCATTTCACAATCAATAACTAGTGCGATTTCTTTCCACTTATGTTATTGTTTATATGGGGAGAGGGATAGAAAAAAAATGATTCATCAATTTTTAAGAGCAGTAAAAGTTAAGGAAAGTGGACGATTGCACACACAAAAAAAGCAATGAACACACATACTTATTTTTTGATATTTGAGGTAGATTTTGAATTTAAATTATTTAAGCTTTCAAACATTGAACATCGATTCTAAATGGAAATTTATATGGAAATCAAAGAGGGGTCCGATTTTATAAGAGGCCTAGAGAGATAAATAAAAAATATAGATGCGATAAATAAAATACGAAATTTCAGAAACTAAGAGAAAAATTATTCTTAAAAATTGCTTTTGGATTATTAAAATCGCTTAAAATCCTGATAGAGAATGGGCTTTATGTTCATTCTCGACTTAGAATATCATAAGCAAATTTGTGAATGACATAACATTTGTTCGTTTTTGAAAATAAATTCCCTTGATCTTTTTAAATTTTCTTTAATCCTACTTAATTAATTATGCGTAATTTTATTTACTTCGGAAAATATGAAAAATGTGCTATATGTGTTTCTATGTATCGAATTATTTTCTCCAGGATTCTCTAAGAGATTCCCTATACAAAGCATCGAATTTATTTAATTCTAAAAATAATTTCTGACAAATTTTTTTACTTTGTTTTCTGTAACTATCGAGAATTATTCTTGATAATCATTTCTAAAAAAATGATTTTTTTCAGAAGTTTCGAAATTTGCTAATCGATTTAAATTTATCAAAAAATTTTGATTTAAAATTATCAGATATTAAAAAAAGAATAGACAAAAGAGCAGTTCTGGTAATTGAAATCTTTTTTTATGCATATGCCCTAAGTAGAGATAATAAAAATGATTGGACAAAACGTTTTAAAAATTCCCAAATATTTCTGGGAAGTAATGATAAAAATGATTCTACTTATTAAAATGCATTTTATTTTTTTTACTGTAACCACAACTTTAACTTCCACGCAGAAAAAAGGAAGAACGATTTTATAATTCTTTAAGGAATTTTATCTCAATATCTTAACTAAAAACCAAATAAAATGAAGAAAACACATAAATGCATTAAAGACTCTTCAACAAACAGTACCAAGATATTTTGACAGCGCATTTGATGATAAAATTATGTCTCTCAAAATACTCCATAACTTTCTTTCCTGATCTCGAGTTTGTCTTTCCTGATAAAAGGAATAAAAGAATGAAAGAAAAAGAAAGAAGTGCCAGCAAATCCGGGCGAAGCACTCGTCTAATTTTGCCATTGACTGCTTCCAATTACTAGAACAAACACTCCTGTCTGCCGAACCAACTGAAGTTCCGCCACTTCTTTCAAATCATAATTCCAAAAGCAATGGAAGAAGTCGATGGGGAAAAAATGGAAGATCATACCATTGATAATAATTATATCGTCAACTTCTCTCTCACGAAATGTAGAGATTCTAAAGGAAAAGAAGTCATTAGTAAATTCACTTTAGACACATAATTCAGTTTCATTTCCTTTTTTTTATTTTTTATTTTTGTGGATATCGTGAGTTCCCTTAAGGTACGGCAAGAAGGCAAGAAAATTGAATGATGATCCTTTCAACTCTTTAAACTGACTTTTTTTTTTCGAGTGGTCATGCTTTGTATCATTTTTCATTTGAAATATCGGAAATTGGACAAAAAGGTTGAAATAAGTTATCATTTTTTATTTGTTAAAGACGGTTGTCTCTGCGTTATTTTATCTACTTCATTCATTTATAACATTACTAGCCGCCTTTGGCAACCAGTTTATTCGCCCAGATTATTGACTTTTTAGACTGTTAAATTGTTAATATGTGACGCAATTTTTAAAAGAAAACATTTCATCTTGTAATTTGATACGACTAAGACGCACGAATTCAACTAAAAAATTACAAAGTGTATATATTACGAGATAAAAGCGAAATAGAAAATCCTTCTACTGATCGAATGATTGGCAGAAGCAAGCACTTGATTGTTTTGATGGAGAGAATTTGAGTTCCATCATAGCATTTAAAAACATTGTTTCAGATACTATATCAAATTGAATTAAAATTATTATTAAAGATAAGGGAAAATTATACGAAAATGAAATTGATATCATTAAAAAGGTAATTTTTTATACTTAAGATAGTACAGAAAATTTTTTTTATAAGATAATTGTTTTGAAAAAATATGAATATCAATTTCCGTAGGCAAGTCATAACTATTAGGGTTAAACATAATATTAATATTCGGGCTCCAAAATGGAAAAACTTTGAAACGATTTCTCGCCAAATATAATCGTGACAATTTTTTATTGCAACTTTGCAGGTAGTTTGTTAGCATTTCTATTATACACCCAGGATTGCAGATTTTTAGAGAGTTTTTGGGCGATTGGCAGTATTTTGACGTGAAAGGAACCGTACTTTAATCTTAAGAATTCTTGCCACAATTACTTATCTGGCAACGATTAAGCCTACTTCTGTGCTTGATTGATTTTTTTTTGTTTGAAACTTATTTCTTATTTTTTTTATGCCCTCTTTCCTCTGACTGAATGTTCTCTTTGGTGACATGGAGAACTATGTCCGGAATACATCCAATAATATTTTACATCTCCATTAATTAGCCAAGCAAAGTGCTTGATTCAGTGCATCTGTAAAAATGTTCAATGAATGAAGTACTCTGAGTTTCGTATGATGTTTTGTTTATAATTGACAGTTGTCATTCGACAATTAATAATAAGCTCGATTTCTGTGCCACGTACGTTAGCGTTTAATATATGTATGGATTTTCATAATAACAAATGAGTTGAAAATTGGTTTAAATATAAACTTTTTCGTTAGAAATGAGTATTTCCTTTCCTTTGGTAAATTTGAATTTATAACTCAAAGCTAGAAAAAAAATGCAAGAAAGAGATTAAAGTTTTGTAATCAAACTAATGTTCAAATTTTTGCATTCCAATTTCTTTTGATATCTCTAAAATGTACTACTTGGATTCAAATTAAAAACTAAAATATTTTTTATTTGTTGATAGAAAAAATTTGAGAAAATAAGAAAAGCTTTAGTATAATTGTAATACTTCAATTCTATATTCTCTTCTAATATCTTTAGTATAATTCAATAATTCAAAGCAATAAATATGATTATGACGTACAGAATCAAAGGCAATTTGTTAAAAATACCAAACAGAGCCATCTGTGCCGTGTGCTTGATTTTGATTTGCTTTAAACAACTGAATTCAACGATTTTTGGAAAAAGCAAACCATAATTTAAGGGGGGGGGGGAATTCCGAATTCTTTTTTTATAAATGTTAGTTTCATTAAAATTCTTTTCTTACAACTGTGTGCATTATTTTGCCACACAAACAAATTCTTCTTAAAACTCACGGATTTAAGGATCTATATTCCAGCATTTTGATAGTTAGAGAAAGTTTTATTTATAATATTTTGTTGATAATAAATGCTTATTCAACAATCTGTTTGAAGAGTGAATATTCCAATTTTCATTATGCCGGGTTTACACTCGGCTAGTTATAAGACAGGTAGGCAGGGCATGCGTTGAAAGGCTGAAAAATGCTGTTCAGTCGATGGCAAGTAATTGTCCCGATGGGACAACAACATGCCGCTGTACTGTATTTTTTTTTCTCTTTCTTATTGCGTATGCGTTTGTAGAGTTTGGCGGTGAAGAAATTGACCATTTATCATAGATAAATTCCGATATGTTTGTTCTTTGTTCTTTCAGATGCAAGGTAGTGGGTATTTTTTTTTTCTCTCATTGTATTTGCCATTTTTTTCTACAGTTTTCCAAATTTAGGAATGTTTACCTTTTTTTACATCATAATTACCCATCATTACCATTACCATACGATACGCAGTGAAAAAGAAAAATTCGGGAAAGCCAGAACGGCAATTTAAAACCAAGCATGGAATGTTTGAATCTGTCTTGTGAAATTGTGGTAAACATAAATCAGTCCCTTTTTGCTCATGCGCTGCTACTGGCCGTCTTATAATTGGCCGAGTGTAAACAAGCACATTATTCCCACGGGTTTGGTAAAAGATTCACGTTTCTAGCTTTTCATTAAATCTAGATATTGTTCGTTTCAGTATCCCGAGATTACCCCTTTTCAACGATTCTACTTCGCTAAGGTGCCCTACGCGGAAGAATGAGCGTCTTTCCAGAATTGATCGTCATTCTTTGACCTTGATTTCCGCCTAATTAGATAGAATTTGATTCAATTTTTTCCCCCTCACTCTTTATGAGAGTGTCGTGTCGTCTCTGACTGTACTATTTTATTTTAATTCAAAATTGCATATTGATGCTTATATGGCTAGTTCAAGAGGCAAAAAAAAGGTTTCAAGAATGGCACGAAGAATATTTTATATAATATTATTAATTGTGACTGAAATTATCTACCCTCGTTAATCTCAATATTTTATCAAAAAAAATTTAATAACGAATAAAAAAAAGTATTGTAGCATTAAAAAGACATTATTATTTTCTAAAAAGTGAATTACCAAATTTTAAAATAAGAAATCTTCCATTTATTCATAATAATTTAAAATTTAGATCCCTCACAGCAAATAAAAATTGCTCTAAATCATTTTATAACAAATTAGTATCGTTTTCCAATAATATTACGAGTCATCTACCTTTTTAACATCTCCTTAGCCAGTGAATAAGCCGAGTTCCTCTTATTGTAAAATGTAACCCTCTCTTCCTTTCTCTAATCCCTATTTTGACTAAATAAACGCATCTTGACGCATGCGCAATAACGCGGAAGGTTTTAGAATCAGAGAATGAACAATATCTATGATGGCCAGAACCAAGATATCTAAGATCAACAGAAAATCCTTAAATGCGCAGGAAGGGGGGGGGGATAGTACTAGCAAAATTCAAATCAGATACCTATCTAGCATAAATTATTCACATTAAATTCTCTTCGTAACCTTATGGTTTAGTTTCTCTCTTTGATTTTGTGTCATTGTTGCTTCGAATATGTTTGCTATTTTGTAAATATCAATATTTTTATTATGATCAAACTAGAACTTTACAATGACTTTTCACATAGTTCCTTCGTTTCAAAATTTCAAAAGACATTCGAATCAACTTTTCACCGTTAAACTTTCAGTACAAAAATCCTCACTAACATGACAATCATTATTTTTGTTCAGTTTTTTTAAACATGTGAAGTTAATGCTTGTTATGATATATATATCGATAATTAATTACATTTAATGTCCGACTGGTCCGCCGGGATTGCTTTTTGCTAAAATTTTCAATTAGATATTTTATGTACTCCATTTTTTAATTCATTAATGTCTAGAATCTCTTTTTAAGGGCTATGCGGTTAGAAAAGCAGGCCTCAATTTTACATAAATTAACACTGCAACATTAAAATTGCCCTAATCCATTCTTATGCTTTTAAAAAAAATCATTATTAAATAATGACAATCCATATATGAACTAAAATCATTTCATTTTTATGTCCTTAAAAATTACGCTGTTCGTAAGTCAAGAAGAAACAAGTAAGTACATTTCAAATTTAAAACTGTACTAACTTATACCTATGTTTTCGTTTTAATTTGTTATTAACAAATGGCAACCTAGGAATAATCTATTCTAAAATGATTTCATTTCTATGTTCTCCAAAAATGATGCTGTTCGCAAATCAAGAAAAAAAAATGTAAATTAAAAAAATTATTTATAAATAATTTTATTTGTTTTTAGTGTATGTGCTACTGTGAAGAATTCTTTATTTCAGGATTTTGCAGTTTTGTGTACTTTTGAAATTTTATAACTTCTTGGCATTTTAAGATCTTTCTTTTTAGAAATGATAAGCAAAAAAGATCCACTTATTTTGCCCTTTCTTGCGTTGTATCTATATTCATAATTTAGTTCAAAAGAAGTTTTAGTTTGATTTCCAAATGACATTTAGATTAAATGTTGATTTTTTTAAAATGAATAATGTGGATATCATTGAAAACTTTGTATAGAGGGTTCAGTAGCGGTAGATCTAATTTCAGAATTCCTTGATTATTCTAATATTGATTTTTAATATGACAGCTTCTTTACTTCTCATGAGTTAATGAGTTATTTGTCAAAAGAAAGGTATATTATTATTGGATCAGAGCATCCAAATCGCGCTCAAAAATTTCCATTTACAAATATAACAGGGTTTAAAAAAGAGATACTTCTGAATATATATTTGATGAAAAACAAAATACTCTGATGTTAGTTAGATGGAATGACAACAATATCGTAACAATTACCTCAAATGTTCACGTGATTTATACTTTTACTAAAAGTTAAATGATAGCCAAACAATGAAAAGAAAATAATTAAAATTGATCAATCAAATGTGGTTGTCCAGTATAATAATTATATGAGGAAGTAAATAGGATGATTAAAATATGAGAAATTGTCATTGAACTGTCCAATCTAAAAGGTGGCCTCTGTTTATATTTGGACAAAAGGTTGCTGTATGGAATGCATGGCAATTATATTATAAATGTCGTCTTCCAATACTAACCTATTGAAGTTGCATAATTCCGATGAGAAATATGTTTATCTTGTTTTCAGAAATTTACTCTGAAACTTGAAGGCCCGTGAGTAAACTAGGGTGATAAAATTCTGAATATCAAATTTAGTTAGACATGATGGGAAAAACACTATATATCTGAAAATAAAACTCGATTAAGTGCTCATTGGGACAAATATATATAATATGAAATGTAACACGTGCAATGAGCAGACTAGATGATGCTTACAAATGATAAATGCTTTATTGATTTCACTACAAAAGAATTATTTTCGGCGTACTATATGATTTTATGTTAACTTTTATTTATTACACTCCTAAATATTTTCTGAATCATTAAATTAGTTAATTCAAAAATTTTTGTGCAAAAACTATGTACCCTCTTGTGCTTAGTGTCCTTCTTTAATGTATTTGTTAAAACATCTGAATTATATATTTTTTAATAATTTTCTAATTGATTAGACACCATCTGCAACCGGTATACAAAATATTTTTGAAAACAAAGATGTCAGATATTAATGCAATGTGCAAAATGTGTTCGAATTTTTGTACACATGTAAAATGTACAATTTTAGAAGGCTTACACCGTTCTGTTCATTCAATTATGCATCTCCATCATTTCTTACTATCTCATCTAAAATTTGTGTTTTATTTTGAAAAGATTAAACTTCAACTTATACGAAAGCTTTCTTGCTGAAACTATTTAAAAATGCTTGAATTCAAAAAGTTTTCTCCGTCGTTTTCTTGTGAAGTGAAAATTTAATAATATATATAATAACATTTCAAAAAGGCTCATCCTGATAGAATTAACCGCATCTTCATCCATTCGCCATCAACAATCGAAGAAAAAAGGTGCACACACACACACACACACACACACACACACACACACACACACACACACACACACACATTCTCATTTATTTTTAGTCGAGATAGAAAACTCTCCCTGAGTGATATCAAAATTATATAACAGATAACTTTAATTTATGTTTTGTCAAATAAAAGAAATTTAAAAAGTTCTATTCCATAATTTTCAAGCAGATACTATCAAATTATTTATCATTGCTATGAAACATTTTCAATAATTTAAGTAGCCAAAGTTAATTTTTTTTTCTGCGCAGTTTTTAATTTAATAAAAGTAGTAATTAAAAATATTTTAATGATACAGAGAGAGATACTTGACAAAGATAAGAATTAGTCGAGAGATTTTATGAAAGTCTTTATAGTTTTCTTTGCTTATTGTCTTCATCGTCTTCCTCAATATCCTTTATAGTTTACGTTCAGCTTTTTCTTTATCATCAAAAGAGTGTGTGTGTGTGACGCTTATCTGTAAACATAGGAATCGAAAATTACATCGAGAAGCATTGAGAAACATCGAGAATTATCTACAAATATCGAAACGCACACCTCTTCTTCTGTTGCATGATTTTTAAATCAGAACCTAAATTTTGTATTCAAATTTATATTTCTAAAAATGAATATTATGATATTATCGGTTAATGTGGTTCCAGTTTATAAGTTTAATATGCCGATATTCTGGCATAGGGGTAGCATGTCTTCCCCGTGATCTGGGCGTCTGGGTTCGAGTCCCGGTTCGGGCATGGTTGCTCTTCATCTGTTCTATATGTGAGATGTGTGAATGCCCCCCCCCCTGTAAAAAGGGGCTGTGCAAGCAAATGTGATGCGTGAGTAGCAAAATCGTACCCTTCGCCCAAGTTGGCGTTACTAAAAACGAGGCGCTCTCACCCGGCTTGTCCATGGCAAGTGCCATCAGAAACAACAAGTTTAATATGGAATAATCTCAAATTGTGCAATAAGTTTAGTTATAGAAATCATGTTTGCATAAAACTTATTTAATCTATTATATACTAGCCGCCTATGGCGACCAGTTAGTTGGCCGAGAAAAAGGATTGTTTTAATTTCCGTTAAATCTCTTATACATAACTTTAATGCCTGTGATTCTTGTCATTATTTGTGGGTATCAAAATACAATAATCTTGTCATTATAACTGTATTACCTTAATTGCCTTACACTTGTGCTTTTTTTTATGTAAATGAACCTTCCTAATGAAGCTAAGTCCGCTGACTACATATTATTAAAAAAACACTTGTTCATTTATTATTATTATTATTATTTTACAACATTCGCTGTAATGTGATTTTGCTTTCTTATTCCTCACTTGAGCTGCAATTTATTTAAATACCATCTTTTTCCTTTCATTGTTCTGTGCGTTTCATTGTTCATTGTGCGATTAAATGTTCGATGAAAAAAGGAAATCGATTTCAATTGCATTTCAATAATGAAGGGCACTGTTACAAAATTATGCAAAAAGTATTTTAAAACATTGCCGAAATTCAGAAAACAATTACAAGAGAATTAAGATAGAATTGTTCAAAAACAATCTTAAAAATTTTTTAATGATGTAAAGATAATTTTTGTGTATTAATATTTTCTTTTAAGTTATCGCGGAAGAACTCGAAACTAAGACTGGAGTTTTAATAAATCAAATTTAGTATTTTTATGATACCCATCTCGCAAAAACCATAAGTAATACATTCTCCTTCATTATTAAAAGAAACTAATCGCCTTTGGCAACTATTTGGTTCGTCTGGAATATTATGTTTGATTACCTTTAAAAGTTATTCACATGATTCTATAATCATTGTACTACTGAATTGAGATAGAAATTTAAATGCCAATTTTTAGTTCACTGACATCTGTTTTGCTGTTTATGTTCATTATCAATTCATAGATCAAAATTGTATAAAAATCGTAGTTGCCCGTATTATCTAGCATGTATTTGATCATTTACTTACGTGGTGCTGTAACTTTACTTTCCCCAAATCTGAACATGTGAGATGCCCTCTGTAAGGATCAGAACAATTGTAAATAAATGAATAAATAAATAAAAACCCTCGATAAAAAATAGAGCTACAAAATAGTTTTTATACAGTAAATGCAATTTTATTTTTATGATATTCATCTCGCTAAAATTGAAATTTTATTCTTATGAGATTAAAGAATTTAAGTTAAAACTGAGCTAACCCTTAGAATTTGAGAATTAAAACTTTTAATGTCTCTCGCTTATTTCACGAAACACCAATTTCATGACAAACATAAAATACTATGCCATCTAACTCGTTGTCTTTCATTGCCCAATAACATCACATTTTTCACTTTTTATTCTAGAATTAAACTGGCTGTTAAAAGTAGAATTGAAAATTTTTCTGAGTTATATAATTGATATTTGCAATTGAATGTAAAAACTCAATTAAAGAAGTTGCATTTCATTCGATAATTTAGGCCGTCGTGTTTTATATTTATTGTCAACGCAAAATAAGGGATATCATAATTGAAACAAACCAAATTTAATTGAAAATTATTTTTAATGTCTTTTCTCATAATTATATTTATTATTTAAGCCATGCCTTTTGTAAATCTTCCTAATTCTTTTGGATTTCCTTCAATATAGTAAATTTCTTGTGCGTTTATTATTAGA
Organism: Argiope bruennichi; assembly: GCF_947563725.1. Classification (NCBI taxonomy): domain Eukaryota; kingdom Metazoa; phylum Arthropoda; class Arachnida; order Araneae; family Araneidae; genus Argiope; species Argiope bruennichi. The sequence goes on from NC_079159.1 coordinate 14,638,935, forward strand.
TTCTTACAATAGATGGCAGCACAGATGCGCAATTTTCATTGAATCTTTTCGCAAAAAATTTTTGCCGATAGATGTCACCACGAATAAACTAGATTGGAATTACAAGTATTTTTAATATAGTTTTCCTAAGTAAAGAAATGTTTAGCATTGATGTTGTTGCTCTAATAAGCGAAACTATTCGTATTCATGCTAAAAAGAGTATTGTAAGAACTAAGAGTTTTTTTAATAGCAAGAGGGATATTTGGGGGGGGCATTGCTCTATTTTATTAAACATTCTGGGATGAAAAATGAATAAATAACAGTAATCGTTGATAAAATTTTTCTCTTTTGTGTATAGATAATTTTTTTATGTAAAAATAAGAGAAAGATACCACCAAAATTCGCTGGGAACTTATTTCTGCGTTTACGGACATTTCATCCTCCTTCTGGTGTGGTGTGGTGACGAGGGGAGTGCCAGCTCAGGTGTCGTTTTCGTCATCTGACTGTGGTTCAGAATTACGAGGTCCGTCCCAAAATAGCCCTAGTGTTGCTTTACATCGGGACGTTAATATAACTAAACTACAGACATTTCATATTTCAAAATCTGTCTAAATAAAGTGACATCTTGAATCAAATTTGAAAGGAATAGTAAGTTTTTTTCTTTAAAAATTAAACCATGACATATTGAAAAAAGATATTTTTGGAATTATGCTTGCATGTCCATCTATTTGTAAACTCGATGACTTAAAAACCTGCAAATTAAAAGGATGAAATTTGGATTATGAAATGCCAATTATCCTGTAAGAACATTTTATAGTTATTCATAAAAGACATTTATAGCATTTTCATTGAAGTCTGCTTTGAAATAGCTATTAATATACCAATTTCCTTTAGCACTGAAAGAGAAATGCGTACTTTTAGTCCGAAATATCGTAGAATATAATTTTACGTCCATTTCTTCTGCCTTTATATTAATTTTAAAAATTTACTCTTAATTACACCAATAATATGCACAAAACAGTGGAAATGTCTTCCCACAAGTTTCTTGTATGATCTCATAAATTTGTAATGCCAGAGAACGCCTTGCATAGCATTGCTGTGCCATATTAACCTTTGGCTTGAATTGAACACTTTTATTCACTCCATCGCATCCTCCTTGGAAAGTTATTTGTCGATTCATAACTGGCATGCGTTATCAACATCCAAAAATCGATTCTGTATTTTAGACCCTTTCTCCTCAATCAATTGAAATAAAAATTTGGCACAAAACTGCACTAGTAATCATAAAATCCAATAAAAAATGTGATATATTTAAGTCACTGCGCTTTTGTATAATCACATTTACCTATTTCTGAAATTACAGACCGACAGACAGTCAACAATTTGTTAGATTTATCTCAAAATTTGACACTATAGATGTTAAATATGTGTACCGAATCCTATCTCAGTAGCTCTATGCATTTTGTAGTAATCGTGTTAACTTATATCCGAACAGCCGGACTTCCGCTGAACAGATTTTATTCAAAATTTGATAGAAACCTGCAAATCTAGTATAAAGATTCTATTCCAAATTTCAGCTATTTAGCTCAAATTATTTTGAGTTATCTTTGTCACAAACATGCAGACATTTTTCCCAAAAATGTGTTTTTCGAACTTCGGAAGGTCTAAAACGTCGAAATTCGTCAAAATCTCGAGTTCGAATTTTTTCGACTATTGCTATACTTTTTCTGCACTGTGTAAGTATACGGTAAAGTAAAAATTTATATTTAATATCGGTTTAATATGCGTGAGGATAAACAATGAATGCATCTCTAAAACAATGAATATTGTTTGTCAGCGCAAGATACTTACGATATTTCCAAGATGCTTCCAGATATTTTGAATGCTTATAATATGAAAGTATTGTGAAAATGCTTGTGGGTATTTTGCGTTTATAGGATCGTTGTAAAATTTACTTTAAAATATTTTAAATGTAAGGAAATAAAACTGATATCATTGAAAAGTTTAGTTTTAAACTTTTAAAATGTAAAAATGGTTTTGAGGCGGCACTGTGATTGGAAGTTATTGAAGAAAGACATTAAAAGTTTGAGATGACCTTTCATAGTGAGCATTTAATAGACAAGGAGTAACTACGAACCAATTATGGTAGCTCTAGATCCGATAGTCTGCTCTGTACAGCATTTTGAAGGATTTTTGCATCAACCATTTGCAAAATGCAACTTGGTTTGGAATGCGTGAATTTACAAATAATATCTTCCTTATGAATATTATCATAATAAAGATTATCTTATTTTAGCGTCCCAGGAGCATGCCAAAATGTAAGCTTCACGGTGATAATATTGTACCATACTTGTTGGAAAATATCATTTTTTCAAAATAGTTGTTCTATTAAAAATCTTAAAATTTTTTTTAATTAACCGTTAGCTGTAGTAAAGTGCTTATTAATACTATCGTTATATAACGTTATTCTGGACGATCCCCCAAGAAATTCATAGGCAACCAACTTATTTTAGAACATAACTGCTGAAGTTAAAAAGAATGCTGACGCCTTTCTTGATTATCAAAAAGAGAAAGGAGGCTCATATGTAGATTAAATAATTTTTAATTAAATTTGTAACATTCCTTAAATATTTGCTTCAAAATTATAATGGATATTTTCGTGAAAATAAATAAACAAACATCGTATTCTGTCTTTGATATTAAATAAATGCTACCATTCAAAAATGACAGCACTATCTGCATTTTCTTTTTCACTTCGTGCTTGAAATTTAAAACAGCGAAAATAATCTTCTCTATGAAAGCACAGAAAATATAAATAAAGTGTTTGTAATACTATTACGATGGCATTCACAAATATTTAAATCTTTTAGAACAACATAATGTAATTAGCCGGAGACGTCTCCTCGAAACTTTCTCGCATATCTTAATAAGAGTGTTGTTCTCTCCATTTCCGTATAAATTTGTGGACGTTAGACAAGGCCATGAATTCTATGAATACTCAGAATTTTATTTCCAATATCCTGAATAGAAGCACTTTATGCTACATAATATAATGTAGTCAACCACGTATGTGTATTAGACGTGGCAATAAATAATTCTTTCGACTGACTGAAACAGAAATTGTGTCTGGAATTAAAATTGTAGCAATAAGTTCATATACCAAATTTAATTTATCTAAGTTGTTGCACTTTTCGATTTTTACGAAAGAGAATACACAAACCGATAAACGACCAATCTTTTGACGAATTTTATTCAAAATATATTAAGATTACACGTTTTATATACTAAACCTGTATTCCAAATTTTAGTTTTTGCCTTTTAGAGTTATATTTACATTTATGGGAAAGTACACATAGGCAGATAGACGGTTTAACGGATTTGGTTCAAAATTCGGCACAGATTCACACTTTATATTCTAAATTTGAATGCCAAATTTTATTCATCTAGATCTTTATATTTTGAAGCTATCATGTTCCCTGTCATTCGGATAGCCAGATTGACACATTTCCTGTGAATGCTATTCGTTCAAAATTTGAAAGAATTCTAAAAATTTGGTATAAGGACCATGTTCCGAGATTATTTCGAAAATGTTATTTTTGGTTTTAAGGTGTTCTGAAATATGGAGTTTCGTCAAAATCTCGAATTCGAATTTTTCGACAGTTACTATATTTTCTCTTTGTATCTTTCGTATATGAGAAGGTAAAATTCGTGGTGAAAATAAATTATGTGATACCAACGTCGCCAACGTCAGGCCAAATTGTGCCTGTCAAATATTTTTTAAAAAAATTATTAAACATTCGCCATGTTGAAACCAGAATTTTACAATCTAAAACCGAAACTTTAGGGTTATTACAAAAATGAAGTGACTTATCATATATGGCGAGTGATCGCCAAAAAAATTCTAGTTTGCGAAGGTATTACTTACTTAATTCTTAAAATAACATAAATATGAAATGCATTTATCTTTTTCTCTAATGAAACTCAAAAATGCTGGTATAATATTATTGTTGAGGAAATATTAGATTTCAGCATTAATTATTATTTAAAATCATGATTAATTGGCAACAATTTCAATTTGAACATAATTTTTATTACTAAAAAATATTAAGAAATCATCTATAACTCGCAAAACCAAAAATAAATTATTAATCGTATAAATGATGCTTCATTTTATGTTGATGACTTTAATGGCTAAAATAACAATACGAATGAATCAGTTTCATCTGGCTTGGCGCTTCATGTTTTTTAAGCAGTTACGATACAAAGTTTCAACCATTTCCCTGGCTGTTAGCGGTCGCAGGACAACCCATTCTGTCATACCATTTTCCGAGTATAGGAACCGTCTTGTGCAATACATTTCGCCGGTCTTCTCCGCAGATACTACAGATTCATCCTCCTTCAGTTGAAAAGATCGTTTCGAAGAAGGTTTCAAAGGCGGAAAAGTTTCGCGAAAAATGCGGGCAAATAAAGGTATTATTATTAATTCAAAATACATGCTACAAAAGCTTAGACCTTTCAAACTATGATATTTACTATTTTACAAATAAAGTTTTAAAGTTAAATATGGTGTTGTAATTGGGATTGTTTATAATAAGAAAGTTTTTCTGCGTGCTGATATCTCCACGTAATCAATCGTTTCTTGTTTCACATGACTCGTGAAAAAACTTTTTTTTTTAATGTGATCAGAATTAAAATGTATTGAACCCGTCTTAAGATTGACGTTTATTCGATTTTTTGGGGGGGAGGGAGACAGCTTTTTTCCAAGTGTAATCTTGACAACATTTTATCGCAATCCTAAAAGCTATTTGTTTCTATTTCTCTTAGCCATCCAGGATGGTGGACTTTTGCTGAGTTTTGGGAAAGTTGGCATGATTTTGCTACCTTTGGCGAGAAATTAGAAATTCAATTTAAATCTTGTCATTTATTAATCTTTTCATGAATAACGATAGATCGGAAAATACTTTTTGTTCACAAAAAAGTGTTCAAGTATAATATTTTCTTTATCCAAAAAAGAAATTCGGAAAGGCTTTCTCCGGAATGTACAAAAGCCCTTTCAGCAAGTGGTAAGAAACTGTTGTTGCTTCTATATATTTTCGTGTGCTCTGCCCTAAATTTTCAGAAAGATTTGCAATTATAACAATAACAACTTATGCGCAAATTAATGTATTTCATATTTTACTGTTTGTGTTGGATTGGCGACGCTCTTATAAACAAACACTATGACTTAAATTATATGTGATATTTTTTTAGATCTTGAATAGCTACTGGCAAGCAAATAAATGCATTATACATGTAAACATTTTTTGTTTTATTAAATATCAGCATCTACATTGATGTTCCTCTCATATCGCCAACGATCGCCAATTACCAATGCCAAATAGAAAGACAGTTTATAGGCAAACAATGTAATATGACTGGGGATAACGGCCTTTGTCGCTATATCCCTCACTGTTTATATTCAAGTTCAATGTAATATGACATACCGAAGTCTACAAGTGGAAATACCCCATTTGATTGTTTGGGTTGTGATATTAGCGACGAACTCAAGCAGCCCATTAAAATATATTTCAACTGAAAAAAAATTAATTGCTTTTTCTTCTAATCCATCAAGAAATATCTTAATGTTATTAGTCTATTAATGAGCCAAGGCCTGATCATTGAAACGAAATCTGAGTTCATTCAGCGAATAACTAGACGATCGATTTCTGGCGATTTCCTGTTAAGTAAAACTTAAGATTTACATAGACTTTCCGCCAAGCAGTCAAAATCGCGCCAATCATCGAAAGACTTGCCAAAAGTTTTTTATCTTGATTGGTTACCAGAAATGGTAACAAATGGTTTTTAGGAATACAATGTTTAGGGATACAATAAAAAAATTGTCAGCATTGGAGAACATAGATTAAGTCTCAAGTCTGGCCCCTTGCTAAATTTCTAGACCAAAAAAAAATAAAAAATAACTATCTATATCATGATGCTATGCTGCATCGTAAGAAAGGTATTCGATTTTTCTTTAAGATCCAAATAAAATTCAGTTTTCTCGATTTATAATATTTTAATATTTAAAAAAATAAGTTTTTGGTTGAGTTAAGTTGTAATTTTTTAATTGAATACGGAATAATTTATCATGAAACATTTTTTTTATTTGATAATTGTTTATATTTAAACATTTTTTTAATATACTATTTATAAAATGGGCAAACAATGTGTAAAATGCGATGTGGTGGTTGAAAAATCGCTCAAAATGCTCTACAAAGCCCAAAACTGGGCTTAAATTTATCAAAATCTTCACAATCACTTTTTTGGTTAGTAAGGCTTACAAAAATAGATTTGTTTAAATTTTTATTAAAATTTTCTGTATAATTTTTGTAACGCATTATTGCACAAAAATATTTTTTACTCCACGATAAAAATATTTTTACAATATGACTTTTTTTTTTTAGCTCATATGAAACTTTTCCTAGATTATATAAAAAAAATATTTGGAATCATTTGTAAATTTAAAATATTAGGAAAATAATTAGCCAATCACTCCAAACACAAGTTCCCGATTTCGACAATTTTTATTTTATATGAAAGTTTATGACCTCTAAATATGCCTTTAGTTGACTGCCTTCCACCATGCTCTATTTTTAAGGTAAATCGGGGAAAAAAGTTCATAACTCATTTTCTCTAGTGAAATCTACGACAGAGTTCAGCAGCGCCATACCATAATAGCAATCTCAAAACGTTTTGTTTCCTATAAAAGCTCATGATTCATAAAATGTCATCAACCGTTATCTGCCTTCAACCATCTACCAAATTTGAGAAAAATCGAAAAAAAAAAAAACTTTTTTGCACATTTTTTTTGCGGAAATAGCTCTTCAAAGTTACCCAATTCCAAACCATCTCTGAAAATTTTTATTTCGTTCTAGTCGCCTTTGGCGATCATTTGATTCGCCAAGATTCATGCTCCCTACAATTTTCACTTAAATATTTTTTTCTTTAATTTGATTTCTTATTAATTTTTGCCGAAAATATTTTTAAGCTTCCAATTTTGATAGTCATATAATTCATATACTATTATAAACGCATTACAATATTCATTGTGATACGTATTTATTTCTCTAATTTTCTGTTAGCTCCCACAGAATCTGAACTTGAAATTGAAGCTTGATAAAACTTCAATAGATACAAAAAATTTTTGCTGAAATAATCAAATGTCTTTTAAAAATATGACTACAGAATAAAATATGACTATCAGCACAGAATAAAAATATGACTTTTTCAGCACTAACATCTTATGAGAACTTTAAAAAAATTTTTATAATTTATTCAATACCTCAAAAAATTATCCAATAAAAATTCTTTGATTCATCAGACGATTCGATTTTCAATTTTACTTTCAAAAGGGTTTAAATGTGGTAAGTTATGTGTCAATTTATATATCAGTTAATAAATTTAATTCCGAAAAAAACTATGAAATTTAAATTTTTTGCTGTCATTCGGTCCTATGAACCATATTCAATACAATAATCTTGATAGCTTAACGTTTTAATCTTCAGCTTTATAAAGCCCCAAATATTATTGTTTTAGGTCATTTAAGGCCGTCGCTGATGAGTGCATTTTCCTTAAAACGGTCAATGGAGAGGTCTAATTGTTCGTTTTTATTGAAAAGAGATATTCAAATTTTTCATAACTCAATCAACTTTTGCCACAAAAAAAATGGAATTTATTTAAAATATTAGTGTCTGAAAAATATTTTATTAAATATGCCTCCCAGGACGAAATCGTAGTTTATGAAAACATTTATTGATTCAAATTACATAAGAAATAACTAGGAGGCTGCTCGCTTATGCTCGCCAACCCCCAGGAACTTCTAATGCAGTTCCTCTCAGATCGCTTCGCTCGCTCGCCATCTACTAAACTACTTTAGTCAAGCAACAGATATATTCAGATTCAATTTTTTTCCAAAATATGATAAAACAATGAAAGAAATAAAAAATGTAAAGCAAAAAGGACACTCGTAATAATCACCTGCATCAAAGTTCTTTGTAAACACAAATAACCTTTCATTTAAATAACTATATACATCCACCAATGAAACAAATTTAAAACTTTTTTTCCCAGTAACGTGCCTGGCAAAAAGAACAGAGTTCTGATATAATCCCACAACTATGCTCCCGTAGTTTGGAAACTTCGCTCCGTACACATAACCGTTTAACCCTATCTCATTCATTACGACTGGATCTTCTCATGAACGATTCTTGATCATTTTCATTCGACCTGTCTTCTCTTTTTCGACGATTTCGTTTTAAAATCGATACGGTACGACTTAAACTCATTGTCAAAAATTTTGTTCGTTTCTTGACCGTTAATTTTTTGTTAAAAATTTTTTCATACCGAGCAAGAATAGCGTTCGCTTGAAATCTTATCAAACAGCGTGTTGATGTTCCCGGACTAGGTCAAGTGTTTGCAAACAGCGGTTAAGAAATTCGGCCTGATTTTGTGTCCACGTAAGCGTTTTATAAATATATATCTAGATAGATTATTTACTTTATTTAGATCATTTTTATGAATACATATGCATTTACTAAAGTTTTAAAAATAAGCTGCTCGGCCCTGATTAGAATGGCCTTTCTGTATATATTAACCCGTTCTAGGGCCGTGGGAAGTATGCTTCCCACCAAATGTATCAATCTTTGTATGAAATGATGTAGGTTGGCATAAGTTCTGACACACCTTTTTAGAAAGACAGAAACTTAGATGCTTCAGTTCTTTATCTCACACAAATTGATGCGTTTGATTTGTTACTTAATTTACCAAATTAATTAAGTTTATCTAATAAGCTAAATGAATCCCTTTTCTTATTCTAATTTCAAGTCTAAAAATATTTTAACACAATATGACTAGAAAAAAATGGCCCTTTAAAGGGTTAAACTACGTTTGCCTTAAATAAAACTGAATTTTGGGATGAACAGTATAGATATTTTTAATGTCGCAGAAAACGTTTTCTTTCGTTTATTTTTTTTTTAGAAAATATATCGCATTTCACATTTAATTTCATTCAGAGACGTGTTGAAAATTACACTTTTGTAGGTTTCATTTGCATTAAGAATTTGAACCTTTGTCAAAGTGATGGCAACGCGTTGTTAAAAGCTAATTTCTTATGCATGCATAACGTGCTTGTGCAGATATAATTTTACTTTTATTGATTTTATTTATTAATTTTATTTAAATTGTTTGGAAATATGATTAAAATATATTTTTTAATTCTTTTATGGTAGACATTTTTATGTTAAGATATTGTTAACATTAACAGTTAACATTGCAGCATACAAATTATTTTTATATCAATGTTTGCGAATGTTATCACAGAAAACCTCCATAAAATTCGCTTGATTTTTTAATACGATTCTGATTAATCGTATTTATTAACCATTTTACATTAGCCATCCCTACCCACAGGTATATAAGTTCCAAATTTGGTAATTCTAGGTCAGGCAGCGTAGTCTGTAAGCGCCAACACACATACACACGCACGCACGCACGCTTTTAATAAAAATGAATATGTGTGTGTGAATGAGAGAGAGAGGAACAGACCGCAGGGTGGAACAAAAACAGTCTTAATTTTTTAGCTTTTAATTTGGTAATAGTTCAAAAAAGTTGCCTTTTAGGTTCAAAAGCAATATCTAAAAGTTTGGTTGCAATATTACATAGTATCTTGGGGTGCCGCAAAGAGCTAATTTGTAAAAAAAATTGAGAAAAAAATGAAAATTTTTTAAAAATGTCTTTAAAAATTTTTCTTAATTTTAGTTTGGTAATAGTGGAGAAAAGTTAGCTTTTAGGTTCAGAAATAATTTTTAAAAATTCTGGTTACAATACAACAATATTTCGAGGTGCCGCAAAGAGCTTAAAGTTTGTAAAAAAATTGAAAAATTATAAACTTTGATAAAATATTTTATGAATTTTTCGTTCATATAATGTTACAGAAGATGAATTTAAATCATATATAAGCATTACAATTGGAAAAAATTATTAATCACAAAATATAAAAATAATAAAAAAATATTTTTATGTCAAATTTTGCGTTTCTTACTTCTGTATCCTTAATGATTACAAATGTTACAGCTGCAAAATGTTTGTTTCTACTTCATCGCCTTATTAAACTGTTTTTTAATTAAATTTTGGCATATTCACACGTGAGTCAATTTTTGCTCTTGCGCCTCTTTCTCTCGCAATTGAACCGCAGACATTTTGAGCTGATTCGGCTACCAGTCTCACAGATTTTACCACTGCTTCATGTGACAAGGAAGCCGAGAAAAGTCAATAACCGAGTCCAATATACTATTTGGTTCAGCTTCAGATGCCTTCTGTATAAAATTTCAACTTAATATTAAACGGCACAGGCACTTGGTAGTTTTATCGCTTCTTGTCTGTCTGATGGATCTGGTTGGCTTACCTCATTTTGCAAAGAACACTGTTGTTCTTCAGCTTTCTCATTGTGGTCAGTAAACATTTCTGATATTTTTTGCCCGTTCTTGATAAAACTCAACTATTCTCTGTTGTTCTTTACTCTTCCTTGCTTCTTTCTTCCTGAAAGCGTTTGTGGTAGCAATATCAATATTACCTATAACCATTTTCCTGTTAGAGCATTGATCGTTTAGGATCTCTTATTCTTTTGGCACATTTTTTTCTTTTATGCAAGTCAGCAATACCTAATAAACATCTAGAGTCTTTAAATTCTGTGAGGCTGTAATCAAACTTATCTGAACATCTATTGATTTTAGACTTTAATAAATTCTTTAATTAAATATTCTTTGATTCCAGACTTTATTAAATTCCTGTATTTAGTTTTTATCCTTTGTGAAATTCTTTTGCTAGAAACACTGAGAATAGAAGCTTTTGACTATATTTGTTCTATTATGGGAATTGCATATTTAGCTTACATAAAGATCCTTCTCTGAAGCAATTTTGAGGTTATTTCTAATATAACACTTGCACTAGATTCATATGTAGTGAGTTTAACATCAAGCAAATCGCTAATTTTTCTAAAAATAGAGCACTCCGATATTTGCCTTGTCTTCACTAATTTCGATTAAACAGTTTTTACTCACATCAAAGCACACAAGCACACAAACTAACAAAGGAGTTACAAAATAAACGGAGCGGAGACGCCAGCTCAGTTGAACTCGACAAAGCTACTGCTTTGAAACTAGCTCTGTCCTTATCACCGGATGCAGACAAATCTCAGCCTTACCTCAATAGCAACCGCTACGAGGATTCATTGTCATGCCAATGCAATAGTAGAACTATTTTTATACTTTTATTCATATGACAATGCCTAATGAAAACTTTTTATTTCATAATTGTGGCATGCAAAAATCCTTAAAAAGTTGCAAAAAGTGTGTTTTTATGAAACTTTAACGTCCTTGCGGCACCTCAAGACCTATTACAATATTTTTCATATTTATAATTTATTTTATCTACACGAAAAGGGAACTTTTCCGCGCTATTACAAATTGAAAATCAAAAATTGATTTTTTCGTTCCATAATGTACAATTGTATCATTTCTCTTTTTTTTATATATATGACTAATTTCTTAAGATTTTGCCAATATTATCATTCCTGCTTGCGCTTATAAATTACTATATATGGGATTTCAATTGAAGAAATTATTCCATAAATGAAATATGAAGTTTTTGGATTTAATTCCAATTTACATTTAATGACAGACAAATATGTTTATTTTGTTTGATTCCATCCATTTTATTATGTACATATCATATTCCAAAATAAAACTTCTAAATTATTTTCCAAAATTTCAAGTTTTCTTACGAAATATTTCACAAAGTTCATTGCCAGTTTCTGAGGCATATGATTAAAGAATATCAAATAAATGACATGTTATTTGGCATACTTTTAATCTTGCGTTTAAACAGAAAGGATTTCCCTTCTTTTCCAATTGAGTAACAGTCAGAAATAAAAAAAAAATAGAAAATTCTATTTGGATTATTATTAACACGTTGATGGACAGTAACGCCTTCAGGCATCAAGCTCATGAAAATGATACGACAGTACTCCTGTGGGCGTCGTATTTACATATGATCAGTTGTAGAGTGCACCGTGGCGGTGCACTTACGTGTTGCAACACGTTTTCGAGCGCAGTTGTTTTTCTAAAAGGTAAATATATATTGTATGTACTGTCCATCAATGTGTTAGATAATCTAATCCTCTTTTCTTTAGTCATAATATATTGATCATAATGAAGACGAAGTGAGCCACAATGGACTATGGCAAAAATTTTCTAAACTTCATTAGATAGACTTAGGTATAACGTTTTTACAAGCATCATAAGTGAGCCCTTGGCATCTGTTTTTTTATCAAAATAGAATTATTTAAACTTTTTCGATCTGTTTGCATTTTAAAAACAAACACGAATGTTTCTTATCAACATAATACAATGCCGGATTAAATCTTGATGAGGTCCAAAGCTGTTTGAGATGAGCGTTTTATAAATCCATTCTTTCATAGTTATTTGACTTCTGATAGTTCAGGTAATATTCTGGGAGCAAGCAAGAAAGTGGGAGCCTTGAGATATAACTTGAGTAAAACATACATAAATCCGGCACTGACTTGATTCTAATTATTCAACAAAAGTAACGAATTGATCCGTTGTCATTCCCAGATATCATCACATATGAAAATCAGAAAAATCTCAGATATATCTTAATCGTTTCCAAAACACTTTTTTTTTTTCATTTCACAGAATTTATTTCTCTTGCAAACTTATCGATAATATGAGTCGTAATTTAATTTAACAAAACAGACAAAAAAAGCGATACGTCACAACAAATCTGAGTGACGTTTCATATGAAGTGACAGATGATCCGACCTGGCAAATGCCCTGTCACAATACTCACAACGAAAAGGCCTGTCTCCTGTATGTTTCCTGAAATGTCTGGTCAACTCATCAGAACGAGCGAATTTCCAGCCACATCCACACCAAGTACAGGCATAAGGTTTTTCTCCAGTATGAGTCCTCACGTGAGCCTTCAAGTGCGAGCTTTTCGTGTATGTCTTGTTGCAGCTGTCGTAGGTGCAGGTGTGGTAAGTGACTTTGCGCTTAGAGGGTCTTTTTGATCGTCTTATTCTTTTGGAGAGTTTTGCTTGGACGGCGCAGGTAGATTTCGTGGTGGTGAGGTCGCAAGTGAAAACTTGTGGAATGTTGCAAGTGGTAGTTTCACCTGGATGGACTTGTAAAATGCTGGCATTTCTTGCTATGGAGTAGGCGGTAGGAAAGGGTCGGATGGAAACTGGAAAAGGAGATACATCGAGTTTCCATGTAGCTAGTGGATTGTACTGAAAAAAAAATGGAAAGTAAATGTTAGCGACAAATCAAAATTGTTTTAACAGTATGATTCACTTGTTTTAACGATTCAATTTGTCACCGACTAATAGGTGTTCGTGCTACAGTGGTGCAGTCCAGGATGCCAAGCATTTGATATTTGAATGCACAAAGTTTATTCCGGAAAGACGTAAACTCAGGGACTGCCTTCTAAAGAACAATATAGCTTGGCTTCATTTATCTGCCTTTGTACAACTTAAATCATCTTTCGTTTCCTTTTGTACATATATTAACAGTATTTTTCTCCGTAAAATTTAAACTTTACTTCAGTGTGTTTGCCTACATATATTTGCATATATACTTTTGTATTTGTATTTTGAATATTTTATTTGATTATGCTTCTTCAATTGTTTTATATCCTTTACTGTATGTTTCTGTTACTATGTGAGCAATTTTGTTTCATTTTTGCTTTTGTTGTTGTATCTACTAGTTTTCTCCTTTTTTTTTGCGTTTGTGCCTGCGTCCTTATATTTGAAATTTATTCTACTGTCAATTGTTTTATATCCTTTACTGTATGTTTCTGTTACTATGTGAGCAATTTTGTTTCATTTTTGCTTTTGTTGTTGTATCTACTAGTTTTCTCCTTTTTTTTTGCGTTTGTGCCTGCGTCCTTATATTTGAAATTTATTCTACTGTCGATTGTTTTATATCCTTTACTGTATGTTTCTGTTACTATGTGAGCAATTTTGTTTCATTTTTGCTTTTGTTGTTGTATCTACTAGTTTTCTCCTTTTTTTTGCGTTTGTGCCTGCGTCCTTATATTTGAAATTTATTCTACTGTCAATTGCGTACTGACTTACATCTGTAAGCCTTGTGCTGTTCTTGTTGGCACATAAGGAGTTTATACATCGAGAACAAAAAAAAAAATCAAAACATTTAACCATTGTAAACTTGCTAATAAAGCTAGGGTAATTGCTTTAAACCACAAAAGGGAAATCTCCGACGCTTTCTCATATGCTGTCTAATAAAAGTGGTCAAACGCGTTTGCATAAAATTAGGGATCTTCATTAGGGCAGTGCATTCCATGTGTAATCAGAATTTTATTTTCATAGTTTCACAAATGAGCATTTTGTGCTTCAAAGTAAAACAAACATACAAACAAAAAGATTATCTATTTTGGGTGTCTTTTCTTCAACTGGTTGAAATCAAAATTCGATACAGAACTGCAATTTTAATAGCAAGATCGCATATCAAATTTTCTTATTCATTTAATTATTATCAAATACCAAATTTTATCGCGTTTAGGTGTATGCGAAAGTACAGACCAACAGTCAACCCTCTGCAGATTTGGCTTAAAATTTGGTGTCGACCTATGCTTTAGATGTTAATTTTAAGTGTCATTTTACCATTTATCTTGTAATTATCGAATTTATTTTATTCCGATAGCCAATCAAACTTTTCATGAATAGATTTCGTTCAAGTTATGGTAGGAATTCTACAAATTTGGTGTAAAGATCAAGTACCAAATTTTATCCGTCCGGCTCAAAGTATTAGTTATCATGTTCGCAGATACACAAACATCGTTTCAGAAATGTGTTCTTTGGACTTAGAGCGGCGGGAAATGCGTATAAATATCTAGTTTGAAATTTTCCATGTTTTAGTTTAAACTCTCAAATGTCAAGTTTAAATATAAACTAGTATTAAAGTAAGATTCTCCTGATTCAACACATCTCATTAAAGATATTTTTACTTAGACTCGACGACATTACTATATGTTACTCTTACATTTGAAAGCGCAATAGAGCTTCAACTATTTAAATTCATCTGGTTTTCTTAGAGAGGAAAAAAAAGTTTTCCAGCAAATACTTTTAGAGTAAAAGTGGGCAAAGTTAGTGAAGCAATTGACTGCTATGTTCCACCAGTGATAATAATAGGGGGTTACACCCCCTGCTCGCTCCGCTTATCAATCTTCAAGAATCATATAGTGATCCCAGCTCGATTTGGCTCGCTCGGCATTTAGTTATGTATACCTGCCAATAATAAGATTTGATACTTTTCCATTTCGATGACACAAATTTCGCCAGACAGACTTTATTGGCGACAACACAAAATATACACATTAAAAATTGTTAATAATGCTTCAAATCTTGCCAAGCATACTCGTTTTGAAAATATGATAATAAAAGGTTACCAGAGGAGATATTACGTTTCTATAATCAATTTGTAGTGCAAATTGTATCCTTTTTGGCGACTTTATCGGCTGCGCCAGCAAAATGGAAAAGCACCTAAAACTCTATAAATGCATTTATTGCTAAAATTAAAATTAATTTATTAATTGCGTGAACTACCAGCAATGCTAGTAACTTTTACACATCAGAAATTCTAACTTCTGACTACTACTAATCATCATCAATTTCTCAAATTAAAAGTTTCCTGTAATAGCAAGATGAATTGGCCATGCTCCTGCAGTTCGGGAACCTCGCCCAGTAGAGAAAAAGCTTTCTATTTTATTCAATCCGACTGAATCTTCTTATGAATAATTTAACACTTTCAATTGCATTAACTTCTCTTTTCCAACTATTTCGATTTGTAATTGAAAAAATTCGACTTGAACTCATTTATTTCGTATAATCCAGCTCCAAAATAATAGAATTAAACCAGAACTTAAGTGTAAACAGTGTGGGGTATAGTGACAAAGCTTATTATCCGGAAAAAAAATAGTGTTGCTTCAGACGTTCCCCAAACTTGTAAACAATCCGAATTTGCATTTATGTAAGCATTTTATATGTTGAAATATTAATTTACAAAATATAAACACTTATTAATTGCATTGATTTTTTCTATGTTTATTTTTAACATGATAATGTGTTATAGCCTTGTGTATTATCAACAAATTGCGATACGCTTGAAAAACCGTTATAAACATTCTGTAAATCGACACGTAGGGCCTAAAATGATCAAATTTGTTTATTAATCTTAAGTAGTAGATGTTTACTTAAACAGAATTTTTTTCTGAACTTTAATCACGTTTAATTTAAGAAATTAGTAAGTTCAAAGCATTTTCTTACATAAACATATTATAATATATTAAAATTCAAAAAATAAACTTTCAAATCATGTAAATGCTTCTACTCTTACAATCTTTCCTCTAATTTTAATAAATTTTTTCAAATACTTTTATATCTATTTTATGACGACACCTTTGATTGTTTTTGTTACTATTTATACATATATAATATGCTCACGCATATTGCAACGATGTTAAATACAATTTTTTTGTGCATTTCACCATTGCTTACCTTGCATTTACCAGACGAATTTAAGAATAACATATAGGAATCAACCCTCAGACATTGTCATGTTATAATATTTTGGACTAGAGACTCGATTCTTCTTGAAATCACCCGAACTCTTTTTTCCCCCCTTCAATTGTCTGAGTATTTTATTATCTGATTAATATTCTAAATAGTATTAATTAGTAATTATTAGTATAAATTATTCTTGGATAAAGTTCTCCAACTGATCTGAATAATTATATTTCTATTGTGTTTGATATTAATAGTTTCTTTTTGATGCAAGATCCAAGGAAATCCCTCGGAATGGTAATAATAATGCAGCTTAACTATTAACTGTATTTATCTTTACTTACCTGCCCAGCTGCAGTCTTTGGCAAAATCAGCTTCTCATAACTCGAAGAAGGGAAATATGTGTTCTCTGATCCGTTTCCTGAGATAACAGTGCTAGGAGATGCAATATTTACTATGGCCAATTCGTTGGTATTCGATTCTGGTGAGGATGGGGGTGTGGGGCAATGGGAAGTAGAACCGCCCACTTCCACAGTGGTAGGATTAGTAACATTCTGATCATGTTTGGGCTGCATTGAAATACAGTATCTTCCCGGGATGTTCGTTAAACAGCTCTGCTTTGAAAGATATCCAGTATCCTGTGTATAAAAGAAAATATCTCATATGTATATCCTTAGTAGAGTAGGACCCTGATTTTCTGAACTTACAAAAAAAATAAAAAATACAGTTTTTGGCACCGGCTCTTTTACCAGAGATCTTGGTTTACAGAACTATTTCGTGTACCATTGCTTCTCGAATAGAAGTACTTATATTATTTCGAAAGAAGTTAACTGCAGTTAAACTACTAAACTAATGATTATTCAAATTTTTATTTTTATTATTATGGAATAAAAAGTGAAAATTGTTGATAATTATGCAAATTTTAATGGAAAAATGTAATTTTTATTTTCTCGTATACGAAGTACAGAGAAAGTATTGTAATCGTCAAAAAATTCCAACTCAAGATTTTGACGAATCCCCCAGGCCGCGGTGGCCTGGTGGTAAGGTCTCGGCTTGTGACTCGTATGGTTTGAGGTTCGAAACCCGATTCCACCGAAAAACCGTCGTGTAAGGGAATCTGTTGCACGTTAAATCCGTCATGTTAAACGTCCTCCCGTTGGTGTGGTGTGGTGTAGCGTGGAGAGGGGGCTGCCAGCTCAGATGTCGTCCTCGTCATCTGACCGTGGTTCAAAATGACGAGGTCCGTCCCAAAATAACCCTAGTGTTGCTTTACAACGGGACATTAATATAACTAAACTAACTAACCTGTCGAATCTCGACGTTTTAGATTTCCCCGAATTTGAAAATACATTTTTAGAAAAATGCTTGTTTGTGTCTCTGTGATAAAGATAACTTAAAAAAGCTTCGAGCTAGATGGATGAAATGTGGTATAGGGTCTTTACACCAACTTTGTAGATTTCACCAAATTTTAAGAAATTCCGTTCAAAAGAAATCTGTCTGTGTCGCTGTCTGAATGTAGTTAATGCGATAACTACAAAACGAAGAGAGCTAGATACATAACATGTAGATTAACATCGTTAGTGTGTACATCTTTCCAAATCCAACGTGTTTACCGTTTGTCGGTCTGTACTTTAATATGTAAACACGGTAACTCAAAAACCCAATGACTTAAACATATAAAATTTGGCACAGCCTTTCGTGACTACAAATGTAGCTTTATGCCAAATTTTTGTTTCAATCTTTACCGCATGCCAGAGATTAATCGCCAAAACGCTGGCCGAGGATCACATTCTAGATTCAGCAAAAATGCTAAATGCATGTCAAAGATTAATATTTTGTAAGTATTGTATGCCAAAGTTAGAAAAGGCGTTCTCTATTGCAAGAAAGTATGCAAGAAAGTTTTGAGGAGACTACACTTTTAAGATAAAATCTTTAATTGTGGGATAATTTAAATTTCTTGTGTAATTTAGACAAAAATGAGCGAGATGAAAGATAGCTGAATTCAGACTAGAAATAAATTGCACCATATCGATTAAGTTTCGTAAAACATTTATTTCCTTTT
Source organism: Argiope bruennichi (assembly GCF_947563725.1). NCBI lineage: Eukaryota > Metazoa > Arthropoda > Arachnida > Araneae > Araneidae > Argiope > Argiope bruennichi. Next base: position 14,657,606 of record NC_079159.1, read on the forward strand.
AAAATAAATTTAGTTAGATTATCTCTAAACATCTTAAAAACTTATATAAAATAACTATCGTAAATATCGTTTGTTTCATATTTTTATTTTGATATATCATCGTTTTTACTATTAGAATAGAATTACATAAATTTGACAATTTGAAAGTATTCATAAGACAAAATGTTTGGATGCATGTTTTTATCTCCTGTTTATATATTATTTGAAATTCATTTCATTAAAAGAATATTAAAGAATGACTTTAATTAATTAGTATTTATAATCTTATAAAACTAACAATAATGTAGCTTCTGGAAAAAGGGAAAAATTGAATGACATGTCCAAATGTATTTAAAACAAAAGTTACTGAAGTATAGAAAGGAAAAATTCTGAATATTCAAGAGAGATTTTAAAAGGCAATAAATGAATTATAATAATATAAATACAGAAAAAATCATTCCTGTTCAGAAAATTTTATGTTTAAATTTATTTTATAACTAATATTCTATTATTAAATGTCTTCAAAATGAATCCTAATAAAGAATAACTGACACAATTTTTGCTATAATATATTGGGAAAAAAAAATTCTCCTGAAAGATTTGTACCTTACTTTTGCGACACAATGTTTATTTAAAACAAACGCTTGATTTACTATGCTTTGGTTTGTTGCTGCTAAAGATATGAATGAGTTGAAGGATTTGATGAGATGAATGAGTTGAAGGATTTGATGAGATGAATGAGATGAAGGATTGGATGAGATGAATGAGATGAAGGATTGGATGAGATGAATGAGATGAAGGATTGGATGAGATGAATGAGATGAAGGATTGGATGAGATGAATGAGATGAAGGATTGGATGAGATGAATGAGATGAAGGATTGGATGAGATGAATGAGATGAAGGATTGGATGAGAGGAATGAGATGAAGGATTGGATGAGAGGAATGAGATGAAGGATTGGATGAGAGGAATGAGATGAAGGATTGGATGAGAGGAATGAGGTGAAGGATTGGATGAGAGGAATGAGGTGAAGGATCGGATGAGAGGAATGAGGTGAAGGATCGGATGAGAGGAATGAGGTGAAGGATCGGATGAGAGGAATGAGGTGAAGGATCGGATGAGAGGAATGAGGTGAAGGATCAGATGAGATGAATGAGGTGAAGGATCAGATGAGTTGAGGGATTGGATGAGATGAATGAGTTGGCAGTTAAAATTATCACATTTATTAATGTATATGCCCATCTGAATAATTTCGAATCAGTGATAAACAAACTGAAAAACTGGAATATAATTTAATAATTTTTTTTTAAAAAAATTGATTTTTTGTAAAGTTTATACACTGATATGTAAAAAGTAAATTTCAAATTTTCTGCAGTTACAGTCTATTTTATCAGTGAGATGTTCAGTGATACTTTAATATTTTATGTCTTATATTATTTGTAAAAATGAGTAGCGCAACTGAAATAATTTTAACACTAAATATACAGGCATCTCGCTGATACATAGAAACTGCCATTGGAAAATGGCATATGATCATTAATAGTATGTTTAGTTTTAAATTACACTAGATGCCTTTAAAAGCATAAAAAGTAAGTTCCTCAAAAAAAATCTTAATTTCCTTGAAATTTTTATTTTGAATGTTTGTCTATAGAATAGTGATTTTTAGAAATAAAATTTCATGACTATTTGATTACAGTATGAAAGAAATGATTTGAATCGATTAGGTGAAGGAGAGCTGTCATTTGGCGAGAAGCTGGCCAATTTCAGGCGGACATCTCTGAATAATTAAAGAAGTTTCACATATTGGTAACAATCTTTTGATATCAATTCCAAATTGCAGTGTATCAATCAGATTAATCCAATCAGTTATTCCAAGCAATATTTTAATACTCCTCGCATTTTATTTATAATATATCCCTAAACCTTCTCAAGTAACTAATTTTTATAATTGTTTCATTTTTTTCATATTACTGTACATTATCGTGTTCATTCATTTAGTTTTATTGTACTCTAGATACTTTTCATTCCTAGTTTATACTATTTTTTATTATGTTATATTTTGTCATATTTTATCATTTGTATGTTTGTTTCCAATTGATTTCGGAGTAATTTTTTAATAAATTCCATCTACATGTACACCAAACTGGAAAAGGCGCCACATGAGCTCTAGAAACGGTGTGAGGTGTAGTGTAAGTGTTAAACTTCAGTGTATTATCCTATTGTGATGAGGTCAATTAGATCACCACGTCTCAATCTAAATATATTTTGGATGTTCTAGGATAGTCATTACACGATGTCAAGTAAAATATAGCAAGGTTAAAAATCAATAATTTTTGACTGATGAAGAGCAATCTTTATGAAATCAATCTCAGCTTCTATTTAAAAAAAAATGTCTCCATAGAAGAATTGAATTTCAAAACCCCTTTTTGTAGTTTTTTATGATTTTTTAATGCATTGTTCATTCTTGTAGGAAATCTCCTTTGAGAAGAAGTTTTTGACGAAGAAAAATGCATTTCAAATGATAAAAAAAAATCAAATGTACATAATTTCGACAATCTAGTAGGGTTTTATTTTTACGTTATCTCGCTAGTTATCAATCTAGCTATCAATGCTTATTGAACATGTAGTGATACAATTGGATAGGAAAGTAACCTTAACTTTAACCGGCTACTCCAGCCCTCCATTAGGCACACTGGTAAATCCTATTGATCAGACCACCGCGACAGCAACACTCCTCGAATTATGGTTGAATTCTAAGGGCCATCACCGGCCACGGTATAACCCTTCCCGTGGGAAGCATGTCCCATCATCGATAAGGGGTAGGCGACGTCTACCATTTCTCTAGTCACCTGGGTGGCGAGAACCAACCACCATACCGGAAGCTATCATCCTCATTTCTGAGGTACCCCTCCGGTTAGAGGGATAGGAAAGTCAAACTATCTAAAGTGTGTTAGAAAGATAACGTGTATTATTAGTCAGCTATAAGAGGGGAGTAGAAATTAATGGTTAGCAAAAATGCGAACTTCATTCACTGGCACCACACGATCTAGCATATCTAGCCAAATCCATGAATTTAGGATTCGTAATAAAGATGAAATATGGCATATTCCAATAGTCAAAACCATCTTGGAGCTCATAGGCACCTCCTGAAAGTTGAATTTCAAAGAAAATTAATACAAACTTATATTTCGATGAATAGAAAACAAAGAAATCATTGAGCAATCAACCTGACCACGCCGAGCAATTCGATGCTAAGCTTCATATGTTTGCTTGTTTTTGACTAGTTAGAAAAAATCGAAAGGTAGTCAGTCCTTCTACAACTTACATCCTATAGCTATGTCAAGCATTATTCCTCTAAGCCAGAAGAATGAAGTTCAGTATGCCTTTGATAATCTGAATTTTGATAGATGTGGCACAGAAGAAGACGTGGAAGATCAATTCGAGATATTCAGCAGTATTATTGGCAGTGGAAGTGGTAAAGGAATAAAATGAAAACAGAGTTTGAGTGGTCTTCCCGAAACTTTCTCGTGTACTCTCCAATAAAATTCAGGTCTCCTTTCCCCCTCATAATTTTGTGGATAAGACCACGAATACATTTCAAGGAATTGGTGAACGATAGTTACGAAATACTGATCTTTAGTATGAATTTATCATTTTTATTAAATATATCATAAAAATCTGTTTTTTTTTTTTTTTGTTTTTTTTTGTCAGCCGGATTACACCAAAATTTGACTCGAAAGTATAACTGTACACACAAGATAACTTCATTGATTCAAGTTGTTACGTTTACATGCATATGAAAGTACAACCGACAGACGGTCAACTTTCTGATAGACTTAGTTCACAATTTGATAAATATCTATATTTTACCTGTGTAAACCAAGTTTTATTTACCTTGTTCATTGCGTTTTGCAGTTATCGAGTTCTTTTGTAATCAAACAGCAGACAGACTTCTTGGGAATGCACTTTATTCGAAATTTCAATAGAAATCTACAAATTTGATCGTAATTCAGTACACGAAATTTCAAGCGTCTACATCAAAACGTTTTTGAATTATTGTGTTCATATATAGACAGACATAATGCCAAAAATGTGTTTTCGGAATAATGATTTCTGAAACGTGGAGATAAGTTAGAATTCGAATTTATTGTCTATTCTAATCTATTTCCTATACTTTGTATAAGAGAAAGTAAAAATTAATTTTTTCCTCCAACTTGTGAAGGAAAAATTAAAATTATACAATCAGAAATGTATAATAATGATATTCGCTTCTAATTGTTAAACTTCTTTAATAAATGTATTAAAGCAGAGAACTAAGAAATCAGTGTTGAAGCAGTAAAAAGTTTTAACATCTTCCGGGAAACAGAACTTGGGGGGGGGGGTTCTCGTGTAATACGTGTATTAAGAACAAAATATTTCAGTAGACTTAGCAGTTTCAAACATGAAATTGTCTTCATACTATTTTAATTTTTAAAATTTAACTCAATAAAAAAAAATCTCAGTGAATTGCACTGAAGCTGTTTTCCATTTGAATAACTAATGAGTCATTTTTAGAATTTAACTTAATAAAAAAAAATCTCAGTGAATTGCACTGAAGCTGTTTTCCATTTGAATAACTAATGAGTCATTTTTAAAATTTAACTCAATAAAAAAAAATCTCAGTGAATTGCACTGAAGCTGTTTTCCATTTGAATAACTAATGAGTCATTTTTAGAATTTAACTCAATAAAAAAAAATCTCAGTGAATTGCACTGAAGCTGTTTTCCATTTGAATAACTAATGAGTCATTTTTAAAATTTAACTCAATAAAAAAAATCTCAGTGAATTGCACTGAAGCTGTTTTCCATTTGAATAACTAATGAGTCATTTTTAAAATTTAACTCAATAAAAAAAAATCTCAGTGAATTGCACTGAAGCTGTTTTCCATTTGAATAACTAATGAGTCATTTTTAGAATTTAAGATTAGTTAATTCGATACTATTTGAGTGCTGTCTAATGTTAGGGATTGAAACTTTGTAATATCATAAAAAAAAGGACAAAAAATGTAAAATAAAAAATAGATCCTACATATGTTATTAAATTAAATCGAATCACTTGAACCCATATTTATAATAAAGCTGCATTGTGTGTTGGCGCTGTACACGCTAATATCTACTCCATTTAGCAAATGTATATCTTGGAGGTCAGAAATGTGCACATCGTAGAGATTTTTTGAATTTTTAGCTAGAATTTTAATTAATTAAAAATTATGCGAAATTGAGACAGTTTTTCATGATAGCTTTAATTAAAAGTTGAAGTGTCAAGAGTCATTCGCAGAATATGATTTCTTAGGACCAAAAGACTTTTCAAAATTTAGACTATATATTTTTTGAAGTATATTTATAGACCGAAACAAAATAAAATAGTGTTATTCACGTTATTTAAATCCTTTCAAAAGTAAAACTAAAAATTGGATTGGATGATGAATCTGAGAAATTTTAATTCTTGAGATATTACATAAATTATGAAAATTCTGAAGTGCACATAAGACTTAAAAGCTGAATGAGTCTGCTTTTAATACTCATATTTTTAAAAATATGCTTGATTTCAGTGAAAGTTTTTTATATTAATTGTCGTTTAATCATTTTCACTTTAAAGTTGAAATTTTAGGGGAGCTGACAGAAAATTAGAGTGATGAATAGTACATTATGGCTTAAGGCCTTTATAATAATATGATTGAATTCTATGACTATCAAAATGTGAAGCTTAAAAATATTTTGTTGAAGTAGCTATTAAAAGAAAATATACATAAAATATTGAATTAAAAACTTTAATGAGCATTAAAATGGCGAACTGGCTGGTCGCCAAAGGCGGCAAGTTTAAAATAATGATGAAGCACTTACTGAAGTTGAGAGAGGATGATATGAGGTTGATAAATATCCATCATCCTCAGAAGAGCTCGCACATTTTACCTGATGATGAATTTCGTCGGCATCGCTGCTAGGAAATCCCGAGCTTCTCAGTGGCGTTTCGCATTCAATCCATGCAGCAGCGGAATGGAGGACAGTTTCAATATCTTTCCATATCTGTTTGAAAAATTTTTAAATTTTTTATTATTTTAAAATTAAATTAAAAAAATTTTCAATATCAGGAAGTAAAATATTTTTGTGAGTGATTCTTTTCTCATAATTTAACTATTAATGAGACGTACAATTATTTTATATTTGAGATTTTTGTCATCTCTTTAGAAGCCATAACTGCACTTCATGCCCCTGCAACTGTAAACATTAAGATAACCATAATGGAATACACTCGCCCCACTAGAAAGCATATGGAGATGGTTTGAATAAGGGGAAATCACGACAACATTGAAAAAACTATGGTAGAATCCTAATTGCCTTTATCTACCACGGTGCAATCCCTCTAGTAGGAGGTACATCCCGTCATCAGCAGAGGGATCCAACCACTAGGGAGAACCAATCACTATATAGAATGCTTCTAATTTCCATATCTATATATATCCCCTCGTGGATATTAAAAGTAAGATAAATAACAATATATGAAGAGTTTGTAATATTGAGAACGAAGTTTCAGACATATGGTTTTATGCTGAAAATGCACAATAATTACTATAAATTATTGAATAAATATATTAAATGAAATATATATTACACAGATTTTTAAAAAAATAGTCTAAAAGAGCGACAAAAATCAAAAACTTTCAATAAAAAAATATTTATTTTTTTCGTCATTTTTTTTCCTTTGGAAAATTGATTTGTTAATATTCTTTTTTTCAAAAACCTAAATCACAATTTAAAATGATCACATCATTCTGTATTAATAGTTAACGTTTTCTCTCGGAATATATGAAAAAAAATCTGTAAAAATTATATAGTTAAAATATAATGGAATTTTTTTATTAAAAAAAGTTTTTGTTCATAAAGAAGTAATAACTGTTAAATAAAATCGAAAGTGTGCCATATTATAAGCAAAAATGTATACTTAAAGCAACTTTATTTTCAGGCAGGCGGATATACTGGTACTGGTGGATATATGCACCTATGAAAGATTTTTTAAATTTTAATTAATCAATAAAATGTTAATCTTTTGTGTGTGTGTGTGTGTATTTTGTATATCGTATTTTCCTGTCATTGATGAAAACGGAAATTGAGATTCAGTTTATCCTTTTAAATTCTTTGCCGATATCGTTATAAATTTGTACATTTTATTTCATAAATTTTTTGGTTGTTTTATTTACACAATCCTCTAAGGTGTTAAATAAAACATCCAAAATTCTGAAAAAATATATTAAATGGATATTTTTTATTCGCATGTTCAATCGATCTTATATGCTGGTTAAAGGGTTCATACAATGCATATAAATTTCGCTGTTTTCCATTCCCAATTTGGAATGAACTGTATATTGTATCTGGAAAAAAAAGTAAAATTTCAGCATTAAACAACTCAAATTTAAATGGTAGATGATGTTAAGAGTTAAGTGCCATGTATATTTGATGTCAGTTGACACATTTTTAATACACAATAAAAATAGTAGATGAATGACTAAAATAAAATAAGTTAAAAACTTGATTTTTTAAGCCAGTAAGAATGGTATAATTGAATACTTCTAGCGTATTCCCAAACAAAAGTATCCCCCCCCCTTCATGCATAAAAAACAGTGGACCTTAGGCAAACCCATGAACACCATTAGTGTTAAAATTTTTACTTTTACGTATGCAAAAAAAAAAAAAAAAAACTGTGATTTTGATGATTTTTTTTTTTCGTTTTAGACCTTCTTGAACTCGAAAACATATTTTTGGAATTATATCTGCCTATAAACACAACAACTAAAGCTAGAGAAAAACACAGTGAACAAGTTGTATGTAAATACGACAACTTGATCTAGAAAAAAGAAAATTTAGAATATAACCTTTGCACCGAACTTTATAAATTTATATTTTATTTTTAATAAAATCTGTTCAGAGGGAATCTGTCAATCCAACTATCCAAATACAAATGAACACGACAGCTAAAAACATAAAAAATTAGATAGATAAAATTTGGTATACAAGTTTAAGCATCTGTCATGTTGGTCAATATCAAACTTGGGGCCAAATGATTCAAGAGATTCATCATGACTAAAATTGTAGTTATGTGCTAAATTTTCATTTCAGACTGCTTGCAAAAACATCCGTCCAAAATACGCATTCGATTTCCTGTATTTTAATACGAGAATATCGCATGTGCGGTACTCTGAAAATAAAAATGTCGTCACTCAGAGTGTTCACGATCTCAGGCATATTTTTTCTTCCCGTAAAACAATTATAAGATTGTCTCTCACACTAGAGAAGTTGGAAAGAGAAATTATTCACAGAAGGTAGACATTTTGTTGTTTGATTTGTGAACGAATCAATGTCAACCTTTCTGGATTGTGTCATTTTATAATTATTGTAGAAGCAAGTAAACTATTTGAGTACTTACAATAGGTTGTTTTATCATAATCATTTTGCTTATTACAAAGATGCTATATAGAGACGTCCAGCTGCCAAAGATTTGAGACACACATTAGAGGAAATGGTTACAAATAAAGCCTGTCTGTTAAACGGGTTAATAACTGTGAGATTTATGAGCTTCCTGATTTACTATTATTATGAAAGCTACCATGTTTTAAATTATACTAGCCACCTTCGGTGACCAGCTTGTTCGCCTAGATGATGGATGTTTCAAACTGTTAAATAGTTAATATGGGATGCATTTTTTAAAATTTTATAGTCATTAATATTTAATAATACTGAAAAACATCAATTGAATCAGTGTACAGCAAATTTATTGGAATATGAAGATTCGATCCCATTGACAGGGTGTGTGTGTGTGTGTGTGTGTGTGTGTGTGTGTGTGTGTGTGTGTGTGTGTGTGTGTGTGTGTGTGTGTGTGTGTGTGTGTGTGTGTGTGTGTGTGTGTGTGTGTGTGTGTGTGTGTGTGTGTGTGTGTGTGTGTGTGCGCGCGCGCGCGCGCTTTTCTTTGACTGGGTGAACTTTTAATGAAACAGTGAATCTTCCCCTGAACATTTCTAAAACTAATATTTTGCAGTTCCATTAATTAAGTGAAGCCATGCATTTAATGCAACTGTAAAAACATTCAATGAATTCGTGCCATGTTTTGTTTACATTTGATTGTCGCCATTCAATAGAAAGTAATAAGAGTAATTTTTGTGCCCTGTACATTAGCAGTTTATATATATAATATAATATACAGATAGATTCTATCTCCTCTATCAAAAAGATGGAATCGGGTGCACTTTGGAGGGTCCCACCTGCTCACCCTTGTTACTTTGGTAAAAGTCCTGGTTGGTGTCACCGTCTGGATATCTCTAGAAAACAGCAAATGGCTTTCTCTCGTTTCTTGAGTAGGTACACCAAATCCCTCACCTTCCAACACGGTCGGAGGATCTTTACTGATTGTTCTTGGTGCAAGGTAGATCAAGACTTCCCCAATCATATTCTTAAATGATAAAATTTTACTATTTTTGAGATTTTAAGGGATTCGCGATTGTTTTTGGACTTTTTAAAGATCTTTCGTTTCATGGAGGTGGTATAGCGCAGTTATACCACCTGGGATCAGAAACAACAACACAGATAGATTCTTATTGTTTGATCTTCAGACATTAAATATCGTGTTTTAATTATAATGTAGCGAGCGTATTTGAACATTCACTTTAATGTCTTCATGCTACACGGTAAATTATTTTAAATACTTAATTTAACTTGGTTTGAAAAATTATCCGATTTTTTTTTATATATTAGTATAAATTTGATTTAAAAAAACTTAATTTGCATGCACAAATTTTGCCCTTCTATCCAGTTTTGGAAATAACTCATTATATATTAAAAATATAAATTATAATTATTATATGAGATTAAATGACTGGCTTATTTAAAGTCAGTTGAAAGTACATGAGACACTCGGTCAACTGTTCAAGTTGAGATCACCTATAATTGACAAATTACCTATAATTTTTTTTTATCTTTTTACTCATGAAACCATTACTTAATCATAAATAATAAAAGAACATCCTAAATACTGAAAGCAATTGCTTTTTCTAAATTTTATGAGACTCTGACATGAAAGGGAACCGGATATCTAAGAATACATATTTTTTTTTCTTAAACAAGTGATTTTCCAAAAGCACTGTAATATTATAAATGTTATATCGGTTTTTAAATTTAATGTATTACAACATTATTAAAAAAAGATTATAGTTAACACTAACATTCATATACATAAGGTACATTCGCGATGGTGCCCGTTTATCTCATCTTACCACAATCTCATATATTTTGATTATTTAATTCCTTGAAATAAAAAGGAATAAAGCATGTAATAAATTGAGATCCGATTATTTAGCTTCTCATTCTAATGATCAACCTATTTATTATTTTTAAAAAAACGTACTCAGATTTTTAAAAAGACATCGCAGAAGAATTTCTAACAGCTTAAAGATTGGTAGTACATCTGGGGGTACGGCAGTGCCCCCGCCAAGTCGAGCAAAACCAAGCGGCACGGCCGTACTATCCTTTTCTCGAAGCAGTTCAGGCCATTTTCGAGCCCCTATATCTTCGTTGTGGATAAAACTAGAAGCCTGAATTTTCAGTAACCAAGCAGGCATTATATAAACACGGTATATTTCAAATTTCATTAAATTTGAACCAGCAGTTTAAGAATTATAACTAGTCAAAGTTTGTGAATTTTGTCACTGACTGACTGACCGATCATCAAAACTCTAAGGGACTTCTAGCAGACATAAAAGCTTCAAATTTAGAATACAATTATAGTTTAGTGTATAAATGAAGGAAAAACTAAAATATGCGTTAATAATGGACGGATCAATAAATTTTTCGAAGTTTCGAGCATTATCCATTTTGTCGGCAAATTCGTCGCCAAGTCGCCAAATGGTCGCGAAGTTTGTCACCAAGCTCTCGTATCACTGGCTCGGAATCCAGCAGCATCCAATACAGATTACTGTAAAACAGTCTTTCATATGATGACACTATTCTCGCTGAGAAAAATTAATTAAATCTCAAAATTAGAGGTTTCTAACAATATCTAATTTGAAATAATTCAATTTGAAGCTGTGGAAGCTGCAAACGCAATGGGTGACTTTCAGAGAATCAGTCTGGTAGAAAAAAAGGTCTCAAAATTACAGGTTTCTAACAATATCTAATTTGAAATAATTCAATTTGAAGCTGTGGAAGCTGCAAACGCAATGGGTGACTTTCAGAGAACCAGTCTGGTAGAAGAAAGCAAACTGATTTTCGAAGTATGATCGCAAAACTTAATGTCGATCAAAAAAGAGTCTTCGATATGATCACAAATAAAATGGACAGAATCGATAATAACGCTGACGTTTTACGCTGTTTTGTGAGTGGAACTGGTGGCACTGGAAAGAGCTTTTTAATAAAAACTCTGAAAATTTGGGTTAAGACGTATTTAAACAAAAAAAGTGGCAGTTAGTACTCCAACAGGAATAGCTGACTATACATAGAATAGATTGACTATACATAGACTATTGCAGCTGCCTGTAGAACACAAAAAAACACCGAAGTACAAACAACTTTCTGATGAAGTGCTCCAAGTTCTGAGATCAGATTTGAAAGAAGTAGTGTTGTTTATAATAGATGAAGTGTCTATGATATCCATGTTACTTTAACATATATTCACTTACGCTTATCTGAAATATTCGACACAAGAGACGATCAGAATGGGTAGTTAGGAAAAAAATATCTTGTAGTTTTCGGAGTTCTCTTACAGCGCCCGCCGGTAAGAGAAAAGTCACCTTTTGAAAAACTATCAACTGCTGAAACTAACAAGTTATTAGGTTCCCTCAGTGTACCGAATCTGTGGACTGAATTGTTCATATACGATGAACTTACAAATAACATGCGACAGCTCAATGATTCTGACTTTGTTGAAATGCTAAATAGAATAAGATTAGGTGTGACTACACAAAAAGACCGTGACTTACTCTCGACTAGATTAATAACTCTCAAATCCACTTCAAATTAAAACAGATTAATTGAAATAATTGAACACCTCTCGAAACTTCCTGATGATACCGTTTGCTTATTATCTACAAAAAACATGTGTCAACAATTAAATACTGCAATGCTTAAATCTCTTCCACATCCCAAAATAAAACTTACAGCTGTAGATAGCATAAATTTCCCCAGATACCTAACAAAAAGAGCTCGTGAATGCATAAAAAAAAAATATGAAGACGATGCGTCTATGACTGCAGGCCTGGAAGAGAACATAATTATAAAAATAGGAGCAAAAGTTATGTTAAGGCGAAATATTGACGTGAGTCTTGGTTTAGTTAATGATTCTATCGGTATAGTGCAAAGAGTAAAGGTTGATCCAGGAAATACAAAAAATAATTAAGAAAATATACATTACTTTTAATAAAGAACATGTTTACGAGCTTAGTCCGGTCAAAACTAAATTTGAAATTCTTAATAGAGCTTATGTTCATCGCGAACCGTTAACCATATGTATAGCCTATTCTATAACTATACACAAAAGTCAGGGTCTAAGTCTAAATAATGCCTTGATGGATATCGGTTCTGCAGCATTCACATCTGGTCAAGCTTACGTGGCACTTTCGAGAGCTACAAGTCTGGACGGCTTACATCTAATAAATGTCGACTTTGAAAGTATTAAAGCGCAGGAATCCTCAATCTTTTATGGTTTAAATAAATAGATTGACTTGACAATCGCACTAGACAATCTAATTTAATATAATATGCTAATGTAATCTAATTTAATGTAAAGATGCATTGTGTTTTCATGCGATGGCCAAGTCAATCTATTTATTTAAAAGATTTTTAATATTGATATGGTCACTATAAGATGTTGTTAGGTTAGCTAATTACGTAATAACTTAAGACAGAAGGACCCTTAAGTAGGGACTGAATAAATTGACCGACTTGGTATTACATGGATCTCACAACTTTTTACGATAGAAGAACTGAGTTGCGAGACTTGGTTTTTTTTTTTACAAGTTATGTTTTTGATGGCTTCAATTATTACTGAAATATTTGAATAAAAATAGTTTATCCATCATCACAATCATATTTAGAGTTCAACACATTTTCATCTGCATATTTAAAAGAAACAATATAAAAGGAAATATTGCGCATTTTTAATAAATGAATATTTATAACTGAGCTAATGGCTGCTAGCTTGTAATTTATATGTCGATATAGTCATAAACAACAAGATAATTACTTGTTTTTTCACTAATAAAATATGAGATAAGTATTTTTAGTAATCTTGCTTCCCTTATAAATAAAAAGTTAATTAGAAAATGTTTTAGTTTAAAATTTATTTCGATTATTTGTACTAAAGTATCTTAATTCTAGTACATATTGACTTTTTTTTTAAAAAAAATTTAACTTTTATAAACAGATTAATAAAATTATTACTAACTTAATAAACAGATTAATAAAATTAAATTTGTTCTCATGTTTTCTATATAACTTTTTAGTAAAAGAAATCACTTGTTTTTACAAACAAATCTTTTTACAGATAGTAGAGGTGAAAAGTCCTGGTGATAAATTATCTTCTAAACAAATTTTATGGCTTGATTATCTTATTCAGTTGGGAGCAGATGCTGAAGTCTGCTTAGTTGAAGGTGTGTAAAAAATTTTTTATTTATTTCCAAAACTTTCCTAATTCTTTAAAATATTTATAATAGTACACACAAAATATCTTAGATAATTTTTCAAAGAAAACTGGGCTAATGATTTTTATAATATCTACTGAAAATTGGTTAAATAACTTATATTGGATCTTAACTGTGCACCATCCAGAACAAAATTAAAAATGCATTTAAATGTATGTATGAAATGTAATTCTATATTTAAAATCTCTAATTTTGTTTTAAAAAATCTGTAATATTTATTTATTTTGAAACATTTTATACATTGCATTTAAAGAAAAATTAAATTATTGAATTGATGTGACTATGTGTTTCAGTTCCAAAGTAAGTAAAATTATGGGTATTAATATTATTATATTTTAAAGTTTAATTTTAAAAGTTAACTTTTAAAAACAGTGTTTACATGTTTCACTTGATCTTAGGGAATTGGGGAATAAGAAGTCAATAAATAAACAGTTTAATATATTTTTGAATAAAATTTTCAAAATATTTTGAATTTCAGTTTTGAATTGAGAATATTACCACATAAAGAAATCTTTTCAACAGTTTCTGTGATTCAGTTGATAGAGCATCAAACTGTAAGCCTGGTTGTCTATGGTTTCAGTTCTGACCACAGTAGACTAATGTAAGAGTATTATTTTATTTAGCTTATTAGATATTCTTTATGTCCTAGATGGTTTTAGTTCTGCCTTTAAAAATCTAGATATATATTCTAAATTATTCTTCAAATGTACAAAGTCTTGAAAGAGTCCCACAAAATATGAACTTGCATAAGGTTATTGATCTTTAATGGTATACAACAATATGTTCTTTTATCTCTTTAATATTAAATTAATATAAATGATAAAAATTGCAAGGCATTTGAAAGCCAACAAACTTTAATGACTGTGTTATTATTATCCTCCCCCCCCCCCAAAAAAAAAGAAAAATGTTGCTTGCATATTATGCATTGTGATGTATTGTTCTTACATAAACATTATTTTTACTTTGTATCTGTGTATTTTAATAATCGTTTTTAAAATTAAAAAATATTAGTTTATTTTTTTTTCTTTCTTTCTTTCTTTTCAGCTGTTGCATCAAAGAAACTTCGAAAAGAAACCTCCAAGGAAATGTAGTTTTATTTTTTATAATAGTTTGAAAAGAATTTTATAATAAATATTTTTAATGGAATTTAAGTTTGTTCAATTACTTTATTATAATATTTATATCAATCATCATAATATTTTTATGAAGTGCTTTTGATACACATTAAAATTTTTTTTATTTACTTATTTTTTATAATAATATAAAAAAAGTTCTGTATTTTAAATAGTGTACATGATACTTACTTATGTAAATCTCTACTATTTCATTAAATATTATACAATTTTCTTAGAAATAAGGATATGTTTATTTTAATTATGAAGTAAATAAAAACATATCTTTCAGTTTATGTGAGGTTTGGTAGTGGTTTATTATTAATATTTTTCTGTTAAAGGCAATGAATGGCAGAATTCTTTGTCGACATTTAAAAAGAGGGGGATAGAGAAAGGCTTTGCTGACAATTTATGATAGGAACAATAAAACTGCCATATTCAATTAAGTAATGTTATTTTCACATCATTAAAGTTTCCAAAAGAATTATTATTTTTTTGTGGGAATGAAAATATTAATTGAAAAGGAATATTGATATGAAAATCTATTAATGATTAAGATAAATGTTTGTGTGAAAGAGAACTGCCAATTTATAGACCAGATGGTTTGACTTAGGGCTACAAACTGGACACATATATATTTTGGAGGTTAGAATGTCCTTCTCAGAGTCTGCTTTTTAAAATTTTAATGATAATTATATTCAATTAAAAATTGAACAAAAATTTGTGTTTTTGCGCATTAATTTCCGAAAATATTATTGCACAAAAAGAAATTTTATACCATTCCAAAATTTAAAAAATTGTCTTTTTAATAATATGACTTTATAATGGATGCCAATTTTTAGTGAATTTTGGCAGTTTTATATATATATATATATATATATATATATATATATATATTTCTGATTTCCGAGAATAGATTACATTGTTGCCCTGAAATTCAAACCCTTTTCGTTATTTCATCTAATTTTAATCCTGTGATTCTCTTCTATTGTTGAAAACTAAAAAAGGATGAATCTATTAATTATCTGTGATGTTTACAAGACAAATAAAAAAAAAGTGAAATTACAATATTGCAAAAATTTGAAAATAGATGAATTAGACATTTATGTTTTTAATATAGCTGTCGTAGAACAAGTCTCCATTTGAAATGTTCAATGAACAGAAACTATGTGGGACAATTAAAATAACACGGCTTTAATGTCTATTTAACGGAATCATGGGCATGAAGTTATAGCTAAAGGATTTAACTGCAAAGCGAGTTGTAAATTAATAAAAATTGTTGAATAACCATTAAAACATTACCTATTTTCTTTCATTTTTTATAGTATTCTTCTATCATTATTGTGGGTTAAATATGTAAAGGTCTAAGAATTAATTTGATGAAGAAAAATTATGATTGATTCTTTTGATAAATATATCCACAAAATCAAAATTTAGGAAGGAAATATTTTAAAATTTATCAATCTTAATTTTTTATCTTAATTTCTTCTTTTATCAATTTTAATTTCTTTTAATTATTTTTTCTTTTCTTTTGAAACAAATTATGAACATTAAAGTCGTTTTCTGGATATGACTTAAAGGATAATAATATCTGGAAGGTTCTGGGTGGAAATCTGGTGAAAGAATTAAAACATGAACGAAACTGCATTTTTCATTTCAGTTACAAATAAATCAAACACACCGTTCATGACATGATAACCCTCAAAGGCTGTATATTATAGATATTCTTAATAACCTTATTTTAGTAACACTGATTAATTAATTAAAACCGTTTTTAATGTAAGCAGCCTTCTAAAAAAATTAATGGATTAATAAATGCATGTATATATTACTGTTTCAGGCATGTATATTTGTAATCAGCTGTATATATATATATATATATATATATATATATATATATATATATATATATATATATATATATATATATATATATATATTAGTATACTGCTGTTTGTATGGTCTTAAAAACTTTAAGTTCCTTGGGCTAGAGTAATTTACCTGTGCACCAAAACCCAGACTAAGAATGTGAGTGACTAAGATCCCCTGAAAATATCCACCAACTTAAATTGTTTCAGAGCAAAATTTAATGATAATGAAAAATCTTATAACTGTAAAAATCGCGCATTTTCAACTTATATGATTTTGGACCGATCGATCTGCCGAACGTTTCATAAGATTTTTCATCATGCATTTCGCACATTACAGCTTTTATTTGCCAAGCTATGAGAATTATTTGAATGATTATAAAAAAATAATATTTATAATTGAATATAATATAAATATAATAATTATTAAATGTAATATAAAATTAACAATGTAAGCACACTCATAAAAGGAATGATTATTTCTTTTCTTTTTTTTAGCTTACTAAAAATTAAATTTAAATTATATGACTTCACATCATGTATAACACACTTCATCAAAAGCTATCCCTCTCCCCCAAAAAAAGAAAATGATTTTTCTAATTGAAAATTTGTTAAAATTTTAATTGATGCATTTCATCTATTATATATGTCTGCATTTCGTATATAAATTCTCATTTTGCTGTCAAAAGTAAATTAATTTATAAGTAAAATAATGTAATAAAGTCAAGTAAGTTAATTAATTTACAAATTCAAGTAAAGTGAAGTAAGTTAGTTAATTTAAAAATAAAGTAAAAAGCATGACCAAACTTGAATTTTTCTTTGGCAATACTGCTCCAAATGTTTCATAACAATTAATAGTATCAGGAGGACGTTTGGCGAGCTTTTTAATATTTCACGCGATTTTCACAAAAATCTGGTGACAAACATCCACACACTTTTTAAGCCAGATAGAGACATGGGAGTTGTATCGTTTTAAAGCTTGCATCGAGACAAATCCAACGGTACTAGTTTTATGCTTCTAGGATCAATAGTTTGGTCACAATTTACGATTGAAAATTTAGGTGCAGGTGATAGATCTCGGCTCCTATGGTACCTAGAGAGTTGGTTCCACTATCAATGGATAGAGCATTAAATATTGAGTAAATTCCAGTCGGTGGTGAAAATGTCACATGATGCATAAGGGAATTATAGCCCCTCAAAGTTTGAAATTTTTGGACTTTATTGGACCTTTGCACGGAACCTATGGAACCTACCAAACAATACTTTGTGTCAATACGTGCAGAATGACTCGTTTTACATACCTACAGAGTTTCGTGTCGTTCGTATGAAAAATAAAATTTTGGTACCGGTACTGAATAAATACTACAGTATCCTCGATGATACAGGTACATTCGTCTCTTCGAGACGAGTCATTTGAGTGGTTACAACATATACCTAGGTCCCATAGGAGCCGAGATATCGATGATTGAAAATTTGACCTTGGCCGGACCCTAGGGGGTGACCCCTCACAGAAAAATTTTGGAGACAGTCGGACCATAAACAGCCGAGATATTCACATTTTTTTGATTTTTTAGACCCAGGGGGGGTCACCATGGGGGGTCGACCCCCTGGGGGGTAAGACACTCCATGGGGTACCTTCATACCAAATATCAAGACCCTACCCCCCATAGATCCCGAGTTGTAGGTAAAAACCCCATTTTACCATTGTTTCCTATAGGGAACCATGGTAACGTGCACAATTGTGTGATAAAATTTCTAAAGATTACTATGGTGAAAACCCCATGTCTCTAACATATATAGTTTACGAGATATAACGAAAACAATCCGCGCTCAATCGCCAATTTGTTGCCTACGCATTTTGAGGCTTCAACAATTTGTTGCCTACGCACTTTGAAGCTTCATCAATTTGTTGCCTATGGATTTTGAGGCTTCAAAAACCTCAAACCAAAACATCATGTCCACGCATGATTTAAAAAAAAAAAAAAACCGCTTAAGGCGGGTTTTTTTTTTTCTCTCTCTCTCTCTCTCTCTCTCTCTCTCTTTTTCCTTTTTAACGTTTATAACATTTTTTCCTGTCCTCCAGCTTTAGGAGTGTCACAACTCTATGTTTTTTGTCAATTTCATATATCAGACGCCACCTTGTATGCCCGAATTCTTTACTGTACTCGTTTCCGCGTCCATGAAGTTTTTTCCCTCCTGCATGAAAAGGGTTCGCGCTCAATAAAGATATGAATTCATCAATATTTGTAAGATATCGCCCGAGATCACCATCAGTCAACCGGTTTTTCTGGTATGTTTTGGTTTCAACGATGTCGTAAATAATTGTTTTGTCCATACTTTATTATAGCGCAACATGGTCCCCATAGGAAACAATGGTAAAATAGGGTTTTTACCTATAACTCGGGATCTATGGGGGGTAGGGTCTTGATATTTGGTATGAAGGTACCCCATGGAGTGTCTTACCCCCCAGGGGGTCGACCCCCCATGGTAACCCCCCCGGGTCTAAAAAAAATCAAAAAATGTGAATATCTTGGCTGTTTATGGTCCGAATGCCCCCAAAATTTTTCTGTGAGGGGTCACCCCCCTGGGGTCCGATCAAGGTCAAATTTTCAATCGTGGATATCTCGACTCCTATGGGACCTAGGTATATGTTGTAACCACTCAAATGACTCGTCTCGACGAGACGAATGTACTTGTACCATCGAGGACATTGTACCACTTATGGTACTCGAGTACCGGTACCAAAATTTTATTTTTCATAGGAACGACAAGAAACTCGGTAGTTATGTGAAACGAGTCACTCTGCACATAATGACACAAAATTATGTTTAGTAGGTTCCATAGGTTCCGTGCAAAGGTCCGGAAAAGTCCAAAAATTTCAAATTTTGAGGGGCTATAATTCCCTCATGCATCACGTGACCTTTTCACCGCCGACTGGAATTTACTCAATATTTAATGCTCTATCCATTGATAGTGGAACCAACTCTCTAGGTACCATAGGAGCCGAGATCTGGCACCTGCACCTAAATTTTCAATCGTAAATTGCGAGCAAACTATTCACCCTAGAAGCATAATACTAGTACGTTGGATTTGTCTCGATGCAAGCTTTAAAGCGATAAAACTCCCATGTTTCTAATCGGTCTCAAACCAAAGTTCCAATCCGGACCCACACTTGTTAAAATCCGACTCTCTCATAACTCGGCTCCTAATGATGCGAACGATTTGAAATTTAAACTGTAGACTCATCTCTGAATCCTAATCCCAATTGACCTTGAACCGAGTGTCTAGCCATATTTGATCATACGGCCCGTATGTCACTAAAATGATCAGTTTTCAGGCTCCCACGGGTCCCTATGGCCCCGAATGACTAGATATTTTTTGCATTCATCTTTATTCGTCAAGACGGTTCACGTAATGTATCACACATGCTTATCGAGCAATAAATTAAACATTTCATAAAACCGAGCTGAATGCATGCAATTTTGCAAACTTTGAGCTCGGATAATTTCTGTCTGGTAAAAGTCATCTTTACAACAGTACTATATTTGTACTGCTCAAATCATTCTGCGTCATTTGATACCAAACACATGTCACTTTGTACCAAAAGAAATCGAGTTCTGGGACCAGGTTTCCAAACTTTAACCCTCTATTGCGCCAAAACTATCAACTTGATGAGCATAAAATGACTACCGTTGAGTGTGTCATGTAAAGATCTTTCCAATGACAAAAAACATTTGTCACTAGCAAATCTGTAACATGGGTTTCAGACCGGGTCCCAAACTACATGAAATTGCAAACTCTGTAACTCGTCTCGTAATAACAGCAGCAATATGAAAATTTAGTATTAAACATATCTTGACAAGCTTTATGCAACACCATTAAATTGTGACTCTGGCAAAACTTGTTTATCTGGCAGATTGCATCGGTCATCCAGTATGTTTCCGAGTTGTACGGTCCACCTACGACTCTGAATGAAAAACTTTTTTCACCGTATGAGTAAACACGGTAAAACGAGTTAAATAAATAATTAATATAAGCAAATAAATTACAAAATTGATGCTTGAAAAATGCAATGTTAAAAAGCCATACAACGTACCGTAAGCGAGGCAAGAAATTTTTTCCGACCAAAAAAATTTTTCAGACAGAGACAGTATTTTTTTTTTTTTTTTTTTTTTTTTTTTTTTTTACTTGACTTTGTCTGTGTCTCTTCTGAAAATTCTTTCCCTTCACTGTTTTTAGGGTTACTGGTTTCCTATACTGATTTTTCCTCTTTTTCCAATAATGTGAAATTTTGCTCAAATTTTCTTTATAATCATACCTTTTCCGCTTTATGATCCAGTCTGACTTACTCTTTGTTGTCCGCAACTCCTTTCCATATTTGTTTTACTTTCCAGTCATGTTACATTCCAAGACTACTGGTCATCTGTTTGTAGTTTTTACACTCTCTTTCTGTAAAAGTCTCGTTTGCATCTTTCCAAGATTGGCATTTCATCTGATCCAAAAAAATGGGAGAGAGTCGACACGAGTCTGTTCAATCGACTCTCTCCCACCTTTTTGGGGAAGCTGGTTCTCAGTTCACAGTTCATACCTGCACAGAGGACAGGTAACATCTTCAAACATCCATCTTTCCAAGCACGACGAGAGAAACGTATGTCCACAGGTCGTCTCCACAGTCTCTCATGAAGCTGCAACAGTCTTTGAAATAACGCAAAAAACTTTTTGCAATCTTGGCAAGTAAACAGAACCAAAAAATGGGAGAGAGAGAATTATTGCTTCTGTTTTCGAAACGTTAATAGTGATTTTCCATTTTTCGAACCAACCTTCAAGTTTGTGGAGGTGTCTATTTAGAGCTAGCTGTATGTAATTTGGATTTTTGTTTTTAGCGAGAATCGCTGTATCGTCTGCAAAAATGCATAGCATAGTATTGAATTGTTTGGGTATATCGTTTATAAATAAACGCACTGGAACAATTTTGGATCCTTGGGCTACGCTGGTTTGAATGTTTTTTTCCGAGGAAATTGCATTTTTAATTTTTATTTTAAATTTTCGATTTGACAGGTAGGAGTGAATTATTTGAATAAGATAGTTTGGGGTATTGTAGTTAATTAATTTGTAGATTAGACCGTGTTACCAAACTCTATCGAAGGCTTTTTGTATGTCTAAAAAGACTGCTGCAGCTTTTTCTTTATTATTAAAGGCTTCTTCGATGAATTCGGTAACACGGTATAGTTGATGGGTTGTCGAGAGATTTTTTCTGAACCCAAATTGCTCTGGGATAAGGACATTATTTTCTTCTAGGAAGATATTTAGTCTATTAAGAATTATTTGTTCGGTTAATTTACTTATTGAAGGTAGCAGGGATATGGGTCTGTAGTTTGTGGGGTCGGTTGGGTCTTTGCCGGGTTTGTGAATAGGTACCACAGTTGCTGTCTTCCATCTTTTAGGAAAATACCCAATAATTAAAATTTTATAAATTAAAATTGTTAATTCATAAATAATATTGTCAGGGAGATTTTTAAGCATTTTATTATTAATACCATCGTGTCCTGAGGATTTATTATTTTTAAGTTTTTTAATAGCTAGTTTAATTTCAATGGGGGTGGGAGGTGTTCTGATTTCTTTAAGGGTGTTTTTATTAAATTTAAAATGGGCTACTGTTTCATTTGCTATATTGTCAGTGACAAAGTCTATTGTATCATTATTTTGAAATTGTTTTTCTAAACTATTGGCTATGCATTCTGCTTTATCCTCATCTGTAAGAGCAAGAGTATATGTGTCTTTAAGTGGTGGAATGTTTTTGAATTTCTTTTTAAAGGGTTTAACAAGTTCCCAGATTGTATTATCTTCAGGATTTGCGTTGACTATTTTATTAATGAAGTTGTTTTATTCTATTGTTTTATTTATTTTGCAATGTCTTTCGAGAGGGCTCGGCTTTTATAGTCTGAGAAAGGAGGGCAGTCGCGTCTGATTGGTCCACGTCAGAGTACGCGATGGGAAGAAATGTTCTAGTCGGACTTGCAATCTTGAAATAATAATTTTTTCTCGTCCCAATCTCGGTAAAGAGATAAGCGCACAAACTTTCTTGCGCCAAACAAGATTTAAGAGAGTGAAATAGAAATTTTCATGCATAAAACAAAACCAAAGTCGGATTAAAACTTGTTTAGTGAACTGCCCAAGAAATTACATGCAACAATATACTCTGCAGAGAGCACAAAATATTATGTGTCAGAAAAATTTTTCAGTAGGAACAAGAAGACAAGACATTTTTTTTTTATCCACTCTGAAATTTTTTTTAACCAAAATTTTTCCGGTTGCCTCTTACTACACTGTTCAAGTAACTTTTGTACCCGTGCAAATAATGACATTTTCCTGCAAAGATTCTTCATTTAGCTTTTCATCTTCCACAGAATTCATAGCGATGCGACATTCACACGCAAACGGCCGACTGGTATTCAGCATGATTAAATCTTCACACGCAATTTTGGACAAGGGGCAATAATCCCAATGAATTCCTCTGTTCAAGACGTTATTGACCAAAGTTTTCTCGCGTAAAAACTAACGCTTGGGATGTGAAAGATTAAACTTGCAACTGCAATCTTCTTGTCTGGATAAACACAGGAGGACAAATGCCAACCGCAGTGAAATATCAAACGGGGATTGACTCCACAATCCAACTGGGTGGATCGGATATCAAACTCCAATACTTTTGCAAGAGTGTTTAACCGATACCACAACTGGTACTTGTCAGCCTGGGAATGTCACGAATGGCATCGTGAACGGTCTTGTCAACATTATCCATGAAATTCTCGACATTCGTAATGAAACAAACTCTTTGTTAAACATGCCATGTTAAAAAAGTAAAAGTATGTACCGTCAGCGGGGCAAGAAAATGCTGTGACAAGAAAAAATTTTCAGTGGAGACAAGAAGACAAGTAATTTTATATATATATATATATATATATATCCTCTCTGAAAATTTTTCTTCTCCAGAAAATTTCTTGTTGAATCCTGACACACCAATTTCACAATTGCATACTTTTAACATAACGTTTTTCCAGCTCACCACTTTCAGACAAACATTCTCCTTCAGCTGATGTTTGCTGGCTGCATAACATACGTTTCATTTCTGAAATAATTCTTCTCAGTTTCTCACATTCCTTTTGCAATGTCTCGTAAGACATTTCACCCAGACAATACGGGCAACGTTCTCGGACGTGTAATCCTTGCAACCAACGACCGTGTTGGGTGTAAAATTCATGAAACCAAATGGGATTATAAGAAGTTGGACGCGTTACAGGTAAGTCATCAGCACAAGAGGCCGACATGACGTGTAACACGGTCCGTACTCCACGAGTGCTACTCAAAGAATGAATGGTGTGAACATGTGCAATAGGAACGAGATGGGAAAAAATGAATGTCACGTGACCGATATGTGGTGTGTCACGTGACTTTGACGTAAAGGCCAATGTCAAAAGTCACGTGACAAACCGGCGTGTCAGGGGCTAAAACCATAATATAGTATAATATAAATGCCATCAAAAACATAACGTGTAAAAAAAACCAAGTCTCGCAACTCAGTTCTTCTATCGTAAAAAGTTGTGAGATCCATGTAATACCAAGTTTGTCAGTTTATTCAGCCTCTACTTAAGGTTCTTTCTGTCTTAAGTTATTACGTAATTAGCTAACCTAACAACATCTTATAGTGACCATATCAATATTAAAAATCTTTTATGGTTTAAATAAATAGATTGACTTGGCCATCGCATGAAAACACAATGCATCTTTACATTAAATTAGATTACATTAACATATTATATTAAATTAGATTGTTTAGTGCGATTGCCAAGTCAATCTATTTATTTAAACCATAAAAGATTTTTAATATTGATATGGTCACTATACGATGTTGTTAGGTTAGCTAATTACGTAATAACTTAAGACAGAAAGAACCTTAAGTAGAGACTGAATAAATTGACAGACTTGGTATTACATGGATCTCACAACTTTTTACGATAGAAGAACTGAGTTGCGAGACTTGGTTTTTTTTACACGTTATGTTTTTGATGGCATATGTATATACAAATTAGAAACAAGTCAATTATTGAATGCTTTGAAAACGATTTTTTATTGAGGTAAGTGCCAAACATCTGCATTAAGACAGGAATCAGATAATGTATGCGGCATCGAATCTCCTGCTAAATGCAGGAACAATTTAAATGGATATTTCTTTCATATTTCTTTCCTGTAGCCATGTAGGAAGTATGCAAATGAGAGAAAGGATTATAAAATGAATTATCGTCAAAAGAAATCACGGTTTTTTTTACGAGATAAATGAGGTGTAAAATATGTAGTTGGGATTTAAATAAAATAATGCATGAGCCTCCAAATAGAATATCTAGGAAAGGGAACAACATAGAATTTGTTTATGTATTAGATCAGTTCCGTACCTTTTTATTAATTGAGGCGCAACATTTTTTCACTTTTGTAATGAACCATTTCGAAGTCCAATGCTTGTTTCGTTTTCAATCCACAACAGTGATATTGACGATGTTGCTAGTAGAGATTCGCGTATTAAATTTTTTGTCTTTTTAAAATTCAAAATTTAAATAATTATATAAAATCTTAGCATTGGTATTTATAGAATTGCCTTTTGTATTTTATTATAGCTTTCCAATGATGATTTTAATCCATTTTTCTTTGAAATAGTTTATAATATATAAACGTGGGCGAAAATTAAAAACTTGTATGGCGAAATATATAACCTATATACTAGACCTTGGCTATAAAATCCACAAACATACCGAATCTGTGTAGTTACTAGAATTCGACTTTCCTGGCCGGTTTATTTCGAGTTCAATTTTAGAATTTTAAGTGCAATCGGTAATGTACAATAGTTATTGCCGAAATATTGCTTATGGAACTTTTTACACAAATAAAACGAGGTATTAAATACATAACAAACAAGAATTGCCAATTATTTTTTTTTATTTTGCAAAAAAAAAAAAGTACAAAAAAAATCTATTTTTTATTAAGTTATAATTGTGTCTGTAAGACCTCTATTACAAGTAAAAATGATTAAAAAGCACTTTCGAATTGGTTTGTGTCATGCTTCTGACATCTTTCGGACTATCTGTGAAAGCCATTTTACTCGGCTATGGGGCAATCCGGCGTTTCGGAATCAATATGAATTCTGTGTTACTTATAATAAGTCAATTTTAAGAATTTCATGTCATATTTATATTACAATACAATGTTTCACAATCGTTATTTTTCAACTAGTGAGGAAATTATCCCTGAATCTCGCCATCAGTATTTAAAATATTATTTTATATCTGTAGTTTATCGCAAAAGAGAGAAAAAAATATTTTAATTGTTTTAAGGCAAACGATTTGCATTTTATAGTTAATTGTGATTTAAAACTGAATCTATTATCCTTTTTAAAAAGGCAAAGTTATCTTGGATCAATGTTTTTTTTTTACAACATGGTCTTTGGTTTCCCAATAAAATTTTCAGAATTTCATGTTTTTTTTATGCCTCTTAAAGCATATGCTACATAATTAGAAGCATTGATTTTGGAATGAAATAGAATATCTTCGCTTTGTATCTGACCGAAAAGATGAAAAAAATTATTTCTTAGACGTAAACTTGTGTATAACGTATTAAATGAATCACTTCAAATATTTTTTTTTTTTTTTGCATTCTACATATTGGCTTAACCCTTTCAAGAGCCATTTTTTTCTAGTCATATTATGTTAAAATATTTTTAGGCTTGAAATTAGAATAAGAAAAGGGATTCATCTAGCTTAATAGATAAATTTAATTTGATTCATTAATTAATTTGGTTAATTAATAATTATGTAAAAAATCAAGACACATCATTTTATCTGAGATAAAGAACTGAAGCATCTAAGTTTCTGACTTACTAAAAAATTGTGTCAGGACTGATGCCAACCTACATAATTTCATGCAAAGATTGATAAATTTGGTGAGAAGCATATTTCCCACGGCCCTAGAAAGGGTTAATACATTAGCACTCCGGTTTGTTGATATTTCCCACCTCGAAGCGATCGTGATATCTCAGTTTTAGATGATTACTATACTGTAATCAAAATAACATGTCTATAAAAAAAACTTCTTCAGGGATTTCGATTATACATATAACAAACGAAGATGTTATTGCAAACATGCTCTAATAAATATGAGCAGTGGTTGCCCCTGATCAATTAAGTCTTCTGAATCAGTGTTAAACAATCTCTACTGGAATTATCCAACGAGCAGTGAATCCATCTCGGACGTCATTCCAATTTCGCGTCCTTCAAAACCCGAAGCTAAGCAAGGCAAATTAAGACACTCTAGCAGAAGTTGTACCATTCCGTGCGTGCGCGCGGAGGGATGCGATTACATGCCTACTGCTCAAAACAACCCAAAAAAAGAAACCGACGGCAATTTCTTTTCAATCTTTTGTGATTAATAATTTATGAAGGGAGATTTATTTTCCAGAACAATCATCCATTCAGAGCACGCACTCCAATTGATATCTGTGCGAGATGTATTTATTCGTAGAAGTTCTGTTTCTTGTTTTCAGTGGTGACTTCACTCCGGAGGATAGGGTCTTCATTTATATTTGAGTCGGATTCCACGTTGTTTTTTTTTTTTCTTTTCTTTCTTATTAACGATGTGGAGCACGTCATGTTATTAGGTGGTGGAGATGTCTGACGGAGAGAGCCGACTCAATTTGTCAAAGGATTGTTCTTGAAATTGATTGTTGCGCAAGGGCTGCTGTGGTAGATCTTAATCAGGTGAGATTCGACAGCGAGGGTTGGTGGAACGAGATTCGTTGCTTTTGATGCCGATTGTGTTTTGTGGATGGATCAAAAGGTTGAGAAATAGATGCAGAAACATTATGCATAACCTGATGGGTATTATCACTCGGGTACATACAGTAATCAATTATGCAAAGGAATCAAATAATAATATAAAAAGTTAAAGGAGATTCCAGTCTCATGAATGAAATATTGTGATATGATAATCTTTTAAGCTTTGATTCATCTGGCTTTATATTTTGAAAATTTTACACTCAATAACATAGCAAAGCCAAGATTTATACGGACAATATATTTAATATCTTGGTAGTTATAAACCATAAAAATCATAGTTGCAAAATATGTTTAAAATATTTTTAATTTTTTAATTTAAGGAAGTTTTGCGGAAATAAAAATATCTCAAAAGATTTCATTATTAAATGGCATAAAAATGTGGGGGGGGGCGCAATTACTATGTTTATTTTTAACTAAAAATTTAATTTTTTAAAATCTTTTCTTAGCGAAAGTAAATACAGTATTATTCGGCAACTCTAGGTCCAATAATCTGCTTTATTAAACTATTTAACTTATTTTTAATTAATATTTAATCACATCTAATTAAACTATGAAAAAAGCAAAACAGATAAAGGATCTGAAACTGCGTAAGAGCTATTAATCTGTAGTTAAACTATTTAAATGATGATATCAAATTTTAAACATTTGTTAGCTAACTCTAATCACTGTCTCTAAACCAGCCAGAATGATGTTTTGAACACTTTTTTTGCGGTCCGAATGAAACCAAAATTTCACATGAAAATGTAGTTTTAATTACATAATAACATACTGAATTTTTTTGATTTAAAGACTCAGCGTTTATCAGTTAGTGCGTTTGCATGCATTCGGAAGTACAGAGAGACGGTCAACTCTTTGATAGAGTTAGTTCAAAGTTTGATAAGAATCTATATTTGAAATGTTAAGCCTATGTGTGTGTATTTAAATTTTATTTATCTAACTCTTTGCGATTTGGAGTCATAGAGCTCACTTGTTCTAGAACAGCCAACCAGGCAGACTTACTCTAATCAAAATTCGATCGAAATCTACTATTAAAAATAATTTATAAACCAAATTTCATCTGCCTGGCTCAAAGAAATTTTGAGTAATTTTCACAGACAAACATAATGCTAATGTCTTTTTCAGATCCGGGGTGGGAGAGGGTCTGAAACGAGGAAATTCGTCAGAATCTCGAGTTCGAATCTTTTTGACAATTACAATACTTTCTTTATACTTACGATACCAGTAAGGAAAAACGATTTTATAACGGCATTTTACATCGTTACATTGTAATTGCCTGTTTTACAATCAATTATTGAATAGAATTGAAATTATGATGTCGGACCGATAGAGCGGTTGGTCCAAATTCGGCTAATTCTCCCCCTTTTATTTTATTAAAATGAAATTTAGACTTTCTTTCCCAGCAGATTTGTGACTTGCTTCTTTGACTTTGAAACTAATTTTGTCATTTAAAAGTTTTGCTAATTTTCTCTAAACTGAAATATAAATTGTTTCAGTTATCATTCACGCTTATATTGCTTTCATTAATTGAAACAGTTTCTATCATATGAAAAAAAGGGTCAATATGAAATTTTTACTTAAAAAGATCGCCAAATTTTTTCTATTATCTTTATTTAATCTTTATTCAAAATAATAATTTGTATCGTTATGCATTGTTAAGCAATATATTTGCCGAAGCTCACTAGAAACTTCTTTAAAACATCCCCAATCTAAGTAAAATTTAGAATTGAGGTAAAACGACGCAAATTCAATACATTCAGTTTGTCCGATTCGTTTACAAAAGTAATGATAACCTTACAATTAGCAAAAAATTATTAATAATTTGATACCTATATTGATATATACCTATTGAGATATATTAATTCTATTTTTAAAAAAGAATATAACATCGTTCAATCTTTTTTTTTTTCTTTCTTATATACGAAGTACACAAAGAAGACAAAAAATTCGAAATGGAGATTTTGGCGAGTCTCCAAGTTTTTGACTCCCCAAGTCCGAGAAACATATTTTTTAAAAATTATCTGTTTTTATGTTTATGAATACGATGACTAAAAAATACTTTGAGCTAGATAGATGGAATTTGGTTCTTTCCCTTGTTTTTAAATTTAGAATTTGTAGATTTCTATCTGATTTTTAATTAATTTCATTTTCAAAAAGTCAGACTGTTTGAGCATAAATGAGCAGGACAACTAAAAAAACGTTAAAATCTAGTTTGTTTCAGTTTAGTGCTCAATTTCAGTTTCTGAAGTACAAGTTTCTATCAAAGTTTGAGCCAATTTCCTTGACGGTCGAACCCTGCATTCGCATGTAGGTATGTCAAAAATGAAACAACTTACTTGAGAAATGAAACTTGGTAAGTGATCTTGTAACAACAGTTATAATTCTATGATAAATTTTGATTTCAATCAGTCTGAAAATAAGCGTCCGTAATGCATATTCTATTTTTGTGCATTACGCTTATGCTAGCAATCAATTGCTGAAAAAATCGCCAATGATAGCGTATTAGATTCAATAAAAAGACTAAATTCCCGCCAAAGATTTATATTTCGAACTATAACTCGCCAATACCATGCAAGGAATTCAATGCCTTAACCATGGTTCACAAATTAATGTGGAGGGAAACAACACCCTTAGTAAAGAGCATGCGAGAAAGTTTTAAGGCGACTACTCCCTTTGGTTAAAGAGAAGGTATTGCTACGTGGTTGCAGTTAGTGAACAACTAAATGTAACTTAACTAAATGTTACTGAAACTAAAGTTACTGAATAACTTAAATTTATGCCATCCACTAAATATTTAATCAAAAAGCTATTGACCATTTCGCATACAACGACATTTAGCAACAGAAGAAAATATCAAAAAATA
The DNA here is from genome assembly GCF_947563725.1 of Argiope bruennichi. Classification (NCBI taxonomy): domain Eukaryota; kingdom Metazoa; phylum Arthropoda; class Arachnida; order Araneae; family Araneidae; genus Argiope; species Argiope bruennichi. The sequence continues at coordinate 14,688,023 of NC_079159.1, forward strand.
CAAAAAAAAAAAATCACTTAGAAACGCTTTAGTACCTCAAAGACCCTTATCTATACTTATAATAAAGCTCAATGTGTGTGTGTGTGTTGGCGCTCTACAGGCCAGACCGTTTGACATACAGCTACCAAATTTGGTACATGTATACCTTGGAGGTTGGGAATGTGCACCTGGGGTTTCTTTTTTCGAATTTTTAATTAGAATTTTAATTATTAATTAAAAACTAACTTTCCCGCCAAAAAAATCTTCCATTTTCCCCACCGCCAACTTTTCCGCCAAAAAAATCTTCCATTATCCCCAGCGCCAAACGAGAAAGGCTTCAGTTTTTTTCTTCTCCCAACAGTAATGAGGCTAGGGTTAAAATTTTTCGGCGGATTATTTCAATCGGTTCTGTTTATTTTCTTAATGTTTGATGCATTTAAAATTAAACATTGTTAATGAATCAATCTTTCAGATTCATTCTGAAGTACTTTTGAATTAAAATAAAACAGAATAAAGGAAATTAAAAATTTCTAATCCGCATAGCGTTACCCCAACTGGCGTAGAAAAAAAATCACGTATTTGCGTTACGTAACCGGCGAAGAAAATTCACGCATGCGCATTCTGTTCTGATTGTTGCCATGACAACGTTATCAATGAATGATTTAAATTATTTTTGGGTTAGTTGCATGCTTTTGTAAGTAAATTGTATTTATGTTAGTTATATATTTTTTGTATATGCTTATAGTTTTAAGTACATCGTTTTTTAAGTAGTTTTTTTTAAACCTGTTTTCAACCGTTTATTTTAAACGATTCGTTTTATTTTCTTAGTGTTTGATGCATTTAAATTTAAACATTGTTAATTAATCGATCTGCTCATAATGAATCTAAGAAAATTTTGTTGACCAACTCTTGAGATATTACATAAATTTAAAAAGATATTCTTTAGTGCCCATAAAGTTTAAACGCTGAGTGACTCTATTTTCAGTAATCAGATTATAAAAAAATGCTTTGTTTCAGTAAAAAATATTATTATATTAATTGAAGATAAATTCTTTCCACTTTAATTTAAAGCATAAATTCTACGGGTGCTAACAGAAAATGAGAGAGATACATATTACGTTATGACTGAAGGCCTTTATAATATTATGAATGAATTATATGATAATCAAAATTTGAAGTTTTAAAATATTTTGATGAAGAAGCTATTAAAGTTGAAATTGCATAAAATATTTAATTATTAAAATTTTAACGAACATTAAGATTGGCGAACCGGCTGGTCGCCAAAGGCGGCTAGTATTATTATAAGAGTCAAGATAAATGTCCAAAATAGGTGTACCATCTAATTAAGTAAACTCGTATGTCACGAGTTTAAGAACTTACATTGTTTTAAAATCAGTGGGAAAATATGTTATATCTTTAGAGAAATTTTCCATGATTAGATTGCTATATAATTTTATCATGTAAAAACATGATGTTGTTTTGGTTTGGTGGTTTTGAATCTCGAAATCGCGTAGGCAATGAATAAAGCATAAATGGCAATTTTCATCATCATCATCATCTTTTAATCACATGTATTTTTTTTACCTGCTTTTACCAGTATTGCTTTATTATTATGCATGCTTCTTTGAAAGCAGATGCGTTTTTAAAAGGTTGACCTGCTTTTACCAGTATTTTATTATTATATATGCTTCTTTCAAAGCAGATGCGTTTTTAAAAGGTTGACCTGCTTTTACTAGTATTGCTTTATTATTACGTATGCTTCTTTGACAGCAGATGCGTTTTTAAAAGGTTGACGTAGAACTGTGACATCATAACTGTTATTTCCTCTCAAAATCGGTCGAGCTCCAAAATTTTGTTTGCCAAATAGAAAAATTGAAAATGAAAGTTTAAAAAAATTATCATATATATAATATAGCGATAGATACCAATAGAGAAGTCTCGTGATTCTTTCAAACGGGTTTAAACTGATTAATAACTTGAAATTTGCGATCGTAGATTTCATTTTTTAAATTAAAATTAGCAATTTTTTTTAAAAAAGCAGCGGAAGTTGTCTCTCCAAAACATTCTCGTATTCTCTGTAATAAAGAAATAATCCCCTCTCTCCGCATAAAATGATGGACTTTGGATAAAATCATGCATATGGCATGGGCGAACATTAATTACTTAATATAGATCTTAGACGTGATCGTAGTATTTTTACATAACCAGTCGTGTGATCTATGGATTAATCCCTGGCTAGCTATTAATATAAGCATCGGAAATCGAATTTCCATTTATTTTTTTCACACCGATTGATATCAAAATTTAGCATAGAATTACGATTATGGTCGCAAGATTTCAAGACATTTGGTTTCATTTATGTGTTTTCATGGCCAGTTTATCGGCATGATAAGACATGATTAACAAAACGGTCAACCCTTTCATAGATTTTCTTCGGAATTCGATAAGAATTTACATTTCAGGTGCCAAACTTTTGTACCAAATTTTATTTATCCTGCTTTTATGATTTGTAGTTATCATGCTCATGTGTCCTGCTTTTATGATTTGTAGTTATCGTGCTCATTTATATTCGGACAGTCTTCTGAGTGATTTTCTTACAAATTATGGCAGGAATCTACAAATGTGATGAAAATTCTATATACCAAATTTAACCCTTCTAAGTCAACTTAATCATCGTGTTCGCAGACATGATACCAAAAATGCAGGGGAATTTTGTAATCTTTTTTTTTTTATTTCGCGAGATTTGAAACGTGCAAATTTACCAAATATCAAATTCGAAGACTTTGACGATTACACTACTTTTTCTTCATACACAAGGAAAAGATTAATTGGGGGGGGGGGTAATTCGGTGATCTTCCTCTAAATGAAAATGAAAACTTTTCTGACTCAAAAAAAGGTACTAGAATTGGAATAAACCAATCAAATCGCTAACGAATTATTTTTTCTTCGATCTTCTAATATATCTTCACGATGTAGGCATTATGTCTTTTAGCTTCCCCGCATAATGAAGCGAAAGCGTTTAGAAACGTGACCACTTTCCTCCCGAAATTTGTAAAGATCTACAGTTTCAGAATAAAAATATCAAATTAATTTTTGTTTATCTTGCTCGATACATTTTTGAATCAGTAAACACGCATGCGTAAGGATAGACATACAAACATTCAGCTCACTGGTGGGTTTTCAGTTGTCAAAAAAATGTATTCACATCTGCATTTCAAATGATAAAACAATATTCAAAATTGCATCCATGAACTTCAAAGACAGAATAACTTCCCATATTCTATATGTAATCATTTCTAAATGTTTGCATATTGATAGACATAATTCCAAAATTGTTTCTTCCATACTCAGGCAGATCTGAAACACGGAGATGAGTGACATTTTCTCCAATCCAATTTTTTAGCCATTACGATGCTTTTTATATTTTAAACCAGTCGCCTCAGGCGACCAGCGAGTATGTCAGAATGTTGGCTATACCTGATTTCAGATAAATCATTTAATATAATGTTCATACTTATGATTTCACTAAATAATCTAAGATTTAAGTTTTGCTATTTTAATTGCTTTACTTAATAGCATCATAGCGTTATACTCATAGCATCATAGCGTTATTAAAAACTCAAGCATCTTGCTCGTCTGTTTTCTAAATTTCGCTATATTGTGATTTCACTTTTTATTTTTTCTAATAAACTACACAAATATTAAACAGAATCCTTCTTTAGTTTTCAACAATGAAAGAAAATCAAGCGATTCAATATTTTTTGAAATAATGAAAACATCTTGAACTTCAAAATAACAATGTAATTTGTCATTGGAAATTAAGAAAAATATTTTTAAAAAATGTCAAATTCAGAAAAAATGCACTAATATTAAATGGATATCATTAAAAAGACAATTTTTACATTTTGAAATGGAGTAAAATTTATTTTTATATAATAATATGTTTGGAAATTATTGTGGAAAAAATGGGAGAAATTTGCCCAATTTTTATTTTAATAAAATTTTAAAAACAAATCTCTCCAAGGTGTACATTTCCAACCTCCAAAGTATTTATGTGCTCTTTGGTAGTTCTAAGTCAAAAGGTCTGGCCTGTACAACGACAACACGCACAGATTCATTTTATTATTAATAGAGATATGAGAAATAATAAACATGCTTTGAGTCAAACGTTGATTTTTTTTAAATTATGAAGAAAATAAAAAGTAGTATAAAATATCTACGATAGCAATATAACTTTTAAAAGAAAAAATAATTATCTATGTTGTTTGACTTAACCTTTCGGGCCAAAGAAATAACGTAGTTTAAAGCATGAGTGTTATCTATGAAAGTAACAGTTATCAATAAGCATATTTTATTATTAACTTCTTTTATTTAGTATATTATTAAAAGCGTGTCTTTTTTAAAATTTGGATGAAACTGAAATTACCTTATATGTATTATTATATTATTGAGAGCCTTATTAGATTTTTGGTTAACCTATAAAATAGATTTAAGGTAAATTTTCTGAAGCGCACTAAAATTGAATTGTTTAAGATTTTATATTAGTCTTTCACTGAGATTTAGATTAAAATCAAGAAAAATTTGAGCATAAAAAGTTACAAATATATTAATTACTTGAAAAAAAAATCTGAAAATTGGCTTAACTCACTAAATAAAAATAACCTTGAAACAACGCAAGGAAAATTTTGAATTTGCATTTCAATAGATTTCACAGGTGTTTAATCTAGAAAGTGCAATTCTGTTTTACATCTCAGAAATTATTCTTTCTTGAATAAAAAATTTATTAATTTATTTAACTTCCTTTTAATATATCAGTGTTATGCACAAGCACTGATACTTCCACTTAGACATCGGAAAATGACCTTCTATTCGAATTTTTCTGAAGACCAGTTTAATTATTTGGGAAAACTTCCGAAGAAATCAATTCGGTTCACAGATAGGATTATCTGAACAATTTTTTTATTTTTTTATTATAAAATACAATAAAAAACTAATACCAGACGCACGTGTTATGTGACGCCATATAAAAAATAGTCCGGTATAAAAGAAATTATATATTAATTACAGCATTTGTAAATTTTTAGATAACTGGTAGATAAAAAAAAATGTGAATAAAAATCAACTGTCATTTTCGGTTTCAGCATAGTTCATTATTATTAAAAATTCCGTCACCGATATTAATTCTATGCACTCGTATTAAACTCACGCCTTATGATTGGATTGTCACAAGTTCGAGCCCTCTTCCATGAAAAATCTGCAGCACATATGGGCTTAATATTTATTCAATCTACTGAGGATCAAACAAATATCCACTGGTGTGGTGTAAAAGTTTGGTGAAAGAGATCCCAGCTTTTCGTTGTTCTCCACATTTGACCAATATTATAAATTAGCCACCTTTGGAGATCAACTAATTTGTCAAGAATATTTGTGTTCGCTTTCCAATAAATTTTTTATACATCATTTGTAGTTCACGATCCCATCAAGAAAATATTTGTAAGCATCGAATTGGGTTGGTTGGTTGGTTGGTTGGTTGGTTGTTCGGGTTTTTTGGCGCAAGAGCCATGTTTGGCTATGCTGCGCCAAGCAGATGGTAAAAAAAAACAAAAATAATTTATATAAACACACATGTTAAGATATAAAAGCCAAATGTATCAAAAAATGGGAAAAATGAAAGTGCAGAAATATATAAGGTTAATGCATTTATAAATGAAATACTGATTCGCAAAACGAACGTTACAATGAATTGTCGAATGTGAACAGAAGTTAAAAAATGCTAAATACAACTATAAAAACCAATGGTTTTTAAAAATTTAAAAATGTTTGGGTGGAATTTTTCACCCACCAGGTCTTGTAAAGTTAATGACGATGATTTAAAAAAGTGTAAACGAAAGGAATTAAAAGATGCGCACTCGATTAAAATATGTTTAATGGTAAAATCTACACGACATGTGGAGCACTTTGGTGTTGCCTGGCCAAAAAGGAGATGTTTGTGTGTAAAACGAGCATGTCCTATACGGAGGCGAGTCAATTTGACATCAACCTCTCGTATAGGATGGACAGGCCACAAACTAATTGTCGGTTTAATTGAATGTAATTTGTTGTGGATCTGCAGATCCCATGATTGCTGCCAGTTAGTAAAGAGCGAACTAGTGAAGGAACTTTTGGCATCAGAATAGACAAGTGAATGTGTTAGAAAAGTTGATGCAGCTTTAGCAGCAAAATCTGCCCTTTCATTGCCGTAAATACCTACATGCCCCGGAACCCAGCAAAAAATGACTTTAAATCCTTTATTTCGTAGGATTGTTAATGTAAATAAAATTTGGACTGCAGCTGGGTGCATCTGAATCTGATAATTAGAAAGTGTTTCTAAAGCACTCATACTGTCAGTATAAATGATGAAATTACGCTGAGTAGAAGAATTGGGAAAGACATCAAAGTCGTGTTATTTTAGTAGCTTTACACCTGTTGTGCTCATCCTAAATGCGTTATGTTTCATGATATGATACTTCAATTACAAATGTAACTGTCCATTTATATATCTTCTAGTTATAGCTATAATGTAACTTCGCTTTTTTTTCCTGTAAATTATATTGATATTAAAAAGAATCTTTCTTTAATTCTCAGACGGAAAGAAAATCACGCGACGAATATTTGAAGGAAAAATGAAAGCGGCTTGAATTTCAGTTTCAAACAATGGAAATTATGTGAAGATTATGAAAAGAAATATTTTAAAGTATACAAAATTCCTTAAAAATTTGCACGCCAACTAAAATTGCTTTTATTAGAAAAATAATTTCTAAAAATTTTGCAATAATTTTTTTTAAAAAAAATTAAGCAATAATATTTAGGGGTGTTATCACTGATAAACTCCAAAATCTCCCAAGCTTGAAAATTTTTTAATTAGCTAATATTTTAATAAAATTTCAAAAAAATATTCTGAATATCACATTTTCACTCTCCAAAGTATACTGCGTCCAATTTAATAGTTCTTCCTCAAATGGAGTCTTGTATACCAGCAACACACATACTCAGAGGGACAGAAACACACATTCTCATTTGTTATTAATAGAGATTATGAGGTCCATGCGGAACAAAGCTATAGTGCTGCTTCAAAACTCTATAACTAAGTTCAACTGAGACTCGATGATGATCTCTTTCAAATAACTCGGGATTAAGTGTTAATCTAACAAGCCAATCAGTCGAATACATTGTTGAAAACCAGGGGGAGTGGTCTTCCCAAAACTTTCTCGCATATTCTCTAATAAATATGCTATCCCAGAGAATGCCTTGCATGGCATTGGCGTACAATAGATATGAAATGTCAACCTTTGGCGAGAATTTAGCCTTTTTGAAAAATCTAACAAGTAATCCTTGGCGAGTGTTTCGGCGATTCATCCCTGGCATGATGTTATAAGTATCCAAAAATCGAATTTGGGTCTCTGGTGCGTTCTTCCCAACCGATTGAAGCAAATATTTAATATAAAACTACACTTAAAGTCGTACCGAATCACGTACCAAATCTGATATATTTAAGCCATTGAAATTTTGAATTATCACTTTTATATGTTTCTGAAAGTACAGACCAACAGACGATCAACCCTATTTGGATTTCTCTCCAAATTTGGTAGGTTTCTATACTATAGATGTTAAATCTCTGTACCGAATCTTATCTATCTAGCTCTGTTCGTTTTGTAGTTATCATGTTAACTTATATTAGAACAACTGGACTTCCTCAGATCACATTTTACTCAACATGTGATAGAGATCTGAAAATTTGCAGTAAAGACCGTATACCAAATTTCAGCGGTCTAGCTTAAAGTGTTTTTGAATCATTTTTGTCACAGACAGATAGAAGAACATTTTCTAAAAATGTGTTTTACGAACTCAGGGAGGTCTAAACTATAGAGATTCGTCAAAATCTCGAGTTCGAATTTTTTGATGATTACTCTATACTTCGTTTATGATGAATGATCATGAATGCTACTATCATGAATGATTCCCAAAATAAAATATTTTTTATATATTCGGCCTACATGCCTATATAGCAACATTGTTAATTCTTTATTTTCTTGAATACTTTCTCTCTTTGGGTAGTTTAGATAATCGTGTATAATTTATCTCTTTAGGTAGTTTAGATTACCGTGTATAGTTTATCTCTTTAGGTAGTTTAGATAATCGTGTATAATTTATCTCTTTAGATAGTTTAGATTATCGTGTATAATTTATCTCTTTAGGTAGTTTAGATTATCGTGTATAATTTATCTCTTTAGATAGTTTAGATTATCGTGTATAATTTATCTCTTTAGATAGTTTAGATTATCGTGTATAATTTATCTCTTTAGATAGTTTAGATTATCGTATATAATTTATCTCTTTAGATAGTTTAGATTATCGTGTATAATTTATCTCTTTAGGTATTTTAGATTATCGTGTATAATTTATCTCTTTCGGTAGTATAGATAGTGGCGTATCGTTCTTATAACGGAAGCTAAAATAAACTGAAACCAGCAGGAGTGGTCTTTCTAGAAGACTCGCTAATACAAGTCCCTCTCTCTCTCTCATCTTAAAATGTTGATCTTGAATAGGCCAGTCACGCCATCATAGTCTAGATTGTTAGTTTATGAGTCCCATGCATGAGTTACATACTTTTTTTATTCATAGTAAAAAATGAAAATAAAATCCTCAGTCCCTTTTTTTTCCACCGAATGAAATGAAAATCTACCAGAGAACTACTGTTTTAATAATAAGATCCCATGCGTGTTATAATTATTTAGATGCTTTTTTGAGCTATCGCGTTTATATGAATGGGAAATGACAAAGCAACAGGTGGTTGACAATCGGATGGATTTTGTTCAAAATTGGATACACATCTATACTTTAGATGATAAATTTACGCACCAGATTTAGTTCATCTAACCCTTTCGTTTCGCCATTATCGTGTTCACTTGTATTCGAACAACTAGACATCGACTTATTGTGGATGTATTTCTTCCAAAAGTTGATAGAAATTTAGGATAAAGACCATATACAAATTGCATCCATCTCTTTAAAAACGTTTTTGAATAATCGTGTTGAATTAAGTTATAATTCAAAAAATATACTATTTGGCACCCAGTCATATCTGAAATGTGGGAATTTCTCAAAATCTCAGTTCCGACCAAAATATTAACCAGTCCTAATTATTTATAAAATACTACGTATACAGGAAAGTGAAAAAACAGAGTTTATAAATTTATTCGTTCAATAAAGAGCTCAATTTAAAACTATACTCAGAGAAAATTTTCATAAAATTTATATAACTTTTTTTCAAAATTGAAACAATATTTTTTTTAATGATTTCTGAAAAATGAAGAGATATTCCTTTTTGGGGGGAAGAAGACGTTATTTATAAAAAAAAAAATGTTAGACTATGATGGGAATTAATTATGATAATCAATTAGCTGTGCAAATGAATAATTATCTTAACCCTTTAAAGGACCATTTTTTTCTAGTCATATTATGTTAAAATATTTTTAGGCTTGAAATTAGAATAAGAAAAGGGATTCATTTAGTTTATTAGATAAATATAATTTGATTTATTAATTAATTTGGTTATTTAATAATTAAATGACAAACCAAGACACATGATTTTGTCTGAGATAAAGAACTGAAGCTACTAAGTTTCTGACTTACTAAAAATTTTTGTCAGAACTTATGCCAACCTACATCATTTCATATAAAGATTGATAAATTTGGTGGGAAGCATACTTCCCACGGCCCTAGAAAGGGTTAAATCTAAAAATTAAAAATAGTCCAAAATATAACAGAGCTCCTAATTTATTTCAAAGTATTTCAATAAATAATAAAATTTAATTTTGAACATATCTAAAGCTGCAGAGAACGGATAAATGTATGAATTATATTAGATTGCGTGATTTTCTTCTATGATCTTCACTCATATTTAAATAGGAAAGTATATCGAGAAATAATTTCAAAAATACCAAAGTAACTTTTAAAATGCTGATAATCTCAAAAAAATATTTTAGGGAAATTCACATCTCTATTTCAAAATATCGTTGCGTCATATTATTTTAGGCTTGATTCATTTAATTTTTCTTAATTATATGGGAACCATAACATGCGTATAAAAATCGTGCCTAATATCATTGCTACGCAAGTAAATATGAATCTAGTCACTAAAACGATAAAGTGTTATTGTGAAATATATTTTTAAATAGTTTTAAAAAATTAATAAAATTTGAAAAAATAAATTGACTTAAATTAATACATCTAAATTTAAAAAAAAAATTTTTTTTAATAAAATTTTGCACAAAAAAAATGCTCATCAGTTATCGAAAGAAACCTTTAAAATCTTGAATGATTTTTTTAGTGAAAATCTAAATAAAATTTCGAAAAACCCCTTTTTTAAGCAGTACCTACTGTCCAGGCACAATTTCATGATAAATTTAGATACTCAAGTCCAGTTCTCTTGTGCATTTCGAACGATTTTTTGATGACTCATGCTCGTAACATTCATATCATATTTTGCCTATAAAAATCTTCTTATTTATAATAAAGAGTGTGTTTTGGCGCCCTGTCGCCCTACAAATTAGATCATTTGGATTAAAGCTTCCAAACTTGGCACATGTATATCTTGGAAGGTAAAAATGTGCACTTCCGATAGATTTTTAAAAAAAAGTTTAATTAAAATTTTTATTCATTGAAAATTCTGGAGTTTCCAATATTCTGCAGTTTTTCCACAATAAATTCCGAAAATATTAAGCATAAAAAACAATTCTTGCATCATCTAAAATTTATCTTTTTCAATGATACTAATTTTTTAACATATAAGTTTCAAATTTTTTAATCAGTTTTTTTCTTTTCTTTTTTTTTTTTTTAATATTCTAAGCATATTTTCTAGCAATTTATTTCACACAAATTAAAAATAAATTTTTTCTATGTATCATAATGTTGCACGTGCATGGGGAAAATTGCATGGGGATTTTATCAATGTGTTAACATCACATCGACAAAGGTCAAATTAAAAAAACCTAGAAAAGAGTGATTTTCAGCACGTATCTGAGAGAAATGAAATGAACACAACAAAAGATATTCTCTACAAAGATAAGTGCAAGCAAAGTTTCCTGTGCTTTAAAATATCAGTATTATTATTTAAGGCCAAACACACACACATATATATATATAATTTAGTATGCTCACTCTAATCAGTTCTCAACGTCACATTTCTAAACCGTTAGTATTAGGCATATCTAAAAGAAAAGAATTATCTAAATGAAGTAAAGAAATATTATTTTAAGCAGTTTGATTAAATTATCTTAAGAATTATGAATTTTATTTTTTCATGCACATCCTCACTCCTATGTCATATTTAGTAGAATATATTTAGATACACTAACAATTTAAATAAAAAGAAATGTTCACTCTATCTCAGCTAAAACTGAGTGGGTTATGAAATTTTGAGTATTACTATCTTATAAAAATAGACGATTTTAAACCACTCCATCCATCATCTCAAAGAAGATGCCCCAATACGCACCCGCCATTTTCCAAGATGGATTAAAGCAAAAATTATAGAAAATTAAATATGACTATTAAATTTAAAAATATTTTGCCGAAGGAGTTATTAAGAGACAAAATTGCATAAAATAGTGAACTGAAAATGTCAATTGTAATTCTAGCAAACCAACTAATCAAAAAAGGCTACTAGTTTTAAAATATTTTCTTTCTATTAATCTAAGTGAATAATAGTTTTCTGATTTTATGCTAAACAGTAGTTTACCCTTTCAATACCAGTTTTTTCTTTTCCAAAAATAAGATAATTTAGGGCTCTAATGGGTCAATTAAAGTATAAATAGCTATTTCGCCTGCGAGAACAGTTCTAAGTATGTGAGCTCAGCAGAAGGTGAATCGCTAGGCTGCTTCCTTTCTTATCAGGCCTCTGCTGAACATATTCTAGACTGTTTAGGATTTCATTGGGGAGAAATTTATTCTTCTCCCTTCCTCGCTTTTGACTTTCTTCTTGTCAACGGATTTTTGGATTTGGTCTGACTAAGTCAGGCCATGGAGATTAGCAACAACAACATAAACAGCTATATTTTGCTAAACAAAAATTAACTATAGGTGCCGTTTTTGAGGACGGTCATAAGTGTCCCAGTGGTATTATTAAATGGAACACACGTGTCCCGTTGGTGTTGAGGTGACCATATAAAAAAGAGTGAAAAGTTGAGACTCTAATTTTTATAATATTTTAAAACCAATTTATTGCAAGAAAACTCTCACCAATTACATATATTCAACATTATTCATGACATTTCTATGTATGATACACTGCTAAACAGTTTTTGCAGAGTGCAACTTTACTCATGGCACATGAGTTTTCGTTCGGGTTCCTTTATTACTACTTTATCACTAAAATGTAATTAAAAATTCCACTAACATATGAATGTAATCACAGAAAATCATTGGAACATGCACTTCAATTACTTCCCCACTTACTTATCCTTTTGGATGATTTAAAAATATAAGCGGGGGGTATATGCCCCGGTGGACCCCAAAGAGTTAAATTAATGTAGGAAACTAATCTTTACAGAAAAATCATCTTTGTATTTTATAATGGAAAGGAATTACGCGTATAAAGATATTTTATTTCATAAGAACTAAGAAAATTTCATAAAAATAATCGATTGAAGAGAAAATAAAAATTAAAGAAAAAAAAATGAAAAAGGAAACGATACTCACCTCTTGGAAGTCAATGGTACTTCCATTTTTATTTCGCTTCTCTTCGAACGAAATAGGCTCAGGCTGTAGAACTTCTGAGCAAATGTCCATTTTATAGCAATTACAGTAATTATGCTTAGTTTTAGAAGCAGGCTTAAAACATCATCTATTTTTTGATAGTTTAAAAAATGAACTAAATTGATTTTAATTAAAAATAGGCTGTCTTCGACTTTTGGATCAAAACAGTGCTCAACTATTCTTAGTAATGCTCTACTTTAAATAGAACAACTTTAAAAAAAATACAGGAAAACCTTTGAAAAAAAAAACACTTCTATGCGGATGCAGAATCAATTATTTCTTCAGTTAATCATTCTTCGGCAATTACGAAAAAAATCGTTCGGTTACTCATTGGTGTGAAGGCGAAAAAACGTGTTACAACTCTCACCGAAACTTTTCGAAAACATTTTTACCTGTTTCAAAAGTGGGCGGGAATAAAACGCGTGCCGAAACTCGTCCGCCAATCGCGTTTCAGCTCGGAGGAGAGCAAAATTGCAATGGCTATATTTTATTACTTTTCGGCCTCCCGTGTATCTTTTTTTTTTTTTCCAATTAATCGTGGATTTTGTTTTGAATTGTTTCTTGTAATAAAGATTCGAACAAGATTTTGTAGCTATTTTATCTGGTAGGCACTTCTTTGATTACATGTCTATACGATAACACTATTTATGGCGCAATTTTTTTTTTAAATGTTACTGACACACACATATTATCTAAAAATAGCATAATGGATTATGTCTCCAATTGGATGGATTAATTCGCTTCTTTTTTATTAGTATTGAATGGTGTAATGTCAATATCTGACATCTAGTGGACAAAATAAAGAATTAGACATTTTGCTGTCCTAAACAATGCTCACTGTGAAACACCCTTTTTATTTTCTCGTTTACGTAGTATACAGAAAGTATTATAATCTTTAAAAAATTCGAGCTAGAGATTTTAACGAATTTCCATGCTTTAGACCAGCCTGGGTTCGAAAAGCACATTTTTGAAAAAATGTCGGTCTATCTGTATGTGACAAAGATAACTCAAACTAGAGCTAGACCTTTGAAATATGGATGCGGTCTTTATACCAAATATATAGATTTCTGTCAGTTTATGAGCAAAATCCATTCAGAGGCAGTCTGTCTATCCGGCTGTTCAAATCTGAGTCAATACGATAATTACAAAGCAAAGTGAGCTAGATAGATAAAAGTCGGCTCCCGCATTTAATACCTATAGTGTACCCATCCAATTTTGTACCAAATCAATTGAGGAGTTCAAGTCTGTCCAGCCGGCTGTTCGAATATAAATATGATAATTAAAAAGAGAGCAAAGAGAGATAAAGAAGAGATAAAATTCTGAACATAAATTTAGCATGTATAGTGTAGACAGTTGTCAAATTTCGAGCCAGATCCAACTAAGGGTTGACTGTCTGTCGGTCTGTACTTTCAGAAACATACAAACGTGATACCTCAAAAACGTAATGAGTTAAATATATTAAATGGAATTTTGTGACTACAGGTGTGACATTTTAACAAATTTGTTTCAATTTTTATAAATTTGTTTTAACTTTTTTGTTTCAATCGATTGGTAAAAATGTCTCTAAAATATAGCTTCGATTTTCAGTTGTTAGTTATCTATTTATTAGAACTTAATCGACACATAACTTGCCAAGGATTGAATAGATAGATAAAAATGATGGACTGAGAAAAATGCTAAATTTATGCCGAAAGTTAATATTTCATAATTATTGTGCGCCAATGCCATGTAAGGTGTTTTCTGGGATAATACCTTCATTAGACAGATTCCCCCCTGGTTAAATGTTACTAACACGTACAAATTATCTAAAAATTGCTTTATGGATCGATTCTCTTATTGAAAGGATTAATTCCTTTTTTCGCGATTATCTAATTTAATGATCTAATGTCTTTCGCTGTCTTAACCCTTTCTAGAGCCGTGGGTAGCATGCTTCCCACCAAATTTTTCAATCTTTGTATGAAATTTTGTAGGTTGGCATAAGTTCTGACAAATTTTTTTAGAAAGACAGAAACTTAGATGCTTCAGTTCTTTATCTCAAGACAAAATGATGTGTCTTGATTTGTTACTTAATTATTAATTAACCAAATTAATTAATTAATCAAATTAAATTTATCTAATAAGCTAAATCAATCCCTTTTCTTATTCTAATTTCAAGCTTAAAAATATTTTAACATAATATGACTAGAAAAAAATGGCCCTTTAAAGGATTAAGCAGCTGTCTACACTGCCTAGCAGAAACTGACTGACAGTAAACTCGATTGTTATAAAATGTTACATTATATTTGAAATTGATTTGAAAAATTCTGCAATGAGTGAAAATAAATGACCTATCAATCAATGACAAGATTTAAACATTTCTTAAAATCAAAGAATCAAACGTTGTAGGGAAATAAAAATGGGTATCGCTGAAAAATTTATTTTTTTGAATTTTAGAATGATATAAAGATGAGTTTATTTTTTTGCAGTAATATACTTCCTTAAAAAACCTTATTTATACTTATTTTAATAATATATATATATATATATATATATATATATATATATATATATATATATATATATATATATATATATATATATATATATATATATATATATATATATATATATAATTTTGAAATTGCTTTTATTAAATTAAAATGCTTATTAACGATCATCTTCCACGCAAAAGGAAATTATATGCCGTAATTGGTAGCTTTAAGGTATGTCTACCTGTAGAGTATTATCACACGGTGGTGCCCTCGTAATTGAGGATGAGTAGCTTCCGTCATGGTGGTTGGTTCTCGCTACCCTTTTGTGTACACGAAAAGTTTGGGGGTCTGGCTCTTTCCATCAATGACAGGACGTACTTCCTTAGGGAAGAGTTGTGCCGTGGCTGAATGTGGCTCTTAGAACTCAATCACAGTTCTCAATAGCGTTGCCGCTCAGGCAGTCCGGTCATTCAGTTTTCCATGTGCCTTCTGGATGGTCGGAGTAGTCAGTTTGTGATTCCTGTAGAGTGTTTTGAACATATTTTTCGTTCATACCGCAAATGACAGATAGTATGCCATGCTTTTAACAATATCATGCTAAAATATTTGTTATAGTCATAATAATACAACAGCAAGAAAATTTATCAAAATTTTGAAAAAATGTGTGCTATATGTTCATCTTAGACATTAAGATCTTCGAATGTATTTTTACCCAAACGTGCAGCAACAGTCTTGCTTCTTATCACATGAATTTATTTCTTACCAAAATGTATTCTTACCAATTTATTCTTACCAAATAATGAAATAATTAAAACGGGAAATTTATCATTTATTCTATCACGATGACTGGCCATCATATAGTACATTCAATCAGAAAATCTTAAAATGATAGGCGCGCCTCATGAGAGTCAAAATTTAAAAAATTCCATTTCGTACTTTCAAACGATTTTCCGAACAGACAGCTATGTTTTATGTTACTAATCTAACATTCAGCTTAAGAATTTGCTATAGTGTTACCATGGCAACAATGTGATAGGTTTTCCCTAAATTTTCTCTGAGTTTTACAATGCTTAAAGAATATTTTGGAATTCTATTTTTTTTTTTAATTGGAAGCATTGTTTATCAATAGTGTTTCCTCTTAATGAAATTTTTTTCTTGAGCCTAAATTAAATTTTACTAAATAAAATATTCATATAGATATATAAGCTATTCTTCTATCAATTTTCTACTCAAAATTTAAAATTTCTTTCGTTTGCGAAATATACAAAATGAAAAATATTATAATCATCACAAAATTGCAACTCGAAATTTTGACGAATCTCCATGCTTCAGAATTTCCCGAATTCAAAAGACACATTTTTGGAATTATTTCAGTCTTTGGAATTTAGTCTCTGAAAATGATTGTTCAAATATACTTTAAGCTAAATATATGAAATCTGTGTATGATCTTTGCATTAAAATCGTAGATATCTACTGAATTTTGAACGAAATCCTTTCACAGGAAATATATCTTCTCTGAAACCAAGTGTACACAATAACTACAAAAAATAAAAAAACTAGATGAATAAAATCTAGTATACAGTTTTATCATCTGATTTGCAGATTCTTAAGAAATTTTGAACCAAAAATCTGTACTTTCCTTGCATGTAAACGCGATGCCTCAAAACTTAGTGATAAGAGCGATAACTGAATGACTTAGATAATGGAATTCGGTATGGAGTCTTATTGCTAAATTTACTTCTGTCTCAGGACCGGTATAGCCTGGTTGGTAGGGCGTTGAATTCGCGTCTCTTGGGTTGCGAGTTCGAACAACGCTGGTCGAAGACTCCACAAAGCTGTGTGGTGGCTGGCGCACGTATAAGTCTATCGTGGTCACAAAGTCCTCCATGTCGAGAGTAATACCATTGGGGGTACTGGATCAGGAGTGATCGTTCTCTGATTCAATTCTAAATGACACTCTGTGATTGAGTGAATGAAAAGCCTGAATGAAGTCCGCCACGTAAAAAAGGTTGTGACGTGTGTGTAGCTAAGTCGTACTCTTGGCCTTAGATGGCGCTGCTGAAAAAACAAGAGACGCACCCTTGGCTTAAAATCACTGACTTCTAAAGTCAGTGGGCTTGTCTATGACAAGTACCATTAGAAACAACAAAAACTTCTGTGTCAGATTTCACTTTCAATTTTCCTTCTATAAAGCATCCAAAATTGCATACTCAGCCTTTCATCACTATACTGCGAAGCATAAAATGCTCATGTGCGTGGGACTGAAAATAAGAATCTGGACACTAACAACATTCACGCCTTTACTCAAGGCCATTATGTGAGGCAATAAACGGGATATTATCGTATAGAGTATCGGAGAAAATTTCTGGAAAATCACTACTACTGAATGTCACATGTTTTTAACTTATTTCCATGTTTGATATGTTTGTGTTCAATACAGTTTCTTTTCTATTAAATTATTGTTATTATTATTTTACTATATTCGTGAAAAAGAATTTTTTTCTTTGGAAATTTTAATTTGGCATTCGTTTAAAGAAAATATTTAGATGGATGCAAAGTTTTATTTAAATGTTTTTTTCATGAAACGATCAGACAATACAAGACTATTTTTGCAGTTATAAAACTTATTGAATTGGGAATTCTTATTTCAATTGATGACCGTCAGTTTTATTGTTTATTAATTTACAAATTATTTTTTACCTAGAGAAAGATAAATGATTCGGCCACTGCTTATGCTTTAACTGAATTCTAATTGAACCAAATCAAAAGAAAGAATTTTTACATATTTACGTCTTTTTATCATATTTTCATCAAATTAATAGAAGATTAATATAACAAAAGTCGAAATGTGGGTATTAATGCTTTGGTTATTAGTTGAAAAGAGAACCAGGGGAAAAAAATATAATCTATTTTTTCGTTAACGTTTTAACCCGTAACTGGAGATGGGAGTTAAAATGACTTCGCGTTGTTCATTAGCTCCGATTATCACGTGGTATTTTGTCCTTAAATACAATCGTATCTCTTCAGTACCTTCAAGTTGTTCTTTCAGCAGTATTTTGGCAAAAGTCTGAGTATGAAAAAATGCATGTAACTGAGTTATTCTTTTTCAATTTTTTTTTCTGTTATTTAAGGAGTCATTGACTTCATGTATATCTGAAACTGCATTTAATTTAAATAATGCAAAAGGAATAAAGAAGTAGTCTTAAAATAATATTTTAAAATATTGTACTCTTCATTTTTGTTTTTTAAATTCTAACATTTATTAACATTTGCGTAATTCCGCAATATCTAAACAAAGTAAATACTCGTTAAAAGATTGTTTAAGTTTTTCTTATAACATCTTTCCAACATTTCATATTATAACATTTAACATATTTAACCCTTATCGTGGCAAGATTGCTTTTTTGAAGAAAAGCAAAAAGAATGTATATAGGAAACTTATTTTATATATATATTTTATATTTTATATATATATTTTTTATTTTGTATTTTTATATTTTATATATATTTTTATTTTATAGTGGTAGTATATTTTTATAAAGTTGTATGTATGGTATACTATACAAAATGAACATAAGGGTTAATATTAATATTTTTAATATTTTTGGTAGCTACATGATTTTCAGAATGTACCGTGTTTCCAAAATGAATTCTAATGTTGTTTACAAAAGACAAAAGAAGAAAAATAACAATGGAGCCATTTTGATTCCATGTCTCTGGTCACGTGAGGAAATTCATGCCACCAGAACGGGTTAAAACCAAATAGGCCGAAAGATAGATGGACCCCCTCTATCCTACTTTGTGAAATGTTTCTGATTTCATCAATTCAAGTTGTATAATATAACAACCATCCAAACTTCAACTATATTAAAAACTGCAAGTTCACTCATCCCTGCCTTTCTACAATTAATTTTCTTCATAACACGCGCGCTTACGTATAAACACAAATTATTAGATTTGAAGATGACCCACAATTAAAACCATCTTACTTTTGTTATTCATTTAAGAATTGATTAATGAATTCTACCATTTTAATACAGGCTTCTCAAGAAATGAGCGACCCTACACTCACAGCAAGGTCACTTTTTTCATTTTTGTTTATTCGAAATGGAACGGTTCTTTCCCGCCCTTTTCACCGCCCTCGCGTTGCCATTATCCCAGCAGCGAACGCACTTGAAGAAAAGTTCCGCGCCTGTGCAAAGGTAGGGCTTCGTTAAGGAGAATTCCGCCATTTATTGTGTAGATTTCTTTTATTATGTCCTATGACCTTCCTGTTTGACCTCGGAACCACACCGTTTGACACCCGGTAAAAGCACTTGATATTAAAAACAGATTCGTGCTATGTGGATGTGGGTTTTAGAAAAAGGGCTTGCTCGGTGGTAATGAATGTGTGCTTTTTCAACATGACGTTTCAACTGTCAGGTTTATTATTCAAAGTCAAGGGAAGCACTCGCTTTAAGAAATGTACGATACTGCAAAGGTCAATCGAAAAGTTACATATGGTGCCAGGTATGGGAAGAGAGAATGTGTAAAATAAAGTTATTTTATGCCCTCGGGATTTTGTTTTAATTTCAAGTTTTAATAGTAGTTGGAAAAGTTGAGGTGGAGTAGCAAATGCTATGGTGTAAATGGGAAATGAGAAACAGTTTCCCGAACTGACAGGTGTGAACTTGCTGTGCAGGAAGTGAGCACGTGAAATCGGACACTTCCGTGAATTTATTTCATATTTGGGTTTATAATTCAAACAAATATTAATTATATTTTAACTGTGCCATCATCAACGTTTAAAAATTAATGGCGTTTTGTTTCATTGCCTTTTGAAATTATAATAAACGCTATTATAATCTTTCCTTAGCGTGTGCTCTTGAATTCACGTAGGTGAATAAATATGAATTGCATACACGGTTAAGTCACAATTCCTGAAATTCAAGAAAAGAATTTTCATTTTTATTTTAAGTATTTTTTTTTATTTTCAAAAAAAAATTATATAAAAAATAAATTTATTTTTGTTTTCTGTAAGTTACAAGCATTTGATTGAATATTCAGATCATAAAAAACTATCTGGATTATATCTTATTGTAACTTTTAATTTTAAAAAGAATGGAACTTAGTAAGATGATGTTTTATTTATAATTTAATTGATTGTTTATAGGATTAAATTATATTAATAGAAATTTTGTAAAAAGCATTATTTGTACTTTATTTGAAAGAAATAAATGAAGAAAGAAAAATGGAATTAATATAGATTTTTTTAATGAGTATTTATTACTCAATTTAATACTTAACTTAAATTTATTACTTACTTTATTTAAATATCATTAGTGTTTACCCAACAACATCATGCATTTACTGATGGCAAATTTATTAACCACCAATAATATATTCGATAAATTTTTCAAAGAAAACTGCATGTCGATATATAACAAAAAATAGTTAAACATCTCTACTTATAATAAAGATGAAAGTGTGTGTGTGTGTGTGTGTGTGTGTGTGTGTGTGTGTGTGTGTGTGTGTGTGTGTGTGTGTGTGTGTGTGTGTGTGTGTGTGTGTGTGTGTGTGTGTGTGTGTGTGTGTGTGTGTGTGTGTGTGTGTGTGTGTGTGTGTGTGTGTGTGTGTGTGTGTGTGTGTGTGTGATGGCGCTCTACAGGCGAGACATTTTAACCTAGGCCAAACTTGGCACGGATATATTTTGGAGTGTGGGAAGTTGCACCTCGGAACGGTTTTTTAAAGAATTTTTTGGACGAATAACGAAGAAATATTTTGAAAATTAATCGATATTTTTTGTGTTTTTCCGCAACAATATCTGAAAATATAAAGCCTAAAAAATGGTCATCTTAAGATTCAAAAATTTATCTTTTCAATGATACCAATTTTTTTTTATTTATAAGTTTAATTTCTGTTTTTAATTAATTTTTAAAGAAATATTTAAATATAGTTACTACAATATATCTCATTAATGAAGTGAAAATCAATTGTCTTTATTGCTAATATTAATTTCATTCTGCCCTTTATAACGTTGTTGGTATTAAGGTATACTGTGCGATACCCCGATCTAGCCAGAGGCCATGCGGGAAACTTGATAGGGCCGCCGAAGAGCAACCTCAGTTAGCACGAGAGAACAAACTATACTTGATGACATTGGAACCTTGCAAACAATAAAGAACCTTTTTGAGAAAATACATAGGGGTACAGAAAAAGAATAGAAAAAAGTGCATTTTACATTACATATTAAGTTGTGAAACATTAAAAATCCTTGAAATACATTAATTGACTGTTAACTTTTTACATTAGGAGAGCTAAATACAAGAGACAGAATGTCCCTAATAGAAGATTTAATGAATGGAATTTTTATGAGTTCTTCGACTTCAAAAAACATCCAATTTCTTGGCTATCTGAGTTTGTGTTCTCGCCATAGTGCATAGGCTTTGATCACAGGATTTATAGATCCTTCTTCAGTTCGGTATGGATATTCAGATTATTTTCCCACGTTGCGTGGGTCTCAGTTAGGGTATGCTTTTAATAATTTTTTTCAAATTTTGTTGTACTTACAATTAAGGCTTAACTTCAGACTCAAACATGGTAAAAAATCAGAATGGATAGAAGAATAAATAGAATATCGCACTCATTAAAATAAAAGCAAGTCTCCGAAAATGATGTTTTCGAATTCTGGAAAGCCTAAAACTGAAAAATTATTGAAATCTCAAAATCGAATTGTTTGATGATTAAAGTATTTTTTCTGACTAAATTTAGTTTTGAGACAGAAGAGAAGATTTATACCAAATTGAATATTCAGTCTTTAAAAATTAAGTATGAAAATGCAAGGAAAACGTTCCTGTAAATTGATATGTAGTATTTTATAATAGATTAGCTTTAAAATAATAAAAAAATAAGCGCATTATATATATAAATCACATTAACTTGAACAAGATTCCTTCAAACTTGGTCGCATAATCAACAAATGATTATTAGGAATAAATTATCTTAATTTCAATACGAACTTTGACACGTGGAATCTTCATAAGTAATTCTGTCAACGTTCAATGGATTAATATTATTAATGATTCAAAAATGCGGCATTGCGTTGTCACTAAGTTAACGACGGTGTACAGTTTTGTACTCGTTCCTGCAAAGATAATTAAGTATAATTACATGGAATTGGTAAATACTTTTAATGTAATTTTAGATTAAGATTTTAGAAGTCGTTATTACAACTAAAATGCGAATGAGATTCTCTCCTCTCTCGTTTTAGCATTGAGATAGATTATTTAGGAATACATAGGAAAAATATTAATACTCTGACCATTAATAGGGGTAAATAATAGCTTTTAATAGTTCTTTTAATGTATAGGGTGATTAAAATTAATGTATAGACAGTTAGAGCTCAGTAATAAAGAAAATGTCATGCCAAACGCAATGCCACTTTATGTACATTCGTATTTAGTCCATGCCAATTGATTTACAAAGGAAATAATCAATATTTTCCCTACTAGGGACAAAAGTGTCGCTGCAGGCCGAATTTGAGTAGTAAAATAGATATAAAAGAGAATGTTTTATTTGTAAAAACTTTTAGAAAAAAATAATTATTTAATGAAAAAAAACCCTAGTTTTTAAAAATCAAACTCCACTACCTAGGGATAATTGACGCATATAAATTTTGCAAAAGATTATTTTCTTTCTCGCTCAATTGAAATTCATTTGCTTTTGTGAATGTTTGCTAAAACCTTTTGAAGAAAATGATATTCAATCGAATTTTTAAAATAGTTTTTACTACACTTTCAAGTATTAATATTCTGACTAAACTCACTCAGTATTATTTTACTTTTTTTTTGACGAAAAGTTTTATTAAGTATTTTATTTTTCGCGGTTGAATAGTTCCCATTCTTGATATATATATTAATATCGTTTATTCATTTATATTTAAATAGAAATGCGTCAAAATATGCCAATATTTCAATTATTTTCAGATGTTCATTTGAGCTATATTTCATTATGCTATCTAGTATCTAATACTAGCCGCCTTTGGTAACCAAATATTTAATCGAATTGAAATAGAATTGCAATAATCTCTTTCATGCGTAGCTTGATGATAATATTCTCCTCAGCATGAGTTCTTAAAAATCAAATTTTAATTGGCATGTAATATGCATGATTTTAAAAACATTACACATGATGTGTTCATTGTGCTTATATATACAAATTCTTTTTGACATGAAACCAAAAATTTAAACTTTAATCTGAACAGAGTAATAATTAAACCATTTCAATAACTTACTTACCTAATCGAAACATGTTCAGAAAAATATTTAACGATAAGTGAAATAATGGAATTAAGATTTTGAAATACTAAGATTTATTTTTTAATATCTGAGAGAATTTTTCTGATTTTTTTAAATTAAAAGAAATCAACTCACTGCTATCTAAAAAACAAATTCAAGTTTAAACGAAATCATTTTTACACATTAAATATTTAACAAATAAAAGTAGCAGTATTTAGAATTGTAAAAATTATAATATATTTTCACCATTGCGTAAACATAAAGTTAAATCACAACTGTAATTATTACAAAAGCTAAAAAGAAAAAAAATGAATGATTCAATCAAAATTTTATTTTAAGGCCCGACTTTTGAAAATAAACCTGCTCAATATGCAAAGGAACTAAAATCTTCAAACTTTGACTATCAAACATGAAAAAAAAAACCTGAAAAATAATACTTTCGGTAATACTGAAATTGATTCGAATTTTATAATAATAATGAAAATTACTGTTGCAATACATACATAAAATATTTTTTTAAATTAATTAAAATTAGACAATAAAATATTCCGCATTTAAATTAATATTAAAAAATTTACAATTTTTGGATGGTGTAAAAATTCTTTCTTTGGCTATAACATTTTCCAAAGTTATCGAAATTTTGCTTATCTTTTTATTAGAATTCTAGTTAAAATTTTAAAAAAAACTCCGAGGTGCACATTTCCGTTCTCTAAAATACGATTATACCACATTTTGTAATTCTAGATAAAGTGGTCTGGCATGAAAGACACTGGCACGTACATTCTTCATTTTTATTATTAGAAAGTATTTGAGGTGTTGCCGACATTGTATAATGATATAAATAAAAAATAAATAAAAGAAAAAATCTTGTCTTTATTGCACTTTTAAATCTTTCACACACAATTTTAGTAAAATTGATGACAATCTTTCCTAACATGCTGTTACTTTGATCTTCAATTCTTTTGTTGCCGTGAAATAATTAACCGTTGTATTTGTACGTATGTTTGAAGAACGATTTTTTTACATAAATGTTTTTCTTTTTATGTTATCTATCCAAATTTTTAATTTATTATTGTCATAATTTTTTATTCAAACTTTTATCAGTTTAATCTTAATAATTACGAGAGAAATCTAATGTATCTGAACTTTGAATTTTCCTGCGTACGGTAATGATGCTAGAGCGGCGCTACTGTGCATAGTGGAAGAAAACTAATGCGCATGCTTGAATTTTTTTTCTCCATATTCGAGTGTATCATTCGCTGCCTGCTGTTCTCTGAATAAGATGCTGCTATAAGTGTTCGTCGGATTTTTGATTTCTCTCAAGATGACTGAACGAGTTGAACAAAGATATTTCATCAAATTTTGTCGAAAGCTTTGTGATTCCCAAAGTGATAATTAGTAAGATTCAAAAAGTGTTTGGAGACGATGCTATAGGAGTTAAACACACGTGAAGGAGTGGTTTAACCGATTCAAAAATGACCGCACATTGGCCATGGAAACGATTATAAATGCATCCTGAATACACACCAAAACGACAACAGTACTATCAACAAATTATTAGTTGACTCAAAGATGCAGTTCGGCACAAAAGAGTAGACCTCTGGACGACAAAAACCAGGTAGTTGCATCATAACAATGCTCAGGCCTATTTGTCACATTTAATCCAGACTTCCTTGGAGAAATACAGAATTTCAATCGTCTCCCAACTTCCCTACTTACTATATGGCTCCTTGCGACATCTGGATGTTTCCAAAATTGAAGATGCCATTGAAAAGATTGCATTTTGAGAGTAGAGAAGAGATAATTCAGAACGCGACAGCGGAGAAGCCTTTCAGGAGTGTTTGTGCCACTGGAAAGACCAGTGGGCTAAGTTTATGAAAGCGAAAGAGGGGGGAGATGATGATGGGGATTAGGGTCCCAAATTCGTTACGTAAATAATTTATTTTTCCTGGCCAAAAGTCGGATACTTTTTAAACAGCCCTCGTTTCTTATATTTTCAAATAGCGGCAAAATCAAATATATAAAAATGAAAGAATAGAGTTTTAAGGATTTTATCTTTATTTATGCTTTTATTATTATTATATTGAACTAAATTAAACAAAAAAATGTATCTTTTTTTCAAAATGAAAGTGAGAATACTAGAGAATATACTTTTTCGCTTCATGATGCATTTCAAATTTAAATCTTCAATTTTTTTTTCTTTTTGTTTTGCTTGTAGTTTGTAGTTTGTATAAAGTACCCGAGCAGACTAATTTGCTTCTTGTTGAATCTGTAAGAAATACGGCACATCATCTACAAAAATTATAAACATTTCCACAGTGTGTTTTTTAAAAACATTTCTATGATTCGAAATATTTAAAGGCAGCTATTAGTATATTTTAGAAATTAACTTTATAACCAAATTTTTAATAAATAAAAATTTTTAATTG
Organism: Argiope bruennichi; assembly: GCF_947563725.1. Lineage (NCBI taxonomy): Eukaryota > Metazoa > Arthropoda > Arachnida > Araneae > Araneidae > Argiope > Argiope bruennichi. Next base: position 14,713,973 of record NC_079159.1, read on the forward strand.
ATCTCTGGAAGTAAGTGAATATAGTACTAATAGAACTAAAACAAATTAGAGTTTGATCTATTTATAAATTTATATTTTACGGAATATAATTGAACAGATTAAAAAAAATGGAAACAAAATTCCTCAATACTTAAAAAAAGAGTAGAAAGATTAAAAAAATCAGTAAGCAAGAATTATGTTAATTAAATATGTAGAGCGAAAAATCATTTCTTTATTTATCATAAAAGCAATAATTAAACATTTTTATAAGGCGTCAAAAGACCGGAAATTCCTGTCAATATATAGCCTTGACGGAACTGATTTCCATTTTATCTCGTAGCTTGGTTACATATTATTCAGAAAATTGCATAGTGAAATACAGTGCTTGTCCCGTTAAGTCTCAAACAAACAATCATATAATTAATTTTGAGTACGAGGTAAGAATATTTTAGAAATGAAAGAATTATGGAAGAATAAATATTTAAGAGAATATTTCTGGATATTTTTTTGTACTTATGAACGCTTAATAATTAATTTCTTAAGAAATACGCTTATTCAAATATAACCATGAAAAAAAAGGCCAAAATCACTCTTTTTGTATTTTAAGCAGCTAATTCGGAGGATAATATTAAAAGTAATCTACAATCAAAATAATCATTCAATTTCTTTAAAAATCTTGATTGAAATCTTCTTATATACTTTCAATATTTTTCGCAGCTTATTTATATTTTTAAATAATTAAGACACAGATCAAGAGGCTTAAGCTATCGATAATAAAATATATAAAAAATAAATAGAAAGCGTGTCAATTTACATTGAATTGGTTAAAATACTTTACATAGTGCAAAGTCAACTCAAGGTTTTATAAGAAATACAATTCGAGAAGTTGAAATCTTATTATGGAGTGATAATATTAGTATGTTTTTATAATATATAAAGAAATCATACATACTTAAGATGTGAAAAATAAATATCAAAATATTTCACCTTAATGATAACAAATATGAAATTCCTTTATTTACATTACAATCAAAGCTATGCAAACGATTTTATGAAAATCAAAAAAGAATACTTCTTCTCAAAATACTGTCTGTAAAAATAAATTTACGCATACATTTAAAAAATTTTATTTCAAAAAAAATAAATTATTTTATTATTTAAAAATAATAAATGTTATTATTTAAAAATAAAAAATTTTAAATTAACATTAAATTAACGATAAGAAAAGTAAATTATCCTTTGCAATGGCGCTTCTATGAATTAAATTCATATACAGAAAACCAATTGAGAATTGCAGATATTTGTACAAAAAAAAATGTGATATGAAAGAAATATTTTTGTGTTTGAAAATATTTAATATTATTTAAAGAACATCGTTCCTTATCTGGTACAAAAACAGAAAGTTAAAATATGTTCAACATTTTCAAATAACAAAGAACATTTCAGTAAGAAATAAAATATCGTTAAATGAACCACGCTTTAAAATTTCTTTTTCCAATTTAAAAAAATATTTAACTAATGAATTCGAAAATTTACAGGGTTTTTAAAATCAGCATTTATAAATAATTTCTCTCTTATTTTTGAAAATGTTTAATTAAAAATGTGTAGTTCTAGAGAAGCATTCGAACTTTCTTCTTAAAAAATGTTCTGAAAATTTTTAGCAAAATGTTGTTTGTAATATGGTATGATTCAATATATAAAAAATGTTCGAACATAAGCAAGATAAATTAAATGTTGCGGAATCTATTGTGAATTTTTGAGAATTGTTTATCGATGAATCCCTGGCATGCGGTTATTAATGGAAGAAATTCGAATTTATGTTTTCGACATGTTTTTACCAACCCATTGAGGCAAAAATTTAACACAAAACTAGCATTGTAGTCTGAAAAATCACATACCAAATTTGATATATTTAAGTCATTGAGTTTTTGAGTTATCGCTCTTACGTGTTTTTCTGAAAGTACAGACTGACGGACAATCAACTCTTCTTTGGATTTGGCTCACACTTGGAAAGATGTCTACACTATAGATGTTAAATCCGTGTACAGAATTTTATCGATCTAACTCACTTTGTTTTGTATTATCGTGTTAACTTATATTCGAACAGCAGAAAGACTTTCCCAATATAGATTTTGCTCAATATTTGAAAGAAATCTGCAAATTTGGTGTAAACACCGTATACTATATTTCATCTGTCTAGATCAAAGCGTTATTAAGTTATCTTTGTCACAGACAGCTAGGCACACAGAGGGACATTTTTCAGAAAAATGGTTTTCGAACTCAGTGAGGTCTAAAATGTGGTAATTCGAATTCGTCAAAATCTCGAATTAGAATTTTTTGACGATTACAATACTTTCTCTATTCTTCGTATACAAAAAAAAGTGAAAAAAAATATATATGGTTTATAAATCGACAAAATTATGAACGCCAACATAATACGGTCAATTTATAAAAAATAATTACATTATACATTTGCTGATGCGAAAACAAAAGCGAAATGCTTTTATGGAGTTCAATTGATCCCGTATTTGTACTCTGAAAATTAACATAATATAAATAGCCTGAACATTACATAAAGAATTTGCTTTCAGTGTGCATACAGTTGTTTCAAACCAAAAGTCAAAAAAGGAAGGGGAATAAAAAGCAAAGAAAGTAATTCTTAGTTTGACTGAATGTATATAAGAATATGCAATTTCTATGACAAATTCTAAAGGGAATAATTTATCAATTTTGTTTCCTGACATAAAGTCGAAACAAAACTAATAACGATTTGTAAATCTATAATCACTAATAATGCCGTAAATATCCTAAATAATCTATATAAGATGCAAGTATTGAAATACCAATTTTTAGAAGCTCGGTACTTTGCTTATCAAAATGCACACAGGATCCAGCTAATGCCTTCCATCACCTTCTTATGCAAGCTGCAATGTTAAAATTCGTCGGCTTTCCTTCAGAAACCAGGGAAGGGGATGGGTGGGGGGTGGAACAGGCCGCAGTAGCCGAAGTAGATTCCTATCAGCTTAAAGGTGTCATGGAGGGCCCGAGGGCCGCCATTTTTCACGCGTCCTGATCGTTACTTAAATATGCTGTGTTCTGCTGAGGAATAATTCAGGGGATTTAGATCATTATCGCAGGGCAATCTAGGTGTTAGTATAACGATTTCTCATGTTTCAACGATGCCGAGAAGAATAAAGGGATTTTTGCCTAGATTTACGGTAAAGTAGGGAAATCTTGGGGAATTATCGTTGAAAAAATTAAGTTCATTTCCTTTGCTTGTTTTGAAAGTTTAAATTTCTCAAGAATTTATTTTTGTAAATTTATCGATAATTAAACAAATATTATTTCTTTTATCACATACAGTTTATTTTTTAAAATACCTGTTTTTTACTTTTTTATATTCAATTCTAAAGAAATCTAGAAGATGCAATAAATAATCTTATGATTTTGTTGTAAACTTTAATCTGGCAATTAATTATTTCATTTAAAATCATTTTTGATCAGATTATAAATGCAGCTGATCTCAAAAACAAATGGCTTTATTCAGTAAATTAAAGAAAAACGGAACGTATTCGCGGAATTGAATAAAATATTTCCAAAATATTGGCAAGATATTGAAAAAAAAAATGGAAATTATAATAACATCTCCTTTTTTTGTATTATCATAAGAATAGAACAAAAGAGCACTAATTGAATATACAGTTTTTTTGTACACGAAAGACAATTATTTATGATAGAAGACATCTGTACGAGGGACAAAAAATTGAATTTATCAAAATATACGATTTTTCCAAATATTTTCAATGAATGACATTAATTTTTTGTAGCAAAGAGGATTTTGGTTTTGAATTTCGAGTACAAAATATAACCTTATTAATTTTGTGCATTAGAAAAACATGTTCATTTATTTGAAACATTTATTTTAAAAAAACAAATCATTTCTTCCAATTTTAAAATTGTAAGTTACATCTCAATTTTACAGAAAGGTTTTTCAGATAATAATTGCAGTAACTAAATTTAGTAATAATAAATTTTAGCAACTGAACTAAAAGAAATGATGGCAAAAGCATTTAAAAATAATTTTAATACACATTTATTATGACTTCAATGCATAGATAATATACAGATAATTCATATGAAAATTATATTAAATGTGTTTAAGTAGCATTATAATACTTTGTGCTTTTTTACGCAACTATTTCATCAAAGAAAACATTTTTTACATCTTCAGTTAATTAGTCACTTATATTATGAGATTTAAAATAAGACAGGATTAAAAATTTATAATAAATATTATATATAATATAAGAGTAAATTAGATTTACAGCATTTTTAAAATCCTTTTTCACGCCATTTATTATTCAAAGAAATGAACATTTGACTTCCAAATCGTGAAGATCTAGAATTTCCCACGCTATCAAAATTGATTTATAAGAAATTTAACTTTTCTGCATCCATCTGACTGTATAAAATGCACCATGATCCCCAGAAAATTGCATATTTACTAATTTATCTGTTTTAATTTCTAGATGAGAGAAAATTCTAATTTGCTACATTTTTTTATGTGACTACCTTGAAAAGTCATTTTTTACGAAATTATGTAATTTTTTTCATTCAATGTTTGTAATTTTTAAACAGACTTCTTTTTAAAATTCTGTTTATAAATCTATTTTTTGGGACGTTACACTGTTTTTTATATTTGTAATTACATATATTTTAATGCTATTTTATATTTTTAGATGCTAATATCTCAAATTAATCTTTTTGCCACAATTTCATACAAAAAAAAACTCATAAACTAAATGTAATGCATATTTTTTGTTCAAATTTTGTATATTAATTTCCCAATATGTCCAGCATTCCTGAACTAGAGAATAAGTAATCTATTCATTTAGAAATATTTTTGTTGTTTTAGTGCTTCACAATATGAAAAAATTGGAAATTTCGTGTCATTTATCAGTTGAACTCCAATGCTTAAAAAAATGGATAAAAATACTGCTTATTTCTTAGTTCGGGAATAGGTAATATATTTCTTAAGCTATCTGCAAAATTTTAATCAAATCATTTGATAAACCTATAAACTATAAGATTTTTGCTTTATACCTCTTTTTAGATTAAAAAAAAAGTTCTTTTATCCAATTTTCAAAAAAAATCTATTATATATATAATAATTATTTGTATATATATATATATATATATATATATATATATATATATACTAGTTGACCCGGCAAACGTTGTTCTGCCATATAAGTTATTTCTAGTGAATATTTTGGTTGTTAATTAAAAAATAACGAATGTATTGTAAGTGTGTGGGGATGGGATCTATGGCAGAAAGAGGAATGGAGCGCTGTAGACGATGATCACCGATAAAAACAAAACAAAAACACCAACCAATCATTTTCTCAATACAATGTATTTCATTAACGTAACGAACATATACATTGTTTGATCTCTTAAAAGTTAAACGTAAAGTGAAAAAAGAGTAATATATTTTTATCCTAAAGTATAGAAATGAAATCAAGAGAATACATTTTCATTTCGAAGAGCAATTGAATGGACGATATTTTTTTGTCAGACCGTCTTTAGCCAATACAAAAAAGTTCAATGGTTTGCCCACGCGAGAACATGCCACCTATAATTGTTCGTGTGAAAAACATGGTGTGCCCAAATCTAAGCCGCAAACAGACATCGTTTGACCTTGCGACTTTTTGAATGTCATTGCGAATGCCAATCTAATAGGAAATTGAACGCGTTTGAATTCAATTGGCACGTCTGTGAGAATCATTGGAATTTATGGCAGCAAAACACTTTCGGCTCGGAATTTGCCATTCAAAATTATGGTTTCGATAATGTTTTTCATCAATTTTTTTAATGACAGCCGTGTTGGGTTCGAATTCCGAAGTAAAATAACCGGAGATTCAACTTTCAATCATTGAAGGTGTGGTGACATGCCTGGCAAATCCAGTGAGTTCAAAAACTCTGTTGGATAATTTACAGCTTCGTTAGCATCTCAAACTGTGTCGATCAATTTGTATGATACCAAGTATCTTGTATGATACCTGTATCTTGAAGTTTAAATCGTCGACGTCCACATTTTTTGCTGCCAAAAATGGCTCTTCCTGCCAGCCACGCATGATTTATGTATTGTGTGCGTACATCGGGAAATATGCGGTCAATGAGAGCATTCTGCGAATCAACGATAGTGCAGAAATGAGTGGGCAATTTTATGCATCCAGTATTTTTATAGACAGCAACTTTTTCATCGCCGATATCTAACAATTGGTCCAAGAATGTATCAGCAGACGGATTTTGTAGCATTTGGACGCGCGTGCTTATTTTTAGCTGGACTTTTTCAAGATTACGCCACAGTGGCGATGATTTCAAGCAAGCGTTGATCTCATCAGCGTACGTTGAACGTGGAATGACGGGAAAACACTGGATAGGAACACCCTAATTACCTAACGTTATGAAATATACTTTAAGACCTATTATCATACCTACCAAATACACATAAAAATTTAATAAAAATCGGTCGAGCTGTTTCGGAGGAGTACGAACACAAACACCGTGACACGAGATTTTTATATATTAGATTATTTATACTGTTATATATTTTCATAAACTATAATATTTGAACTAATATACTTAACTGGTATATTTTGGTATCTTAGATTTTTTTTCAATCTTTTTTATGCAAATATTCAAAAAAATATTCAGATATTCGAAATATTCAAAGTATTTTCGAACGTTTTTCAAAGAATTCATTCCAAACATAATCATATACCTAAAACATCATGCAGAGAAAGCGTGCCACTATTTTCGAAGTAGCAAAAATAAATTGGAGGCAGGTAATTTCCCTCCAGAAAAAGAAAATCCCTATTCTGCAGAGCGGAATTCTGTCCACAAAAAGAGGATTAGGATTTGTCTTTATCAATTAAACGTTTACCTTGCGTAATTGCAGAAAGCGGAGAAGTGAAATCCCATGATTCATGACAAAGGAAGGTGTAAAAAAATAAATAATTCATCTCGTTATCGGGAAAATCTCCCCCGATGGGAAAGATTATGTTAGAATATATTAGCTCCAAATCTCTGAAAGACTGCGTTGTTCACGATCTGCTGTTCGCCCTCCAAGTGCATCTCGGAAATTTTTGGTTCTTACAAGGAAATATTATTTGCTATGTTCGGCTGATTTACTTTTATGTTTGAGAAAAAAAATTGCTTTATTTCGTTTTATAGCTGCTGTGCAGTTTTGAAAAGAATTAAAAATTGTGTTGTAAAACAAATCAGAAACAAAATTTTAACAATAAGTAAAAGTTTATCTTTTTTTGTAATTGCCATCGATTTACAGAAAAATATCTTTTCTGAGAAATGTAGTGGGTGTTTTTTTTTTTTTTTGGACACTGAAAATTAAATACAGAAACCAGTAAGTAAGTAAACCTATTTAACTCACCAAGATGCTCTGGCATACTCTCTAATAAAGCTTTCATCTCAGAGAACGCCTTACATTGCTTTGACGTACAATAGCTGCAAAATGCTAGCCTTTGGTGAGAATATAGAATTTTTACAGAATGTATCGTGTAATCCTTGGAATGTAGTTAATAAGTATCAAAAATTCGAAATTTTAGGCTCATTTCTCCCAACCGATTGAAACGAAAATTTGACATCAAACTACAATTGTGGTCACAAAATCCCATTCCAATTTTGATATATTATATAAGCTATTCCGTCTTTGAGTTTTCATGTTTGAGAAAGTACAAATCGAGAGACGGTGGATAATTGGCTCAAAATATGAAAGGTGTCTAGACTACGGATGTTGAATCTGTGTACCCAATCTTATCTATCTAGCTCTCTTCGTTTTGTAGTTATCGGACTGACTTATATTCGAGCAGTCGGACAGACAGGCTTCCTTTAAATGGATTTGCCCAAAATTTGATGGAAATCTACAAATTAAGTATAAAGTACGTATACCAAATTTCAATCGTCTAGCTAAAAGCGTTTTTTAGTTATCTTTGTTACAGGCAGACAGATATTTTCTAAAAATATGTTTTTCGAACTCAGGGGGATCTGAAACTTGCAGATAATTTCGATTTCGAATTGTTTGACGATTTCTATACTTTTGGCCTCGGTCTCGGAACCGGAGGGTTTCAAGTTCGTGACCCGATTCCACCGAAGAACTGTCGTGTAAGCTAGTCTGGTACACGTTAACACAGTCCGGGCCAAACGTCCTTCCACTGGTGTGGCGCGGTATGGAGAGGAGGATGCCAGCTCAGGTGTATTCCTCGTCATCTGACTGCGGTTCAAAATTGCGAGATCCGTCCCAAAATAGCCCTAGTGTTGCTTTAAAACGGGACGTTAATATAACTAAACTGAACTTACTATACTTTCTCTATACTACGTATAAGATAAAGTAAAAAAAAGAGGAAACAGAAATATACATGTGCGGTATTTACATGTATGGCAAGTAGCATTTATTTTACATTTATGGTGTCATGAAACGTTCAATATGTGTGTGTGTGTGTGTGTGTGTGTGTGTGTGTGTGTGTGTGTGTGTGTGTGTGTGTGTGTGTGTGTGTGTGTGTGTGTGTGTGTGTGTGTGTGTGTGTGTGTGTGTGTGTGTGTGTGTGTGTGTGTGTGTGTAATGATCTCTTAGATTAATTTGGATATAAATTAAATTCCTAATTTTTATCTTCAATTACTGAACAATTTATTATAAAAATGCTCCTTGTTTTTATTAAACTGTCTCTAGTTTTATCTTTAAAAGCATCGATTGCAAATGATACGAAAAAAGACCCCAAAGATGTTCCTATATAGCATTTGATATTTCTATAATTTCATTGACAGAACATTTATTTATTCTATATCTGCAGAATTTAATAGTAAACTTTCGAATATAAATTTCATGTCTTCATTATCAGGTACATGGATTTAGTACTATATTCGGAATACGAATTTAATTAAACGTCTATTCAAAATATGAATTTTATTTAATCGCTGTCAGAATATAAATTCCAAAGCATCTCTGTTGAAAAGCTTCATTAAATATCTGTTCTGAATATGATTTTTTTTACATCACTATACTGATCATGAATTACATTTCTATTCTAAATAATGTTTTTTTTTCTGCTTATTAAACACTTTACGCTCTTATAAATTTATGGGAAACTTTCGAAAATGAGTTTCATCGCATCTCCACTTTGAACATGAATTTTATTACATTTACATTTATATTCGAATTGTAATGCACGTCTGTTCGGAATATGAACAATAATATTCTGAGCATGAAATTTACTCTCTGGCTGTGAATTTTTTAAAATCACTACTTAAATGCGATGTTTGCAAATAAATTCAAATATTTTTCAAACAAAGTGAACTGATGCTGTACGCTATCCGATAACGATATGAAATAATAAAAATCTGAAATTGTAAAAATAAACACTTTAAACTGTGAAAAACATTGGATGCAATAGAAAATGGATTGATTGCCAACTCGCGGGATAAGCAGCTAGAGGGTTAAACACATTTCTTTTAAATGCGTATTTTAGCATTATTTATTCTGAATACTAATTTTAATTCACCTCTGTTCGGAAAGTGAAGAATATTCTGAACATGAAATTCAATACATCCACTCTAAATATGAATTTTAACACATGTCTGTTCTAAATACGAATTTCAATACATTTATATTCTGAATATGAATATTGTTATATCACCGTTTCAAGTATAAATTTTATTATATCCGTATTTTAAATATGAATACTAATTCTTCTCTATGCTAAATAATATTTTTCTGCTTTTTAAGCACATATTCTGATTTTAAAATATTATGATATTAAATCAACTATATTTTAGAGAAATAATCATTACATTCAGTTATCTTCTGATTGAGTTTCAATACCTGGTTTTGTGCTTTATTTCAATAACAATGGACAGACGAAAACCATATTTCATTCAGAAAGGCTGCATTGACAGATGAGGTCCGATTTAAATATAACGAATCCTTCACCTGCGTCTGCGAGGTCATGGTTGCTTCTGGCACGCCTTTTCTTGAATTTGTTTTCATTTCTGTTGCACTGACAGTTCCATTTTCGGAGAGTTCTAAAACTACTTCTTGAATTTTAAAGAAGTTTTTTTTCTTTAAATTTTTGATAAAAATTGAAAGGAAATATTTTAATTAGCTATATTTGTTACATTTGGTTTTCTGTGATTAATGGTTACTTTAATTTTCAATTAAATATTTTGTGTAACTTGTCTTATTGGCTACCTCAATGGAATATTTTTAAATTTCAAATTTGGCAGATATGTATTCGTACTATTTTACTCTACTTCTTCGTATTAATTAACTGCTCCATTGATTTATTATGCCTTTTTTCAATTGTCTATCAGCATATTTATGCTCCAAAATATATCGCATGAAAAAAAAAATCAATTTTTAACCCCTTTGCATACAATGACGAATCTGATTTGAGCATCGAATGACTGAAATTTTACAATTTTAATCTGCAATTAAGTGAAAATATTAAGTAATTTAAAATGCAAATATCTCTTAAAAATGCATAGTTATTTCAAAGACCTTATATTATTACAGGAATTAAAGTAATAATAATTGTCCTAAATAGGATATGTCAACTACATAGGAAATTAAGTAAATACTTATATCAAGGAGTTAAAAATGGATGAACTCTAAAAACTTTTCAGTATTACTTGATTCCGAAATTAGACTTGAATTGTAAGTACAACAAAATTTTAAAAGCTTATTAAAAGAATGCTTTATACTAAAACCTATTTAACATAGAAAAATCTGGATTTTCATATCTTGATCATCAATGGGAAAAAAAGGCAGGTATCATCAGGTACCGGTTAAATATTAGTATCAACTAAGAAAACACTTTGTTTCAATTCAAAACGAAATATATTGGAATAAAATATGCTTTATTTATTTTGTAAAAACTAATTAATATAAAAAAAAATATAAGACAAAATGCTTGGTATCATGAGGAAACAGTTTGAGTATCAGATTTTGAATTTTAAAATGAAGTAGCAGTCATTTTTGTGCTATGATATTTTCAGAAATTATGGTATAAAAAAAATAAATTTCGGCTATGTTAAATTAAATAAAATTTTCAAAAAATCACTCCCAGTTGCTCATTTTTACCTTGTAAAGTATTTATGCGCCAAGTTTTAAGCTCTGTGTCAAAAGTTGTAACCTATAAAGCACCAATAAACAAACACACAAATTCACCTTTATTATTAGTAGATAAATGTTAAGGTTATTGAAATATTAATTAAAAAGGAAAAATATGAAACCTAAGGTGCATAATAAATTGTTAAAAATTAAATTTACGGATTAGTTTTTTTTTTACTGATATATGAAGAAAGCAATAGAATTGTAATTATAAAAACATTCGGCTTCCAGATTTCAATATATTTTCTTCTTTTACATCATCCTAAATCGGGAAAAAACATTTTTGGAATTATATCTCACCGCAACACAATATCGGAAAAACGCGACAAGCCTGCAGATGAAATTTAGTATGCGATCCTTATATGAAACTGACGATTTTTTTGTAAAGTTTTGGACGAAATTTAAGAATTTTAAATATATAACATGCTTTGATCTTATTTATCTGTTTCGTATGCGGATGCGAAAATTCGAGATCACTTCTAGTTAGATAAGTGAATTTTAGAATATCGTTTTTGTATTTTCGTAGATCAATGTTTAATTTTGAGCTAAATCCGGTACTTCGTCTGCAAGTATGTGAAAAATATAACTCAAAAAGGCAATGATATGAATTAATGAAATATGGCATAATGTTTTCACCATAAATGTAGAACTCTATCCAAGTTTGGACCCAAAAGACCAGTAGGAAAAGACAAAAGACTTTGCATCATGCAATTTACAGATACTATGGCAAGTTATAAACATTATCACATCCAGCTATTTTACATCATGAAATTTACAGATAGTATGCCAACCTATAAACATTGTCACATCCAGCTATTTTACATCATGAAATTTACAGATAGTATGCCAACCTATAAACATTGTCACGTCCAACTATTTTACATCATGAAATTTACAGATGGTATGGCAAGTTATAAATATTATCACATCCAGCTATTTTACATCATGAAATTTACAGATAGTATGCCAACCTATAAACATTGTCACGTCCAACTATTTTACATCATGAAATTTACAGATAGTATGCCAACCTATAAATATTATATCTAAATGTTCCGATAAATTTAATCTTCTGAATGAAATCGCTCTTTCATAATAAAGCTTGCTTTAACTAAATTTCTATAGATATTTTTGCAATGATTATCATTTTGTTGATTTATTATTTTGTAAATTATTTCAAAAAAACTATTTGAATTCATTTTATTTTGCCCGATTAAAGGTCAGAATCCATCATAACAATTAAGAACATTATATACATTAAACATAAAAATGATCTCCGTTATTATTACAAGATTTTTTCCAAAGTGTTAAATCATTTTGACCTTGAGAGCAATAAATATCCTACCCTATCTCGAAATCAATCTCATTTTATTTATTGAATAACATAACTTTGAGAGTAAAAGAACCCATCAATGAATTTCAATCATCCTCTAACCCCAAATGCCTCCACTTCGAACACAAAAAAAGAAAAAAAAAACAATATACAGGTAATTTCACACATGATATCAGCAATTAAAATCCTGTTCATTATCAGGGGTCAGACTAAATATTAATTACACACTTCGGGAAAACGAAAATTATAGCCCTGTGCCTCATAGCCCGCGGTTGCAGTGGGAAGGGGAAAAATGATTTCCACATCTTCCAATGGCAAATCAAAGTGTCGATTAGGTGATAACTTCCACGTCGAATTTATCGATTAATAGGCGAGATGTTTCTCTTATAATTGCTCCGACATGAGACTCTCCATTAGAAGTGGGAGGGGGGAATTGAATTAAGTAGTGAATCAAAGGGACCTTTCTGGGAGATGACGACTTCGATCATTAGCGACCGAGGTGCAGAAGCAATAATTTAGTGAAAACTAGAAAATTATTCAAATGCCTCGCCCCGCGCGTGCAATTTGGTATGAGATGAAAATTAAACCGCAGGTGGGGATATTAATAGCAGAAAGAGGGAAAATCATTTCACCACATAAATTGTTGCGGCATGTCGCGAAATGACTCTAAACACTAATAGACGTTTTGTAAGTCGTATCATGCCTTTGTTGATGTGTTGCGAATCGATTAAGACTTATATATGCAGATACAACTGCATAATGCATTCGATATTTCGGTAGGAAATGGTATGTTACTGTATGACCAAAGGCTAACGCTTACAGCCGGCGTTAGTGTAACAAATGCCTCCGTGAAATTTCGGAAGTGTGGTAAGTATAAGGTAGTAAGTTATTGAAATGAGTATTGATTTGATGGCTACATAAGTATTTGTGAAATTACATTCGCCGGTGTTCATTATTGATTTCCAGATTCATATTCATCATCTGCGTCTGTATGTATTAATAAGTTCAGGAATTTTTGACACATGAGTTATATCAATGTAATACAGTTTATGTTAATTTAATTTTATTAATACTTTGCTCTTAAAAAAATAATTCGATGCATAATTATTTACTTAATACATGAACTTGTTTATTACTACAAAAATAAATATATATAATAATTGTTTTAAACTGAATCTTGGTTAAAAATTAATCTATCTTTTTACCATTCTGTAGGCGTTTTTAACAATCAAAATTAAAAAATAAATAAGTAAAACGTCAAAATGATAAACCGCCTTGAATGGGGACTGAGAGACACCATCCGAGTGCAAAAGGTTAACATCCCGTTTGGAATGTATTCGCACTTGGATGTTTTCTCTCAGTCACCATTCAAGACGGTGCATCATTTTGACATTTTTATTAATTTTTTAAAATTTTAATTATTAAAAATAGTTACAAAATGCTAAAAAGATATAGATTAATTTTTCTGGGAAATTCAATTTAAAACAATTATTATATATATTTATTTTTGTAGTAATAAACAAGTTCATGTATTAACTGAATAAAAATGCATCGAATTACTTTTCCGAATGCAATGGGTTAAATGAGCAGTTGAGAAATTTTCTTTAAAATTCAGCTTATTACTTTACAAAATTAGGCAAAAAGGTTTTTTTTACATGTATGGAAGAATACAGACAGACAGACAGACGGTCAACAAATTGACTGACTTGAAAAAAGAACTGATTCGGATCTGGGTTTTAGATGTTAAATCTGTGTACTAAATTTTATCTATCCATTTCCTTTACGTTTTATAGATACGGCATTTAGGTAAGCCTAAGCTTCTTATACGTAGTTATCGTTCAAAAGTTGATTGAAATCTACAAATTTTCTGCAATTGTTGAGTGAAATGTACAAATTTTCTGCAACTGTTGACTTAAATGTACAAATTTTCTGCAACTGTTGACTGAAATATATATATTTTCTGCAACTGTTGACTGAAATCTACATATTTTCTGCAACTGTTTACTGAAATGTACAAATTTTCTGAAACTTATTACTGAAATGTACAAATTTTCGGCAACTTATTACTGAAATGTACAAATTTTCTGCAACTGTTGACTGACATCTACAAATTTTCTGCAACTGTTGACTGACATCCACACATTTTCTGCAACTGTTGCCTGACATCTACACATTTTCTGCAACTGTTGACTGAAATCTGCAATCTGAGGCCGTATACCAAATTTCATCTTCAATTCAAAGCGGTTTCAAGTTATCTCATTCAAAGACAGATAGACATAATTCCAAGAATATATTTTTCGTAATCGGAGATGTCTGAAACGTGGAGATTGGTAAAAATATCGTATTGTTTTACGTTTAAAGTTTTCTCTTTGTATGCTTTTATAAAGGGATGAAATAGTGTGCAAAAAAGGAAAAATATATAAAATTAATGTGTTCGCATGCATTAGAATTCTTAAACCACATTTACATTCTGTAATAGAAAATTTATGAAGAACTTAGCCTCAGGTTACGCGTGATGTATTTACATTTCCCTCTACAACCTCTGATTTAGTGCTTGTTGATGGCTTTGCCCACGTTTCTCAAAACAAATATTTCCCTTCGCCGGATACATAGTAGACATAAAATTAGAGTGTTGACAAGTATTAGCATTAAAGAATGATGGCCAGTATTAATATTAAATGGAAATCTGCTTGAACAGACCGCTGAGAGGTGTAATTATCACTTTCGTCGTTAATTAAGTCTCCGTAACTAATGCGAAAAATCAAGGTGTGGAAGTTTTGAAGTTTCCCGTTCTACCGTCTCTAACCTTTCAGATCTTGCTGGTGGTCTTGCTTTTTATTGTTTTCAACATTAACCGCAAAATCAGAAATTTCACAAGGTTAAAGGGCATGCTGTTATTGGCACACTGGCTGCTTTGTGAGCTATTAACTATTCAACTATTATAATACAACTGAGTAGCATTCCAGTTAATTTAATTGGCTCTGTCAAAAAGAAACGAAATCCGGCTCAAAGAATCGTTTAATATGTTAATGAGATGAAGAATTTATTCTTATTGCAAATTAGAAAAGTTAAATTACTTAAATTATTAAACTGTCGCATTAGTACAAAACTAGTAAGTTATCTCTCAGCAAAATATATACGATTTTCTTATTTAAAACTTCTGCACGATTTCTGGGTGTTCATTATTAAACTTGTATTTTAATTTTCATTTTTGAACATTGTTTCGATTTATCTTAAGACACTGCAGGAAGTTGGTATCTTTAAAAATTATGATGAAAATTTTAAAAGTCTGGCTTAATATCTCTGAATAACAATGTGCAATATAAAAAAAAATGTCCTAAACATTTTTCAGGATGAACTTTTCTTCTATATTTGGCGCGTATTTTTATTCTTGAGAAATAAGTTTTCACTACGAAACGTTTAAAAAAAATTTTAAATAAAAATTAAGCAACTTTCCAACGATTTTACATAGTAAATCCGGGGAGTATAATCAAGCAAAATACACTTTAACACCACTTTACGATTTTTTAAAAAAAAACAGCTTTTCAACGATAATTTTATTTTTTTACAGTTTTTCCTATGATTTTAATAAATCCCTAAAAGTATACTAAAATGTATTTGACTGTACTTTTCTTTGCTTTCCATGTGTAAAGAAAATTTTATATAAATTTATGTGATAAGGAAAAGTGGATTACGAAAGAAAGAAAGAAGGAAACATCACAGAACAGATTGAATCTCGAATATGCTAGCTAAAAATGTTTAGTTCTTCTTTGACATGCACAGGGGAAAATCCAACAAAGACCGTTGTGGGTCGCTGTGGCCTGGAGGTAAGGTCTCGTCTTCGAAGTTCAAAACCCGATTTCACCGAAGAACCATCGTGTAAGTGGGTCTGGCTCATGTTAAATCCATCGGAGCCAAATGCCTTCCCGCTGGTATGGTGCGGAAACTTGGAGAGGCTGGTCCAGCTCAAGTGTCGTCCTCGTCATCTGACCTCGGTTCAAAATTACGAGGTCTGCCCTAAAATAACTTGCGAAAATCCTTGAAGGCTGGATTTACTGTGGTCCTGGACAACAGTACTTAAAATAAGATGTTATCCGGTATATTGAAGAGAAATTTCGCCCAAACAAGAATTTCTGCAATAAGAGAGCATTTTGCAGAACACTAATCAATGATCAATATCACTGACAGTTACACTCATGGCAAAGAGAGTCATTGTATAAGTTGAAGCAGCACAGAAGTCCTGATATTATTATCATTTTGGATTTAAGTCTACTGGCGGAGGTATCTCGTCTGTTTCTTGTCCAGGGAGTAATAGTATTAATGTCTGGAATGCCTAAGGAATTAAAGTACTCGATATTTTGAAAGTTATATAAAGGTTTCTGCTGCGAGGTATAATAATATCGTCTGAAAAGATTCATTTAATGAATTGTCAATTTTCTGCAATTCACATTAGTAGTCTATCGGCTGGATCATTCCAGGTGATTTCAGAATGACTCGAAACCCACATGAATGAAATTCTCCGATTTAGACTTGCAAGTGTTTTGACGCAATCTGTTAAATAATTCTTTTAGAATGGAATGAGATTTTTCTAGGATCCCAAAGTGAAGAAACTATCAGAAAGAATTAAAATCTAAAAACATCTATGATTTAGCAATAATCAGGGATTCTACTGTAAAGGTGAAGTTAAAATGAATTTAGAACCGAAGACAAGCATGCAACTAAAATATAAAGGTGAGTAGAAGTTATAAATGCATCGGTTGAGATAATGAAGTAATTTGATAAAAAATTCTGAGTACACACTTTGAATAGGATATCATTCTCAGATATCTAGAACTTTTTTTAAGAATTAAAATACTTTGAGAAAGATTTCAAATCTTCTTGGGTTAAAATTAAGCATTAAAGTGATAATGTGATTGATGCTAAAATTTAGATTGTTGAGCATATTCAAGACTAATTCTGTATCCTTTTTGAATAACTTAAATCTCCGATTGCTACGGATATCCATTTTATAATTTGGAGAATTGAAACCATTGACTGTTTGCTAGGTGAAAAATTGGCATTCCAAAAGTTAGATTTTTTCAAACAGGATTTCTTCTGATGCTTAGTTTTTCATTAATAATGTAACGGACATTTTAATGTCATCTATATTTCTTTAAAATGTTAAAATGTATCCAAAACACAACAAGATCTCTTGAATTAAAAAAAAAAAAAAAGAAAAACGCCTTTTTTTTATTTTAAACAAAAGATAATTTTCATTGCAATCATTTTCAAATTGTCCTTGTAAATTAAATAAATTAATTAATGATAATTTAATGATAATAAAATCAATGATAATTTAAGATACTTAATGAATCTCAGTGTTCTTTAGATAAAAAAAATATAATTAAATGCATAATTAAAGTTTTATCAATAACGATAAATTTATTCAAGAAAAAACAAAGAAATAGATTACGAATTGTGCGTAATTAATATATATTTTTTTTTATAAGTTGATGTTCCAACTGAAACCATGATTCTAAATTAATTCAAACGAATTACTAGAAACTGAAAAGAGAAAATCAGACGACTTTTAAACAGAATAATTGCAGACTTTGACAATGAAAAAAAAAATAAAGTAATTGTAATACATTTTTAAATATTTTTGCTGGCGATTTTTTTTATCGTGAGTCCATAGAGAAGAAAATAATTGAGGAAGTATATTTGTAGTAATAATAATACTAAAATAAAAACTGCATTACTTTCAAATCCTGTAATAGAATCATCAAATAGTAATATTTGCGATTAATATGCTATAAAATTTAAATATGAGAATAAAATTTAACAATATAATTAATTGGCACAATAATATTTCGTTTTTAATTGAATGGATACTTTTTAGATAGTATTAATAAAGAGGAGACATTGTTCAATTAATTGTGTTTTAAATTATTTTAATCCCTTAATTATAATTTTTTTTTGCTTGTTTGTAGCCTACCATTTTCAAAGAATTAAATGTAGATGCTTATTACTACATCAGTATTCAATAAAAGGAAATAAAAAAAAATCAAAATATTAAAATACTGGCCAACAGATTCTTCTGATCTGAATGAAATAAAATCCTGAATAGATACATTTATTCGCTTAAAAACGTTCAATAACGAATTTTAATTGAAATTGTTTACAAGAGTTATTTTATGTATTTGGTTATCATTTTCATTTGAGTAAAAAAATTTTTTTTTTTAGTTGTCAGTGTTTTTTGTGACACTTAGTGAACCAATGATTAATTTTTTTTTTTTCAAATAAACGATTTGCATTTCAGTTGTGAAAAAAAGCAGATAAATTATCATATATCATAGAATTTCATGATATTCATAAGACATAACAATTAGAGAAAAGGCAATAGCTTAGATTTCTGATAATGAGGAGCAAATTATACATTAATATATTCTTATTTGGGTGTAAGTTAAAATTGAAAGAACTACATTTTTTGGATAAAATATACTTTTCGAAACTAGAAAAAAATTTGATAATTTCCCAAATTTTTATAAAATCCAAATATCATTTCGAAATTTTAAAATATTATATTGCGGCATACAGTGGCTCAAACAATTGAGAGTACACCATATTTTTATTTGATAAATCAGACTTTTAATATAGATAACACATTACCGGGAAGTGCAAACATGTTTTTGTTTTTACACATAACAAATGGTTCAATTTAGAATAAAAATAAAGAAGAATCAACAAAAAAACTTCAAAATTGAAAAGTTTCAGAAACATTTTAAATAAACGTACACAGATTTGTGCCTCAAAAAATTGAGAGTACACCAATTAATTTTTTGTAATATCACGCATAGAAAGAAAGTGTCAATATTTTGTTGCATGTCTTTTGACTTTTATAATTGCCTCTAAACGTCGTGGTACCGATTTGACCAACTTTTGAGTGGTATCTGAAGGTACTTTACCCTATTGTTCTTGCAACACAAATTTTAAACGGTTTTTGTTTCTAATTTTGTGTTTTTGGACCGCTGTTTCGAGTGTGGTCCACAGATATTCAATGACATTAATGTCGGGGGACTGTGATGGTGTGTGTAACTGCTGTTTACTATGAAAAAGACATCACATTTTGACGTTACGTGCAGTGTGTTTGGGGTCGTTGTTCTACTGGAAAATAAAATTTCCATCTAAACTCAAATTTTTAGCACTTTCCTTTAGATTGTTGCGAACTATATCCAAGTAAACCATATGGTTCATTATGCCATCTATACAAACTAGATTTCCTACTCCGGATAAAGGCATACAAGTCCAAACCACGACGGAATCACCACTATATTTAATTGTAGGCCGTAAATTGTTTTTTCCTTTATTGTTAGTAGAGATAAAGACGACAGAATTACTAATGATCTTATCTTCAGGATTAAAAACGTAATAAACATGATAAACATGATGGATTTCCTTACTAACGTTCAATGTCTTTGCATTTCAATACATTTATTAACCAAGAAATAAAGGACATTTTTGTTTTCCCCCATCGGCGTCTAGATGTTCTCTGGAATTATTACTGCAGGGGGGAGGATCCGTGTCCTTCGCTGCTGAAAAGAAGGCGTGATCTTCGTAATCTAATAAAAACCTAATTTCCTGCCCTTCGACCTCGCCTCACTACAAATTTCCCGGCCGTCTTGACACAGCGGTAATTAAAAATCGACAGCTATGCGTGATTCCACTGGATAATGTCGCTTACAGACCGCCAGGGGGAATTTTTTTCCTTTTTAGTATTTATTTGATACTGAGCTCATCAGTCAATTGCATTTTTCACCTTTTTTGAAATGTTAAAGTGGAAAATTCTATGTAAAAAAGCGTGGCTATGTTGTCTGATTTTAGTGATTTTATTCACAACTTAGTCCATTTTGGTGACTATTTGGTTCGCCGGTTAATGATTACTAAATCTTTCGATTAATATCTTGTGTTTATGTTTTAATCGCTTCCACAACAAAATATTTTTTAAATTATAAATTTTAATTGATATCTAACTTAAACTGTTTTAGAAACTGCACATTGTTCAATTTATTGTATTATACATTATCCTCATTTTCAGTCTATACCTTTAAACATCCAATTATATCTCGAGAAAGAACAATGGTATTTAAAAATGGATGCAATTTTTAAAAAAAATCCCTCTTGCTTGATTTTGCAGTTAAAGCTTAATTGCAAGTACAACAAAATTTCAAAGATTTTGTTCAGCACATACCTAATAGTGGAAATTACGCAACCTGAATAAAATAAAACTAATCTTCATATTATTAGCAAAGGGAAAAAAAATAAAAAGGCAAAATGGAATATTAATGGCAGCAATGAAAAGGATATGAACTTCATTTCAAAAATGAAATATAATGTTGTAAAGTACGCTTAAAATGTATCTTGAAAGTTAATAAAAAGAAAGAAAAAAAATTAGCTGGCAAAAAATTGGCATTATTGAAAAAACTATTTTTAGATTAAGATATCGCAAAAATTTGAGCCGTAATATTTTTGGAAGTTATCACTGAAAGACCAAAATGATCTATATGTTTTTAATTAATTAAAATTCTAACTAAAATTTCAAGAAGAATCGTTTAAAGGTGCACATTTGCATCCTCCAAAGTGTATATTTGTTCAAGTTTGATAGTTTTAGACTGGACGGTCTGGTCTATAGCGATGATCTGGTCCACGCACACATTCGTCTTTATTATTCGCAGACATGATTCTCAACCTGAGCTGAAAAATCGTTGCGTTAGGTTGGGATTTGCTGAATCGTTTAATAGCATTTGCTCTTTTGGAACTCATTATGGCAAGTTAGATGTTATGGATAGAAACTCAGCAAATAAATATTAAAATCGTCATTTCAAATTCTATACGTCTCAGCAGAGTTCGTTCAATTGAATGTTTCTAAAGTATTTCAATTAAGTTCATAAAATTAGATTTGAATTTCTGTATGCGTCTCGAAAGAAAGTCTAGTAAAACAATTATGATTTCGACATTTTTGGAATATATAAACCTTGTGGCGGATTTAGATCCATTTTTTTAATAAATTGATTAATTTAGTTTTTTAATGCTTTGTGGAATATAATAATGCCTTAATTTTGGTTAATTTTTCTTTTATTACTTATGTGTGATTTATTTTTATTTATCCAATATAATTATAGACTGCCTGTAATCCAAGTTTGTGCATCATTATTATTTAATGTTTATAAATAATCTAATGATTAAGTAAATGCATTGAAGCATATAAAAACTTAATTAATTATATTTAAAGTGTTAATATCATCCAAATATTTTGCCATTCCTAAATTTTGGTGTAAAAATATTTAATCGCGTTATTATTTTTTTAATGCCAAAGAACAAAGATTAGGTTTATTTTTTTCTTTTATTTATTAAATTTATTTTATGTTCTTCAGCAGTATCATCACGATTTAGTTCTCTCTTATATTATTTCATAACTTTTTATGTTATCTATTAATAAAACCCCCTAAAATGTTAAGAAATAAATCCAATATGCTTAAAGATTACAATTTATTTTTATCCGCTTAATGCAACACAGCTAACGTACTGTTCGATGTTCTCATCGAATGTAAATAAAATGCGCCGAACCATTTTAATGATGGATTCAAATTCGTATTTTTTTTTCTCGGATTTATCATTTTATTTATCGAAGATTTATTTTAAATTGATGCAAAGCTTCTTTTTTTATTATCATGTGAGAACATCATGGTGTTTTGGTTAGGGAGTTGTGAAGCTCGAAATCGCGTAGGCAATGAATGAAGCATAAATGGGCATTTTCATCATTATCTTTAAATATATATTTTTTTTACCTGCTTTCACCAGTATTGCATTATTATTATTATGTATGCTTCTGTGACAGCAGATGCGTTTTTAAAAGGTTGACGTAGAACTATGACATCATAGCTGTTATTTAAAAGTTTATTTGCTCCAAAAGTTTGTTTGCTAGGCTAGAAAAATTGAAAATGAAAGTTAAAAAAAATATCATTACATATCTCTCTCTCTCTCTCTCTATATATATATATATATATATATAAAGAGAGAGAGAGAGAGAGAAATCTCATGATTGTTTCAAACCGGTTTAAACTGTTTAATGACTTAAATTAATTAAGACAATTAATGACTTAAAAATAATAATGTCCTCACATGATAACTTGAAATTTGCGATCGTAGATTTCATTTAAATTTTTTATATATTTATTGTCTTTTTTTAAAATTGGATTGAAGATGTCTTTTATATTTTTAAAACATTAAAACCTCCATTAGTATACAACTAATTAAAAATCTAATTAAAATTTTGGAAAATACTTTCTTAATAAGCACCTACTGCCCAAAAAGTAAATACGTGCCAAATTTGGCAGCTCTAGATTGAACGATTGAGCCCAGTAAAACGTTTACATAAAAACAAGCTATAGAATGTATATGATTAAAAAAGTTATGTTAAAAGTTCCAAAACAAATGACAATGTTAAGTATAAATCTATCATAATTGTATTCATTTTAAATACGAACTGGTCTTGCAAAGAGAAAAAATTTGAACTCATTCTTACAGTGAGTGAAAATAGCTAGAATGATTGATCACCGACGCCACTAACGTTAAATAAATAACGCCAACGCATAGCATCTTTTCCTCTGCTGTTATATCTAGTTTTAAAATTTTGAATGAATGCGCCAACATTTTAATGCTTACAGGCAGGTACTCTATCAGGTAAATTGTATTTTGTGTTGTACATGTTGAAATAGAGGGAGTGGTCTATCCAAAAGTTTATCACATACTCTTTAATAAAAGTTACCCCCACCCACCCTCGCATAAAACTGCGAACATTTGGCAAAATCGTGAAGGCATCAAGTAATCAGATTTGTATTTTCTGAGTTTCGCCCATGAGGTTTTAGTCTTTCGTAATATAGTAAAGAAAGCTTATCATACATTTTGAATAATTTCTATAAATCAAATGAAATCAAAATTCAGCACATGACTTTGATTTTAGTAACAAGATCGCATACCAAGTTTCATTTATTTAAGTCAATGCGTTTTAGAATTACGCTTTAGCGTGTATGTTAAAGTGATATCTTATATGATGGCTGGGGATTCAGCCGTTTGATATTAGAGTACTGCAGTGGAAATAATGACAAATAAAAAGTCTCCAAAAATTGGGTCCAACAAAGGGAAAGGTTTAATTTAAACACAATTTATTAAGAAGAAATAAAATTAAACACGTGATGAACTATTTACAGATATGATAAGGGACAAACTTATAAATACATAGACGATCATTACGGGACCAGATACCAGCACCGAACCATTTTACAAACATAATGACACGTATTTATATCATGTCTTAATTCTTATATTTGCATATTAGCTACGGTTCCCGGGTTAAATAAATGTCAGATATGATACCGATTCAATAGTTATATGTTTAATGTCAAGTCGATTTACTCATACTAATGACATACAATAGCAGGTTCAAAATGCATTGCATCATTTTAAAATAAAGTACGGGAGACAAAAGAATTCGGAATGCCTTAATGCCGAAATTTCCTAACAGTGTATAACAAAGTGTAAATCAAAAAGTGGTCACCCTTTTGACACAGTTCAAAATTTGATCTACAAGTTATATGATGAAGATATGTGTCAAAAGTTAAATGAATAACTCTTTACTTTTTATTGTTATTGAGTTCACTTGTACTCAGATACCTAGCAGACAATTTCCTGTTGATAAATTTCATTCGAAATTTGATAGAAATCGGCAAATTTGGAGTAAAGAATGCATACCAAATTTCACACTTCTAGATTAAAAACAGTTTTTAAATTGTTGTGTCCACAGACAGGAAAACATAATTTCAAAAATGAGGTTTTCACTTTTTTCGAATACGTAGTATAGAAGAATTATTATAATCGTCAACGAATTCGAACTCGAGATTTTGATGAATCTACACGTTTTAAACCTTCCTGAAACACATTTTTGGAAAATGTCCGTCTGTCTGTGACAAAGATAACTCCAAAGCGATTTGAGGTAGACGGTGAAAATTTGATATACAGTTTTTGTACGAAATTTGTAAATTTCTATCATAGTTCGAGTAAAATCCGTTTAGAGGAAGTCTGTCTGTCCACGACCTTCGTAATACAAGGCCTCACAACTCCCAACGCGTTCAGCCCGTGACGTCACGAGTTAGGATGAATTTTCAGGAAAATTCTAAAGGCAGCTGGTGTAAAAGAGTGCGGTTAGTCACGGTAGATGTTGGCGTAGCGAAGTGCGGGTAATGTGTTACTGGTTTTATTTAAAAGTTTTCTGATCTTTTTTTCATATTAATTTTAATTTATTGTAATAAAGATGCCTAGTGCGTGCTGTGTTCCTAATTGTAAAAGTAATTACACGAAAAATAGCCCCAATATTTCAGTATTTTCGTTTCCAAGAGATGAAAACACTAGAAGAGCATGGATCTCTGCAATAAAGCGGGACAATTTCGTGCCAACTAAATATAGTAAGGTAAGTTTGATTCTTTTTTGTACAATTTTTAGTTAATTAATTCTCTTGAACTGTGAAACATTTAAAATTATGTATAACTTCCATTTCTGTCATTTTTTTTTTCTCTACATTTAGTTGCTTATGCTTCCAATTACTTTGGTATTGTTTTGCTTGAGCTAAATAAAAAATTTCTTTGTTTTATTGTTACTTCTCATAGTCTTTTTTTTAATTTGTTCTTAATATTTAAAATGTTTTGTTTCTGTATCTTTTTAATTATACTTCATATATATATTTTTTAAAATTTGACTTAAGCCTAATATTTGTTTCATATATGTAGGTCTGTGCTAAACATTTTCCAGAAAATCAGTTTTTAACTGTTAGAGAAGCGTTTAATACCAGTACAGGAGAACTTATTCAAGTACCAATGGAGTATAAAAGGTAAGTTTTTTTTAGAAATATGTAATAATTATCACCAAAATCTTACAAAGTACTTAAGTGATTTACTGTTATTATACTCTTATAAAAAAAGTTTAAAATCATCTAATGAATAATAAAACTTAATTTTTTATTATATATATCATGACTATAGATTGTAGCAAATTAAATTTATATTTTGTTCTAAAATATTATGTAAAAAAGTTAGATATAGTTGTAAAACAATATGAATTGTATGCTCATATAGGTTTAGAAAATGTAGTTTTTGTTTATCTATAAATCATCAGATTATATATAAAACAATTAATATTTATTATTTTTAAATATCATTAGTTATACACAATCTTTAATTATAAATGAATGCAACTTTTACAAAATATCTTAAACTTTTAAAAAAAAGTAATGAAAAGTTAACTGTTTTTAAATCAATTTTTCATACCTTGTAAAATCAATTGATTAATTCATGTAGAATATTGTATTACTTGAATGGTAGTAATAATAAATAATTATTTTAGATATTCCAACACAATATTGAACTATTTATTTTGGATGAATAAATGTTTCTGTTGATTTTAAATTTTATTATTTAATAGTATGATTTTATTTAATACTGTCCAATATGCGTTAGCTTTCAGTTTATGCATTATAAAATTACTAATTTTTTTTTACCTAATGAATTCCACTTTTTTTTTTCTAGGCTTGTACCTGGTGCTGTTAATTGACTTTTATCACAATTGTTTCTTTTAATATTGTTATTAACTTTTATTTATAAATTTGTATTTTAACTTTATTTAATATTATAATTATTTTCATTTGTCTGTGTGAAATTTATAATAAAGTTAAGAAACAAAATGTATTTTGTTATTGTCTCTGAAAATAAAATGTTATGAATCAAATGGTGTGTGATTTTTTATTTGTGTTATCCTTTACTGTTACTTCAGATTAAGTATAAGTGCATTGAAATGTGAAATCAGATGTAATAAAAGCTAGTTTATTAAATTGTATGAATTACTAATATATTAAATGAAAACAATTAATGTGAAAAAACAAGGTGTGAAAGTAATTCTTTTTTATCAACAGAATTAGTTGGTGTAAAATTTAAATCTGATATTAAATACATTAATGTTTTATTTGAAAGTTCATAAGTAATTTGAGAAGTAAACAATTATATGTTAGTTTATAAAATACATGTATTACCTGTCACTACAATAAAAAAAATCATCAAAAGCTTTTAAAAGTCTTAATGATTGATTAATTTAATTTCAAGCTTTAAAAAATATTTTCAAGGAAAAAATAAAACGATTTTTAACAGCTTTTAATAAAATAAAAAAACTATTAAAACAAGAAAACTAACAATACCTCAATGTATATATCTAATAAATTCACATCTTCGAAAGTTTGAATGTTATTAAATGGTCAATACGCTATAGAGGACTTTTAAGATTTTCTATCATGCCGTTTCTTTTATTCACACGGGAAAAAATAAATCTTGAATTTTATGCAAGATTCATGTCTTAATATTAGGAATAGTAAGTTATTTTTAAGTGAATTTAAAATATACCTGCACATCAAGGAAGAAAGCAGGATTCTGCTCACGGCAGGCAATCATCCTAATTGTGTGACGTCACAAACTAGTTGTGAGGCCTTGTATTACGGAGGTCGTGGTCTGTCCAGCTGTTCGAATATAATTTAAAACAATAACTGCAAAACGAAAAGATCTAGAGAGATAAAATTTAATGCACAGAATTAAAATCTAAATTCTAGACACCTATCAAATATTGAGCCAAAACTAACAGGTATTGGCCGTCTGTTGGTCTGTTATTTTAGAAATATTTAAACACTATAACTCAAATATAACTCAATGACTTAAATATATCAAATTTGGTACGGGATTTTGGGATTGCAAGTGTAGTTTTGTGTCAAATTTCTATTTCAATCGATTGGGAAAAACGTGTTCGAAACAAAAATTTGTTTTTCGAATACTGTTAAACGCATGCCAGGAATTAAACAACAATAACAGGAATTAACAATAACAATTAAACAACAACAATACGAAGGATAGCAAGATAGATTCAGTAAAAATTATAAATGTTGACCAAAGTTTAATATTTTGTAACTATTATACGCAGAATTTTCCAAAATTTCGAATTCACATTTGTCGAAGATTAACAATATTTATCTGTGTATACATTTAATACGAGAAGGCAAAATTCTTTAAACCTTTCTATAAGACAGATCCTTTGATCAACAGTTGCCAAATTTGGTATATAATGACATCTTAAATAGGAGTTAATTATTAAGAAAAGTTTTTTTTAATTTTAATGAGATATTTAAGTAAAGATTAATAAAAATTTTAATATTTTCTCCGATTTCGAAATATAATGTGGCAATATATACATTCAGACTATTTCAAAATCCAAAAGATTATCTTTTCAATAAAACTAATTACATTTCAATAAGTTTTTTTTTTTTTCATTTTAATCAAGTTATAAAATATACTTTAAAAATTGTTATTGTCTTTTTTGGACGTTTAATTAACTATTACATTAAAAACTTTAACCATGTTTAAGTTTCTGTTGTTTTTAAAATCGTAGTTGAATTTTTTTTTTTTTTTAAGCAATGCATATCACCATAGCATGGACCTCGGGGCATAGCGAACAACATTCCACTTTGATGATCATGGAATACAATGATGTAATTATTATTTGGCTGCGATATTTTTTCTTCTCGCCAACGGCGACAAATTCTGCAAAAAGCCGAAGAAAAAAAATCGCCGGGTTGTTTTTCTTCCCCTTCTTAATGACAAAGCGCATGGCGAGATAATAAATTAAAAGACGCTACTCCTGGAGATATTGATGACATGCAGTAGCGCGCCATACATCAATTTGACACCTCGTCGTGTGAGGTTAGCAGAAGGTTAGTGAATTTTTTGGCCAAGGGTGCGAAATCCTAACCGCATGGTGTTTTTTAATCATCGTTTACTTTTTGGCCTCTCAAATACTCTATATCCAGCATATTTCGCTACGATCTTCTTCTTTTAGGTGGAATCCTATAGGAAAACTACCTATTGCAATGGTTCTCAAAGCAAGACTTCGGGAATATTTCTTCGATTTCTTTACTGATCATGATTCCTAGAATCAAAAACCACCCTTCGTTCGAAAGTTATATTATATGCATATAACACTTCGTCCTTGTTATTTTGGGAACTGGAAAACTAGAGTAATTTTGTTTGGATTTTAACAGGCTTGGAATAGGTAGTTAGAAATTTAAAAATCTCGGACGAATTTGTAAATGGCCCATCTAGCTCAAAGGGGTGTAAATGGTGAGGGGGGGGGTGAATTTTCATTTCGCAATAACTTTAATGTTGAAGATAGAAAAATAAATCTAATTAGCCATGTTAGCGCCTCATTAAGACGAACAACTTTTGTATTTAAAGTTTTTCGATGACTGTAATATCTTAGAAGTTAGGGGCTGAAAAGTGATTTTCAAGCCTTAATTTTAACTGTTTCTAACATCAACAGTTTATGCTGTCGGATAGTAACTTAGATATAAAGATATCTACCTTTGCTTTCCAGCTTGCCAAGATGAATTTTTTTGGTTGTATTCGAAATGCCTAAAATTAACTATCCGAAGTTTTAAGTAATGGGTGGTAAATAGAAGTAGATTTCAAAGATTTACAAACCCTAAAAGTAGAATCTCTATTACTGATGTTGTGCTATTCGAGTTCCAGTTATTTCATTTGCAATTATTTTTAAATTACAGTAAACCACCATTTATTTGTCGTTTTCATTAGTCTCCATTCATCCTTCGTTCAATAGTGGTGGGGTGGTCAGGAATACACAAAGTCCCCATTCGTTTATAACCATTTTAAGGATCAAGTCCTCGGTTATACGACACAAATTTTCAATTATACTTCGTTTTGCTAATGATTCTTTTAAGAATTTGTGAATTTTCTGCATCTTTCTAGTGCTCCGTTTCTATTAATGCCATTTCCAAATAAAACAGGCAGAAAAAGTAGAACATTGGATGACTAACGGGTTGAATGAGAGGGTCATTTCACCAGACTGATCTGTCAGATAAGCATGTCATTATTTAATTTCAGTTTCTGAGTTCCCACTTCTTTTTTGCACTTAAGACAAAGGAATAACATGAAATAAAAGTATGATTATTCTAATTTTCATGAAAAAGTAATTTTAAAATTTAACTATTACTTTCAGCGCGATGTAGTGATACAAGCTAGTTATAAAGTATTTACCTGCTGACTAAAGATTATTACGAAAGAACCAATTGAAATTTTTATATGAAATAGTCATGCTCTTATACTTTTTTTTTAATTCAACAGATACCGCAACTGATGGAGAAACAGTAAATTTAAATTCTACTTTTATCAACATGGTATCAAAGAAGGAAAAAAATGAATGTGTTCTTTGGCTCCAAGAATTCAAACTAGCCATTATTGTTGTTCAATGTCAATTTGAAGCTGCATAAATGACAGAGTGTTTGCAATGCCAATTAAAAATATTCATATTTTCAAAATCAGGATCACTGATTCTAGGGCTATTATGACAGCCGGAACGTTGGGCAAAACTTGGCGATAATTGCAAAACCACTGTAATATTCTTTTAGTTACCAAAGGCGCTCACAAGAAAATTTACAGGCTCAAGTGCTTTTATAAAAAATTTTATAAACATCTTTATAATATATCGAAATGATCATATGCCGGATTATATTTTGTTCAGCAATTGTTTTTAAATCAGGATAAGAGTTTGTGACTGCCTTGTATATTAATGCTATTTTTAAAAAATCATTAAAATTATTACTTTTGAATATTAATATTAAATATGTAATAATCAAAATTGTTTTTCTATACATTTATATATCGTTTCCCATAAGCCACTTAAAAAAGGTATAAATGGTGACTTACCGTATTTATCAAACGAGTTGATAGATGAAAGATCCATAAAAAGATCCAGGAAGATCCATAAAATATCTTTTGATCAAAAGTATAGAGTACTATCATTTTTTTTTCTTTTAATTGTATATTATATGAGAGAAAACGTAAGATATTATTCACTGTGGAATTTGATATACGTAGTCGAATCTTAAAATTTCTTGGATTAGAAATTAGTTAACTAAAATAAATAAAACTAGAATTAATAATAATGAAAAATAATATTGATAATAGCAACAACAATAATAAATGGGCATCTTTAAAGTATATTTATTTGTATTTTTCATGATTGTACTTTCAAGAATTTCAATGCGTAATTAATATTACTCTAATGACATGAATTTAAGTAATTATCTCATTTTTTATCGCAGTGGATATAAACTGATGAGATTACAAATTTCTTTATACATATGAGAGAAAACAAAGAACTAGGAATTATGCTCGACATATTATATGTCAGAAAATGAACTTAGATGAATAAATACATTTTTCCTAAATATACAATATATTATTCAAATGAATTTTCGATGGTAGAGCATTTATGCGTGTAGGTGCTCTAAATCACGCTCAGTTTAGTCATAGTTCATTTTGAATGAAATTAATATTCATATAAAAACAAAGTAAATGTACATTTTAATATGTTGATTAAATTTTCGATAATGGATCGATTAAAAATATAAAGGCGAAATGCAAAGCAAGCATTTTTAGGTATGTGACTGCCTTCGGAATGAATATTTTTGAAAAATGTTATTAAATTCCCCTATTTTTGCGTAAAATAGATTGTAAAAATAATTTAAAAAAATAAATAAAAAATATAGAAGTTAAAAGCCAAAAGCGTTTTAAATTTTGGAAGAAATATTGATTTCAT
Source organism: Argiope bruennichi (assembly GCF_947563725.1). Lineage (NCBI taxonomy): Eukaryota > Metazoa > Arthropoda > Arachnida > Araneae > Araneidae > Argiope > Argiope bruennichi. The sequence goes on from NC_079159.1 coordinate 14,745,205, forward strand.
TTATTTATTTATTTGGTGGGGGGGGGGGTGTTAAAGAAGTATAACACCTTTTTATAGTTAATGAAAGTTTTCAAACTATTTATTCAAAATCGCACTGATAACTTAAGAAATATATTTTCTAGGTACTGTATTTTAATCCAAAATTTAAATATTGGGATTATATTCTTAATCAGACAAATAACATGAAATGTTTTATTGTGAACTATTAAAACAATTGTAAAATCTTCATAAATGAGCAGATTGCTTATTAAAAACTGAAAATTATATTGAGAAATTATTATACCAAATTTAAAGAAAAAAATATGTATTGTATTTTATTTGTGAAGTTTTAATGAGTAGAATTTCGTAAATTTAGAATTGGAGAAAATAGAACAAACGCGGTAATAAAATTCAAACGGTTTTATAAAGAAAGATATTAAAAAAAATATTGAATGAAAATTATTTAATAATTACGCCAAAAATCGACTTTTGAACGTAATCACTTGCCTTGAAGATAAAGTTGTACCAGTTTGGAGTTCAATGTTTAAATATCATATACCTCCACATCACAATTTTTATATACTATTCTAGCGTTTTTCGACATTATTAAAACTGTAAAAGTAACGAGGAAAATTGGAAAGTTAGGTATGCTCCAAGTATAACGGGGATGTTATACTTTGAAAGAAAGGCACAGTAAATAGATTGAACCAGATAATTCGCTATTTAATATAGTCTGGCTCCTATAAGTTGGCGAATGTGACTTATAGTATTCGACGAGTCTATTTTGGTAAGTTAGAAGATGCAGGTAAGTCAACCATCTAACTCTCCAACCCGCCACGAAGGCACACGGATTTAAACCATAAAACTGAATGACCGGACCGCCGCAACAGCAATTGGCGGGAACTGTGGTTGAGTCCTAAGGGCCGTCACCGGCCACGGTACAGCCCTCCCCGAAGGAAGTACGTCCCGTCATCGATGGGAAGATGCAGGTAAATCAAAGTTTGTTCGATTTGGCTGAAAATAATGATATTGGTTACATCAATAATAAAAAATGGCGGGGGGGGGGTGCGACGAGCTCAAAAGAATCGCATTTATAACAATTCTACTATTTCACCGCTACTGGATTTCAATTTCATACCTTTCTCCTTCTTAGCAGCAAATGCACTCATCTAAGTTCGAAAATGAGTTGCCATCTCGTCAGAGTCATAGAGAAAAGTTAATAACAAAAATTTAATGATAATGACGATATGTATAACATAAGGAATGCTACAAGATTTATATGTGGTTTCCCAAAGAATGATCCCTTTGAGCAGTCTTGTCTTTTCTGACAGGAGCATGGTGAGATTTTATTAACATTTTTAATTAATTTTTTTATGGTCGCAGGATCAAGCTTAACTGATACGAAATAATAAGTAACTTATCATAATTTAATACTTAGTTAGAGAAATACAAAATAATATCAGAAAATTTGCATAGTTCAAGACCCATTTGAATTCAGAGAATCAGTTTGGCTATAAAAACTAAAAATATATAATAATCTGAATAATCCACTCATAAATATGAATATGAATATCTACTCGTTAAAAAATGTAAAATATGAAAAGTAAATATGAATATCCACTCGTTAAGTGTTATTAATTCAGAAAATTTTATTTCCCTTTTTTTAATTTATGAGAAGATGGGTTTTCTGCAATACCAGCCATAAAATCAAAATATCACTGAAAATCGATTTAAAAAAGAAAATGACGTAGTTATATACAATTTAATTCACAGTTTGCGAAAATGAATTATGATTAACAGACTGGTTCGCCCCACAAATTGTTAATTTGTCAAAAATTGATTCAATAATATTAATTGAAGCCTAAAATTTATTCATTACTTTTTCTTTAATTTATGCAAAACTCACTATTTATTTCATAAAGATGTCGAATTTTAAATAAATAGCTTTGGATAAATCTGGATTCAGTAAAGATGTCGAGTATCGAAAAAGTTTGAAAATCATTGTTTATAAAAATAAATATTTATTTTTTAAAATAATGCTTAAGTCACAGTATTCTATGAAATTAATTTTTTTTTAAGAAATGATTTCATTCCTTATCTTATATTGATATCAGAAATATCAATAGACCAGAAAATAAATGAAATTTTAAAAAGTTAAAACAAGACTTATGCCAGGTTTACACTCGGCCAGTAAGCACATGCGTAGAAAGGATGAAAAATGCTGCTCGGCCGATGGTAAGTAATTGTCCCGACGGGACAACATTCCGTTGCATTGTATTTTTTTCTTACTGCGCATGCGTTTGTAGAATTTGGCGGTTTTTCTTCGTGTGAAAAATTGATAACTTATCATAGATTAATTCCAACATTTTTTTTTCTCTTTATTCTTTCTGATACGAGGTTGGGTTTTTTTTTCCTTCATTTTATTTGCCATTTCTTTTATAGTTTTCCAAATTTAGGTATGTTGACCTTTTTTTTTATTTTACCATTTTGCTTTGTGTAAATATCCATCATTTAATGCCGATACGCAGTGAAAAAGAAAAATTCAAAGACGCCAAAACGGCAATTTATAGCCAAGCATGGATTGCTTAAATCTATCTTATAAAATTGTGGCAAACATAAATCAATCCCTTTCTACGCATGCGCTGCCTACTTGCCGTCTTATTACTGGCCGAGTGTAAACTCAACATTAGGATAATAAAACACAAACTGTTTTCTAAACATATACAAATCTCTCCTTTTCGTTATACACAACTTCATTTCTCTACTTAACAATTTATTAATAGACATTTGACTATTACAACCATTCGAGCACAATTCTAAGCCTTACTGGAACGTTTCAAGTTTATACAAAAATTAACAAATTATAAAAAGCAAAATGTATAAAAATGTATAATTCAATACAACTACTACCTTAATATTTCGTTTTCTACAAAAAATTGCATGCATCAACATAATGAAATGGAAAATAAGCAAAAATGTTTCTCATAACCTATCATTTTTAATAAGACATTTAAGTATTCACATTATAAAACATATTAAAATTCAGGGATTACCTATCGCAATTCGTGAATAAAAATACAATTCAATAAATTAATAATTAGTATACACCCGGCTTCGTGTACTCTCAATACAACAGTATATTCAGAAAAATGGAAGAGATTTCATATACAAATAGGTCTCAATTATATTTGCAAGTAAACTAAATTAAAATTTCTAAGAAACGTAAGATCATCAACTAACAGAGAAAAAAAAATTCACGAATTATACTGTTAGCAGGGATGGTTCGTAAATTTTAACGCCAATGACTACAGCACATCACCTTTTTTACAGTTTTAAATATTAATAATTTATAAAATTTTAAGCGAAATATCTAAATTTATCAGCAAGCTAATACGATCGACGATCGCTTTTAGAACCTTACACACACACACACAAAAAAAAAAAAAATGTACTTTTCTTTTTGCAACAGGAGAAAGCTTTTCAAAGTATTGCCTTATAACTTAACACCAATTTCTGCTGCCGTACGTGAGCAGGGACAAATGCATTTGTTTCGTGCACGGTTTAAGAGAGAACGCTTTTGAAAAATACGGTTAAAACGCTGCTTCTAGAGATCCCAAAAGCAGCGCTTAAAGCGAATTTTAATTTTAGCTCATCAAAAATTTTAAAATTTTTCAAATGTAAGATAATTAATGATAAGTAATAATAAAAAAAATACTACACTCTAAATTTTTTTAATAAATAAAATGATATTCTTTTTAAACTAAAATTTTCATAATGTGTTATTGTTCAATCGCATTTTTATAAATGAGAATAAGATCTGCACAAAATATTATGAAACAAATTTTATTTTGAAGTTAGATTTTTAATTAAAAATTAGCAACGCCTTAGCTGCAATTCCTCCATTAAAACTTACCTATTTCAAATAAAAAATATATAATTAACCAGACTCGTTATTTCTGATTATTTAATAATAATTAGAAAAAGAAAATTTTAAATTATGTTGATATACTGCAATACCCCTACTGACTATTATTTACGTAAAATAATTCTTTTTATTTAAACTTTTAAAAGTGAAAAACAACAAAATAAAAAAATAATAATCAATGAACTGTCATAGAGATAAGAGAGACTGGAAAATCTCATGACAACCTAAACATGGCTAGAGCTGCAAAGAAAAGAGGTGGACGAACTAGTGGGCCCTTGATTATAAAGATTATATTGAAAGAAATAATTTTAAATATTATTTAGGTAACAAGACGATTTATTGCTTACTTATATTAAATTTATATGAGATGATTTTATTTTAGCTAAAGATATAGTTTAATTCTCATTCCCGATCCATTCCAAATGGGTGTTTTTAGTTCTTTACGTCATATTTATTCAATAATTCGAATTTCATACAGTGGTAAATCTCAGCTATGTTATTTATATATTATAAATTCAAGTATTTGAGTAGCAAGATAATTAATGTAGAGGAAATTACTCTCAGTTTTTTCCATTAGGACCTCAAACTAAACTGGAAACCTTTCAGAATAAAATACATAAGAAAAAACTCTTGTTATAAATATCATATACATATATATTCTGAAGATCGTATGTTTGAAAGTTTGAATATTGTAATGAATGTTAAATAACATTAAATAATGAGAACGTTAAATAACATTCAAAGATGGCCTATAATGTTATTTGATTGTACGTAAATTTCTTTAATTCTGAGAAAATTTAAATTATTCCAAACTAATATAAATAACCATAGAAGCAAAAGTGCATTATAAAAGCAATCTATATAATTATTTGATTCAGCAAATAGACATCAGAAAATAAACAATATCTCAGTCCAATTAAAATTTTATTTACACAATAAATGAAGCATGCTAACACAACTTATGAATGAATTTGAATCCGAACAGAAATATTCTTTCAAAGAATTTGAACCCAAGCTGTAAATGATGACAATGAATTTTAATGCCACATGAATCAGCTGATGAACAGATACATATATTCAATGATAATGATGATTGTGATGTTAAAAAATCATTTATGTTAGCATCTACCAGCTATTAACCAACAAAAAAAAAATGAAGTACTTTAATATATTTGTATTCTATCAACACCATACTGAGATTAAATATATGTTTCAGACATATTTAACATCGAGCATGCAAAGAAAAATGAGCAGAAGTGTTCCTGTCAAAAGTCAAATTTGACTACAAGATATCTTTAGCAATATTCTCCCGCATTATATAATTCGAAAACCAGATTTAACTAAAGATCCGACGTGTAGGAACGTCTGGTGCACGTAAAGTCCTATGTTGTCGGCCAAACGTCAGATTTTACGTGTAAGTATCGTTCGAAAGTTTGGACGAGGGGGGGGGGCAGTTTAGATATTGTCCTTGGAATTTGAATGGTCTCAAAATTACAAGGTGCATTCCAAAATAAGCCTCTCGTTGCTTCCAGATGGAACATTAAAGAAACTAAATTAAATTTATAAGTAGATTTATATAATTCTATCCTGTAAACTACCCATAAGGATACACAAAACACCCAAACAACATTGTTACGATATCCTCACGATATTGACCGGTATTTAAAATGTCGAACAACATCGTGAAGATATGGTACAGTATCTTTGTGCTAATAGGGCTCTTTCAGTGTCTGTTTCAGAATGCAGTTCTGTGTAGATTAAGCATAAATAAAAAATAAAAAGAGTATTTTTATTAAGCACAGTCAAACAAAAATATTGTTTCAGGTTCACGCCCATAGATGGCGTTTCTGTCGCGTGAGAAATTTTTGTTCATTCGTTTTGTATCTTAACGTGCAGTGAAAGAACGTCTTTCTGTGTTCGAGACGTGGCACCCAATGCTAGTATTGAGAGAGGTGTCATAATCTGTGATAGTCAACTCGAAGTGGCACAAATTGTGCACGAAAATAAAATGGTGTCAACAAGACAAGAGTTTTTATTTGAAGAGATTTACAAATATAAATCCAAAGTTTCGTTTTTGTTGTTGTTATTGTTTTTGCCTTTCATTTTTTTCTAAGTGAAAAATGTATCATTCTAAGTCACCAAATGCGAGGGTCAAGTGATGCGATTGCACTGATGCGCCACTGATCGATTATGTACAAGAAAAGTGCTTTCTTTGTACACCCGAATGTACACAAAATTTGCAGATATTCACATTTACCAATCCAAAGCAAGGTTTGATTATCATTACACTTGCATACAGCTGGCACCAGTTCAGTTCAGTTACATTAACGTCCCGTTGTAAAGCAACACTAGGGCTATTTTGGGACGGACGTCGTAATTTTGAATCGCGGTCAGATGACGAGGACGACACCTGAGCTGCCCCCCCCCACTCCCCTCATCACACCACACCGGCGGGAGGACGTTTGGCATGATGGATTTAACGGGCAACAAACAGACCACTTTACACGACGGTTCTTTAGTGGAATCGGGTCTCGAACCTGAAACCCTACGGCTCACAAACCGAGACATTACCACCAGGCCACCGCGGCCCAGCTGGCACCAACTACTTAGTTCAATCATAATCGAAAATATCGTCATTTCTTTTAAGAAAAAGATGATTCCCAGAAGAATGAAAATTATCTTCTCAAATATTAAAATGGTTTAAATGCAATTTCGCTTTGCCCTTTGCTGCGATGTGTCATTTTGGGTCTTCTGACCAGGGTTCATAAGTACGAGTTCCATCTTGAAATAGCCTTAAGGTTGCTTCCAAACCGAGAGCATCAACATAATTAAATTCTAAACTAAATGTGACTTCGGAATACTTTCTTGATTGCATATTTATAAATCAAAAATTTGTCATCGTATTTTGCAATTTAAAGTCACGATCAATAACATTAAAATATGTATTTCAATTGTATCAATATTCTGTACATTAGATTGCCCTTACCAATTCCATCACATCTGTAGAAGTCTTTCGCAAGAATGGGGGGGGGATGTTCGTGACTCATGCTAGCTCTTGAGAAATTTATTTTCCTAAGGCATTTTATTTATTAAATCTGAATGAAACACAAAAATTAAAACATGCTATCAATGAATTTGCAAAAAGGCAGATAAAAACGTAGCAGATATACCAAATTGATTTTTTAAAAGTTTATGGAGCCATTTGATCGATTATTTTCGAAACTGAAATGTAAAATAATTAAATTTTCTTTTATAATCATCATTCACAGACATTCTTTCAATTCTTACTATGCCAATTTATGCAAATGTATTATATTATTATTTTGTTTACAAAATGTATTTATGTTCACTTATTTGGCTGGCTCTGTTACTGTGCGATTTTAAAAGCATGAACATCTTTAAGGTAAAAATATAATAAAATAAATCATGATAATCTATGGTAATAATAAAAGTGAATGTATACCTTATTCTATGATGCTTAATAGCACAGAGTGTTGCACTTAGAACTATTCAACTTAGTACAAAGATAAAAATATGTAAATCAGAATGTTTTTAAATTTTTAATTAATTAAAATCAATCAAAATTATATTGTAACTTGGAGATAAATTCCGAAAATGTTATCAAACAAATATACTTTTAAATTTATTTTGAAATTCAAAAATTATATTTCTTATGTTAACAATTCAATCATCATTCATCCCTCCTCTTCTTAATTAGAAGAAATTTTTTATGCACACTTTGCAATAATAATTTCTATTGTTGTATTGAATAAAAACTTAAGAATGAACTAAAAAACTACTATTTAGAGGGGTTTTTTTTTTATATATGCCACAAAAAGGAAAATTCATTATGATATTACCAAATATGAAAAATTACGTCTAAGATATAGGCAAAATAGGAAATATATCCATAAATTGAAAAATTATGATTGATATTCTTTAACTCTTTTTATCAATATCTTTTAATCCAGTATCATGTTGTTGGTTGTAAACTATTTTACTATTGGAATCCATTGCATGAGAAATAAGAAAATGAAGTTGGGATTAACGATATAAAATTAGATGGCATTGGACAATTGTAGCATGTGACCTGATCTACTAGAGATGTTCATGTACAATGTAAGAACATTTATTAACATTACAATATTAACAATTAACATAAACAATTTATTAACAATGCAAAATTATTACAGTAACATATATAAGCATTTCGAGAATCTGAAATTTTAAAATACCTTATTAATAGAGCTGATAATATCAAACAATAACAAGACTTAAATTGCACATGTGCAACTCTGCTCATTTTCCTTTCATAGTATTTTACTTACATGAAAAGAACTGTTGAAGATCATCCTATATTTCATTAAACAAACCAATGATTATATGTCAATATATGGTCTTTTCTTTTTATAAACTATGGATAAAATACTAAAACTACATTCTGCATGAGATTAATCTTAGGATTGGCATACATTTCTGCCTTTCACTTTTATGACAGTTAATGAGTGCTGTGGCAATCATGATAAATCAGGGCTTCTTTAAATGCAAGTCCTGTTTTCCATAGAAATAAAGCCAAGAAATAGATCATGAAATTTGTTCAGGCTTTTCAATACTTGTAATCAAAGGTAGTCAAAATATTCAAAATTAAGACTTTCATTAAATATTGTCTAAATTATTTAAAATTTAATTATAATTTCATAAAACTAATTAATATTTCCTTTTCTTATTTATTTTCTAATTTTAAGAAGGCACCACCTGTTGGATTAATTTCTCTAAGAAGGTAACCTTCTCATCACTTATTAAAGCTCAGTCAGATTTCTACGCTAGGAGATCCAAGGCCAGTTCAACTAACAGAAGATGCCGTACTATTCCTTTATGAGCAATTGACTCGTGGTCTAGAACCATTCAGAATAATGAGTTGAAAAAAGAATTCTTAGCAAAAATTTACCATTGTAGGATAAGCAGATAAGATTATTTTTTGATGATTATTAATCAAAATAATCATTAATTAAAAAAAGATAGTCACATTTGTAACACATCAGAATTTCCTTTTTAATATGAATACTCAAAATCCCTAAAAAAAAAACAAATATACTGCTATGTTAATTTCAAGTTACAAAGATGACTATTTTAAGTTGAAATATCAACATACTGGTGGATAATATAAGTATTTCTAAGCTAGAAGATCAATGCTCTACTGTACTAACTACATTTATTTATACTGGAACAGATATTCATTTGTAGTTTACATGCATGAATGAAGTTATGATATTGAGTTTTCTTGCATCGCAATGCAGAGATTCTGTTACAAATTTGAGCTTTCAAGGCAATATACAGGCAAACATTGCTTTAAGAATTAAAAATTAAAGAAAATGGAATAATCACAAAGCACAACAATGATATGCCATCAATGACAGATGATTATAACAAATTTAAATGACAAGAATAATAAAGCATTACACAAACAAATCTGCTCTTTCAGCAAATATAAATATGAAGAAAAAAAAAGATAGTTATTTTACAATATTTTAATCATCATGTTTTTTTTAAAAGAAATATACTACGTAAATAAACATAGCGATATGAGACAGAAGTTCATGTAAATCCTCAGAAATCTAACAAGTTGACTAGTTAAAATTATAACATTAAAATTTAGATAAGATAAGAGTTATAAACTTTCAAACATAATTGGGTATTTAAAATAAAACCAAAAATAATACAATATTTGCACTAGACAGAATTTAAAATTCTTATTCAAATATTTTTGGAATTCTATCACATTTTGATGCTATATCATGCAACATTTAATTCTGCGATAACAAAAATGTGTAATATTTTCCACATTTTGCTTCAATACTTCCATTCTATAATTTCAGATACACACAATGAAAACAATAACAAAAAAGAAAGTTCATCGATATAAATTAAATACTAAAATAAATAAACCTGATAGATAAAAATTAGTACTTACAGAAAAAAAAAAATACTTTGATTTTATACACACAAATCTTCTAACATGGTATTTCTATACCTATACAATAACGCAGCACACTATCAGAACAGTATTTAATAAATAAAATACTTTTAAAAATCATAACAATTGGTTCCTAATTGAGACCTGAAACAATCCTGAAATTAGAATGCATTTACTTCAATAGTAAAGCATAGATAACAGCTGCCATTATCACCAAAATAATGTCTTAATCAGTATCTAACAGTTGTAACAAATTTTCTTTGAAATAAACCAATAAGGGCAGTGACATATTATTCAAAACATTGATTTTGTTTATAAGTGTAAAAAATTTCAAATCTGAAGGAGATAGGCAATATTTTTACATAGAACTCTAAGAAAGTAAGATATATTAAATCACAGTGTCAGTGAAAGGATATATTTAACAAGAGTTAGAAATGGTTTTATAATGGAAGTGAAAACATTTGTTTATATTCATTCTCTTGTTGTATACAGTGAATTTCAACAGTATTTAATATTTTAAGGGTCTTAATAATAGATTTAAGTATATATTTAAAACAATGCACACATTTATTCAGTCACAATCAGAATGATATACTCATTTCTCTGTAGATGAAACCTGAAAGCTCTGACAAAGAAATTCTATATATTCTCTAATTTCAACAGTCTTCAAATAAATAAAAAATAAGATTGTTCCATTAGTTGAAAAATATGTATATTATTTTTTAAACAGTGAACAGTGTAATAGTTAATTACATAAATAAGAAGAGTATTAAAATATTTTTCCCTTGAAAATTAGGTACAATAAACAATTAGAGGATTTAATAAAAATAACATGTATATAATATTTTTCTAAACAAAAATTTACATAAAATAGTAAAAAATAATGCCACTTCATTTTCATCATGAGCTGAACATTTTTAATAATTTAAATAATTTAGGATAAAAATCGAATCTACAAGCAATTTAAGTACAAAGAGATAACCGTTAAAATTCGAGCATGTCTAATGTGCATGTCCATGGTGTTGCATGCACCCAATCGGGTACCTGTTTCAATAAAGATGGAAAATCTCCAGTGATTAAGTCATGGCCATGAAGATAATGGGTGATAAAGCTTATATCAATAAGAGGAGAGCCTTGCACATGTTCTTTGGATATCTGTAAAAGAGGAAAAATATCTTTACAAATCTAATATTATAGATTGATATAAGTGCAATAATCTCCAATTAAAGAATTATTAAACACAATTTTCTACAAAATGTTACATTCAATGATCTTTGCATGTTATTTAATCTCCATATCATGAAAATTTCAATGTAACAAACTAGTCATCTTTTGGTGAATGTAAAACCTATTTTATTAATTTTCCCCGTGTTCATGAAATTATTGTGATAGTTGAATATACTATAAAACATGTAATATTGCAAAGTGTTATGATATATAATTAAGATACTACGGTGAATGATGATGCTAGTGAACAGAGTATTAAAAATTTCTTAAGAAAAAAGCCTTATGGCATATGATACATCATGGAAAGAATTAAAGCTTTAAGAAAATATTCTCAATTACTTGTTCCATTTTTACAGAAGTAAGAAAATTTCTTGTAAAAAATGTGTTATAAATCTTTTTATATATTGGGAAAAGTATTGGAATTTATTTAATTATTAAGTAGTCATTTCATAAACTAATTAATTGGAGAAAAAAGGTGTCAGAAAATTCTCAAAATTGTTATGCATGATATACATGTAAAATAGCTAATTCTATATTAATTATTCTATTTTATTTGATATGCATATAAGTAACAATATCTGTTCAAATTCATGTAGAATGATGGAAAAAAAATACCAGATAGCAATCCAAGCCTGTCTGTTAATTCAAGGGTTTATTGAAAGATTTTCTTCAGCATCAATCTCTATCTCAATATCTGATTAAAATTGTAACTATTTCATTTATATTTAATTTTTAATTTGAAGCATAAAATGAAAGCAAAACTACCAATTATTTACAATATATTGTAAAAACTTCTAATAAATTTACAATTTTTTTATAATTTTTGAAAGATAAGTTAATTTATTCATATGAATTTTTCAAAAATTACTGGTCGCTTAAAGGTTAGTAAAAATCTATGAATAAAATAACCTAGGCATTAAGCTCATAACTTATAAAAAATAAAAACAAGATTTTCTTACAACTAAATCTATGGAAAATGTCCAGGGTTCAGTATACTCTGCATATGAATAATATAGGAAGTAAGTTGGTCTGCCAACCCAATCTAAACTTCTAAGTGGCTGCTTATCAGTCAAAGACCAGTTAATTAGATAAACACCTCTACGAGGTGATAATATAGCAGTCATATGATCTGGACCTATAATAAAGATAAATTTATTAGATATAAGATAGCATTATTTCATATTAATTAAAATAATTGAATTCATTAATTACAAAATTGGTATAAAATGTTGATGTCATCTTTGCATCTCTAGAATCTGTTAACAGAATGTTAATATTGGGTGGGAACTGATGAAAATGGAATGGGAGTCATAGATTGAACTATCATAGTTAATTAAAAAAAATAATCATCCAAACTACATAAGCATTTTCTCCACTTGTTTGTGCAAGTTATTTGAAACTGAACCCAATTCCAAGTAATATCTGTGACTTTGCTGCCCAAATTTTAAAAAAAAAAAAAAAAAAAAAAAATGGATTTTTAAGCAGAACAAACATTGAAAGATTTTTGGAATACCCATTATAGAATTTCAACTTTAATGTCCACTAAAACTACACCAACTTATTTAAGTGTGTGACTGGCTATGCACATATCATGGAACAAAAGCCCTCCAGAAAATACAAAGAGGCTTGTACTGTTTTGCACTTGAGTCAATGACAATGAGTGTTCTCTGTGGAGAGGTGAGGGACGCGGTAGGATAGAACCTGGGACCTTTGGGTTAGCAGTCCAGTAACTTAACAATTATACCAAAACGATCGTTCGGGTAGAAGAGTTGTTACTGGCTTATATGCGATTCACCACATCTGTACACTTCTTATTTCACTGGTGTATTCTCAAAATTCAACATCTTCTGCCGCTAAAAACAAATAGCATCACATTTCTCTTCTTTAGTTGTGCACTTGATGCAGATATGGATGAAACAGTAATCAACTGACCAATGATACTTTTAACTGACCGTGAATGCGGATATGATTAAATGGTAACCAATTGTCATTGATATGATACTGTTGGCTGATCACAAGTGAATACCGCATGGTTTCATGCAATTACCCAGAACAAGTCTATTCTTTACCACTACACACTTTTTTGTTACATAAAAATACACCAAATTATATCCCATTTTCATTTGCACCACCCTTATATATTAGTCTCCACTTAATGAAATATTCTACAGAGCTTTGACTCTGAATGATATTTATTATTATTATTCAATAAATGTTCATAGCACAGAATGTAGTTTCAATTTTATGAAACTTTAGTAACCTCTCATCTGCTGAAATTCTAACTAAATCAGCTGCCATGAAAAATGTCAGCATATGAAGGACATGGGAATTACTGAAGAAGGCAAGAGATATCTCATTTCTTGCAGGTTAATGAAAACATTGTGATAACTATATATCCTATGCAGTGAGATACATTGCAAGATGTAATGAAGGGATTATAAAAAAAAAAAAAAAACTTTACAGTAACTTAACTAAATACAGATGATTACAATTTTAAGAAAATGTTACAGGCAATATGTTTCAATCTTACTTTACCAAAGTATTGAAATTGTTATGAGAAACTGTCTTCATCTGTTTTTTCTCATTCTTATAATTTGATTTACAAATATTTTTATAGCAAAGTCTTTAAGTGAAATGAAGAAACTATCATTATATACATAGAGCCTTGGCTGTAATAGTTTTCTTGCCTAAAAGTTTTGAACAGTAATAAACTGAAAATTTATCAATAACGATTTAGCTTTGAATATCCATAGTAAGTGCCTATGTTTGTTTGTTTTTTTCCTTTGACAAACATGCAGTAATTATATTAATTTAGAATGAGTAGATATTTTGTCCAAAAATCTGAATTACACAGATTTTTTGAGAACATGTTCATGCACTACATCAAAAAACTTGATAATTTATCAATTCATTATTAAAATCCAGATATAATTTATTTTTCAAACAAAAAAATTAAAATTAAAATTCTACCATTTCTGTATTTAAAGTAGCTAATTGAATAAAAAATGCTGATAAATAATTCAAACCAGAGTAAAAAAGCAAAAATATTAAAATTAAAAATGCAATAGTCCTCTGTATTAAAGTAGATGTTTTCTCGGTATATGTATAGATTCACAAGTAAACATATTTTGACATTTCATTCATAATTAAGTTATGGGAATGCTATAGTTATAGATTATTCCAAATAATGGATTCTAATAATTTCATTAATTAACAGATCAATACTTATTTAGATGGTTACATGCTGCAATATCCCATAACAGTACAAGGCATTATGAAATAACCTGTTGTTCATAAGCTGAGCAGTTCCTAAAGTTTGGTTAGAATAGAGCTGTTTATCTGTCCGATTTACACATAGCAAGAAACAATATTTATATTTGGCACAAATTGACACTTTTATATTAAAAGTGCAATTATTAATTTTTTGTCAGATATGATTCTGATTAAACAGTTGAGGATCAGATATCAAGTGATATGATTAATTTAGAAGAAAATTAATATTCTCTTTTTCAACTTCTACATCAAAAAAAAAAAAAAAATCATATTTTACAATAAGTGAAGAAATCACAAGCATGAATTTAGAAATGAAATTAAGTTATTTCAAACTGATTAGAAAATATTACACTTCTCAAGTCTTACGCAAAACTGTAAACTTAACAGATTATAGATAAATTAGTTTTAATAAACTCATTATTACAAGGAATGAAATACTAAGGGCAGGAAAAAAAAACGCTTACCAAGAGCAAGAAATGACAATCTGTAAGTAAATCTGTTAAGAGGTACTTTTGAAACCAGTTCAAATTTATGACTTCCATGAATTTTTGGCTTTGGAGCTCGCAAGTAATAACTGGTCCTATAACAGAATAAAAAACGATTTTATATGTATGTTTTATGGTTAAAAAGAACATAGTAAAAATTTCAGATTCCACAGATTTATTGGGTTTTACAGGCAGAAATAATAATTACAGAAAACGACTTTATAATATAATTACATTAATAGTAACTTTGTTCATATTTAATTTCTCTAGAAAACTTAAAAGAAAGCAAGTTTTTTTTTTTTTGTTTGTCACTATGGATGAAACCTTTCCCCATCCATTAGGTGAATAAGCAGTATGACGTGGGTTAAAGAAATGTGGCAGAATGCACTTCATATTGAATAGTTCAACACTTTAGTATTTTTGGTTTTCCACATGATAACCAGTAAAAAAATGTGTGTAAAGATCATACTGCTACTTTGTTATTTTATCATTAATTTCATTAAGTTTGCATTTATCATGTATTTGAAGCTAGTGTAAGTAAGTGTATTTGTGTGCAGTTTAGTTTTTTTAGTTTAGTTATATTAACGTCTTTTTTTTTTTTAAAGCAACACTAGGGTTATTTTGGGACAGATCTTGTAATTTTGAACCAGATGACAAGGATGACACCTGAGCTAGTCTCTCCTTCTCCAAACTTCCACACTTAACCAGCGGGAGGATGTTTTGCCCGACGAATTCAATGTGCCCCAGACCCATTTACATGACGGTTCTTCGATGGAATCGAGTTTTGAACCTGAAATCTTCCAGTTTCAAAGCCGAGACCTTACTACCAGGCCACCACAGCCATATTTTTGTTCAGAAAAAACAGAAAAGTAAAATTTTCTGTAACCAATTATATATTTATAAATTCAAATATTATATATTTATATTTGTGATGCCATGTACGGTAATGTGCTTATTATGCGCATTTTAAAATTTGACTAGTTTAGTAATCTATTTATAAAAATCTAAATTTTACTAAATTTAGATTTGTTTTAAAATCTATTAATCTTATAACCAATTAGATTCAATATATTTGATTAACTGAAAATTGGTATTAACTGCTTTCACAATATATATATATTAATTTTAAGAAGCTGAAAAAGTTTTTCAAGGAGAGGGCAGGAGTAACTACAAAGAGTTATTCTTAATGCTGATGTAAGAACTGGGGTGTATTGCATGATTGAGTCATAACAAATAGCATTGAAACTGTATGGTTGGTGTAAAATAGCCCCCCTTGCAAGCTATCAAATTAATTATACAAAAATATCTTTAAAAATAATAAATGCATAATACCTGAGTAAAGAAATCACAGGCATGTAGAAAGGCATTCCACATGCTAATTCAGCATCACAGTTAACAGGTTTAAGCCCATGCATTTGTTCAAAAAATGTTCCAAGTAGCTTTGGTCCGTTGTAATCTAGAGGTACAATCCAGTAACCAGAATCTTTAGATTTCACATTCCCAGTTCTGTCGTAAAATGTGCGTTCAGTATGCTGCAATGTAAACAAGATGTCTATTAAATAAAACAAAAAACTTATTATCCAACAAACAAAGTTTTATAGATTTTTTTAATTTAATTACTCTGGAATCTTATATATGGTGGGATAAAGTAAGATGAAATTTGAATAGTAAAAAATGATACACGGATGAACTACCAAATATCTAAAATATCTTTTCTATAAAAAATTATATCTAGTTCTATAAAAAAAACTATGCATTTTTATTCCGTCAAAAAAAATGCCCATGGATTTTGTTCATAACAAAGTATATGACATGAAAAAGAAAAATTATTTCAATTATTTTTATTGCAATAAAAATTTAAAAATGGAAGTATATTACAAAGTAATAAACATTAGCTTGCGAGTCAATCCTACCTTCTGCACAATTCCTTTTTCGTTATCTAATTTTTTATTTTGTATTCAATTTTAACTTTAGATTTTTTTTTATGGTGGACATAATCTCCAAATGGAAAAAATATTTTATTAAAAAGTGAAAGGAAAATTCAGCTTAATGAAATTAATGTGATAAAAAATTTAACAGAATATACCATTTTCACAAATCATGATTTAATTATTTGCTATCTTTTAATGATTTTTTACATTGCAAACATAGTTTTAGTACTTTGTAGATAAATCAGTAAGTGACATAAATATTTACATATTTTTAAAAATAATTTCTTAACTATTAAAAAACTAAACACTTGGGGGGGGGGAGGATAAAGGAGACTTAAAACTGTGGAAACCCTTTTGCTTCACTTAATGACACTTCTCAATTTGCCCTAAAGTGACAAATAATCTGCAATAGCACCTTTCACTTTGCCAGGAGCCGGGTGGAAAATACCAATCTTTATGATTTCTTTAAATAAACCAAGCATCTGCAAACATCTTCACAGTGCATTGAGCATTGGTAGACGCTTGAATATCCTGGTGTATACGAATACAAGCACCAAGTAAGATCCTTAACACACTAGAGAAATTTAGAAAGCAATCTCTAAATTTCCTCGCAAAAAACTGATCATCAACAGGTAAATTTAGAGATTGCTTTTTGCTTGCTCTTCGTAATTTTCTCAATGTTCTAAAGCCCTAATGCTGCCTCAGAAAGCTGTGTATGTTCCCATCTGGAATCCCATGGTGGATCAGCAATTCCGGTTCATCATCCAGTGCCAATCATATGCGTACATCTCCTTTACCAACTAACAGTTGCCAGGATGCCTAATTAATTAACCCTTAATAAACCTCCTAGAATTGTATGGTAATTACGATGCAGGGTGTATCACTATAGATAACAATATCAGCAGATGTACGTTTTTTGTTAAACTGTTGATTTTTTTTAAAACATGAAATAAGTATCTGTGCAGAAAAAAACCTTATAAAAATATTTATTATTCCAATGCTTATCTGCCAGGAATTATTTGCTATCAACTATTGACTGAATCAAAAATGTGAGTTAGGCCTTAACATATAAACTCAAAAAATTAACTTAGAAAAATTGTATTTACTCAGATTTGAATATATATTTTTGTGCACTGAAATTTCTATGCTCGCAGCAATTGAACACAATAATGTCTGACTATCATTCTTACTTATTTCACAAACAAGACAAATTAATTGAAATTTTAAAAAAATGTGCAAAATTGTAATACAAGAAATTTATTATACGATTTGAATGAAAATATATTACCATATACAATGGTGAGCTTTTAATAAATATTACTTATTGTTATTTCAGTCAAGTCGGATCATTCTTAACCATTCAATTTTGGCTCATTTCAGCAATAGCTTAATGTACGTACATGTTAAACATTTTTTTAAAAAATTAAAATGTTATTTGCTTACTAATATGTATAACCGCATAGGAGCAGGAGATTCCTTGTCACCAGAATAGGGAAAACCGATAGGTGTCAGACAAACTAGAGTTACAGTTGTAGCCACAATACACAGCAAAATCATTATCACTTCCTTTGGAGGTGACATCACCTGAATCAGGGAAAACTGTAACAGAATAAAAGAATTGTTAATATTTATGGATCTTTAAAAAAAATTCAATTAATAATGATAAAAAAAATCATAAAACAATGCAATGGAAATTTATCTCAAAGGAATCTATCAAATAAAATTCATATTCATAGTTTTCTTTTAATACTTTTCATATAAGTAAAATAATTTAAAATTTCTTTTAATCTGTAATTAAAGCTGTGAAGCCTGCTACTGTAATTTAGATGTCAAATTCATAATATTTGAAGCTCACTCTTGCATAATATGTAATTCCTTCACCTCCAAAACAACTAAATGAATGGCTTATATTTAACAGACAATAATGAAAATATAGATTAGGTTAGTTAAAAACATTATTGCCCCCTTATTTTAAAGCAACACTAGGGCTATTTTGGGATGGACCTCGTAATCTTGAATGAAAGTCAGATGATTAAATGACACCTGAGCTGGCATCCCCCTCTCCAAACTTCCACACCAGACCACATCAGTGGGAGGACGTTTGGCCCTGATGGATTTAACATGCACCAGACCCACTTACACAATGGTTCCTTGGTGGAGTTGGGTCTCGAACCTGAAACCCTCTGGTTCCAAAGCCGAGACTTTACCACCAGACCACCGCGGAAATGAATGAAAATACAGAATTAATACCAAAATATAGAAAGACTTCTTACTTTTGCGGTATATAAAAGTGTTAAGAAAAAGATAATTTAATCGTAATTATTATTACCTTTTTCGGTTAGTTTTCCTAGCCAAAGTTCGAAATGTACGCGAAAATGCCTACATAAACAAAAGCATAGTTTGCTTCTGTTCTTTCTTGAGAAATTGTTTCTTTTAATCTCGTAAATAATAAATTATCATAATCTCGTGCTAATTTAATATTGTCTAAGATTAAACTATTTAGATGCAATCATCTGACTAATTAGCATAAGATTTCGGTATTTCTGATTCGAGTCGTAACTACTGTGCAATATGCAAATGTAAATCTGTATGTACATGTAAATCAATCACGTGATCGCCATGAGATCGTATAAAAGCGGATGCCAGCTTTTGTAAGGATATATCCGAATCCATTCTCCCGCTCTCTGGTTTGCTTTTCGCTCTAGCGACGTTTGTTTACTACGAGTTTCAGAAATGTCTGAGAATAGACAATATAATACTTTCTGTGCTTTTAAAATTTTGTTAAAGTAACTTCTTGATTTTATATTTTCTGTTGAACCTTAATGAATAAATCCCGTTGATGTTTTTAAAAGGATGTTGATCTCCAGTCAATAAACTTTTGAATCCTTTGCATCGTAAGTAGTATTAGTATGCGATTAGATGAACTTTTAGACCACTGCGTGATATTAGAGTTTCTTCATAATTAGATGCAGCCAATGCTACTCGTCATTTCATAAGAAGAAATTTTAACAAAAAGTTATTGGTTTGTTCAGAAAAAAATTATATATTTTTAAAATATAATGAAACAATATTACTTAAAATACAGAATGTCCATAAATTAAACTGAAACACAGTTTTATAAAATAAGAGAAAATTATCTGTTTAATCTTTAGTTCAGAGAATTTCATTTTTATTAACTACAACAGGAGAGCTT
The DNA here is from genome assembly GCF_947563725.1 of Argiope bruennichi. Lineage (NCBI taxonomy): Eukaryota > Metazoa > Arthropoda > Arachnida > Araneae > Araneidae > Argiope > Argiope bruennichi. Next base: position 14,765,192 of record NC_079159.1, read on the forward strand.
GATTGTTTACAGACAAAATAAGGTCATAGAATGAAAAAAAATGATGTATCTCTGCTCATGGGAAACAAAATTCTCAAAAATGATTTAGAGTTGTTTCAGATGTGAATTTAATAAACCTAGACCAGAAGAACAATCGATTAAAATATGATTGAAACAATTTCGAGAGACCAAATATGCTTAGTAGCAAGAAGGTGCAATTTCCTGGATTAAACACTTCTAGATAAATGGAAGTGTAAATATGTATCACTTTTATAACCTAGATATTCTTCTAATATTGTACCACTTGGCTTCTTTTTCTAAGAAAATGTGAAAAACCAAGTTTATGTTATACAGGTTTGCAACATCAAAGTACTGAGAAATTGAATCCTCACAGAATTAGATACCATGACTCTGCAAATGGTCAACAAAATCTTGAAGAAAATTAAAAACAGTTCCCCAAGCAATTAACGGTGGTCATGTTGAGATATGTTAATATACAGGGTTAGCAAGAAATAAGTTACCCACTTCAGAGGGCTCTAAACTGCATTCTATTGATCCAAATGACATAAAATTTGAATTACAGATTATTGAGATAATGTGTTTTACATTTATTAAATAAAAAAAAATTAGTACAAATATTCACTGTTGGGTGGCATTGTAATACACATAAGACCATTTAATATAGTTTATAATTGTTAAATAAAGTAAAATTAAAATTGCTCAATATGTCCTCCTTCATTTTCAACAACATGCTCCAATCGGAGAACCATATTCTCTATAGATGACCGGAGTGAGTCTGTCGGAATATTAAGAATATGGTGCCGAATGTTGTCCATCAGATCTGGTAGAGACAATGGTCTTTCACAGTAGATATTGTCCTTCAAATAACCCCACAATCAAAAGTCGCAAGGGGGTAATGTCTGGCGAGCAAGAAGACCATGCTATTGCGTGAAATGCTGTATTAACAATTGCTTTACACGATGCTCAATATGAGGTGGAGCACCATCCTGCATGAAAATGATGTCCTAAAGGCATCCACGCTGTAGAAGAGTTGGCATTACAAAATCCTTCAGCATATCATAATACTGTTGTCCTGTGACAGAATAGAAGTTATCTCTTCAAAGAAATACGGTCCAATGATAAAGGTAGCTGTAAAACCACACCATACTGTCACTTTTCCAGGATGCAAGGGTTGTTCCTGGATAACGTGAGACTTTTCCTCTGCCAAATTCGACATTTGTGGGTGTTAACTTGCCCACTTAGGCAAAAATGGGCCTAATCACTCCATAGAATGTTCCATGGCCAAGTTGTGCCAACCACCATTCGAGCAAGAAACTGAAGTGCAAAAGTTTTACGGACCTCTAAGTCTCCGTCCTGCAGCAGCTGCACAGACTTGATTTTGTATGGATAAAAATGCAAAATATGCCATATGATTTTTCATACATATACAGTTAAATTATGGCATATCCAGAACACGGGAAACAACTGGCAAACTCACACTGTTATGCGGCGACTAACTGCTGGCTTCAACAAGCGCTGTCGCAACATTTTCGATGCTGGAAGACCGGATTTTTTTTTCCATTCTCTACAGGAAAGAATGCCAAATTGCCCAGTTTTTTCAAATTTCTGCATCATCTTGCGTAGGGCACCTGGAGACATTGGACCTCTTCGTACCTGCTTCATGTGATGAAATTCCTTTAGAGCTGCAACTGAGTTTTGTTGGTTCTGGTAGAACAATATCACCAGTAGCGCTTTGTCTTGCAACATAGGCATGATGAACAGAGAAGAAACTAATGTTCATGCAGAATCAGCCTTCTTTTTATCCAAAGAAAAATGGTAATAGACATGTGCTGTAGCGCAAATTATGTTTCATATTTTCAATATATGCAAATAAAGGCCAGTTTTGTTACAGCACCATTTATTGGTGAATTTTTGTACTAAATTTTTATAATTAATAAATGTAAAGTGCATTATTTGAATAATCTGTAGTTCAAATTTTATCTTATTTAGACCAATAGAATGCATTTTAGAGCTCTCTGAAGTGGGTAACTTATTTTTTGCTAACCCTGTATGTAAAAAAAATTCTTAATTTCTTAAAAAATTCAGTAAATCTATTTTTACCATCCATTATTCTGTATATTAATTATTACAAATCTTTATAAAGAGAATAATTTATGGATATTCTGTAGCATGTGTAATATAAGAAGGTTTATATTTAGTTTGCTTTGATATAATGAATTCATAAAATATGCAAAATATTTATCACAGTATTAGCCTTATTAATCCGTTCAGGGCCATGATCATGCGATTCTCTCTTCATGGTTCACAGTATTATACATGAGACGAACCTTTTCCACTCCAGGAGCCCATTATCACTAATATGTGATTTCAATTTGGAACGTTTTATTTAACTTTTTATATAGCACTAGATGGCGGTTGGAAATCCGTTATATTTTCAAATAATGTTCAATATGCTCATTTGGTTCCAAATTTTTTTATTTGATCCAGGTATTTAAACATATAAACAACTGCACTTTTTCGGCTCTCTCTCAAGAGGATTGGGCTTTTAAAGAACCTTGACTGACGGTGCTCTGGATTTACTTTTATATTTTGACCAAGTTGAATAGAAGATTGATCATTTATTGATTTATATGGGTGTAGATTTATCGCTTTCATTTGGGGTCTACTAGATAAATAAATAAATAAAATCTATTTATTTATTTATTTGTATATTTGGGCCAGTTTTATTTTAGTCGTTATGGCAAAAAGAACCAAATATTTAAGTGAAAGTGTGATTTCTAAATTGATAAATAAATCAGATAGTAAAATAGAGGAAAGTGATTTTTCGAATATAAGCGGTAGTGAATCTGACTATTAAGATGAAATTGAAATAAATGATTATGGGGATAATAGTGTGGATAATTTAAATACATAAGATTGGCAAAAAGACATCAAAGAAATGCCATCCATGGAGTTTTCTGGAAATAGTGGTATATACTTAAATAGTAAAGAGCCAGTTGAAGAATAGAAAGTATATATTATACATAACTTTTTTTTATTACAATGTTAGTTTAATAAAAACTTTAATTTGTTTCATTTTTTTAAATTGTGCAATTGCTTTTTAAATATCGTAACAATTTTATTGCAATATATTCAGACACTATCAATGATAATAAGATGTAAATTTCAGCGTATTTAATTGCAGCAATGATTTTATATGAATTTTTAATTAAAATTAGGCTTAGCAGGAAAAATTGCCCCAGTCTGGGGGAATGCTTCCTTTCTCCTTTCGGCGGTCCTGAATCGGTTGAGACACAGCAGTACATTTCACAATCATTAACCACTTTTTCTCTTAACATAAAAGAAAAAATGATTATATCAGCCAACATTAGTCATTCAACCATAAGATATCTTAGATCCTGGAGCGAGAATGAAAAAAATATGAAGAAACAATACATAAAAATGGCTTATATGCTAGCAAACGATCCTGAAATGCTAAATTGTAATTTAAATATTAAAATATTCGGCGGTCCTGAATGGGTTGAGACACAGCAGTACATTTCACAATCATTAACCACTTTTTCTCTTAACATAAAAGAAAAAATGATTATATCAGCCAACATTAGTCATTCAACCATAAGATATCTTAGATCCTGGAGCGAGAATGAAAAAAATATGAAGAAACAATACATAAAAATGGCTTATATGCTAGCAAACGATCCTGAAATGCTAAATTGTAATTTAAATATTAAAATATTCGGCGGTCCTGAATGGGTTGAGACACAGCAGTACATTTCACAATCATTAACCACTTTTTCTCTTAACATAAAAGAAAAAATGATTATATCAGCCAACATTAGTCATTCAACCATAAGATATCTTAGATCCTGGAGCGAGAATGAAAAAAATATGAAGAAACAATACATAAAAATGGCTTATATGCTAGCAAACGATCCTGAAATGCTAAATTGTAATTTAAATATTAAAATATTCGGCGGTCCTGAATGGGTTGAGACACAGCAGTACATTTCACAATCATTAACCACTTTTTCTCTTAACATAAAAGAAAAGGTGATTATATCAGCCAACATTAGTCATTCAACCATAAGATATCTTAGATCCTGGAGCGAGAATGAAAAAAATATGAAGAAACAATATATAAAAATGGCTTATATGCTAGCAAACGATCCTGAAATGCTAAAATGTAATTTAAATATTAAAACACATTTTCCTATAAACGATTAATTATGATGCCATCCTGAACCTACCCTATAATCAATTTTCCATTTTTATCTCTCACTCCAAATGTGATTATAAATAAAAAAACGGTTGTTAATTTAAAACTAAGAAGCATATTTCATAATTTCTAATAATGCCATTTGCTCTAAATAAAATATCTTACCATATAAGAAGTGCAGAGGAAAACCAGGAGTGTTGTAAATAAACAAACCAAGATATCTGGATTAATCATTGCTCCAATCCGGCCCATTATTGGAATGAAGACGGTATACATGGACCAAACACAGTACAGCAACAAAGACAAAGGAATAATATGCATGGCAATGTGTACAGCTAGGTGAGATGCATGCGTGCCTGAAAATAAAATGTAAAATGAGGGAAAAAGAGATATACTATGAACATAAAAAATGATTGTTGTTGTTGCTTATGGCACTAGGCATAGACAAGCCCGCTGATGAAGTCAATGATTTTTACGCCGAATTTTAGCATATCTTGTTTCAGTAGCACCATTTAGGGCCAAGAATACGTCTTAGCTACTCATGGGTTACAGCTCTATTCACGGGGTGGACTTCATTCATACATTTCAATCACTTATTCACAGATTGTAATTTAGACCTGCATCAGAGAACGATCACCTGTGATCTAGTATCCCCAGTGGTACTGTCTCAACATGAAGGACTTTGTAACTTTGACAGATTTAAACGTGCACCAGCCACCATGTACATGGGGAATCCACCATGTACAGCGAGCTTCAAACTCACAAACCAAGGCATGCGAATCCAACACCCAACCAACCAGGCTATCTAGACTTTAAAATACAACTGTCTTGTAATAAATGAATGGTATTTATATAGAAGAAATTAATCCTTACAATGTATAAAATAATCTTTGAAAGGTGCATTATAAGATTTAATTCAAATTATAGTTTGGTTTACTTAAAAAAATATAATTAAATTACACTAATCTAAAAACAGCAAAAGTTATTAATTTCCTCACTTGAATATTGAAAAACAAACTAGATATTAAAAATTAAATATAATGAATTCTGAAATTAGATTTAGATAAATTTTTACATAAAGAGGTATACAATTATTTTAAGTAATCAGGATAAAAAAAAAATTATTTGAATTTCAACTGCAGGAAATAAAATAAGTATCCCCTTATTAAGTTAAAAATAGTGGTCACTAAAGCCTCCAGTAATCTGGAGTTCTCAAAAGGTTAAGTGGGTAATATCACAAGAAAAATAAGTCACTATGTGTGACCTAAGTAGTAATTTTGGTGTCATGTAAACAATAGATGGCTTCTCACAAAATATTTAATTAATAGTTTAACTTATAAAGATTATTAAACAAAGCTCAAAAGAAATAAACAACTATGTTGTTTAGATTACACTGTTGTTGTACTCCCCAGGGGGGACACCTCGAAATGAGGATGAGATGCTTCTGGCATTATGGTTGGATCTCACCACTCTGGAGGGTACATGAAAAGGTGGGGTTCCAGTTCCTCCCATCAATGATGGGACATATTTCCTTACGGAAGGGTTGTACCATGGCCGGTGATGGCCCTTAGGACTCTATCACAATTCCCACCAGTGTTGCTTTTGCAGCAGTTCGGTCATTCGTTATTATTTATTCATGTGCCTTCCAGTAGATTGGAAAGTCAGTGATATGACTTACACTATTGTTGTTGTGTAGAAGTGAAAGCTTTTTTTCAAGTAGAGGATGATTTTTTTCTAGTAAACAGAAGATGCATTAGAATAAAAAAAGATGTAAACTTTAAAATTGGTCAGGTTTACAAATCAGTTTCACATTAGAAAATATAAGTGGAAATGCTATTTATGCCTGGTAGACGGCACTTTTCAGCCCAAAGGTAAATGGGTAGTTCCACTTTTTTCTAGTCAAAGTTTAAACAGCACAAAAGTATTTAACATAACTAATGAAACAAGGCAAGAGTAATGAGTGCATAACTTTGAAAGTATTCAAAGCATGCATGTTGCAACTATAAACTGTTACTCTCTTCCAAAACCCATAACAGCTTTTAAGTAAGTATATTTTAACTTTATTGATAAATTACGAAATTAAAGCAAATCATAGGTAGTGTTAATTTTTAAAAACAAAATCCTCAGCATGTTTGCCCCTCCATTAATCAACTACTGATTTATCAAAAATAGAGGGAAGATACAAGTTGTGATGTTTACTTTTAGTAAAATTCATTATATAAAAACCATTTACTGGTTGTTGGTATTTTAAATTTGAAGAATTATTTAAAGTAATCATCCTCCAGAAGAATAAAATTTTCAAAAAGCAATAGGTATGACTTTCAGAAATGAGAACATATAACAAAAGTATTCCATTAAAAACTACATTATCAAACATAAATCTTGAAATTAACAGGTAATGAAATACAATTTAATGTATAGTGAGCTAGAATGTGATTAATATATATGAAAAATTTACATGTAACTTAACAGATAAAACAATTTTCCACTACTGCTAAAATAGAAATTTGCTTAATAACTACTTCATGAAGGTCTATTTTTTTTTATTCTATATTTTAAATTATCCAAAATTACGAAAAGTTTTTTTAAACAAATTTCACCAAATGTTTCTTGTACTTTATTTGATACATCTAAATTTTAAAATTATATTTCATAATCTATTACCTTTTGGGCCAACAAGATTAAACATATGTCCAATAACACCACGAATAAGAGTAGGAAATAAAACCCAAGCGCAGAAAATGAATGACGAGTTGATTTCTGCCATCTCAAGGATAATAAGACAGATAATCCAAACAAGGCGAGCAGCATCAAAATAGATATCCTCTTTGATCCATTTTTCACGTAAACTCTGGAAAAATAATAGTTAATTGTTTAAAAAAAATAACTATCTAATTATTATATTCTATTTAATTATGGTTACTGCCATGGAATTCTATTTCAATAACAAATTATACTAAATTATATTTAAGTTGATTTCGAATTTTTGCCCCCCCTCCCAAAAAAAGCAACTTATAGGAAATGAGCAAGCAATTACTAGTAACATTAAAGTAAAATTTGTTCATTAAAATAGAATTAAAACATAACTGTTTTAAAATATAGAAAAGGACAATTCACTTGAAAAATATTTCAAATAGCGCAATACTTACCTATTATCATAAAATAAAGCCTTAACTACCCGTTTAACCCATTACTATACAAAGTCTATTTATAGCATTGTCATATTCCACTTGCAGCTCTGCAGCCTTAATGCACGAGTTGCAACAGATGTTAATAAAAAGAAAAAAGTTTTTAAGAACTGATTTTAACTAACCTCTTCTCTCTTAGTTGTTAAACAGTGGATGAAAATCATTCCAGCCAATGTGGAACACCCATATAAGCCAGCAATAAGAAAAGGTGAGCGATACCATGACATAGTTACATCAAAGACATCAAGTTTCATAGCAATTGATGCGCCAAATCCATATGATCCTACTAAGCTAAGTAACATAACCCCAAATGCTTTGGCAATTGAATACATTCTCCTTGTGAAAGACATACCTAAAAAAATAAATAAGAGTTTTAAAACTATTACTTAATATATATTTCTTTAATAAATAGATTTAAAAATTTTCAAATTGTTTAGAAGTAAATTTTGAAAGAACAAAAATTATTCACAAAAATCGTACAGGCAATTTTCTTAAATAAAATATTTATGCTGATAATCTATTATTTTGAAATGAAAATATCAAGTTAATCACTTGATGAATAGTTGATTTAAGGAATACAATTCAAAAATCCATTCTAAAGAATAACTGAACAAATTTGCTGAAAAAGAAAACATTAAAATGTTCATTAATTTTATACTTTTATTACAGAAGCAGGAATCATTGTTTGGCTTCTGATGTTGATGTGAAAGTAATATCATATCAACAGTTTACTTTTAAAAAAAATGGGATGCATATAAAAACTGAACATTATTCAGATTTTTTAAAGATTTTTATAATTATTTTTTATTGTAATTTAAATAGCTATGAAATTTTTTTTACAGAAAACTAAAAAAAAAAAGTTTTTGCATGCATTATAACATCTAAGCTACAAATTTAAAAAAGAATCAGAATAAAATTTTCTCGAACCATAGTTATTTCTTGATTTTTCTAGGATTTAAATAATGCATGTATTTATAAAATGAATCAAATATTGACCACCAAACATAAAAAAGATTTTAAACAAATAGAAAAATATTTCTACTTTCACTTTGATTTATTTCCTGATCTAAAAAAAAAAAAAAATGATAAAAGAGTAGTATAAAAAATATAAAGGGTAAATGCATTAAATTTTCAACAAAATAATTTTCTCCACTTCCACTTTTATTACAAGGAATAATAAAATATTTTTTCAAGCAATCTCTCTAAAAAATATTATTGTTGAACTAAAGCAATCTTTATGATGTACTGCTAAATATGCATATGAATTGAAAAAGTGAAATATTAATTATTCATAATTTAATCCTTAAATTGCAACAATTTTATACATTTAAATATAAAACATCATTCATGAATTCATAACATAAGTTCTCAGGTCATTAAGGGGGGGGGGGGGATTGGAAAACTGCCATACAGGAGCATCAAGCAATTTGGCTCCTAGCCAAAAAAGAACTTGGCACTCATTTCGAACACATAATGCTTTTAATTCTTGTCATTAACCAGGCAGGATACAAGATACAAAGAAGAGGAACAAAAAATAGAAGAACATTTTTTTAATCAGTGTTTGTTACACAAAAACAATATTTTCTATTTTTAGTTTAATCACAATTTATTTATTTAATTAAAAAAATTTAAGAAAAATTATTAAAATTGAATCAATTGAAAACTGGGCAAAATAAATAAAGACATTTGTCTATGTAGAGAGAAATTGAAAAAAAAGAAAAGAAGAATGCTATAACCAGATAATTATACATAATTAAAAATTAATAATAACCTGACTTCTTGCATTTCAGAAACATATCCACAAAAGAGATTACTACAACAAGGGCATTAATTGCAGTTGCCACACTTATACGATAGACAACCATAAAGATGCCCATGAAATCAAAAAATACTAGATGTAGTTTCTTCTGTTTTTCCACATTCTTCATGTCAGAAGATATCATGGCATTATTTATGAGATTGAGGAGATTCAAACCTGAAAAATAAGATTTAAAAAATTTATTCACAAGATAATTTAATATTCAGACAATAAAAAACATGAATAATTTCATTTGATTCACATCTTGTCACTCATAAACAAGATTATGCATATAATATAGACAACTAGGCTCAAAATTTATCAAATAAAAAAACTTCATCAGACATTTAAAGTAACTTATTGATAACTTCCATGAACTTAATTACGAAAAAAATATGATTAATGATTTGATATTAAATAAGAAGTATACAAGTAACTGAAAATGAATAACTTAAGAAAAGAAAGTGCAAAATAATTAATAGCTAGTGAGAAGAAACAAAATCACATCAGAAAAGATTGAGACAGAATTTGTATACAGAACACTTTGCTTATCAAAAATTTTATTGTTACAGAAATTAACTCATTAAAATTACAGAATGATAAAGCTCATTTCTGAGTTGTTAAAATTCATACTGCAATGAAGGAATTTAAAATCACTCAGTTATACATTGAGGAAAATAATGATAAAAAAATATTAAGTAAAAATATGTTTTCAGTCAATTTAATAATTGGCTCATTTGCTTCAGCAACAAAGTCAAATTTACACTGTCTTGGTAAGAAATTTGCAGTATCACATCAGAATTGTTCGAATTTAAATACAGCACATATTTTTATGGAGAAAAATATTTTTACAGAAACAAAAAGATTCCATTTTCATTCTGCAGGGCAGTTTCTTATAATCAAGATTTTATTCGAAGAGGAAAACTTTTCTATAAATTTTAAAAGCAAAAGTTTTGATCAGTGAAAGAAAAAGGGATCAATGTCATGTTGCCATAAAGACAACATTCTTTATATTGAGGAATGTAAATGGACAATTGATAATAATTAGCTTTTTACATAAATTATTGCGACACATTATCTGAATAATTTTGATGAATTATAAAAATGTCTCACAAATTTGCAATATAGTTAAAATTCAATACATTTTCTCTAATCTGATAGATGTTTGTGAGAGCCAGAAATAGTAAGATCCCAAGCTCACAAATATTGAAGAATATAGTGAATCTGAAGCAGATATTTTTTAACAATTTCCAAAATATCTTTACTTATTAAAAAAAATGTTAAATAGAAGTAGAAAAATATGTACTAAATAAACGTAAAATTGTTTGATCAGCTATTCTTCCAAATTAACAATCTACATGGTTAAACAATTTTTCTGCTCCCTATATCCCGTTTTGAAATAGGTCTTTCCATATTTATATATTCATTTATTTTCATAAAACAACACATGCAAAAAAAAAAAAGATATATTTATATATTAAAAGATAATTCCATTTATATATTATAAGCAGTTCAAAAACACATTCTCAAGAATTGCAAATAATTAAATCAAAATAACTGGTCACTTGAAGTTTGATCAGACATACAAAATTAGTTTTATGTGAAATGGTGAGATAGGGTAAATATCTTTCTTCAATAATATTCCCAAATAAAATGCATATAAAAGAATAAAAAATTTTGATACTATGAACTTCTTACTGATTATTAGGATAAAAAAAAATTTAATATTGATATTGACATTTCAATATTTTCATAACTAACTTCTATGATATGGAATTTAGAAAAAATAAGAAATTACCAGCTTGTTGTATGGCACCTTCCGTTATCGCTTCAGGAACATCATATTTTGTATGATATACATATCCATTCTTTACATAAGCAAAATCCAATCCTAGATATTATGGAAGAACATTTATAAAACAATATCCAAAAAGCAGTAATATCTTTATGAAGTCTCAATATAGGTATTATAAAAAGCAATTATAGTAAACTAAAAAAAGATTTAAGAACATTTTACAACAAAGGAACACAACAATTTAATATGCAATTTTATATGAAAAAAAATATTTCTTTTCCCAATAATAAATAAATAAAAGTTAAATTTTCTGAATGCAAATACATAAAGATATATGTAAAGTCTAAACAGAGCTTCTTTCAGCACAAATATTGGTCATTTTGTATAGGAAGCCATCAACAATTTCATTCTTGATTATGCATGAAAATTAAGTCGCATAAAGTAAAAATAATTCATAAAATTAAAAGAACTAAAAAAATTTCTTAGTTAATTGGAAGACAAAAGAAGATAGATTCCTTTACATCTGAGTTACTATCTGGTAACATAAATTGTTGATGTTAGAAACAATCAAAATCAGAGCGTAAAAATCACTTTTCAGCTTCTAATTTCTTAAAATTGCAGTTATTAAAAAACTTTAAATACAAAAATTGTTTGTCTTAATGAGACACTAATGTAGCAAATTGGATTGGTTTGTATATCTTCAATATTAAGAAAGTTATAGCATAATGAAAATTTCAAACCCCCACCATTTCCACCCTTTTTGAGCTAAATGGGCTATTTACAAACTTGTCCAAGATTTTTACATTTCTAACAACATATTCAATCGAGTTAAAATTGAAACAAAACTACTCTAGTTCACATGATATCATGGGAAAACTGTTAAATTCATATTATATATAGTATCAGGGAGACCAAACTTAGCTAGACAGGTTTTTGTGTGTGTGTGTGTGTGTGTGTGTGTGTAAAGTATATTTACATACGAATTACATCCTGATCACATACTAATATTTTTCAATCATATCTACATCTGAACATGTCCGTTAAATAAAAAAAATCATGCATGCACTTAGTTTAACATGTTATTCTGAAAATATACTATATTACAGTATTCATTTCATAGTTTACACACATTTGTATTTTTGAACTTATACATTCACTTTTACCATAGTGAAATTGCGTCCGGGGGTACTATATGGCATTGTCAGTATCAGAGCAGATAGAAAAAGACTATAAGTTAGTTATAAAAAATGGTTTTTGTTTGCGTAAAACCACATTTTTCCCAGGAAAGACACCTATGTAGATAAACTTAAAAAGCAAAAATATTAAATAGAAATACATAAATTTTACTTATGTATTTATTTTTTAAACAGAGCAAAAAGACGACTCGAACCCGAAGATCTTCAACACCCCACAGCCATGTTATTCTGACTTCATATCAAAAGTTGAATAAACTTATTCTAATCGTTATAAAAAAAAATTGTGTGTAAAATCGATTTTTTTTTCAAGAAAGACAACTATATAAACAAACTTTAAAAGTTAAACCTTATTTAAATATAAAATTTGTTCCAAATCACTACAGCCATACAAGAATTGCTTGATTAAAGTTATAAGATTTTTACTGAAGCTCGGATGTTTACTTCGGTTTGTTTATATTCTGCTTAGACTGAATGTGCCATCTCCTGGACTCTAATACTTAGATATGAATATTTTTTTTCTGTCTGTGTGTGTGTGTGTGTGTGTATATATATATATAAATAAGGTTTTTCAAGGAAGGCACCTATGTAGATAAACTTAAAAAGCAAAACCTTATCTAAATATAAAATTTGATCCAAATCATTAGAACCATTTCTGAGATACACAATATTAATATATATACAAGAATTGCTCATTTAAGTATATATATTCATATATAAACTTTTGAATGAAGGATAGTTTTTGGTTCTATCGAACAAGATCGGTGAAGAACTGAAGAAATTTTCCCGAGGTCTTGTCACGAGAACTATTGCAATAGATAGTCTTCATATAGGAATCTGCTTAATAGCTCACTTGAATTGAATTAGAAAACTGATTAATTTAATATTAAAAATTGATTTTAATAATTTTTCAAATATTGTAAATAAAGACAGTTATAATTGTGGCTTCCACATTTTTATTTATTTATTTATTATTATTATTATTTCAGAAAATGAAGTAAGTATATGAAAATTTTGGTTACATTATCAACTCTCAAAAAATTTGTCATAATTTAACGATCAAGAAATTTCACACAGGAATTAAAAAAATTTGGATTAAAACCACGTTTTTATTCAGTGGTTTGAGGTAATGAAAAATATTTAGATGAATTTTATTTAATCATTTAGAAAGATAATATTTTGAATGAGTCAAGTTGACAGTAGAGAAGTTTTCCAAAATATGTAATAGTATTGTTTATCTAATTCTTAAAAATTAAGTTATATATATGGCATGCAAATTGTTCCCTAAACAGCTAGTGTTAAAGGCAATATTCATATCATATCCACATACTAAAAAATTTACTTTGGAAATAAATAAAACTTAGAACATGAAAACTATATTATGTTTTAAAGTTTGTTAAAAAATGTTTTAATGGTTTAGACTTTAAAAAAATTATAATTCACTACTTTAAAAATTAAAATATGATGCCCAAAAAAGACATGCATCAATATTTCAAAAATAATTACATTTTAAATGATAAATTCTTGCTTAAAAATATATTCAATTTCAAACAACTGCCAGAATTGAAGTGTAGGATAAAATCAATACACTAACTAAACATATTTTTAAATACTTACCAGGAATATCACCAAAATGATCAAATATTCTATAATCAGTATCTGATGGAACAAGCCCATTCTGAAAAATATCTTGAGCCACAACAGAACCTTGAGGAAATGGTGTACCATTGGCATATGCTAAAAGAAGCCAAGTTCTTTCTCGATCTAAAATATTATTAAATAATATATAAGCCATATTTATACCAAAAAATTCAAAAATTAAACAATTTCTTATCTAAATTTCTAAAGTAATAACTGTTTCCAAAATGAAGCAAACCAGAATTAGGACAATATGCACAATTTTATACATAATTAAAATACGGAACAAACTTTGTAACCAAGAGAAAAGATTCTAAAAGAAATTAAAAACTACACATTATTTTCAAATAATAACCACATTAAAGTCTATATAAATTGCAAAAGCTAAACTTCTTAAATTTGAGTCTTACACTGTTATTTTAAATGAACAGCATATTGAAATGAAAATTAAGATCCAAAATTAACACATAATTAAAAATAGTTTGAATAATGTCAGAGATTAATTAATGCTATATATAAATAGAAATAATAATTTTACAGAGATATTAACGTATACACTTTTATCTAAAATAAAAATATTTCATAATATAATTTTCACAAAATTCTTTTTTAATACTTAAAAAATGAAATTAACTTTTAAAAGACCTCAGATTACAAGAATAATAAAAACTTATATTTTAAGTGTTATATATACTAAGCATATTTTAATTCTGAAAACAAATATCACAATGTCAGTTCCTGTTGGCACTGACATATAAGTCCACTTAGTATCAAATAAGTAAATTGTCTATCTATCATAAAACAAGATCAAAATTTTGTTGATTGGTTAAATGAATCAATATTTATTTCCACAGATCTGTCAATGGTAAGAAAAAATATTCAATATCTACAGAAAGGATAACAGATTATCCTTCATCAGAAATATTTTATTAGAATCGATTGTTATTTAGATTGATTATAAGAATTGATTTGTAATTGGAGCAATTTAACTTCAAGGAACAAAAACTAATTAAAAACTAGCATTTATTTTAAATACTTGATTAGGCAAAGTTCCAGTTAATTAAGTCATAACAAATGCATTCCCAAATAATGTTTAGTAACCAAAAATTTTTTAAAAACATTTTTACTCCACAATTTCATTTACAGAAAAAGTGAATGTAGCCATCAAATGCTACTAAAACATCAAAATGTTATACTTACTAGTAAAATAATGTTGATGAGAAAATTAAAAATTAGCTATCTAATATAAATAGAGTATAAAGCATGAATATCAACATAATTTGTCCGTAACTTTTATTTTTGCTTCAGAAGTTATTGATAAATTCATGGGAAACTGTTTATTATTCAACTTCATGTGGCATTCACCAGGTTGGGATAAAATGGATAAAATATTCAAATCCCAATGAAAAAAAAAATAGACAGCAGTTTCAAATTTTGTTGAACTTTTATATATTGGAAATAAATTATTTTTATTTAAAAAGTTATTGTTTCTAAATCATTTCATTCTCTTACTACATCAATTCTTAAAATATTCAATACATCTTTACAGAAGTTAAATGTGTTTTTTTTTTGTCAGTCATTGATAAAATTGAATTATTTTGGATAAAATATATATACTAAAATACTCTTATATGCAGATATTTTAATTCATAAAATATCTGCATAGGAATAATCTATGAATATTTCAGTTTTTTTAACACATTTATTTGAAAATAACTTAAGATATTTAAAAAACAGCATGCATTATTTAATTGATAATATAAAAATAATTGAATTATTAAGCATTTGCCAACAATGATTTACTTTTGATGAATAACTGTATTTTTAACATATCAGGAGACAAAATTTTGTCTTTCCGCTTTTATAAAAAAAATTAATTAAATTAAAAGCATTTTATCAACAAATTTTAAAACTTTTTTCACAAAGCAGCTTAAAAATTCAAAATTTTAATGCATATTAAAAAAAATCTTGAATTTAAAAAAAATATTAAATTTTGTATTAAAATCTTGAATTTTATTTATTTATTTTTATCTCATTTATTATTATGATATCTTATTGGTAAAAAAAAATATTGTATTGATTGTATTATTGTATATATTGTATTATATTATATTATATTGTATATATATTATTGTATTATATTGTATATATTGTATTATATTATATTATATTGTATATATTGTATTATATTGTATATATTGTATTATATTGTATATATTGTATTGTTATTGATTGTATTATTTTTAAAAAATAGTGCAACCAATAAGATATTTTTCTATTAAGTTTCTAATAGCTATATATGCTTGAGAATTATATTTGGAAATAGGAGAGAGATTTCATTTCTAAAAATAAAGTAAGATGTGAAAACTCAAATTAAAATTGCAAACTTTTTCTTTGTCTTATTTTAGAAACCTTCTCCTTTAGTTAAATTAGAAATTAAATATTAAATTAGTTGTATCATAATATAGATTATATTCCAATGAAAGGTGTTTACCTGCTTGAAAGAGCATTTGTTTTCCACCAGCTCCACATGCTTCCATATTAACGAATCCAACAGCTGTTTTAGCCCAAGGATGTTGTGTAATGAAACCATGAGCAGCCTTTACAAAAATATTAAAAATTTTGATACAAAATAGAATACATTACCAACATCAATAAAAAATTGTTTTCTTTGTTTTAAATTTGAAATTAAAATTTTTAATTAAGATAAAATATTTTAAATTATTGGCCAAATATTTAAATGAAAACAATAACTATGCTGAATGTAAATATATGCAAAATGAAAATAAAGTAACAACAAAATGTATGAAATATATCAAGCATAACAATTTTATATAAAGAAGTTAATACAAAATTTATTTCACTATTCATTTATTTTATTATCATTTAAAAATAGAAAATCGACTCAAAAATTTCTTACTGTAGGATTCGATGGGAAAAAAAGGAACATATATTTAACTCTTTTTAAGCAAAAATGTAGGATCTAAAACTTCTTTGACTGCCTGTGAACTATGCTTGTTTTCCTCATTAGCTATTATACTATTATTATTATTACACATTCTCATAATTTTTTCATTGCTAATGATTAATTACACAAAAAGTGACAAAGTAATTAAATATACTATAATAATAAAGTAAATGATTTAAGAAGAGACAGATCAGTTTAAAAAAAGGAGAATGAAATCCTAATCATTTATTAGTACTGCAATTAGATCAGGCCAAAAGAGGAACGCTAAAAATTTTTATAAGTATCAGTATTTTTTGCAACCAAAAAGAATTGCCTTTACTATGCTACAGAACCCTGAATGAAGAAATGATAGAGTTGTACTGAATATTATTTTAAGCTCTGGTCATTTCATAACAGCTCCAATAATAAGCAGTATTTCTATTGACTTCTCACACAAAGATATAAAGGAAAGAAAAATACCACTATCAATATTATAATTGCAATTATCCATCTTCACAACTTTGGTGTTCCCCTCCCATGGTGGAATTATACAGCAAAAAAAAAAAAAAAAAAAAAAAAACAGAATTTATTATTATTATTTTTTTTTTATTTTTCAAAAAAAAATTATTATGAAAATCTATTCAGCAGAAATCCTAATACCAAATTCTTAGAAAATATATGGTGAAATCAAATATTCAAGAACAGCAAATAGGGAACACAGAAAAAATATTCCAAGCATGATTATAAAAAGCAAGTCATAACAGATGACTTATCTTCCTGGTAGGTTTTCTAATAAATATGCATATTTCATTTAATAGTCAGTACTTTCACTAAAAGAAAAAAATCTTATCAAAGATTCCATTATGATAAAATAAGCTTTACAATACCTAAAGACAAATCTTTAAAAAAATTAAACAAATATATTAATATATATATATTTTTTAAAATATACAAATGAACTAGGAAGGAAATCAAATAACCTGCAGAATATTTTCTTCAGCTCCATTAAAAAGGAATATCACTTCATGTGGAAGAGCCTGATCATATTGAGATAACGTAATAAGGATTTCAAGCATCACAGCACAGCTAACGAGATCATCACTTGCACCTGAAACATCAGAATATTTTTTATTTTTCTCCAAAACATATACATCACTTTTAAGAAATGCAATGTTAACATTCCATAATTTTAAGTTAGATAATTGAATAAAATATAAGTTTAACATTTTAAAGAAAATTATATATAATGTTTTAAAAACTATAGAAAAAAGTGAGGGAAAAAAACATTCGAGAGAATAAAATCATTATAAGTAGAATACCATTATCAATTTTAATATCTTAATTAATATTAATAAAATAATCTGTTTTTAAAGTAAAATACTTTACTTTTAAAGTTAATAAAAAAAATATATTTCTAAACAACGGGAAAAAAAAATTTGAAAACTCAAGTAAAAAATCAAACAAAAAACACATTACAAAAAAAAAAAAATTCTATCTTTTAAATACTCCTTTTCTTAAATACTTCTTACAAAAATCAATAACTTTTATTTTATTTCATCTTTATAATTTGGAACAGGATAAGGCTTTAAAACAACAAACTTCAAAAGGATATCGTGAATTTATAATTATGAAAACAAATACAAGTTAAATTATCTATGTCTATACACCAAATCCAAAACTTACTTATAGATAAAATGTTTTTGATTAAAGCAATATAATATTCTCTATGGCTAGAAAATAGTTTTATGTAAATTCAATTCAAATTTCAGAATATATGGATGGAATTTCATGCAGATTAAGTACTCAATTCTAAAAAGTAACAAAGTGAGGAACAAAATAAATTATAAAATAATGAACAGATAATTCTCCATTATTTAATGATAAGCTTCTTTAAGATATAATTCATTTAACTCTATTTAAAGAAAACTGATAAAATATATATTATATTGACTTTTATTAGTTTAAATTGTTATTCACACAAAAGGGAAATAATATTAAAACTATTTAGAAAAATAAAGCAATTAAATAAAATACCTTTAGAATTCCTTTAAAATTTTTATAAATATTTAAAGAAGTATTTAATAATTCTTTTAAATTAAAATTTAAATATAACTATGAAAAATATAATTATTTTTTGTATGTTACAATAATTCCTACAAAAAAGAAAAGAAGAAGAAGAGGATCAGTCAACAGTTCTAAGATTAATACAACTGAACTGTATTAAGATATTTGGTACAAGTCAATGCTTTATAATTTAATTCTTTAACAATACATTATATTTTAACACACATTATTCACAATAACTAAAGTAGATGTAAAATGCTTGCCTGGACTTGTAGGTACAGAGTCAAAGTGGCAATTAATTATAATGCTTCTGTTAGTAGATTGTTGGGGACCTATTCTGGCTATGATGTTTTTGACATTTTTATAGCAAGATGTCATGCCATCCTTAAAAGTTAAATCAAAACAACCACTGGTCTTCTGAAGATCAATATCAATTTTATTTACAGGCTT
Source organism: Argiope bruennichi (assembly GCF_947563725.1). NCBI lineage: Eukaryota > Metazoa > Arthropoda > Arachnida > Araneae > Araneidae > Argiope > Argiope bruennichi. The sequence goes on from NC_079159.1 coordinate 14,784,481, forward strand.
TGTATGACTCTTTATATATTCTAATTGTTTGGTGATATAAGCCACAGCAATCACTTCATTTTCATAACTTCCAGTTGGTTTTGGTCCAATGCTACTTAATTCAACAACGAAATTCCTGGCTCTTTCTTCGCTGAATCTCAGACCTTTTGCTCCCGGTGACTTTTTTAGGGAGTCAACAGATACCGGTGTAGGAAATCTTATGAGATCACAGTAGAGAACAAAAAGAAATATTATAAAATAAGTTGCAAATATTATAAACCAAATCTGGTGTTTATAGAGTGGAAGATATCTCTTTCTGCCATAATCTTCCTCAGGAAATTCAGAATTTTCAGAAGAAACATCAGCAGATAATACAGGTCTAGTTCTTTGTCTCAAGTTATTATTGTTGTTGTTGCTCATTTCTAAAATTTAGAAAAACAAAGAGTCGAGAGAAGAGTGAGAAGCGCAACTTCTCCGCAGCATCCGAACAGTAGAGCCAGCATCCAACAATATAATGAGGATAAATAAAGCGAAAAGCATTCAAGAAGCGGATATCAACGGTTACGAGTAAATGGCCTCTTTAAATCATAACATCTGGGAAACAGGTGTGAACAGAAGAATAAATAACTATTTACATGATCATAGAAAGGGAAAACAAAAGGATTTAAATATTATAAAAAAGCGAATATTAGGAAATAAATATTTTCGATTTCTATTTTCAACATCATCCAAAGTAAATTTCTGTACGCAGAGTTTGCATTTGCCAATAGAGTGCAGGAGGAATTCTAAACTTTTTTTTAGCTCATCTGATTTTTTAAACATAATGAAAAAAGAAATGAATAAAAGATTATTCTACATATGTTTTTATTAGAACTATAAAAATTTCTGTCTATGTTACTTCCAAATAACTCATTAAATTTTAAATTTATATCGTAAGAAAAATAAGGAAATTTATTTAGTTATTTAGTTTTACTCTGGGTTCGAAATAAGATTAATCAAAGAAACTGTTTTTATGGCGAAATAATAATTTAAATCGATCCTTACATTTTCTATATAGGAAGAGTAAAAAGCAGAAATGTTTTTCATTGGTCTTTGATGAATACGCCTACACAATATTCTATAAATATTAGCGATTACCCAAAAAATTGCCTGTTTAGAATCACTGTGACAAAGTAAAATTTTAAGAAAAATCCAAGTTCAGAAACCTAAATGCCATTTAAATCAATCTTATATAATAATATGCAAATTTCTTAAGGGGCTCACTTTTTTTCAGTAAGTACAGATGTCCCACTTCCTACATATCCAATGATATTTCATCCCTTCAAGTCTATTCTTCCCTGTTCCTCATCTTCCAAAAGATTCTGTTTTTTTTTTTGCTTTTTATTTTCATCCATTGACAGCAGGCGAAGGCACTCTCTTTTATTCTTGCTTCTCACAGACAATAAAATACACATATGCTGACCGAATTAGCCACTTGAGAGGTTAATCTGCTAGAGATCAAGAAAAAAATTCACTTTCTTGGATTTCTCGTAGGGATTAACGTCCTCAAGATAGATCCCAAGCATACGAGTTCCAATTAGCCTTATGGTAAATGCTGAGGTTAAAAATTCCCTTGCCTTTTTTTGCCTATTAGCAAACACATAAGAACCAATTATTAAGATGGGAATATTGTGGATTGATGGATGGAGGCATATGATTACAACCTTCGGCATATTGTGTACTTGGAAGAGAAAATCAGTGAAGGATTGAACTTACAGAACGGTAACTTTATGAACAGAAAAAAAAATCATTCCCTTTTCTATACCTTCTTAAATCATTTCATATGAACTAGGGAGAATTGAATAAGTAAAAGTAGCTCATTTTCAATAGATGATTTCTTGGCAATCAATGAATAGTTGGATTGTGAACAAATTCCGTCATGTAATGGACTCGAGATACGGCGAGCTTGAAACTCATGCACTATCGTCTGACCGTCAAAGAAAATTTTCCTTCAGAAAGCATCACTTTTTATCAGTCTTTCGAACTTTCACATTTTTTGTTATTAAACAAATATCAAATAAAAATTATTCTTTTCACACAATTCCACCTTTTCTCGCACAGAAACCCATCCCAAAGCCATCCATGTATATTTCATCCACCCGTGAAATTCTTTATACTGAGGTGATTCTGTGCTCTATATTTTTTTAATTTTCGAAATCTTGAATTTCGGGATTTACTTATTTTTACTGAGGTTCTCTAATTTTCTTGAGTAATGTCTGATTAAACTAATATTTAATTATGATCGCCAAATATGACAATTCAGACATTTTCAACTGCAACTCTAAAACATAATTATGGAATGATTCTTTAGAGAGATTTCACGTTTGTTTTTCACAAATCAAGATGACGATCATTTGGCGAACATTTCCTGAATTTGGATTATTAATAATCGCTTAATTCTATTTGGAACAAATATATCATTATAATGTTAATGATGCATGCAATAAAAAAGCTGATTACATGTGGCATTTAACGCATTTTGTAAATTTGTGTTTGGAATTTCGGGAATCAGCCACCTCATAATTTAATCTTTATTCAACTTATTTGAATAAATATATCTATGGTGAATATATTTATAAAATTTATTAGAAATTTTGGCTTCATTTTATCAGGAAAATTGCATCTTTATAGAGGTATGTAATAAATGAACTGAATATTTACTGAAAAACGTTACAGCTAAAAAATATCTTAATATATCAAGTTTAATAGCTCCATTTCTACTCTAAATGGTGAAGTTATAACTTTCATCGCTGTGATAAAATTGATAGATAATTTGTTAATTATAATTTCAACTGACAAAAAAATCAAGAAATCAAAAACTATTACATATTTGTTAAATTATCTTAAACAAGATTTGAAAATATTGACGTTAACTTTTAGGTTGAAGTACTCAGATTGAAAGAAGATTGAAAAGTCAATTACCTAGTCTTGACAAACAAGTTAAATCTGTTTTACTTTTTTTCATGAATTCATTTTTGCGTGGCAATTTAATTATTTGGGTAATATTATGATAAATGATGAAAACTTCTGGGATGGAAAATATGCTGCGCAGACTGTAAGCTATTATTTAGTGAAGTTTTGGGGTGAGACAATTCTAAAAAATTTCTTTGGTCAAAATCTTATGGAACATTTGTTGAAACGTTTATCCATGACTTTTTATCAAAATTTCTTTGCCCCCCCCTTGTACCTTTCTCTACATGTCAGTACCTGTCCAATGCCTGCTAATAGGAATAATTTAAGAATACAGTGTAATAGTGTCAAGTATAATAGTCCAAGACCTTTAAATTTTTAATAAAAATATCGGTATGTATAATCGTATATGAAGTAGGCCACGATTACATTACATTAGCCACGCTTTTAAGTGCTATATCATACCTTACATCACTGTTGCGTAAATGATTCTGTAGCAGTTGCATTATCTCTTATCTTATCTTTTGGATACTAGATGGTGATGCCTGATTAGGCTATCCCATATGCTATCCCATAGTGGATTGCGATTGTAATTAGAATGAGATGATGCCGTTCTGTTAAGGTGGGAGCGTGAATGTCTTGTCTTGTCCGTGTTTGTTAAGTGTGAATGGGATTATTAAAGAAATGTTCCGGAAAACATACGTTTTGTTATTCCCTACACAGATCATAATAATCTACATTTCACCACATTGGCGCCCAACGAAAAAGAATTTCTGATGAAAATTATGAAACGAAAGTGAAGCTGTCCCAATGATCACAAGAAAATCTTCCCGCCACCACAACTGACATGTCATCCTGACACAGAATGATTTTTCCCGGGAATGGTTCATCATTGTGCTCCAGTGAAATGATAAAACGGAAGTGAAATCGTCCCAATGACGGCAAGAATATTTTATCGTCCCGAGAACGTGTAGTCCTGACACATGTCACCATTTTTCTCATTCCGAGAACGGTCCATCATTGTGTTCCAGATATCAGTCCTCAAAAATGAATTAGCGTCTGCAATCTTCGCTTCCTTGATATCCTAAGAAGTATTACAGTATTCAATTTTAAATCCTAACTCGTACGAGACGTCGACCCCTGTACCGAGTATAATTTATTTGTGCATCTCCAGCAAAAATCTGCATTTCAATCCTGTGAAGAAAGTGTGTATGTGTGTTTCAAATTTACAGCACGGAAAAATTCATCAGTTTTGTTTTGGTGGTTCCAGTCCGTACCTGTTCTCAGACAAGTGCCATAACACTTGTGCATTTTTTTGGTTTTATTTTTTTGTAATTGTTTAACTTTAATGGCATCCAGAATTTGTTTTGTTAAAATACAACATTCATTTATGTTTGAATATATCAAGATTCTTCGTCTTCTGTGAATTGTTTTTGTATTATTTAATATTTAATAATTTACTAATTAATTTACTTCTGTTTTAATTAAGTTACTTCTGTTTTCATAGCATATTCATCGTTGCTAGTTTAGATATTGAAATATCTTTGTTTTGTCCCATAATGCATTGCGTTGTAATTAGAGTGAAATGATGCCGTTCTGTTAAGCTGAGCGTGTGAATGTCTTGTATTTGTTAAGTGTGAAATGTGATTACTAAAGAAATGTTCCCGAAAACATTCTTGTTGCTCCCTGCACAGATCATAATCTACATTTCACCACAATTTACATTTTTACACTTTGACATTTGGATTTCGTATACATTCCATGTTTTAATTTTATTGTAAATCAGTACAAGAATTTTAATATCATGACTGTTTTACAGCTTATCAAAGGTGGCTTTTGTGCCATAAAACACATGCAAACTCAAACTTTTAAAAGCTATTGGTGTAATCCATTGTACATCATGCCAATGCTAATAAATCCACGAATTTCGCAAATATATTTTGAAGTTTCGCAAATGTTTTAAACCTGTCATATGAAAAATCCAAATCCTCTAAAATCAGTTAAATCTTTTTGATAATCCATTTTTTTCCAATAGTTCAAAATGTATTAAAAAAAAAAAACTTTCGAAAATATTTGGATTATAATAGCACTCCGTGAGGACAAGGAAAACTGGTAAACTTGAACAAATTGATGAGCCTTACTCCGTTTGCAGTTGAGTAACCCGTATTAATCTTTTATTTCTAGAAAAGCTGGAAAATACTCTGTAAGAATATTAATATTGTCGCATTCCAGATGATCTGTGTTACCGAGGATAATAATTAAAAAGTCCATATCACTTGATTTAATTAGTACATTTGTAATAGACTCATTTTTTTTATTTGACACAAATGAATTATTCGCGAGATTACTAACTTGAGAGTAATTTTTTATTCTCAAATGCGAGTTTCACTACACGTGTTTTACCCAGCTCCTGCTGTTCTTATGATTTCAAATTACATTTTTATTGATCCATATATCTCACATGATTCGCTGACGTTTGACACCTAAGCGTACTAATGTTTGTTGTTTTCCTTGTTACTTATACCACATTTGAAGTGTCAGAAAAGCAAGACGCTTTGTATTCGTTCTCATGGGCAATACTTCCTCAGATCTGTCAATTATTTTAAACCATCGTTTTTGTTTGGCTCTTTGTCGATATTCTTAAATATATTCGATAAATACACCATTTAAATTCCGGTCTAAAATACTCTTTGGGACATTTTTGAAATAAAAATTCGGGGTCTTCTGACCTTAATTTTAGACCATTTTAAATGTCTCCGACTTTTATTTTCATGTTTTTCAACATATCTAGATTCAGATTATTCAAATCTCATAGAAACGAAAATGTTTTTTCTGGGCATAATTTTTTGCAATAGAGACGAGATTCGATACGACCAACCAGATTTTCCGTTTTTCACTTGAATGGCATGCAAGAACTTCGTACCCAAAATTTCGAATGGGATGCAGTATCTGCTCAAATTTCATTATGAGCTTTCATCCTGCAGGTAAAAGGTACAGAGTGGTTATAATTAAAGTGCAAGTGTTTGAAGTACTGTAAACGAAAAACTACTTGGAGTATTTGAAGAAATTCGGTATATGTATATTTACAACATGGTAAAATGAATTACACAATAAAAAAAATAGTTCACCTTTTTTTGTCATAGGTAGCTCTTTTTAATGACAATATTTTATACATAGTAATTATAACATTTTTCTTTTTTAAAATATGAAATTCGTAATTATTACAATATTTCTTCGATATGGGGACCTTCAAGTCGTATCAAATGCTATAGATGCAAGGCGTGATCCACAGTGGCACCTAATGTTTCCTGCGGAATTTCTAGGACATGTCTAGTAATGCTGTTTTTTAAAGCAACAACAGAGTTAGGTTGTCCTTGTAAACACGATTCTTTAAATATCCACACAACCAGAAATCGCAAGAATTCAAATCAGGTGAACAAGGTGGCCACGCATTTTTGAAACATCTGCTAACTATACGATCCTCACTAAAAGTTTGGTGAAGTAGTTGTGTTACACAATGGGCAATACGAGTTGGTGCTTCATCTAGCATGGTTATTTTTGAATCGAGGCCGTTTCTGTCTTGCAAAGAAGGGATCACATTACTTTCTTAAATTTGAGTGTAACTAGTGCCTGTTACGGTGCAGCAAACTAACCCTGTTTGTGTAAGATTTTCGAGAAAAAAAAAAGAACGACTTATAAAGTTAGCAGTTATACCACACCAAACTGTAACAAACGTTGAATGCAAGGGTTTCCCCAAAACAGTATGCGGGTTGGATGAGCCCCATATTCTACAGTTTTGGGTATTGACTTGTCCGGATAAATTAAATTGCGCTTCATCAGTCCACAAAATCTTTTGAATCCATAATTTATCTTCATCAATTTTGGCAAGAACGAAGTTGGCCAAATCAGTTCTTTGTTCTGGATCGCCTGGTTGCAAGTGCTGCAAAATTTTAATTTTGTACTTATAGCGTCTTAAAATGTAGCTCAAAACTTTGCGTACTGTCGCCCAGGGTTTTGATAAAGTCCTTGATAGACTTCTAGCGCTTACAGGTCGCTTATCTACTAACCCTGAATCAATTGCTTCCCTAATCTCTTTCACAGCTTCTTGATTCACAAATCTTCTTCCTCTATTTCTAGGGAGCACTCCGAATACTCCTGTAGCTTCAAATTTATTAATCATTTTCTTTAAGCCATTCACAGACATCCGTCCTTTTCTCAAATATTTAAGACGGCGATATTCTTTCAAAGCAGCACTATAATTGCAATTTTTTTTGTTACTAACATTTTACTAACAGAGCACGTTCTAGCTTTGACAAAGTCATGGCTATAGCTTAAAGATGAATGACTTTTATCATCATAATAATTTTAAAATTGAAGTGGTATTCATTTTGACATAGTACAGCAAAATCAACGTTTTAATAATCTATAGCAAAAAAATGAACAAATTTTTTCACTTGTTTAATTAATTTCGCCTTGTTGTAAATATAACATATAGCAAATTTCTTCAGTGTACCCCAAGTAGTTTTTCTTTTACGGTCCTTCAAACACTTGCACTTTAATTATAATCACCCTGTATATTCGAATAGCCGGACAGATAAACTTCCCCTGAACAGATTTTGCTCAAATTGACAGAAATCTGCAAATTTGGTATAAAGACCGTATACTAAATTTCATCCAACTGAAAACGTTTTTTAATTATCTTTGTCACAGACAGGCATTTTCCTAAAATGAGTTTTTGTAATTCAGAGAGGTCTAAAGTGTGGAGATTCGTCAAAATCCCGCGTTCGAATTTTTTTTGACGATTACGTATACGAGAATAAGACAAATTTCGGAAAAGTTTCTTTGGAAAATTTTGCATTTTGTATTTTATTTTTAGTCTAGGATCTTCAATTTTTTTCAACAATTAAAAGAAGATTGATTGCAATGTATCTTTAAACTGTAGTATTTTACAAACTTTGTTAATTTGAAGGTGCATGAAAACTTGCCAATTCGCAAACTCCTGCCATAAAATCCTGCCATCCTGCAGGTAAATAAGTAATCTTTGGATTCAAAATATATTCCAATTGATATTCTGCAAAATGTTTGCCATTTTATTGCATCAGTGAAATACCTACAACTTAAACATTAAGATAATTATATATATAACAATCTCAAAATAAACGCCGTCAAAAATATATGATTTTATTATGGTTCTTCAAATAGACATAAAAAATAAAAACTAATAAAATCTTTATTTATTTAAAATTCCAAAATTTAATTCTGTCGCCTTTTTCTATTTTAACGAAATTGGAACAATTGTTTTTTCCAAGGAACAACAATATCTTTCAGCAATGCCTTGATCAGACGCTGAATAATTTCGCCAGCAATAGTTTCCTCCAAACCTGTGTTTCGCAAACCAGAGAAGAAAACGTTTAGAATCCTGAGTTTACCAAGTCCAGAAAAACTTCTGGCGACACTGGAACTAACTCTGAAATCCTGATTATTTTGATTAGCTGGAGATTGGAAGTTAGAACCGCTTTGCCATTGGCCAGCATTCCATTGCGACATCATTGGATTCCCCCAAGATTGCGCTGCAGCTGGATTCATCCAAGCTTGTGCTGTAGCTGGATTCCATTGAGGAATCGTTGTTTGAGGCTGAAAACGGACGGGAATCCTGTTAGCTTGAAACTGGTTCCGAGCTTGTTCCCTTGCTATCGATTGCCTTGTTGAGATAAAAAGAATACAGATTTGCAGAAAGGTGATTACCCATGTGTTTGATGGCATCGTAATCAACATATTCAAACCAGATGCATTCAATCTAAAAGAAATATATAAATATTAATCAAAATACTTATACTAATCTTAATAGAATACTTTCAGAACTTAGCCTTATACGTTTTATAGGACATCAGTTTTAATGTTGATATCCGTTAATAAATTGATAATAGGAAGAAAAAAATATTATTTCTATATGAGCTTATACGAATTGACCTGGAACATTAAAAAAGAAAGTATTGTTTCAGAATCGAATTTAAGATCGGGTACTGAGGTGGAAACTTCTTAATGAAAATGAAAGACAACTAGCCAAGTTTTAAAGCTAAGATAATATAGAAAGAATAACTAGATAAGAAATGCCATTCTACTTTATGATGGCTTTAGACGTGATAAATCATTTGCGGTAGAAAAACGCGCCACGCATGTCGAGGTGATTTTGACACGGAATCACCAACGATGAGGTACACACGTCAGCAGCAAATACCACAGAAGTAAAAATGATGTTCGTGGTCCGTCGACTGAGATTGTTTGCCGGAACACACTTTGCAGGAGCATAATCTTAGGTCGAAATTTAATTCGTTTAGAAGGTATATTTTTCTGATTTCTATGAAGTATCGAAACTTTAAGTGGCCACGCTGCAAGTTACAATGGACCGTTTTGGCTCGTGCCACTCAAAACTGCTCCTGTTAGCCATTAGCACTGTCTTTGGCAGTGCTAATGGCTAACAGGAGCAGTTTTATATTATACTGGTGTCATACTGTCGACTAATTTTTTTCTCATTGTTCTTATGTTTTTCATTCAATAGTAGCGATACATAGAGCCACATCTCTATAGTAATAAAAAAAGAATATCTGTTGCGATCACCAGATTAGACCACTGAATTTAGAGTTACTGATAAACTCTTTCGTCAACAGAATGACTCTTGCATAAAAAGTAATAGCCTGACAACAGTCTGTTGAGTTTAACATTACCGAATTTGGCACAGGTATATTTTGAATGCTGCAAATGCTAACAACGCGATACTTGGTGCAATTTTTTTCCCAAAATGTTTCGCCAAATTTTGATTAATTAAAATCTAAGCTAAATTTCCTTGTTTTCAGCCATTAGCCCAGTCAATTTCTTCCGAAAAATTCTTACAATAATATTTTTATATCATTTTCAAAAGCAAATAGTTACTTTTCCAACGATATTAATATAAAATTTGTAAGATTTTTAGTCCTATTTCAATAATTTTTTTTCCTTGTATATGCGTTATTGAGATTCAAGCTCGAAAATTCAAGCTCAGATTTTGACAAATATCCACGTTATGGACTTCCACGAGTTCAAAAAACAAATTATCAGAAAATGTCCGTCTATCTGTGACAAAGATAATTCAAAAACGCTTGGAGCTTGATAGTCAAAAATCGGTGTACGATCTTTGCAACAAATTTGCAGATTTCTATCAAAGTTTGGGTAAAATATGTTCAAAGGAAGTCCGTATGTCCGGCTGTTCGAATATAAATTAACACAATAACAACAAAACGAAGAGAGCTAGATATCTAATATTCTGTACATAGATTTATCATCTATAATTTATTCACCTGTCAAAATTTGAGCCAACTCCAACAAAGGGTTGATTGTCTGTCTGTCTACTTTCAGAAACATGTAAACGCGATAACTCGAAAACACAATGACTTACATACTATATCGAATTTATCATGGGATTTTGTAACTGCAACTGCAGTTTTGTATCAAATCTTTGTATGAATTGGTTGAGAAAAAAGGCGTCTATAACATACGTTATAATAACATTATAACAACATACACATAAATAACATTGGAACAATTTTTTTCGTTAAATCATATGTTTATGGCCATGATCCTAACTTGACTCATGAAGGTGAAGCCAAATATCACTCGAGAAGCACTTACCAGGAAGATAAAAACTTTTCTGTCGCTCTCAAGGTATTCCTACAAATAAAATATTAAACTATGGTCTTTTTATATTAGAAATATGTCAGCAAATGATTCTGTACTTGAAGAGAAACTTTTGTAGTGAAACATTGATGGGGACGTAAACTCAGTTATACAGAAGACTAAAAAGACTGATAACAGCAGAGCCATTTTCCCTCATCATTAAAAATGTGAACTTTTTTTTTTTACTTAATCGTAAATGTAATATACAGAAAACAGAGTGAAAATTCGAACTTGAGGTTGATTTGATGAATCTCCAAGTTTTAGACTCCCCTGAGTCCGAAAAACACTTTTTGAACTCAAAAATGCTTAGAGCTAGATGGATGCAATTTGGTATACGGTCTTTACACCAAATTTGTAGATTTATATCAAATTTTGAGCAAATTCTGTTCAAACGGAGTCTGACTGTCCGGATATAAGTTAACATAACTACAAAACGAAAAGAGATAAAATTCTATACACAGAATTAACATGTGTAACCTAGAAACCCATCACATTTTCAGCCAAATCCAACAAGGGACTGACCGTCTGTTGGTCTGTCATTTTAGAAACATGTAAACACGATAACTCAAAGACGCAATGACTTAAATATATCAAATCTGGTATGAGATTTTGTGTCTACAGATATAGTTTTGTATCAAATTTTTGTTTCAGTCGATTGGGAAAAAATAGGGTTTATACAAAAACCGACTTTTTGAAAAACCAATTTTCGAATTTGTCAAAAAAAAAAAAAAAAAAAAAAAAAAAAAAAAATAGGGAAAAATATTTAATTTATATAAAATAAAAACAAAATCATTATCAAAGTCAAAATATATATAAAAAATAATTAAGGATTCATATACATATTACTTACATAAAATAACGAAAACTCAAACAAAAATTTCAAATAATATTTATATTATTTTCACTCATTTTAATTTCTCCTAAGAAAATAGGATTTTAATAAACATAAAATATCCACTGAACGGTGGGTAAGTCTTGTGCTTATTTTGGAGACAATATTGCCTGAAATTGAAAATACTCGTTCACTAGTTACTGAGCTTGATTTGATAGATTTGTTGTCTGATGCCATGAAAACTAAGTTTTTTTTTGTTCTTTTATTCCTTGCCTCAAATAATGAAATAAGAATCGTTTGCTTTCAGTGTCTCTGGATTTGTAAGTTTTCCTTCAGGATCTTGAAGAAACTTATGAATTGATTTTTCCATGGCTTCCTTTAGAAAAGCATCACTCGGATGATTAGTTTCTTCGATTTGCTCTTCATCACAATAGGTTTCCACGTAAGAATTCGGAAATATTCCAGACAATATCTTTCCAGATAACTTGATGATTTTGATTTTTGAAGCCAAAGAAAGTACACTAGATTTCTTCGCTGATCTAGAAATGTTTTGTGGATTTTGCAAATACAGCAAAAGAGTTGCTGATTCTACTTGTCTTCTTTTTTGAATTCGTTCTTCTAAAGCATATAATAATTTGAAACTTATTTCAGTGATTAAAATTTTTTAGTTCATTTAACAGAAATTTAAATATACTTTCACTTATCAATAAATTGGTATCTCGTCGCCCTAAGCCTTCAGCTGCTAGACGAATCGGTCCCAACCGATAAAATTCAAAATATTTTTTTATTTTTATTGAAGAAGAGGAATATCCAGGCGTTCCGGAAAACCGGTTTTCTTAATTTAAAAACCGGTTTTCAAACGTAACAAATTTACTTTAAAAAACCGGTTTTTAAAACCGGGTTTGAAAAATCGTTAAACCCTAGGAAAAACGCATCTTAAACAAAATCATGAAATCTTTTAAAGAAATTTATCACTGAGCTTAGTAAATCAAACCCAACACACTTCACAGAAATAAGAAATAATTATTTCACAAAAAGGTTTCAAAACTAGTTAATTTCATTACACTAAAAAGAGATCAAAGAGTTCAAAGATAATTGATCGAATAGAACCATCAAAGATTTCAGAATAAAACTTGACCAGGAAAAATGATTAAGTGATCGTTTGCACATCATATTTCGTGAGTTAAACTTTGGAAATAATGAAAAATTTCCTCTTTTTTTTTTTTTTCTTTCTTTTGGTTAAACGCCATTATATGCATTGTCCCATTTGTATTTAATGATACCGAATAAGTCACTGTATATTTAAACAGAAAAACAATAAGTTATGCGATATGCAAAAATGATATATGACATTTCCTCATTAATTTAAAATTCGTGTGCTCTTGTAACATCAGAATTAGTTCAAAAAGTAAGAGAGCTATCTAATCATTAATTCCTGTTCAGCGACCGGTTATAAACTCAAGAGGAAAAATTTTTAAAATTTATAAAAAATAAATAACGAATGGTGTATAAAAGTTGTGCTTATTCAATTTAAATACATGAACATTCAAATAAGAAAACATAAGGTCTTAAATATATATAAATATAAGTCTACTCTTCTGTTAATCGAATTTATTGATTAAAATCTCGCGTTATTGTAGAGGTCTTAAATCTGGAACTATAAGGAATAATATTTGCAACAAAATTAAACTTAAAAATCAACAAGTGAACTATTAATGCTTTTTCATAGTCAGCCATAACTTAATTTTTCTGAATAAATTTTTAATTTTACATAAACACAATAAATCTGAATTCTTAATGCATCATGAACAAGAACACAAATAAAGACATCTGAATTCTAGACGAACAAGCAAATGTATTGTTAGTTTTGCAGACGATTTTTTTTTTTTTGAAAATCGGCGGGATAAAAATAATATAAAAAAAAAAGAAGGAAATGGAAAAAATAGTAAAATTTAACTTCTGTCCTTAAATTAATTCCGATGACATAAGACAACGCAGAGTATTTAATTGCAAACTAATTGATCCGATGCTGGGATGTTAAGTCTTTATCTTCTGCAAGGGTTCAGTTGATAAAAAAATTTAACTGAGGTAATATATTTGATGCCACGAACTTTTATTTTTGAAACAGTTCATAGATTATTTTAAAAAGGGGGAAAAAAATTTTGCAACTTTTATGTCAAAATATAAATATGACAAAACCTTCTTGAGATATTAGCAGATGCAAATTTCTATTTTGTGCAATGATATTTCTTTCCAGGTATTTATGTTATGGATAAATTTTGATGCAAAGTAGGGTTTTTTTTTCTTAATACAAAAGAAAAAGCAATCAAATTTGTTATTACTTTGATGCCAATCGATATATTTTACGAATGTTTAATCATAATTTTTATAATAAGATATTCAAAAACATTTTGTTTTATTTTTGAAAATGAGTACTTATAAAACTTTGCCTCTATAATAATAATTTAAGAAAATTTTCTTTCTTTGCGAAAGCAACCTTTCCCATTTAAATCGTTACAAGAATCCCGAGGATCGAACCGAGGACCTGTGCGAGCGCTACCACTAAGCCACCGGGTTTCACCATGAGAACTACCTGCTGTCTTTCTCATCTATCACTGACAAAGACGTCGTAAGTGGTGGAGGACGACAATGGCGAAAAAACGCGTCTTTTCCGATTTCGAAGGCAAAATCCAAAGTAGGAATAAATCGTTTGCACCCGTCCTGAAGACAGCAGAAGAGGGCGAAATAAGACGTTTCCGCCCATTTGGAAGCGGATTTGATTTGCAGAAAAACACATCTCCGGCGCTTGGAGGGTTAAGGCGAGGCCGTGCGCGAAAAAGACAAGAGCGCTACCTTGCTACTTCTGTTTATCTTTTTCGCGCACGGCCTCGGTTAAGGGAAGAATAAGCAGTCTTTCGGCTAGGACAGTTGAGCTTAGAAAAGTTGCATTTAAGTTGATTTAAAAAAAATGCTTTTAGTCTAATTGCCAAATAAGTTATTTAAAAATACAAATTCTCCAAATTCTAGAATAATAGGAAATATTAAGACTTTTTCAAATATAAATGGTCATATTCGTACATGTTTCATTAATTTCAGTGCATATAAAATCATGTACCTATTTGAAATAATTGTATGCAAATGTGGAGGGCGCGTTATCATAATTTATATTATGAATCAGAAAATACATTTTCTATCTGTATGTAAATCTGACCTAGGTACTACTAAATTATGAACATAAATGTATGAAATATTCTTATACTATTCTGTAGTTCATTTGTAAATTAACTGTGATATTTTCACTTTTCAAAATTATTTATGTTGTTTAATACACTGTTGACAGTTCACTAACTAACCCCTTCGCATACAATGACGTGTCTGACGCACATCGAATTACTGAATTCTTGATTTGCAATTAAGTGAAAGTATCAAGTAATTTAAAATGCAAAAATCACTCAGAAACGCTTCAATATCTGAAAGGTACTTATATTTTTATAAGTAATTAGGAAGTTAATAAATTTGCATGTCAAAGGTTTTCATAAATGTCATTTTCATACTCAAATGAAAAAATAGCAGGGGATGCGAGGAAGCTTTTCACTTTGCCAATCAACAATATTTCAGTTACAATTTTTCAAATTTGTAAATTCTGTCTGATTGAACATCTGAGTTTGACAAAATATTAATAAAATTTGCAACATTTAACATCAGCAAATTTAAAGCCTATTGAAAAAATAATATTTAAACCAGTTTAATATTGTCACGAAGATGCAAAGAATAACAAGTCACAAAGTAACACTATATCAAGTTTATTAGCTTTAAGCAACTCGTAGCATGCAGGCGAAGAATTGATTCCACTGCTTGTGGAACTCAGAATTTATATCTTTATAGAATAAACTAGAATTACAAAGAAGGTTCTAGTAGCATCTAGAACATTAACAAATGAATAATAAGAAATTCAAATTTAAGTTCAACCTTTAAATGAATACGACTTGGCTGGGATTCGAACCCCCGACTTTGTGCTTTCCAAGCGCGTTCTTTACCTCTGAGTCACACCGACTAAGCGCAGATCTTCCTTTTGCAATTATTTATAAAATAGTTTATTTGTATGCACCAATCTCGGTTATAAGATTTTTTTCTCCATTTTCAATAAATTTTTTAAAAATTTCTAATTATGTTTTCAACAACACTTTTCACCGTTTTGATTATCAGATTTATATCCAGGCGAAATTGCGACCATATCAAATACATTTTCTTTGTGTGTGTCGTGTTATAATTAAGAGCAAATTTTAAGACTAAAATAATAGAGGAATCAAGTCTAAAACAATATCAAGACGCCAGATTTTGATCTAAAGATTCGCATATTTTAAAAAAATTTTAATAAATCACAAGATGTTTACTTTGTTTTCTTATATAGAAATTTGCAACTTAAGTGCAAAACCTCACAGCATTCTCAATACCTCATTTTCATTATCTCAATGAAAAAATACCTCAACATCTCAATAATCATTATTTTTGGCTATTTTATTATTTTTGTAATACTTAAGTTTGAAATAGTTTATATTATTTTGCAAAAGTTTATTATCACGTGAGAACATGATATTGTTTTGGTTTGAGGTTTTTGAAGCCTCAAAATGCGTAGGCAACAAATTGGCTATTTATCGTTTTAGAGGCATCCATTTTTCACTTTTAGGGTTATTAGAAAATAATGCAGAAGGTTATCACATTTGGCGATTTATCGCCAACTAAAGTTACGACTTGATTTCCAAATTATTAATTCTCTTAATTCTTACGAATTGTCTTAATTTAAATCCTTAACCAGTTTAAAACAATCACGAGACTATCAGATTACGCATGCGTCGATATTTAGAAAAACGATTTTTTTTTTTTTTTTTTTTTTCCATCTCAAAATCGGTCAAACTCCAAAACTTTGTTTGCCAGTTAGAAAAATTGAAAATAAAAGGTAAAAATTATATTATATAAGATAGATAGATAGAGAGAGAGAGACAGATAGAGAAGTCTCGTAATTGTTTATATAGAGAAGTCTCGTAATTGTTTATATAGAGAAGTCTCGTAATTGTTTATATAGAGAAGTCTCGTAATTGTTTATATAGAGAAGTCTCGTAATTGTTTATATAGAGAAGTCTCGTAATTGTTTATATAGAGAAGTCTCGTAATTGTTTATATAGAGAAGTCTCGTAATTGTTTATATAGAGAAGTCTCGTAATTGTTTCAAACCCGTTTAAACTGATTAATGATTTAAATTAAGACAAATAATGGCTTAAAAAATAATGTTCTCACATGATAATTCGTAGATTTCATGTTTTAACCTGATTTGATTAATATTTACAAGGATGGGATTTTATTATCGAGTTTCCAAGCATATCCTCGTGGATTAGAATTACAGTTGGTTTGATAAATATGGTTGCTTTTATGAAAGATATTGTATTAAAATATTTGCAGAGTTTTTGTACAATCAATTAAAATTTCGTTTCCCTTCTAAAGACGAGAACTTGAGAAAAAAAAGACTTTAATAATTCGTAATTTTTATTACTGTTGCAAATAATTGATTAAAAAATAAACATTAAAATAAGAATGCTTCCTAACTGTTCAGGAAGCTAATAAATATATTTAAAAAAAGCTTCTATTTGCTTAGATTAAAAGTGGTGTGTACTTAATTTTTTTTCGAATCACTGTATTTTTCTGCATTTTTACTTTGCGACTGAAACTGCATTCGAATTATTTCAGTCATTAAATCCAAACATTTAAGTATTTTTTTTTCTGAAAAAATTATTAACTTTATAAGTTTTACTAGTAACCTTGGGCAACCAGTTCGCTCGCAGGGAATATTGGTTATATATAATTCCATTTAAATCGTTTAGATATAGCTTTATATCTGTGACTCCATCAAATTATAAGTTGTTCAAGCCACGTTATTTTCATTGTGTTATATTTACATATATATATATATGTTCTCATCGCTTTTTACCTACCTCATAAAACTTTCAAACAGAGACCAATCCCATGACACCATCGCGCTATTAAAATATAAATGTGCGGTTTCATCTATCTTAATTTTCCAGCATTGTAATTTCTGTTTTTTAATCGTTTTCTAAACAACAGATTTTAAATATAATCCTTCTTTAGCTTTCAATGATGGAAAAAAGTCACGTGATTAAATATTTTACGAAACAATGAAAACTGTTTGAATTTCAAGGCAACAATATAATAAATTGTTAAAAATTGGGCCTCTTTTTTAAATTGCCAAAATCCAGGAAAAATTTGCATAACTGTTAAACTGGCATAGTTAAAAAGACAATTTAAAATTTTAAATAGCTGTAAAATTAATTTTTGCTCAATATTTTTTTGGAAGTTACTGCAAGAAAAAGCCGAAACTCAGTATAGTTATTAATTAGATAAATTCTAATTTGAAAAAATTTCTCTCACTAAGCTAGAAGACAAAGGCAGATTCCTTTATATCTAAATCACTATTTTTAAATCCCTTTCAATCTTTAGACAAAAACCAATGGGAATGGTCTGGAGTCCAAGACTTAAAATCCAAACAAATTTACTCTAGTCATCTTGTTCTTAAGATTACATGGGCAAATCATATTATATATAGAACATTTTTAAAACAGTTTCATGGCCGAAAAGAAGATTTTTTGAATTTTTAAACTCGATTTATTCCATCCCGGAAGGCAATTTATGTACAAAAAAGAAATAACGAGATATCTCAGTCCACGACGCAAGAGAAGAGCAAAAAGAGACCGAAATACTTTCCCCAATGATTTTATACTGTGCGATTCCGACAGGGATTTCTTTGATACGTATCGATTTCGGCAAGGGAATTTAGGCACCTCTAAAAGCATGATTAAGCATTTTTATCCCTTTACTCTGAGCTGATTCTGATTTTAGCATTTTTACAGAGCTCGGGTAGAATTAATTAAATAACAGTGGTGGAATTGTATCAGGAAATAAGAGACCATTTTAGAATGAAGTTAATATGGGTTAAATTAAGATAAAAATTAGGAATTTAAGATTTAAATTAGATTTTAAGGTATTTTTATACAGTTTTTTGAACGGAGGGTGGTTTTGGGCTTTAGGGACCACGATCGGCTAAGAACTGCTGCAATTTTCCCGAAGTCTTGTTACCATTCACGAGAACCATTGCAATAGATACTCTTCCTATAGGAAGCTACCTAAAACTCGCTCCGAGGTGAGCATTAACCCTTGAACTGTTATTTTCTTTACTATCTAATTAGATGACACCTATTTATATCATATTTTCTTATTTTGATTCAAATGGAAATCCATTGGATATTTGACTTATCTTTGTATTCGAAGTAATTTTAATATTGAATTATAATTGTCATGAATGGTTTATTTTTTGCTTACAACTATCAAAATTCGATAAATCGATGCATGTATGGCATACGGGCAAAACAGTTAAGCGGTTAATACCATCCAAGGCATATATGTGGCAGATGTGATAGCTGTAAATCAAACTGTCTGGTGTACACACGCACACGCACCTTTATTATTAGTTAGTAGTGATTGATAGCAACTAATAACTACCTTATAGAGCTACAATTACAAAACAATTTTTACATTTAGATATTTGTTACAAAAATCCTCGATAGTAACATTTGTTTCTTAGTTACCTTTTGATATGTAAATAGACTCGTTGTCAGATAAGAATACAAAGGAAAGATTGCAGTATATTAAAGATATTTTTAAAATGCATAAAGATCATAAAAAGCAGATAAAATACTACTTATGTAAAATATTTGCATATCAAAAAGATTTGAACATTAATCCCTTTTTTTCAGTTCTATTAATAACGTGGAGATAATTATTAAAAGTGGTTAGAGTTTGCAGTCCGCCCAATGACCCAAGAATAATGAAAAATAGATAAATCAGTTTGTCAGATGATTATTTAATCTTCTTAGAAGAAAAGAGATTGTTAAATGCTCTTAAAACGTGGGTTAAGTGATAACTACAAAAAATGATTTAAGAGAGCACTTCATATTAGATTGATTTTTTTTAACCACTCAATTGTTTTGTGTTTTATATAATCTATTAGATTACACCTTCCAAATCGGGATGGCACAGTCTTGCCAATACAGTTAACCTGTTAACTGGATATGACGAAGTATTTCAATGTAAAATGCGGAATAAAAGTTAATTACCAATTAACATGTTAAAAACCCATAAGATATGTAGTGCTTGTGGACACTGCAATTTTTGTATCGAATTATAGAATCTTTGAATGATTTGATTTCAGTTTGCAAGTTTTGAGAAGTGATAATTTTGATACACGTATGAATCGTGACGATTAAAGGGTTAATATACAAACAAAAATTATGCATATTTAATTTTTTTAGTAATGCATTATAAAAAAGAGCATAATTTTATATTCAAGACAGAACAAGTTTTGAAACTACACAACTGCAAGGAAATAGATGCAAGCTAATTTACAAGGCATTATAAAAAATATATGGATATTTGAGAGGAAAATATAAATAAATAGACAAGCTAATTTACAAGAAAATATAAAAAATATATGGATATTTGAGAGGAAAATATAAATAGACAAGCTAATTTACAAGAAAATATAGAAAATATATGGATATTTGAGAGGAAAATATAAATAGACAAGCTAATTTACAAGAAATTATTAAAAAATATATGGATATATGAGAGGAAAATATAAATAGACAAGCTAATTTACAAGAAATTATTAAAAAAATATGGATATTTGAGAGGAAAATACAAATAGACAAGCTAATTTACAAGAAATTATAAACAATATGGATATTTGTGATGAAATGTGTAAATCAGCAATACTGTATTATCCGACTTCTTGCAATATTTGTTTTAATCATCTAACAATAACACTTTAGTAGTCATAATGATCGATAACCGGGTCAAGTGGGTTAAAGTACGTATTTCAAAAAAAAAAATTGGACTCGAAAGTTTCAAGTTCTCTTAAAAATTTTTTCTCTAAATTCTAAAATTTTTTTTCTTTAAAATTTTTTCGGTTCCTTTCTTAGTTTGATTAATAAATTTTTAAAGCTATTTGAGAATGAATTCACTTTCCCATTATTGAAATAGAGCCAATTTAATACATTAAAGCCATGCTTTTAGAAGCAATATGAGCTATTTCTAATATAGGTCTTAAAATTTGAAGCCTGGTTAAACGTTGCGGGCGGATAAACATTGTTTCTGTTCGTTCTCGGGAAACTTTTTTTCCTTGCCAGTGTTTGCAAAGCATTCAGAGTCTTCTTCATTCAGAGACCCTATCTTTCAAGATGTTTCAACTGCAGATAAATTGTATAAACAAAAACACGAACACTCGTCATGTCCACAAGAGAGTCTCCGGAAATCTTTTTGAGCGATATTTTGATGTAACGATGCAATTCTTGTTGCGAAAATGCGATTATCTTCACCATTTATACTTATAATCAATAGGAGTAGTCACCCCAAACCTTTCTCGCATATTCTCTAATAAAGGGTGGTATTTCAGAGAATGGAGTACAATAGTTACGAAATATTAACCTTTGGCGGGAATTTATCAGTTCTTGGCCATTCTTGGCGAGTTTTTTGACGATTGATCCCTGGCTGGTTAATAATATCAGAAAATTGAATTTGTGCTTTAGATGCGTTTTCCCCAACCTACTGGAAAAAGATTTGATACAAAACACCTGTAATCACGAAATCCCATACCAAGTTTGATATATTTAAGTCAATGAGTCTTTGAATTATCGCGTTTGCATGTTTCTGAAAGTACAGAACGTGAGACGGTCAAACCCTTGTCGGATGTGGCTGCAAATTTTAAAAGGCGTCTAGACTATAGATGCTAAATCAGTGTACCAAATCTTATCTATCTAGCTTTCTTCGCTTTGTAGTAATCGTGTTACATCATATTCAAACAGTCGGGCTAACCGATTTTCTTCTGAACGGTTTTTGTTCAAAATTTGATAGAAATCTGCAATCTGAGTACCAAATTTCATCCGTCTAGCCCAAAGCGGTTTTGAGTTATCTTTGAGAAGGATAGCAAAGGGATTTTCCCCCAAAAATGTGTTTATCGAACTCAGCGTGGCATAAAATGTGGAGATTCGTCAAAGTCGCGAATTCGAATTTTGGGACGATTATAATACTTTCTCAATATTACGTATACGAGAGATTACAAACTGATGAATAAAATTCTGAAATATTTTTAAAAAAATAAAATCGATTTTATTACATTCATTAACAATATTAAATTTAAAAAAAATCCAGTTTTACCTTTTCTTTACTACTAAATCAAATCTGATTCGCCACTATGAAGGGAGCTTCATTTTGACATATTTGTTAGATAGTAATCATTATAAAAATCAAATAGTAAAAACACATTAATTTTTTGGAATTATAACAAACCTATATCTATTTTCGGTTTCCTGAGCTCTAAAAAAAAATTCTTACACTCATGTTTATATAATTAGGCATCTTATTACTTTTCGTAGTAAAAAGGGTTAAAGAGGCGGGATTTAGTTATTTAGTTTAAAATACAAAAGCTATATTTCTTTGCAATGCAACATGTATAAAAATGCATTGCCTTAACAGGCAATTTCTGAAACTACATTATATGCTTGTTAAATTATTATATTTTAAAGCAACTACCATTTATGACCCGCTGATTAATCATTGGTAAAATATTTCAAAAATTTTATTAAAAGCACACTTAAAGCAAAACCTACTCAGCATAGAAAAGCAAGCTCGTACCTTTATACCTTTATTAACAACAATAAATACTTATAGCAACAATAAAGGTGATTTTATGACAATTAAGCTTATTTTAAGGAAATTTCAAAATATTAAAAGAAAATAATTAAAAATAGATAACGATTGCAGATGGCAAAATTTATATCACTAAGAAGATTATATTTTGGATTTTAAGATGATAAAATTTATATTTGTGAAATAATTCGTAGTTATGGTGGAAAAATATGAACATTTATCTTAATTTTTAATTAAATTTTGAAAGAAAACGTTCTGAGCAGCACATTCTCACTCTCGAAAGTATATCTGTGCCAGATTGGTAGCTCCAGTCAAATGGTCTGTCTTGTAAAGCGACACACACCCACACTAATATTCGAAGAAATAGAGATATATCCAGAGACAGAAAGTTTCTTGTACCTTTAACATAAAAATACGAATTCTTCATGCCATTTTTATAATGAGAAGGTTTTATTTAAAAATGCTTGTACTAAAAATTGTTTGCGCGGAAAATTTTTAATTTAGTAAGTCTGAATTTCTATTTCGGAGCTATGTGAAAGCCATTGCAAAATAAAAATTTAAAAAAAATCTCGTAATTATGAACCATAGTCAGATGACAAGTCCTCGGCGACCTGTATTTATTGAAGGAAGTTTCTATTTATCCATACCATACAATAAAGTTCCTAACCATATACTAAACTTACCAATATTACAGGAAAATAAGAAAATATACGCTTCGGTAATTATGAATTCATAAATACAAAATAATAAAATGGGAATTGTAAGATGCCTATGATAAAAATTATTGCTTACACAATAAATATTATAAAGGATATTATTCAAATAGTTAAATAATTCAGAAAATAGTTATTGGATTTTAACATAAAAGACAAGATCTGACTAGTAAGTTATTTGACCAGGAAATAATAAGACCAATAATATTAATATCAGATTAATAAATCAGTTTCAATCGAGCCATGATTTGTTGGAAATAATTATTTCTTTTATTTAGTTAGCTAAGACAAATTCTTGCATATAATGCAAGATGAAGAGATATGCAAATAAGAAATATTTGAAATTGTATTTATTAATGGCTTCTGTTAAAAGTAATTTAATAATTTAATTCAGAAAATGAAAATTCTAGAAAAAACTCTCCGCATATTAATAAGACTTCCTTTCTAACAAAATACATATTTCAGACCTGTTTCTATTTGACCACAAAAATTGATAATAAATGCTCGTGCATTATTTGATATTGTAAAAAATAGAGTTTCGAAGCACTAATAAGCTAATGATATGGATACATTTAACATAGCAATCTAAACAAATAAAAATGAAATTACCTGTAAGCCTTCCTCGGATGCAAGACTGTAAAGAAAATCTGGCTTAAAATTGCATGAAAAGTTAAAGATTGCGCGCTTTACTAATGTCTTCTAAACTCAACCACGGTTCACGTCACGTGGCGAATTTAAAAAGCTCATAGATCAGAGAAAATTAGAAATAATTGATATCTTGTTTGTTTTTATGAACTCCCAGATGTCAAAGTAGTTACAGTAGCGTATTCATAAATATAGTAAATCTTGTTTAGAATTTAAAAAATATTACAGCTGTTTGTTCTTTTTCAGAGTTGATTCCATATGGTTTTTCAAACCACAATGATTTGTTGGAAAAGTGTTTCAGAATCGGAAGATGGTTCATTAGAGATTTGTTGTCATCAAAAATCTATTGTGTTTCACCCATTGGCTTGGTGTCAATGGGTGGAAATAATTTGGTATATAGACTGTATATCAAATTTGAAGATTTTGGTCCAATTTAAAAAAAAAAATTCTTTCCCTGGAAATTTGTCTGTCTGTCCGAATGAAATTGAATACAATAACATCAAAATGAAATAGCTAATTTGAGAACAGTTCTAGGTTCTAAAATATGTGCTGCTGCTGATGATGTCGTGTCCGCTTTACCACGGAAAGGGGGTGCAGTAGCTTCTAAGGGTAAAGACCTCTGAGCACCTGAGGACAGAAGTCTGACTTCTAGCTCATATGAAGATGACACACACACATTCGCTTGCACAACCCCTTTTTACGGGGGGCACATTCACACTCCTCAAAGATGGAACACAGATGAAGAACAACCATGCCCGTCCCGGGATTTGAACCCGGAAAGCCCAGATCACGGAGAAGATGCGCTACCCCTATGCAAGGACTCCGATTCTAAAATATATATTCGCATCAAATGAAATTGAACCAAATCTGTCAAGGGATTGATCGTTAGTATGGTCTGTATATTTGTATACATATAAATACTGTTACTCAAAAAAAAATCAGTTTAGATAAATTAAATTTGGTGTCTAATCGTGCAACTAAAATTCTATTTTTGTGCCGAATTCTGATTTCAATCCGTCGAAAAAAGAAAAAAAAGAAAAAAAAAAAAGGCAGCAAAACTGTAGTGTTTTCTACGAAGTACAAATTTTCATGTGCAGGATTCTGTAAATAAAAATCGGAGCACTCTTGACCAAGGTTCCTACAGGTGTCGTCCTCGTCATCTGACAGCGGTTCAAAACTATGTGGTCCGTCCCTAAATAGCCCTAGTGTTGCTTCAAAGTGAGACGTTAATATAATTAAACTAAAACAAGCTTCCTGATTTTTATGCTGGTGAGAGTAGTGATGACACCTCTATTAGGGACTATACGAGAAAGTTTCGAGGAGGCTAATTCCACTGGTTTCGTTTTCAAATAAGTAAAGTTACTTTGCACTATTCTAAAGTATTAAAAGCATTCTGAACGCATGATATTAGTAATCTTAGTGTGATTGAAGCAATTTTGTATTACATTTTTGTGTTCATCTAAAAAAGTTATACAAATTTACATATTGTTGAGACACATATTTTGAATGGGGATCGTTAATCCTAAGGATATTATGCAAATTGCTACCAATATTTGTTTTCAATAGTAGAAATGTATATGCTATATTTCTCCTTGCTAATTGCAGGGAATTCAATTTTTCAGCTCCAGAACAATTTATACATATTTCATTTTCATTATATATTATTTCTATTCTCCATTTCATATTTCAAAATTCCACATAAATTCATGAATATGATGCTGTAATCCATTTTTTCCAGATAATTGCTATTGCATTTAAGCTATTCGAATTCTCTTTAATCTCAGTTTCGAAACAATTATAAGAGACTCGTTTGGACACTATTTAGCAATTTCCAAATTCTCCTTTTCACTTTCTCGTATACGAAATACAGTGAAAAACATTGTTATCGTCAAAAAAAATTCGAAATCGACATTTTGATGTATCTCTACATTTCTGAGTACGAGATGTACAGTTTTGAAATTAATTTTGTCTGTCTGTATGCATGTGAATACTGTGGCTGTTTGGGATGAGCGGGGATAAAACCTGGGACCTTGTGGCTCGCAGCCCAGTAACATAACCACAATACAAAAGCAATTGCTCGGGTAGCGTAGCTGTTAACTGGCTTATAAGCTATTCACTACAGACTCTCTCTCCAGTGAGTCGGAGGTGATACGAACGATATGACTGTTGATGAAGCTGTTGATTTTAATGCGCCTGTACTCATTTGAATAGCGCCAAGCGTTATGGCGAGCGTGTGTGGTTGAGTGGTTACTGATGCTGTTGCTGCGTCAAATTGAGTCTGACGACTTTGGTTGCGGGTAGATAGTGCCCCAACAGCTGTACGAAGGTTGAAGGTTCATCGTCCGAGGTCATCAATGTGGCTGTTTGGGATGAATGAGGATAGAATCTGGGACCTTGTGGTTCGCAGCCCAGTAACACGACCACAATACAAAAGCAATTGCTCTGGTAGCGTAGCTGTTAACTGGCTTATAAACTATTCACTACAATACTATGACTGAAAAACGCCTTATGCTAGATGGATGAAATTTGATATATGAAATTATGATCAAATTTGTAGATTTCTGTCAAATTTTGAACGAAATCTGTTTGGCAGTTCGAGTATAAGTGAACTCGATGGCTACAAAATGCAAAGATCTCGGAAAGTAAAATTTAATACACAGATTTATCATCTAAAATGTATATTCTTATCAAATTGTGAGCTAAACCTGTTGACCACGGGTTGACCGTCAATGGCTTAAGTAAACGAAATTTGATATGTTATCTTGGGATTACAATTGTAGCTGATTTCCATTGGTCAGCAACAAGTTGCCCAAAGTACAGTTTCTCATGATAGATTCAGTAAAAATGCTCAATTTATGCCAAGCATCTATAATTATAGTTCCAATCTCTACAATAATACAGCATAATCGTATCTATTCGTACCAATGTCATGCAATGAATTCATGTCCTTACCCAAAGTCCACAATTTTAACCAGCAGGATTAGAGTGGTCTCTCCAACACTTTCTCGCATGCACTCTAATAAAGGTGTCAACCCAGAGAACATCTTGCACTGCATTGGTGTACAATAGTTACGAAATATTGACTTCTGGCTTGAATTTAGTATTTTCTCTGAATCCATCTTGTAATCCTTGGCGAGATTTTTGGCGATTAACTCCTGGCTTGCTGCTTGTAGTATCCGAAAATCGAATGTGTATTTAAGACGAGTTTATCTCAACCGCTTGAAACAAAATTTGATACAAAACTATATTTGTAATCACAAAATCACATTGTAAATTTGTCATATTTAAGTCATTCCGTTTTTGATTAATCGCGTTTACGTGTTTCTGAAAAACACACACCGACAGACGGTCAATTCCTTGTTGGATTTGACTCAAAATTTCATAGGTGTTTGCATTATATTTTCCAGATGTTAAATATGTATACAGAATGTTATCTATATAGCTCACTTCCTTTTGTATTTATTGTGTTAACTTATATTCGAACAGCTGGACTGATGAAATTCCTCTGAACAGATTTTACTCCAATTTTGATAGAAATATGCTAATGTCGTGTAAACACTGTATACCAAATTTCAACCGTCTAGCTCAAAGCGTTTTTGAGTTATCTTTGTCACAGACAGATGGACATTTTCCAAAAATGTGTTTTTCGAACACAGGGATGTCTAAAACGTGGAGATTCGTCAAAATCTCGAGTTGGAATTTTTTGAAGATTGTTATACTTTTTTCTCTATTACACATACCAGAAAGTAAAAATGTCGCAGAGGAAGGGAATGTGATTTTTTCGGGGGACATTACTTCCGGTGCTTTTTTTTTATTGCTAATATTGTTGTTATTTTATTGTTGTTAAAACTAAATAAAGTTTTTTATGCAGCACATAATATATATTTAAATCATCAGATTTTTCATACAATCTATGAATTTTTAACTGTACTCATTTTTTCGATTAAACTGCGCGTCCATAAACACCCAATTTATAATAGTAATTATAGTAGCATTTGATTGGTACTGTAGAATATTGAATGTAGATTACTAAATGGAATGTATGCATTACTTTTTCTATAAATTTTCGACGAGTGCTGGTTCGTTTTTTAAATGATGAAACTAATTTGTAATCAACAATATTTAATTAACAGTTCCATATTATTCATGACTGAACGCTCACCATAGAACGCCAACCACGAAACGAGGTCAACAATAATCATAAAGAACAAAAATCAGAATCTATAGAGAAGAATGGTTGCCACAATTGGCGCCCTATCATTTGACATGGTGATATTAACAATATTTTTGATTGATATTTAACAGGTACAATTGCACTTTTTTCAGTATATTCATAAGGAGTCCATCAGTACTTCTCGATTTTCTTTTTCTTCACATTTTTGGTGTTATGTTTGGTTTTCTGTGAATATTATAATAAAAAAATGCTTTGAACTACACAGATGAAAATTGGCGTATGAACTTTAGATCAAATGCTATTCTAAATAAGATTTCCATCAAATTTTGAACGACATTCATTCAGAGGAAGTCTGTCTGTCTTGTTGTTCGAGTACCAGTGAGTTTGATAATTTCAAAACACAGAGATAACAAGATAAAAATTTGATAAATAGGTTTAGCATATAAAGCGTAGATTCTTATCAAATTTTTGGAACAAATCTGACAAAATATTGACCTTTTATCCGTGTATATTTTCAAATATAAGTTAACGATGACTCATTAATGTTATTGTTTAAATCAATGACATTCGGTGTATCTTGTAACAGTTTCGTATCAATCGAGAGGATAAAAGGCATCCAAAATACACATTGATAGATGCAGTAAAAATATAAGAGTTCTATAATTCTATTAGATTCTGTTTAATTATTTATTTCATAATTATTATTCGCCAATGCTATGCAGATTACTTGCGGCCTTACACAAGATTCACAATTCTATATGGCAATAAGTGCCAGATGTACAGATTAACAAATAGCGCTTGGTTTTTGGAATCTACATCAAGTTATTACAATTCTACATCAATTTACTTTAAGATGAAAATTTTTATGGATATATCATTAAAAATAAAATAAATTATAACACTTTCTAAGTAATCTCAATATCATATTAATAACTCATATAATCTATTTAGTCAGGTGGTTAAACACCTTGACTACAAAAACTCTGTGATACATACCTCAAATCAGAAATTTAAATATGATAGCACAAATTTAATATACGATATTATTTCGTCATTCTGAATTCTACTTAGCATTATTGTTACCACAGATCGGTTGCTTCACAGATAAATGAAAACAAATACAATCACAGACGATATTAAAAGTGGCAGGAAGTTTATTCTGAAATGAATTCATTTCTATTGGTAGTAGACTTTTCAGAGAAAAAAGGAGCAAAAAGTAAAGAATTTATATTTTTTCTGTCTCTTTATATCTAAAAAATCACAATCGCTTTCAAATCAATAGTTACAAAAAATTGGAAGTGATAACATCTGTAACAAACAAATGAAAGAAAATCGTTTTCAGAAATTGGAAAAAAAATGGAAGTAATAACAGCTGTAACAAACAAATGAAAGAAAATCGTTTTCAGAAATTGCAAAAAAAAAAAAAAAAAAAAAAAAATGGAAGTGATAACAGCTGTAACAAACAAATGAAAGAAAATCGTTTTCAGAAATTGTAAAAAAAAAAAAAAAAATGGAAGTGATAACAGCTGTAACAAACAAATGAAAAAAAATCGTTTTCAGAAATTGTAAAAAAAAAAATGGAAGTGATAACAGCTGAAACAAAAAAATGAAAGAAAATCGTTTTCAGAAATTGCAAAAAAAAGAAAGAAAAAAAGAAAAAGGATAAAAAAATTAAGAAAAAAACAACTCTAATAATAACATACTATTTAACCCTTTAAAGACCATTTTTTCCTAATAATACAGTATTAAAATATTTTTGTGACAGTAATTGATTTTAGAAAAGTCAATTTAACTGATTAGAAAAAAAAGTAGCTTATTTCGCAAATCAATGAAAAAATCAAGATATTTCATTATGCATTGAGTTAAAAAACTGAAAAATTTATGTTTTTGCTTCATTGAAAAATTTGAGAATTTACAACAGTCTTCTTTTCAGTTTCAGGTGTTGATATATTTGCATCTCAAAATAATAATAATAATATTGAATTGATAATTAATTTAATTTGTTTTAAAAATTACATTATAGCAATAGATAGCAGGGTTAATTTATGGCAGTAAAATAGTTTACCATGGACAAATTTCAACCGTCTCACTCAAAACATTTGAGTTATCTTTGTCACAGAGAGATGGACATTTTTCAAAAAAGTGTTTTTCAAACTTAATGAGTCTAAAAAGTGGAGATTTGTCGAAGTTTCGAGTTCGAATTTTTTGAAGATTACTGTGCTTTCTCTTATACTACGTATACTAGAAAGTAAAAATAGACTTCTAACTCAATTTCTGCATTCTATTGTTGACATTAAAGTGTAGTCAGTTTTTTTTTTATTTGATTAACGCCACTCAAATTTTTTGTTTTTGTTGTTTTGTTAATGTTAAAGTTATGATAAAAATATTGCTTTCATCAGAAATTAACAGAAAAATGGAATTTTTACTTCCGCTTTTATTTCTTAACTTGCAGATTTTTTTAATCTAAACGCACAACAATCTAATCATATTTGATTAATTATTGTCTCTACGCAACATTTTGTTTAATTTTATGAACTTTTAAACATTCCTAATCAATGTGGAAAATCATTCAAGATGGTTGAGTCCCAAAAGAAGAGGACCAACAAAGGAAAAGAAGCAGTACTATACTATGCTAACCGATCAGGCAGGCACACAAACATCAAAATGAAGAGAATAGTATTTCAGGACATGGATGAACCATGATATGAAGAAACTTCTGCTCACCTAAGTGTGAGACGACACGGAAGTAAGAGAATGAAAATCGTTTAAAGACCCTGCAGTGAAAATTTATTTTATTAAGATTTAAGAGTTAAAATTGCTCAAGATTGGGAAATATTATCGCTTCGGTCGACGTATAGCATTTTGGTTAAGGATATTTGTAAATAAATTACATATTTAAATGCGTCGACAAACCATTTGCATCCCATTAGTTAAATTTATCCCAGGAAGTTTTATATAAATGTTCTTTCTCTGAAATAATCAAGTTTTGATCCATTGATTTCTATCATTTTAAATATTTCCTTTTAAATATAATATATGCAAGATAAAATAATTGATGATGAAAGTTTCTAATTTGGTAATTTTATTCTTTCTTAAGAGTAATGTGGTCACTCATTCAAAGTGGCTTTGATTTTTTTCTGGAAATATTAACAATTTTAGGCGACGGTGCAATCCTCTCTCAACATTAATTCTTTTATTTTGATTTCCTCACTCTCTAAGTTGTTCAGCTTTCTAATCTTAAAAGTTGTTCAGCTTTCTAATCATGTCTGGAATTCGTATAAGTGTATGCGCCAGCTGAAGAAGTAGGCGATGCAAAAAAGCTTAGCTGCGGATTATATCTCGAAGATATAATGAGGTTGAAATATTAAATGTCATTCGGCTCAGTTTTAATAAAATACCATTGAATACGATTGTATTGCAATCAATAATCAATACAATATCAAAACGAAATTTTATGGAATTTCAAACAAAAATGCAATTGGATAGAGAAAAAGGAATATTCATCCTGCTTCTCGAATTATCTACAGGCAGATATTTTGAAAAGGCAAATTTCAAACCTATTATTTTAATGTTCATCACCGGTTCAGATTTCATTTAAAATTATCAAATGAATAAGAATAAAATTATCAAGTGAGCAGTAATATATCCGAAATGTGTGTTAAAAAAATTACCAAATGTATATTAATAAATCCAAAAGGAGTGTTCATAAAATATTGGAATCAGTATAAATAAATCTCAAATGTGTGTTAGTAAAATTATCAAATACATGTTAACAATTCCAAATTAACATTAGTAAAATTATTAATTATGTGTTTATAAAATTATCAAATACATGTTAATAATTCCAAATTAGTATTAGTAAAATTATTAATTATATGCTTATAAAATTATCAAATGAGTGTTATTAAAATTATCAGATGAACATTAATAAAACTATCAAATAAATAATAATAAAATCTAAATAAGTGTTTATAAATATTAGAACCAGTATTGATAAGTCCAAAAAGTGTACTAGTGAAATTATCAAATGATAATAAATTCCAAATTAGTGTTAATAAAATTATTAAATATGCTTTTATATAATTATTAAATGAGTGTTAATAAGATAATTAAATATGTGTTTGTAAAATAATCAAATAAAAAAATTTCAGCTCAATGTTAATAAAATTATGTAAGATTATTAGATGTGTGTTTATAAAACGATCAATTGATCGTTAATAAATTTCAATTTAGTGTTAATAAAATGATTAAATGTGTATTTATAAAATAATCAAAGGATTATTAATTAATTCCAAATTAGTGTTAATTAAATTATTAAAAGTGTATTTATAAAACAATAAATGAAAGCAAAACTATCAAATGAGTGTTAATAAAATTGACAAATAAGCATCAATAAAATTATCAAATGGATACCATTAAATTCCAAATGTACTAAAACTAAATTTTCAAATTAGTATTAATAAATTCCTGATGAATATTAATAAAATTATCAAATGAGAATTAATGGAATATCAAAATAGAATAATCAAATGAGTGTCAGTATCTAAAGTATATACAAGGTAACACATAATAATTTGAGGGCTTTATATATATATATATATATATATATATATATATATATATATATATATATATATATATATATATATATATATATATATATATATATATATATCTAACAACGTTATCCTCCAAATTATTTTAAATTTTAAATACAACTTCCAAAAAGAAAAATGGAGTATGAAATATTTTATGAAATTTAAAGAAATTTTTATTTTATTCGTTAAATTAAATAATAATACAATAGCAATCCGTTAACCTATACTTATAATAAAGCTCAGTGTGTGTGTGTGTGTGTGTATGTGCGTGTGTGTTGGCGCTCTACAGGCCAGACCATTCAACCTACAGCTACCAAATTTGGCACGTGTATACCTTGGAGGCCGTGAATGTGCGCCTGGAGGTTATTTTTTCGAATTTTTACTTAGAATTTTATTTATATAAAAATTAAGCGAAATTTTGGCGTGTTTCTGCTATAACTTCCGAAAATATTACCGCACAAAAAAGATTTTTACATGAAGTTAAAGATCAAACATTTATCTTTTAAATGATACCAATGTTTTAGCCTTAAAATTAAATTTCTATTTTTAATGAATTTTTAAATAAATATTTTAACTATATTTTTCAACAATTTTTTACGTACAAAATAAAAATAAAATTTAAGCTGCACGAGCACGTTTCGCATTCATGGGGAAAAAATTAGCTTTTTTCAAAGTGTTGCGATCACATTTAATAAAGCTCCAATTAAAAATAAATTAAATCTTTTTGGAAATGAAATCTGCAAAAATATAATTTTCGACACGTGTCTGTAGGAAATAAAACAAATATGAAATATTATTTTTTCTAAAAAATAAATTCAAGAAAAATTATTTTATGATCTTTTACACTCTTTATATTATTAATCCAATAAATCAGTTTTATTTTAAGGCAAGTTTTGTTTAATATGAATAGTATATCCATTCAAATCAGGGCCACACAGCTAATTTGTAAACCTTTAGTAAGATACAGATCTGCTAAAATGATCTAAATGGAAAATGATAATATTTTATGTAACTTGATTCAATAAATGCTCTAATAAATAACGAATTTTTGATTTTACATAAAGCTTCTGCTGTGGAAATCACGATTAACAAAATGTTCTTGAAACACTAATATTTTAAATAAAAAGAGTTAATTTCCAATCAACTAAATCAATCACTTAAACTGAATGATTTATGAAAATTTGAATATCCCTATTCAATAAAAAAAGGATAATTTTAGATTTTCTATCGATCGTTTTAAAAAAAATACGCCAATCAGCGCGCAGGTTTCTCAAGATTAATTGGTCTAAGATTATGAAAATGTTGAGTTTTTCTAAATTTTTAACATTCAAAACTTCATAAATCAGTCTTAGTTAATCGGGGAAAATAAAAACATTCATTCATTTATTTAAAATTTGGTGTGTCCAGAATATTTCTCAGAATATGATACCTTACTGCATAAAATTTAGACTTCATAATTTTTGAAATATATCTATAGGCCGGAACAAAATATTATTATTGATTTCATTTCAATCCTTTTGAAAGCAAAACTAAAAACTGAATTTTATGCTGAATCTGAGAAATTTTTATTGAATTATTCTTTGAGATATTACATAAATTATGAAAAATATTTTGTAGTTCACATAAGACTTATATACCGAGCGATTCTGTTTGTAATACTCATATTCAATAATAATAATAATAAATAAATAACAATAAAGATGATAAATAAAATAAAACGCTTGGTTTTATTAAAAAATATCTTTATATTAATTGCAATTTCATCATTTCCACTTTAAATTAAAGTTGAAGTTTTACCGGGAATGACAACAAATTAGCAAAATATATATATAGTAAATTGAACGAAACGATCTAAACAACAGTATAAATTTGGTATGACTATCAAAATTTGAAGATTAAAATGTTTTATTTGAGAATCTATTAAGAGACCAGTTACTTAAAATATTTAATCGAAAATTGTAGCGAGCGGTAATACTGGTGAACCGGCTGGTCGCCAAAGGCGGCTAGTACAATAATAAAATATTTCTTTCAGACATCAGCAAACGATTCGCTAAAGAATGAAATGAGAACTACTTTTCATTTTAAATCGAAGCTTTCGAAGACATTTTCGAAAACGACATTCTATTTTTATCCAATTCAAACAGCATAAAAACCGCTGTCGTCATTTCCTTTAAAAAAATTTAACTTCCTTTAACAGGTTATTCTTTAAAATGGCCAGACTTGTTCAACTTTATTTTTCCTTCAAAGTTTCCTTCAGGAAATTTGTTCTTAAAAAGAAGAAAAAAATGTTTTCGTTTTTTGTTTTTTTGTAACTAATTTTCTGTTTTCAACTAACACGCTATGTCATTTTATAACATCTCAACTATAAAAATGATAGAATAATATAACAACTAAAAGTTGATAATTTTTTCCTCTTTATTCCTTTTTGATAATTCTTCCTTTTTATTTTTGCACTTGAAAAAATCATATTAAATCGAACAGAAATCGTCTGGTAGAAACAGGTTTATATAAGCAAGAAAAGAAAATATATATATATATAGATGGAATTTTCTTTTGTGAAAAGAATTTTTGTACAAGTTCTGCGAATTCGTAATACTTGTTCCTCGAAATTCTTTTTTTTCATTTGAAATTCGTTTGATTTTTGCTGTTTTCAAAGATTTATTACAGCAAAAAACAGCAATAAATGAAGTCTTTGAACTGATCTCAGAAGAAAAATAACCATAAAGCATCCATTATTTTACCATGCGATTATATTATTGATTTGAAATAGATAACATAAATTTTATTTATATCTTAAATGAAATCTCTATAAACTCTATAAATTCGTTCTAAAATTAGATCTTTCAGTTTAAAGAACGCAAATAAAAGCTGTTTCAAATACTGTTAGGAACAAAAATCTGAACTCACGATTTATGCTTCTCACATCACAAGAATTTTATTAAATATTTGTATATGGGTCAAAAGCACGGATAATGAAAGTAAATAAAGAAGTTCGGTCATCTTTACTCTTTAACTTTAAATCCAATTAGGGTAGTAAAATCGATGTTCCGTTAAAGCTTTACCATGGCATTCTGAGACAGACTTGCAAATTTGGGTACTTGTCAGTTTTAAAGATGACCAAAAAATGCCAAGATTTTTTTTTGTTGCCAAATTATAAAAATATACTAAAGTGCATAAATATATATATATATATATATAATAAATATATGCATATATATATATATATATATATATATATATATATATATTAAATATATGCATAAATAAATATATATATATAATAAATATATGCATAAATATATATATCTATACTTATAATAAAGCTCAATGTGTGTGTGTGTGTGTGTGTGTTGGCGCTCTACAGGTCAGGTCATTTGACATACAGCTATCAAATTTGGTACATATATACCTTAGAGGTCGGGAATGTGCACCTGGGGTCCCTTTTTTTGAAATTTTAATTATTAGTTAAAAACTAACTTTTCCGCCAAAAAAAATCTTCCATTTTCCCCACCGCCAACTTTCAGTTATTTTTTTCTCCTAACAGAATTGAGGCTAGGGTTAACATTTTTCGGCGGATTATTTCAAACGATTCTGTTTATTTTCTTAATGTTTTATGCATTTAAAATTAAACATTGTTAATTAATCCATGCTTCAGATTCATTCTGAAGTACTTTTGAATTAAAATAACACAGAATAAAGGAAATTAAAAATGTATAATCTGCATAGCGTTACCCCTACTGGCGTAGAAAAATTCACGCACTTGCGTTAACGTAACTGGCGAAGAAAATTCACGCATGCGCATTGTTTTCTGACTGTTGACATGGCAACCAACGGATGATTTAAATTATTTTTAGGTTAGTTGCGTGCTTTTGTAAGTAAATTGTATTTATGTTAGTTATATATTGTTTGTAAATGCTTATAGTTTTAAGTACATCGGTTTTTAAGAAGTTTTTTTTAACCTATTTTCAATGATTTAAATTATTTTTAGGTTAATTGGATGCTTTTGTAATTAAATTGTATTTATGTTAGTTATATACTTTTTTGTATATGCTTATAGTTTTAAGTACATCGTTTTTTAAGTATTTTTTTAAACCTGTTTTCGACTGATTATTTTAAACGATTCATTTTATTTTTTTAGTGTTTGATGCATTTAAAATTAAACATTGTTAATGAGTCGATCTGTTCATGATGAATGAGAAATTTTTGTTGACAAATTCTTGAGATATTACATAAATTAAAAAGATATTCTTTAGTGCCCATAAAGTCTAAACGCTCAGTGACTCTATTATCAGTAATCATAGTATTAAAAAAATGCTTTTCAGTAAAAAATATTATTATATTAATTGCAGATTAATCATTTACACTTTAATTTAAAGCATAATTTCTACGAGCGGTAACAGAAAATTAGAGAGATACATATCAGGCTATGACTGAAGGCCCTTATAATATTATGAGTGAATTATACGACTATCAAAATTTGAAGTTTTAAAATATTTTGCTGAAGAATCTATTAAAATTGGAATTGCGTAAAATATTTAATGGTACGACCGGAGTTTAACCTCCTGCTTGGAGCAATTTTTAAAAATCGCCAACAACGACCCTGCGAAATGTTCAAAAGCAAAGGAGCAGATGTTCAATTATAGTGCATAATAAAGATTGCCAGCTTTGGAGCGTTATCGCAACTTGGCGAAGAAGGGGGTTAAACTCAGGTACAACCTATTTAATTATTAAAATTTAAACGAACATTAAGATTGGTGAACCGGCTGGTCGCCAAAGGCGGCTAGTAATAAATATATGCATAAATATAGATCAAATCACTTACGAATCACATGCTATACAATTTGACATTTGAAATCGCCATATTGGCAAAATTTTTTCTTGGCGCTTTTTCGTCACCGTTATAACCGACAAGTTCCCAAATTTGAATAAATTATTTTTGATGGCACAAGGACCAATACTACAATTTTATACATGTTCAGATTCATTATTGCAAATTTACCGCATTTTTCATGCTACTGCTAATTTGATAAAATTTTCGAGTAAAACCACAGTAACTCCTTTTTTTCATTTTATCTAACTTATTTTAAGAAATACAGCATTCTCCTTTTAAGGTATCCGAACACGTTTGGAGCACTTTATTAAAAAAACATGGTGTAGACATACTTGAACCATATTCCTGGGTTTAATACTATTCAAAATTAGTAATTGGATGTCAATATTTTAAATAAACATTAAAACCTTTTGAAAGTTGGCATTTAATAGCATAAATTTAAGCAAATTCTTTAAAACTTCAAATTGGCTACACCAAAAATTACTCTCATCCTAACAAAACTTATACCAAAAAGAAGCTACATAGTTTTCTTTAGGGAATGAATTACAATCGTATGGTTATAATAATAAATAAAATTTTTAGAATTAGTTGAATATTTTATCATGGAATTTTTAGTAAATTTATGACTTTATTGTTCAAACAATAGGCTGTAAATTAAAAAGTATTTCCTCAATATAAATTCTTTTTGTTCATTCCCTAGAAAATAGTATAAAGACAAAGTCCACCAAATTTCATAGTAATATGATAATTATATTTTGAGTTATTTGATTTGAGTTGAGCAAAAAATAAGAAAAAATCAATTTTGAGAAAAATGCATTTAAAGTATACACTAACATGTTTTAATAATCAATTATGTGTGTACATATTTAAAATTCACCACCTTTATAAGTTATACCTTTTTCCACCTCAGCATTTAATAATTTTTTTTAATCATTTTATTTTTTTCTGGCAATTTTTTAGTTTGGCAATGAATGCCGCATAGATTCGTATATTCTGTTTTTGTCGAGCTCAGCAAATGCTCTAACTGCATTTGCACTATTATACACTCCAATAACCTTAAGAACATTCAGTATCCATCCTATAAAAGTTTCGTTAAAATGTATTACAGACATAAATGCCCCCAATCTGAGGGTTCGGAGCTCAACAAAGACATCTTTAGGTACAAATTTCCACAAAACACCGTTAAAACTCTCATTGGCATTTTTCATTTTGAAGCGCAAAAAATGTCCCGTATTTAAAACCAAATTTAAGTTTATACAAATTTTTAACATGTTTTTGGTCCTTTCAATCGGTTACTTCCGGTTATTTAAATATCCACTTCCGATTTGCCTATCATTACGAAAATGTTAATATCTTGTCTTCTAATTAACGTAGATATTAAAGTAAACCTGATTTGGATAGCTTAAAGACTGGTCTATCCAATAAAAGATTTTTTTAAATGCCATTTTTGGCGAAAATCGACCTATTCAACGCGTTCGGATACCTTCATTAACCGTTAAATACTGAGTGTTGCCTTTGCAACCTATTCAATTTTGTTTTCTAAATTTTTATAAGAATAATATTGAAGTTCTAATACCTGTCGTTAGTAGTAAGATACACTTTGGAAACGTTATTAAATCAATTTAAAACATGTATATGACATCACGAGTGCTGATGGGAAAACCATCGGGAAGGGTCTCTTCAAAATTTTCCCGCTTGCTCTGTAATAACTTTGTTATACCTTGCGTGACATTAGTGTGCAATAGTTAAAAACATTAACTTTTGGTGTGAATTAAGCATTTTTACTGAATCTGTTGCGTCCTTCTTGGCGACTTTTACGGCTATTAATTAATCGCATGTATGTGGTTAACAGTATCTGAAAATCGAATTTGACACGTTTTTCTCAATCGATTAAAAAAAATTGTCACAGAACTGTACTGTAGTCACAAAATCTCATATCTAATTTGATATTTTAAATTTGTGCTTTTTTGAATTATCGCTTTTACATACTACTGAAGACGGCGTCCTTGCATAGGGGTAGCGCATCTTCCTCGTGATCTGGACGTCCCGGGTTCGAATCCAGGTTCGGGCATGATTGTTCTTCATCTGTGTTCTATTTGTGAGGTGTGTGAATGTTCCCCCTGTAAAAAGGGGTTGTACAAGCGAATGTGTGAGTTTCATCTTCATATCAGCTAGAAGTCAGACTTCTGCCCTCGGGTGCTCAGGGGTCTTTACCCTCAGAAGGTACTGCACACCCCCTTTCCGTGGCAACGCGGACACGACATTATCATCATCACATGTTTCTGAAAGTACCGACCGTTAGACTGTAAACTCCTTGTTAATTTTGGCCCAAACTTTGACAGGTGTCTACACTATAGATGTTAAATGTGTGTGCCAAATTTTATCTATCTAGCTCCTTTCGTTTTGGAGCTACCATGTTAACTTATATACGAACAGCCGGATGGACTTCCTCAGAACCGAATTTCATCAAAATTTGCTAAAATTCTACAAATTTGGTATAAATACAGTATACCAAATTTCATCTGTATAGCTCAAAGTGGTTTTGAGTTATCTTGGTTAGACAGACAGACATTTCCAAAAATATGTTTTTCGAACTTGTGGGGGTCTAAAATGTGGAGATACGTCAAAATCTCGAGTTCGAATTCTTCGAAGATTGCTATACTTTCCTTATACTACGTATCTGAAAATGTAATAAATGATACGTTTCGCTTGTAATTCTTCGTTATTTTTGTTTATTTGTACGATTGAGAATATTTTATTTACATATTTTACATCATATTATCTTCCACGATGATGAATTAAAAATTCACTTCTTAGTAAATAAGATATTTAAGTCTAAATTTATTAATATTCAAGAATTCTTTTATTCGAACTGAAAGTTCAGCGTTGCCGACTGCCCAAAATCTATTTCTCATTTGTAAATCAAATTTAAAAGCTTCATCAAACATTTATTCACGTGATTTTCTTCTATTGTTGAAACCTAAAAAAGAAGAATTATGT
Organism: Argiope bruennichi; assembly: GCF_947563725.1. NCBI lineage: Eukaryota > Metazoa > Arthropoda > Arachnida > Araneae > Araneidae > Argiope > Argiope bruennichi. Next base: position 14,824,685 of record NC_079159.1, read on the forward strand.
TTAAAATCTATGCAATTTGCAATATAAATAAAAAAAAGTGAATTAATATACTACAAAGAAGATAGATTATCTGAATTAATACTTTTTTGATTGTGCTATAATGTCATAAAATACAGATATCCATTAGGAAGGTTTATGTACATAATGAATAGAATATGTGCAAGACTACTGAATGGACATGACTTTGATGTCTATGGCAATTTGATATTAAAAAATAGTTTGTTGGAGGAAAATTAATAAGGAAATTAAATAAACTGATACCAAGGACAGCTGGTTGACAAAGACGACTAGTTTAAAGAATGGAACAAATCTTATTTATACATAATGTGTACATTGATTAAACTACTGCAACTTTCAATCCGAGAAAAGATAGAGACATAAAAATAAATAATTAAACTCAGAAGAGAAAATACATCAGCTAGAAAAGAAGTCGAAGTACTTTTTGTTTGTTTTAAACTTTGTCTACTAGCAACAATTTTGATACGAGATATGATTTGACAGAAGTCAAAATAGTCTATTTTTGTAAGGAAGGAGATAGGTAGATAATTGTGAAAATTGATAATAAAATCTTAAACTATAGAAGAATGAATTATGATGAGAAACAATTCGATAAATATTAGATAATCTTATAATAAAAATGAAGGATAAATGTATCACATACAGTTTATTTCTTGCTTCCATAGGTTATTGTTCAGGTTATCTTTCAAGTTAAATGACTTTGTCATAGATAACAAATAATGCAGTTCCTTGAAAAAATGTTGAGGTTAACGAAATATTAGAATATGAATTTATTCATATTTGTAAACATTCTTTATTTAAAAATTTTGTTAACTTTTCACTGTGTTTAGAAATAACATCTTATTTAATTCTGATGTTAATTCATATGATTCTTAGGATGGCATTCTGTTTTTGTCTTACAGACGTTCACTTTGTTTGTTTTAATTCCATCAATTAGGTTTCTTTATATCCTTGAATTCACCCTCCTCTTTTACTTTCTGTCCAGCGAGTTACATGAAAAGAGAGTATTAAAATCATAAAATAATAATAATAAATAAATAAATAAAAATCGAACTCAAAATTTCGACAAATTTCTATGTTTCAGAGTTTGAGACCGTTTCTAATAAGTTTCGCTCACTCCGTGAAACAAAACCTCTTTTCTGGAATAAAAATTCTTTAAACTTTTGAATAAGAGATCTTTGAGAATAATGTTATATTTTTGAAAATCAAAAGTTCGAAATACACATTTTTTTAATTATATCTATTTGTCTAAGATTAGTTTATTTTATTTATACCTTGGTCAGATTACGAGGACGACACCTATTGCGGATTTGATGTTCTTTAATTACTACTGATCAACAAAAAAGAATCCACATACCTTTCTGCTGAACAAAGTTCGAACCAAAGTGTCGGGGATAGAGCTTGCCTACACTAAAAATATCCAATAACTTCTCTACTGACCACATGACAAAAGCACTGAGGACGTTTTCTTTAACATTTTTAATGCAGATTATTAAAATACAAGCACTCCTTTAAGGTGGGTTCACACGAGACTAACAGTTGCGCGCAGTTGTTGTCCCGAAGTAGGCGTGACCTTCTATTGCGCGCAATAGTTGGCTTTGTGTGAACCCACCTTTAGGAGTTCTAACCGACAACTCGTAAATTACAAAAAACCCAATATAAATAATAATCCCTTCTGGCGCCACCAGACCGGAAATGAACAGATGCATCACATATATATATATATATATATATATATATATATATATATATATATATATATATATATATATATATATATATATATATATATATATATAAAGCAAATAAAAAAAAGGAATTGCAGGAAACTACGAAAAAAAAATCAACTTTGTTCGTTTCCCGTTGCAACAACACCTGAGCCAGAACATCTCCTCTCCAAACTGCTGAGTTCTGGACACAGTTAAGAATAAATGCCTTTTTACAGTAGTCAACAAAAAATGGAACGCCTTTGTAACTTTTTTATTTATTACTGCATTTTCAGAAAACTGGTGTCGATAGAAATGGCTTAAAGAGACAGGTTTGTTGAGATAGACAAACTTATTAATCAAGTTAATTAGTTAATTAACTACTACCTAGAAAGTTTCCCATTACGGAAATCGAGAGTTTTAATAATTTTAATGACGCAGCAAACCTATTTATGTATATGTATCAATTTTCTTTCTGGAATTCTCAGTAGTTCTGGAGATATACTTAATTTTATTTGTTGAAAACTCTACGCCAAAAGTGCCAACACACTAGAGACATTATATTAAGTAATCGCAGCTTTTCCGTTTTTATTCACAGGAATTTAGTAAGAATTGTGGTGAATCGCATATAAGCCAGTAACAGCGCTTCTGCCCGAACAGCTGTTTTAGCAAAATCGGTATGTTACTGGACTGCCAACCTAAAGGTCCCAGGTTCTATCCTTGCGCGTTCCTTACCTCTTCAGAATAAACACGATTCAATTTTTTTCATAATATAGATAAGGATTTTCAAAACAAAAATATTTTTGTTTTGATTTAATTGTTGAAGCATTTCCATTACTTTTAAAATCAACTCATCATTCAGCTTTTTTACCAGATCCCGCCTTAAGAAACTGAAAGCTGTCTTTACTTTTATGGCGAATGAAAAACGTTACTTCACCAATTTATTTTAAACCAATGATTGGTGCGATACAAATACCATAAAGACATTTTGAGTGAATGAAATGATAGGTGTTTATTAAAAGTGGGAAATTTTATTTTCAAGTTGAAGCAATTGTCAATCGGATAGAATATTTATTAAGTTTCAGAGGAGTATTTTGTTATAATAAAAATATTCCGCGTATGATTTTTACATAAAGTTAAGCTATACTTTAATTATTTCATGATCTAAACAAATGTTAAATGTTTATCTGTTAATTATAATAGTTAATTTTTAAGTTACTAAAATATTACGGAAGTGGAAGTTAATTAGCGGGGTGAAATTCCAATATACCTGATTATGGAACTGCATGAGGTTAATAATAATTGGGATAAATAAACAATAATTGGGTAAACAATAAAATAAACAATAATGAAATAAAAAAATAATTGGGATAAATATTTTTCACTTGTCCATATACAAATTAAAGAGGACAAAGAATTTGCAGATTTCAAATAAATTTACCAATAGATTGCAGCTGAATCTTCGCATTTAAAGTAACTCCTGAGTTAAAAAAAAGAATTACAACCGTCTGTTTACAACCACTCTAACTCAAAAATGTAACATTTTAAGAGGATGACATTTGTTATATATTTTTATATCAAAATCAATAATTTGAATGAAATTTATAATGAATTCGTCAAAAAGAAGTTTATCTTGCCATCTAATGTGTGCGAACATCATTAGTCGCTTTGGACCAAGGAAGAGAATGCTTGTATACACAAACAGTTTATTTTTGACATTCAAGACGAGGACGGCACATAAATAGAATACAGAAAACTCTGCCTGCAACACAATGCGGCTATGGATCTCTAATTCATTTTAAACAACGTTGCCATTCACAAACAAACAAATTTGACGGCATGAAAAATAAAACTGGTTGCCACACAAAATATAATAAAAGTAAATATACACAAAAAATAAAAATATACACAAAATATAATGAAGTAAATATTATTAAAATAAAAAAATGTCAAAATAGAAACAAATCCAAACAATCTATACTTATATAAAGCTCAATGTGTGTGTGTTGGCTCTTTACAGGCCAGACCATTTGACATACAGCTACCAAATTTGGTACATGTATACCTTACAGGTCGGGAATGTGCACCTGGGGTCCCTTTTTTAAAATTTTTAATTATAATTTTAATTATTAATTAAAAACTAACTTTCTCGCCAAAAAATCTTCCATTTTCCCCACTGTCAAATGAGTAAGGTTTCAGTTTCCCCCCCCCCCCAACAGTAATGAGGCTAGGGTTAACATTTTTGGGCCGATTATTTCAAACGACTCTGTTTATTTTCTTAATGTTTCATGCATTTAAAATGAAACATTGTTAATGAATCGATCTTTCAGATTCATTTTGAAGTACTTTTGAATTAAAATAACACAGAATAAAGGAAATAAAAAATGTCTAATCTGCATAGCGTTACCCCAATTGGCGTAGAAAAATTCACGCATTTGCGTTACCGTAACCGGCGTTGAAAATTCACGCATGCGCATTGTGTTCTGATTGTTGACATTATTATCAACGGATGATTCTTGATTTAAATTATTTTTAGGTTAGTTGAATGCTTTTGTAATTAAATTGTATTTATGTTAGTTATATATTTTTTGTATATGCTTATAGTTTTAAGTACATCGCTTTTTAAGTAGTTTTTTTAAACCTGTTTCCGACCGATTATTTTAAACGATTCATTTTATTTTCTTAGTGATTGATGCATTTAAAATGAAACATTGTTAATTAACCGATCTGCTCATGATGAATCTGAGAAAATTTTGTTGACAAATTCTTGAGATATTACATAAATTAAGAAAGATATTCTTTAGCGGCCATAAAGTTTAAACGCTCAGTGACTCTGTTATCAGTAATCATATTATTAAAAAAATGCTTTGTTTCAGTAAAAAGTATTATTATATTAATTGCAGATTCATTCTTTCCACTTTAATTTAAAGCATAAATTCTACGAGGGGTAACAGAAAATTAGAGAGATACATATCACGTTATGACTGAAGGCTTTTATAATATTATGAGTGAATTATATGACTATCAAAATTTGAAGTTTTAAAATATTTCGATGAAGAATCTATTAAAGTAGGAATTGCGTAAAATGTTTAATTATTAAAATTTAAACGAACATTAAGATTGGCGAACCAGCTGGTCGCCAAAGGCGGTTAGTAATAAATAAATAAAAAGAAGAAATAGAAGAAATTTTGTGCAGACTTGTATATCTGTGTGAATTTTAAAATTTCAATTCTATTAAAGGATGATTAGATTAGTTATGTCACCCAAACTGCTTTTCATCGTACTTTCGATTCAATCAGTCGAAGAGATGAGATTTAAAAGGTATACTGAAAGCAATAAAACTTAGAAAGAAGCTTAACAGAAACATACAGAAAAATCGTGAGATCTCTGAAAATTCTTGATGAACTACATGATAATGTTGTCTATTTCAACATGTTATAATTCATAAATTAGTTTGTTGTCTATAAATTGCGTTATGAGGATTGGAAAAAAATACTCATTGAAACAAAAGGGGAAAAAATCACACTAAAAAAAGCTACTGTAAGAATGACAGAGTGTTAGACATTCTTCCTGTAATTCAACGTCTGATGCAATCAAGACAAATAAATATAAACGAATCGAGTCAAGATCATTATTATGTAAGGTGACCATTTTTTTAACCTGAAACCAGGACAACAGGAATTTTGACCAGCCACGCCCAAATTTTATAAATTTTTATCAAAAATTCACCCAACGGCCAATCTGTATACCTAAGTAAATAAAAAACTTTTAGATATCAAAAAATGTTGCGTTTATTTAAACACAAGAAATGTGAAAACTAAAATATGATTTTACAATACAAAAATAAAACATAATAAACATAACATAACATAACATGATAAGTCATACCTAATATAATAAAACATAAGGAGTTATTTAATTTAGTTTGTTTTTTTATATTTTTCTGAGGAATGAATTGCTTTTAACAAATTTTTGTTTTACTGTATATTTTCATAGAATTCCATACAGGTTGCATTTAAATTATTTTTGACAATCAACAAGGATTTCAAAGTTTCCACTTTCAATTGGGTTTTCTCGCTAGTCCAGATGTTGTTTAATAAAGAAAAATCCCGTTCGGTCGGTGCATTAGTTCCTGGCATACAGAGGCAATACTCTACCAATTTGCCAATATTATTGGACACATCATTTTCTTTAAAGGCTTTAAAAATTTCAATCCACCTATCTCGTGGTGGTCCTGCTCATGCGACACCTGACGATATCACATGGAATTATCAGGGTTGCCAGTTCTAATTTTATTATTTTTATTTTATGACTTTTTTTGTTTTAATGTTTTGTAATCTAAAACCAGCACTTTTCGTGTACTGGTTTTGTTTAATGACTAACCAGGACTTATGCCCTGAAAACCAGTACTGTACTGGTAAAATCAGTACGAATGGTCACCTTATTATTATGCTACCATTTCTCAAACGAGTGGTTCGAAACTATGCTTTTTTATAAACACAATCGCAAAGAGGAGAATATTTCGTAACTCTGAGAGAATTTCTTTAAGGATATTTCGAAAATGTCCTCCACCATCTAATTAAAAAAAAACTGATGAATGAGTGTTCAACATTAAGCTATTGAGTACACAAATTAAAGATGCTAATTAATTTCCTTAATTTAGCACTAATTTACTGAATGGTAATAAATGGCTGTGATTTCCTTGATCTCTATTTCATTTACTTGCAAACGATAACTGCTGGTAAAGGACAAAAATTAATTAAACACTCCTACTGTCAATCTGTCCTGCAATCAAATTTCATATCGTCTGAGTTACCCCCCCCCTCCTTATTATTATTATTATTATTATTTCAAAAAGGAAGCAAAATTCATGTTAAATCAAAATCGTCTGATCTGCATATAAGTTTTATATTTAATTGACTGATATATAAAAACCTATGAACGAATGCAAAATTGTTCTACATATTTGTAAATATTTAAATTAGGTTCTTTTCTCGCGTTTAAATACATTACATATACTCTAATATTTTTACATATAAAGCCCTTGTGATGTATGTAGTGAGAAAAGACGTAAACTGTTGTTTAAAATAAGGCTAAGATATTAATAGAACGCCTGTTACCGTCATTAATTTTAATCAATAACAATAATTTCATAGATTTATAATTTGACGGTCGAATCCTATACCTGTGCTTTAATTGAGCCCAAATAAAATTTAAATTAGCTTTAATTAGGGTAAATGAGTTACGTTATTTGAGATCAACTTTATCAGAGGTTGGGATCATTATTTTTCCTGAAGTGAGTACAAGCAGAATCATAAGCTCCAAAGAAAAAAAAATAATTTCTTTAGATTTTAACAATATTATAATATCCTACGGTTATTCAGGAAATAAATAAAGATCTAGCAGACATTTGAGATGGTAATCATTATAGCCATTCTCCCTGTTCCAGCAGCTCATGCGCCACCATCGAGCTAACCTTACCCTTCCCTTTTCCCATCTTAAAGACTCTAACGTCACTCCTGCCAAATAAGGAAAGTATTTCACATATTTATTTTTGAATATATATATATATATATATATATATATATATATATATATATATATATATATATATATATATATATATATATATATATATATACTAAGGGTTTATTAAAAATTAAATAACGGTGTTTCTTTACTTACAGCTATATTTGCTTTATCGTAAATATATTAATTATGGTTTTGGTATTCTTCTTCTACTACTTACATTCAATGAAATAAAATATTCTAAAAATAGTTCTGAAAGGCTACTTTTGTGCTCAGACTTCATAAAAGTTTTGAAAATAATCTATTCATTTCAACACGACTATTTGTGTAAGACGCTGTATTTTTCTGAGACGTAAATAGAATTTATTATGTGGAGCAAAAAAGAAATAAACAAACGGAATATATATATATATATATTGAAAGTAAAATAGATATTTTCATCGAAATTAAAATGTGAATTTCAGAATAACTATAGGAAAAAACTAAAATAAGTGAATAAATGTTTCAAAATACTTTTTTTTTTGTTCAAATTTCCTAAAAGTTTTCAATTTATTCTGTCCCATATAAAAGAAATAAACGAACATTTTTTTTAAAAAAATTCTAAACTTTAATTTCTATTTCAAAAACCTTATTCAAATATAAATATTAGAATAATGTGTTAATTTCAACACGACTATGTTCGTTTCAGTATTCTGAGACAACCACTTTTCGACGATTCTATCTCATTAAGGGGAGAGACGCGAAAAGATGAGCGCATTTCGAGAATTCTTCGTCATTCTTTGACCTTGATTTTCGCTCTATTAGATACTTTTTTGTTCAATTTTTTTTCCGTGCGTATGTGAGTATCTTGTCGTTTCTGACCGTATTATTTTAATTCTGTCCGCGAGTGATCCGAGTTTCTTTTATTGTTAAACTAGCCGCCTTTAGCGACCAGCCGGTTCCCCAATCTTAATGCTCGTTAAAATTTTAATAATTAAATATTTTATACAATTCCTACTTTAATAGCTTCTTCATCAAAATATTTTAAAACTTCAAATTTTGATTGTCATATAATTCACTCATAATATTATAAAGGCCTTCAGACATAACATAATATGTATCTCTCTCATTTTCTGTTAGCTCCCGTAGAATTTATATTTCAAATTAAACTGAAAAGGATTAATCTGCAATTAATATAATAATATTTTTTGCTGAACCAAAGCATTTTTTTTCTTCTGAAAATAAAGCCACTGAGCATTTAAACCTTATGGGCACTAAAGAATATCTTTCTTAATTTATGTAATATCTCAAGAATTTGTCAACAATTCTAATTTGTTTCTCAGATTCATCATGAGCAGATCGATTAAATAATAATGTTTAATTTTAAATGCATCAAACACTAAGAAAATAAAACGAATCGTTTAAATCGGTTGAAAAGGTTTAAAAAAACTACTTAAAAAACGATGTACTTAAAACTATAAGCATATACAAAAATATATAACCAACATAATTACATTTCAATTACAAAAGCATACAACTAACCTAAAAATAATTTAAATCAATTCCTTATCCGTTGATAATAATTGTCAGCAATCAGAGTACAATGTGCATGCGTGAATTTTCAACGCCAGTTACGGTAACACAAATGCACGAATTTTTCTACGCCAGTTGGGATAACGCAATGCGGATTAGAAACTTTTTAATTTCCTTTATTCTGTTTTATTTTAATTCAAAAGTACTTCAGAATGAATCTGAAAGATCGATTCATTAACAATGTTTCATTTTAAATGCATCAAACATTAAGAAAATAAACAGAATCGTTTGAAATAATCGGCCGAAAAATGTTAACCCTAGCCTCATTACTGTTGGGAGAAAAAAAAACTGAAGCCTTACTCAATTGGCGGTGGGGAAAAATGAAAGATTTTTTTTGGCGGCAAAGTTAGTTTTTAATTAATAATTAAAATTCTAATTAAAAAATCAAAAAAGGGACCCCCAGGTGTACATTCCTGATCTCTAAGGTATACATGCACCAAATTTGGTAGCTGTAAATCAAACGGTCTGGCCTGTAGAGCGCCAACGCACACACACACACACACACATTGAGCTTTATATAAGTATAGATGTAAACATCTCCTCTTTTCATCTTTCCTCACACCCTTATTTTACGAATTAAACCCATCCTAACACATGCGCAAAAGCGCTTACGGTTTTAGAATCCGTTGTCAAACAATATTTGTGTAAGACGCTACCTTTTCTGACTACGTAAATAGAATTTATTCTGTCATGCAAAAAAGAAATGAATAAACAGAATATATTTTGGAAGAATATATGAATTATTTTTATCAAAACTTAAACGTGAATTTCAGAATAATTTCAGAAAAACTAAAATAAGTGAAAAAAATTTCCAAAATATAATTTTTTCCCCCCAATTTCTTAAGTTTTCTATTTATTCTGTCCCACATAAGATAAATAAAAGAACATTTTTAAAGAAAATTCTAAACTTTAATTTGAATTTCAAAACCTTAATATAAATATTAGAACTTTAACAAAACAAACATGTGATTTTCATCTTTTAGCACACTAATAATGCGAACTTCAGAATTTTAACAAGAATTTAATGTGAATTTTTTAAATTAAAAAAAACAATATTTATTGTTATGGACGAACATTGTTAGGTATTTTTATTTCTTATTTTGTATAACATCATTGTATTTTAATCTGTTGTCTCATACATTACAAGTATTCTGATTTCACTATTTCCATTTTTTTTCTGATCCTCTTAAATTATCTATAAAGTTAAAATTTAAGTCCTTAAATATCTTTGCTTATCAATACTTTAGGTAAGAGACCGATGATATGTCGAAATTATCTTAGAATTTTAAAACTCAAAATAAAAACAATAGTACAACAATTTTCACTTGACAGATGAAAAGTAAAAGTAAGTTTCCAAACAATTGATTATGTGACCGATAAGACTTTGCTAAGTTTACCGAAACTGAAAAGAAGAGATAGCAGAAATTGGTTGGAGTATATTTATCTTTATTGTGTAGCAACATGAATTATGATGGATTAATACTTTGATTTGCAAGGTTATTTAGTACAATGGTAGTTCAAAAATACAACGAAACATGACATCTGCTGAAAGATAATCAACCAACCACCGAACTAAAATTTATCTCTACATGTTTACCTATCATTGAACCAGAGGCAGGAGTTAAACCAGAGGCCGAAACACTCGCACACTCTCTAATAAAGATGTTGTCTTCCTTTTCCCTGAATAAAATTGTTAATCTAGGCCATAGGTTCCCAAAGTGGTCCAGGTGGACCCCCAGGGGTCCATAGGAGACCACACGGGGGTCCACGTAGACGTGAAAAGAAAACAGGGGTCCATAGGAGACCACACGGGGTTCACGTAGACGTGAAAAGAAAACAGGGGTTCACACGTTGTAAGTGGGAGTCCACGAAAAATTTTCTGGTTTTCATAATAAAGAACAAAAATTTTGGCTTGGATTTACCTATCAACGTAGGCAGGTAGCATCATTCACTAGGTAGGTACTCAAAAATATTCGAGACTCAGTTCAAACACAGAATTGAATAAAACAATAGATAATAGTACAAGTGGGGAACAGTGGGAAATTGCGAGAAAATTTTTGATAGCGTTTCCCTCGTCATAACTTGTCAAAAGAAGTTTTAGTGCCGTTACCAACCTGTTAACAAAGAAAAGGAGCAGATTGAACATCACAGAATGGGGAGATTTGAGATTACTTCTTACAAAACTGAAGCCAAATATTGATAATTTGCTGTCAATTCATCAAGTACATCCGTCTCATTAAAAGTATGACTATTTTTTATTGTTGATTTACATTTCAGAGTTCATTGTTGATTTTTTTGTCTATTGTTGATTGTTTGAAATAATAAATGTTTATAATTTTGTATAACCACAAGTATTATTTTAATAAATAGGACACAAGAAAATGTGCTACTTTTTTTTTCTTTTTAACAGCCCCAATTTAGGGTGATATTTTTTAGGCGTTTTGGGAATACAGTAGAAATGTAGCAGCAGGGGGCCTACCGAAAATAGTAAAACTTTGACAGTGGTCCACGAGAAAAAAAAGTTTGGGAACCTCTGATCTAGGCATACCCATGAACGCCACAAGTACTTAGATTTTTATTTTCAGAGTGTAGTGAAGAGATTTAGTTTCGAAATCATTTTTCAGCCATTTGAAACTGAAATCTTATACAGAACTAAAATTTAAGCAATAAGATCACATAACAAATTATATTTATCTTATCATCTAATTATATAATACTATTGTGGATGTGTTTTTAGTTATCGCGTTCAATGCATGCAGATGTAAAGACCGACAGACAGTCAGCACTTAGGCGTTATTTGTTCAAAATTGGATAGGAATGTGTGCTTCAGTTGCTGAATCTGCGCACCAAATTTTAATTATCTAACTCTGTTTACGTTTTGTAATTGTCAGTTTTATAGTATTCAGACAGATTTCCTCTGAATGGATCCAATTCAAAACTTTATAGAAATCTATACGTTTGGAGTTAGAGACCATAAAGTATTTTTGAGTCATCATGTTCATACGGACAGACAAACATAATTCTAAAAATGTGTTTTTCGGGATCAGAAAGATCTGAAAAATGGAGATTCATCAAAAACTCATGTGCGGATTTCTTGTCGATTGCAATACTATCTCTTTGTACACTTTGCAGACCAGAAAGAGAAAAGTATCAAAGCTTTATAAAGAGCCTTTTTTTGAGAGATTCTATTGTGTTTAAATTGAAACTTTGTCTAAATCAAATGTATCCATTATGAAGAGAAATTGCATATTCATAAACGTCGAGTATGTAGTTGTTTTTTAAAAATGGACATTCACAATCATTGCACGGCACAAGAAAGGAATTGCGGTATTCTGAAAACAATCGTCAATAGGGAAACCTGTCAGAGATGGGATGGTGTGGAAAAGAAGGTTGGATAAGCAACTAGTCCGAAATTTCTTTAGCCCATGTTCATTACTCTGTTTCTAACCGGTATTCAGTGAATGCAGATTTGGAGTAAAAAGCTTGAGATGCATAAAGACGGAGGGGAAAGTGGGCTTGTGGTGGCAGACGCTATCAAGGTGTTTATCGGGGAAATTGGAATGACACAAGCATGAAGTGCACTTGAGTGACTTGTTCATCACTCTGTTTCTAACCGGTATTCAGTGAATGCAGATTTGGAGTAAAACGCTTGAGATGCATAAAGGCGGAGGGGAAAGTGGGCTTGTGATGGCAGACGCTATCAAGGTGTTTATCGGGGAAATTGGAATGACACAAGCATGAAGTGCACTTGAGTAACTTGTTCATCACTCTGTTTCTAACCGGTATTCAGTGAATGCAGATTTGGAGTAAAACGCTTGAGATGCATAAAGGCGGAGGGGAAAGTGGGCTTGTGATGGCAGACGCTATCAAGGTGTTTATCGGGGAAATTGGAATGACACAAGCATGAAGTGCACTTGAGTAACTTGTTCATCACTCTGTTTCTAACCGGTATTCAGTGAATGCAGATTTGGAGTAAAACGCTTGAGATGCATAAAGGCGGAGGGGAAAGTGGGCTTGTGATGGCAGACGCTATCAAGGTGTTTATCGGAGAAATTGGAATGACACAAGCATGAAGTGCACTTGAGTAACTTGTTCATCACTCTGTTTCTAACCGGTATTCAGTGAATGCAGATTTGGAGTAAAACGCTTGAGATGCATAAAGGCGGAGGGGAAAGTGGGCTTGTGATGGCAGACGCTATCAAGGTGTTTATCGGGGAAATTGGAATGACACAAGCATGAAGTGCACTTGAGTAACTTGTTCATCACTCTGTTTCTAACCGGTATTCAGTGAATGCAGATTTGGAGTAAAACGCTTGAGATGCATAAAGGCGGAGGGGAAAGTGGGCTTGTGATGGCAGACGCTATCAAGGTGTTTATCGGGGAAATTGGAATGACACAAGCATGAAGTGCACTTGAGTAACTTGTTCATCACTCTGTTTCTAACCGGTATTCAGTGAATGCAGATTTGGAGTAAAACGCTTGAGATGCATAAAGGCGGAGGGGAAAGTGGGCTTGTGATGGCAGACGCTATCAAGGTGTTTATCGGGGAAATTGGAATGACACAAGCATGAAGTGCACTTGAGTAACTTGTTCATCACTCTGTTTCTAACCGGTATTCAGTGAATGCAGATTTGGAGTAAAACGCTTGAGATGCATAAAGGCGGAGGGGAAAGTGGGCTTGTGATGGCAGACGCTATCAAGGTGTTTATCGGGGAAATTGGAATGACACAAGCATGAAGTGCACTTGAGTAACTTGTTCATCACTCTGTTTCTAACCGGTATTCAGTTAATGCAGATTTGGAGTAAAACGCTTGAGATGCATAAAGGCGGAGGGGAAAGTGGGCTTGTGATGGCAGACGCTATCAAGGTGTTTATCGGGGAAATTGGAATGACACAAGCATGAAGTGCACTTGAGTAACTTGTTCATCACTCTGTTTCTAACCGGTATTCAGTGAATGCAGATTTGGAGTAAAACGCTTGAGATGCATAAAGGCGGAGGGGAAAGTGGGCTTGTGATGGCAGACGCTATCAAGGTGTTTATCGGGGAAATTGGAATGACACAAGCATGAAGTGCACTTGAGTAACTTGTTCATCACTCTGTTTCTAACCGGTATTCAGTGAATGCAGATTTGGAGTAAAACGCTTGAGATGCATAAAGGCGGAGGGGAAAGTGGGCTTGTGGTGGCAGACGCTATCAAGGTGTTTATCGGGGAAATTGGAATGACACAAGCATGAAGAGCACTTGAGTAACTTGTTCATCACTCTGTTTCTAACCGGTATTCAGTGAATGCAGATTTGGAGTAAAACGCTTGAGATGCATAAAGGCGGAGGGGAAAGTGGGCTTGTGATGGCAGACGCTATCAAGGTGTTTATCGGGGAAATTGGAATGACACAAGCATGAAGTGCACTTGAGTGACTTGTTCATCACTCTGTTTCTAACCGGTATTCAGTGAATGCAGATTTGGAGTAAAACGCTTGAGATGCATAAAGGCGGAGGGGAAAGTGGGCTTGTGGTGGCAGACGCTATCAAGGTGTTTATCGGGGAAATTGGAATGACACAAGCATGAAGTGCACTTGAGTAACTTGTTCATCACTCTGTTTCTAACCGGTATTCAGTGAATGCAGATTTGGAGTAAAACGCTTGAGATGCATAAAGACGGAGGGGAAAGTGGGCTTGTGATGGCAGACGCTATCAAGGTGTTTATCGGGGAAATTGGAATGACACAAGCATGAAGTGCACTTGAGTGACTTGTTCATCACTCTGTTTCTAACCGGTATTCAGTGAATGCAGATTTGGAGTAAAACGCTTGAGATGCATAAAGGCGGAGGGGAAAGTGGGCTTGTGATGGCAGACGCTATCAAGGTGTTTATCGGGGAAATTGGAATGACACAAGCATGAAGTGCACTTGAGTGACTTGTTCATCACTCTGTTTCTAACCGGTATTCAGTGAATGCAGATTTGGAGTAAAACGCTTGAGATGCATAAAGACGGAGGGGAAAGTGGGCTTGTGATGGCAGACGCTATCAAGGTGTTTATCGGGGAAATTGGAATGACACAAGCATGAAGTGCACTTGAGTAACTTGTTCATCACTCTGTTTCTAACCGGTATTCAGTGAACGCAGATTTGGAGTAAAACGCTTGAGATGCATAAAGGCGGAGGGGAAAGTCGGCTTGTGATGGCAGACGCTATCAAGGTGTTTATCGGGGAAATTGGAATGACACAAGCATGAAGTGCACTTGAGTAACTTGTTCATCACTCTGTTTCTAACCTGTATTCAGTGAATGCAGATTTGGAGTAAAACGCTTGAGATGCATAAAGGCGGAGGGGAAAGTGGGCTTGTGATGGCAGACGCTATCAAGGTGTTTATCGGGGAAATTGGAATGACACAAGCATGAAGTGCACTTGAGTAACTTGTTCATCACTCTGTTTCTAACCGGTATTCAGTGAATGCAGATTTGGAGTAAAACGCTTGAGATGCATAAAGGCGGAGGGGAAAGTGGGCTTGTGATGGCAGACGCTATCAAGGTATTTATCGGGGAAATTGGAATGACACAAGCATGAAGTGCACTTGAGTAACTTGTTCATCACTCTGTTTCTAACCGGTATTCAGTGAATGCAGATTTGGAGTAAAACGCTTGAGATGCATAAAGGCGGAGGGGAAAGTGGGCTTGTGACGGCAGACGCTATCAAGGTGTTTATCGGGGAAATTGGAATGACACAAGCATGAAGTGCACTTGAGTGACTTGTTCATCACTCTGTTTCTAACCGGTATTCAGTGAATGCAGATTTGGAGTAAAACGCTTGAGATGCATAAAGACGGAGGGGAAAGTGGGCTTGTGGTGGCAGACGCTATCAAGGTGTTTATCGGGGAAATTGGAATGACACAAGCATGAAGTGCACTTGAGTGACTTGTTCATCACTCTGTTTCTAACCGGTATTCAGTGAATGCAGATTTGGAGTAAAACGCTTGAGATGCATAAAGGCGGAGGGGAAAGTGGGGGCTTGTGACGGCAGACGCTATCAAGGTGTTTATCGGGGAAATTGGAATGACACAAGCATGAAGTGCACTTGAGTGACTTGTTCATCACTCTGTTTCTAACCGGTATTCAGTGAATGCAGATTTGGAGTAAAACGCTTGAGATGCATAAAGGCGGAGGGGAAAGTGGGCTTGTGACGGCAGACGCTATCAAGGTGTTTATCGGGGAAATTGGAATGACACAAGCATGAAGTGCACTTGAGTGACTTGTTCATCACTCTGTTTCTAACCGGTATTCAGTGAATGCAGATTTGGAGTAAAACGCTTGAGATGCATAAAGGCGGAGGGGAAAGTGGGCTTGTGACGGCAGACGCTATCAAGGTGTTTATCGGGGAAATTGGAATGACACAAGCATGAAGTGCACTTGAGTGACTTGTTCATCACTCTGTTTCTAACCGGTATTCAGTGAATGCAGATTTGGAGTAAAACGCTTGAGATGCATAAAGGCGGAGGGGAAAGTGGGCTTGTGACGGCAGACGCTATCAAGGTGTTTATCGGGGAAATTGGAATGACACAAGCATGAAGTGCACTTGAGTGACTTGTTCATCACTCTGTTTCTAACCGGTATTCAGTGAATGCAGATTTGGAGTAAAACGCTTGAGATGCATAAAGGCGGAGGGGAAAGTGGGCTTGTGACGGCAGACGCTATCAAGGTGTTTATCGGGGAAATTGGAATGACACAAGCTTGAAGTGCACTTGAGTGACTTGTTCATCACTCTGTTTCTAACCGGTATTCAGTGAATGCAGATTTGGAGTAAAACGCTTGAGATGCATAAAGGCGGAGGGGAAAGTGGGCTTGTGACGGCAGACGCTATCAAGGTGTTTATCGGGGAAATTGGAATGACACAAGCATGAAGTGCACTTGAGTGACTTGTTCATCACTCTGTTTCTAACCGGTATTCAGTGAATGCAGATTTGGAGTAAAACGCTTGAGATGCATAAAGACGGAGGGGAAAGTGGGCTTGTGATGGCAGACGCTATCAAGGTGTTTATCGGGGAAATTGGAATGACACAAGCATGAAGTGCACTTGAGTGACTTGTTCATCACTCTGTTTCTAACCGGTATTCAGTGAATGCAGATTTGGAGTAAAACGCTTGAGATGCATAAAGACGGAGGGGAAAGTGGGCTTGTGATGGCAGACGCTATCAAGGTGTTTATCGGGGAAATTGGAATGACACAAGCATGAAGTGCACTTGAGTGACTTGTTCATCACTCTGTTTCTAACCGGTATTCAGTGAATGCAGATTTGGAGTAAAACGCTTGAGATGCATAAAGACGGAGGGGAAAGTGGGCTTGTGATGGCAGACGCTATCAAGGTGTTTATCGGGGAAATTGGAATGACACAAGCATGAAGTGCACTTGAGTAACTTGTTCATCACTCTGTTTCTAACCGGTATTCAGTGAACGCAGATTTGGAGTAAAACGCTTGAGATGCATAAAGGCGGAGGGGAAAGTCGGCTTGTGATGGCAGACGCTATCAAGGTGTTTATCGGGGAAATTGGAATGACACAAGCATGAAGTGCACTTGAGTAACTTGTTCATCACTCTGTTTCTAACCTGTATTCAGTGAATGCAGATTTGGAGTAAAACGCTTGAGATGCATAAAGGCGGAGGGGAAAGTGGGCTTGTGATGGCAGACGCTATCAAGGTGTTTATCGGGGAAATTGGAATGACACAAGCATGAAGTGCACTTGAGTAACTTGTTCATCACTCTGTTTCTAACCGGTATTCAGTGAATGCAGATTTGGAGTAAAACGCTTGAGATGCATAAAGGCGGAGGGGAAAGTGGGCTTGTGATGGCAGACGCTATCAAGGTATTTATCGGGGAAATTGGAATGACACAAGCATGAAGTGCACTTGAGTAACTTGTTCATCACTCTGTTTCTAACCGGTATTCAGTGAATGCAGATTTGGAGTAAAACGCTTGAGATGCATAAAGGCGGAGGGGAAAGTGGGCTTGTGACGGCAGACGCTATCAAGGTGTTTATCGGGGAAATTGGAATGACACAAGCATGAAGTGCACTTGAGTGACTTGTTCATCACTCTGTTTCTAACCGGTATTCAGTGAATGCAGATTTGGAGTAAAACGCTTGAGATGCATAAAGACGGAGGGGAAAGTGGGCTTGTGGTGGCAGACGCTATCAAGGTGTTTATCGGGGAAATTGGAATGACACAAGCATGAAGTGCACTTGAGTGACTTGTTCATCACTCTGTTTCTAACCGGTATTCAGTGAATGCAGATTTGGAGTAAAACGCTTGAGATGCATAAAGGCGGAGGGGAAAGTGGGGGCTTGTGACGGCAGACGCTATCAAGGTGTTTATCGGGGAAATTGGAATGACACAAGCATGAAGTGCACTTGAGTGACTTGTTCATCACTCTGTTTCTAACCGGTATTCAGTGAATGCAGATTTGGAGTAAAACGCTTGAGATGCATAAAGGCGGAGGGGAAAGTGGGCTTGTGACGGCAGACGCTATCAAGGTGTTTATCGGGGAAATTGGAATGACACAAGCATGAAGTGCACTTGAGTGACTTGTTCATCACTCTGTTTCTAACCGGTATTCAGTGAATGCAGATTTGGAGTAAAACGCTTGAGATGCATAAAGGCGGAGGGGAAAGTGGGCTTGTGACGGCAGACGCTATCAAGGTGTTTATCGGGGAAATTGGAATGACACAAGCATGAAGTGCACTTGAGTGACTTGTTCATCACTCTGTTTCTAACCGGTATTCAGTGAATGCAGATTTGGAGTAAAACGCTTGAGATGCATAAAGGCGGAGGGGAAAGTGGGCTTGTGACGGCAGACGCTATCAAGGTGTTTATCGGGGAAATTGGAATGACACAAGCATGAAGTGCACTTGAGTGACTTGTTCATCACTCTGTTTCTAACCGGTATTCAGTGAATGCAGATTTGGAGTAAAACGCTTGAGATGCATAAAGGCGGAGGGGAAAGTGGGCTTGTGACGGCAGACGCTATCAAGGTGTTTATCGGGGAAATTGGAATGACACAAGCTTGAAGTGCACTTGAGTGACTTGTTCATCACTCTGTTTCTAACCGGTATTCAGTGAATGCAGATTTGGAGTAAAACGCTTGAGATGCATAAAGGCGGAGGGGAAAGTGGGCTTGTGACGGCAGACGCTATCAAGGTGTTTATCGGGGAAATTGGAATGACACAAGCATGAAGTGCACTTGAGTGACTTGTTCATCACTCTGTTTCTAACCGGTATTCAGTGAATGCAGATTTGGAGTAAAACGCTTGAGATGCATAAAGGCGGAGGGGAAAGTGGGCTTGTGACGGCAGACGCTATCAAGGTGTTTATCGGGGAAATTGGAATGACACAAGCATGAAGTGCACTTGAGTGACTTGTTCATCACTCTGTTTCTAACCGGTATTCAGTGAATGCAGATTTGGAGTAAAACGCTTGAGATGCATAAAGGCGGAGGGGAAAGTGGGCTTGTGATGGCAGACGCTATCAAGGTGTTTATCGGGGAAATTGGAATGACACAAGCATGAAGTGCCCTTGAGTGACTTGTTCATCACTCTGTTTCTAACCGGTATTCAGTGAATGCAGATTTGGAGTAAAACGCTTGAGATGCATAAAGACGGAGGGGAAAGTGGGCTTGTGGTGGCAGACGCTATCAAGGTGTTTATCGGGGAAATTGGAATGACACAAGCATGAAGTGCACTTGAGTGACTTGTTCATCACTCTGTTTCTAACCGGTATTCAGTGAATGCAGATTTGGAGTAAAACGCTTGAGATGCATAAAGGCGGAGGGGAAAGTGGGCTTGTGACGGCAGACGCTATCAAGGTGTTTATCGGGGAAATTGGAATGACACAAGCATGAAGTGCACTTGAGTGACTTGTTCATCACTCTGTTTCTAACCGGTATTCAGTGAATGCAGATTTGGAGTAAAACGCTTGAGATGCATAAAGGCGGAGGGGAAAGTGGGCTTGTGATGGCAGACGCTATCAAGGTGTTTATCGGGGAAATTGGAATGACACAAGCATGAAGTGCACTTGAGTGACTTGTTCATCACTCTGTTTCTAACCGGTATTCAGTGAATGCAGATTTGGAGTAAAACGCTTGAGATGCATAAAGACGGAGGGGAAAGTGGGCTTGTGATGGCAGACGCTATCAAGGTGTTTATCGGGGAAATTGGAATGACACAAGCATGAAGTGCACTTGAGTGACTTGTTCATCACTCTGTTTCTAACCGGTATTCAGTGAATGCAGATTTGGAGTAAAACGCTTGAGATGCATAAAGACGGAGGGGAAAGTGGGCTTGTGATGGCAGACGCTATCAAGGTGTTTATCGGGGAAATTGGAATGACACAAGCATGAAGTGCACTTGAGTAACTTGTTCATCACTCTGTTTCTAACCGGTATTCAGTGAACGCAGATTTGGAGTAAAACGCTTGAGATGCATAAAGGCGGAGGGGAAAGTGGGCTTGTGATGGCAGACGCTATCAAGGTGTTTATCGGGGAAATTGGAATGACACAAGCATGAAGTGCACTTGAGTAACTTGTTCATCACTCTGTTTCTAACCGGTATTCAGTGAATGCAGATTTGGAGTAAAACGCTTGAGATGCATAAAGGCGGAGGGGAAAGTGGGCTTGTGATGGCAGACGCTATCAAGGTGTTTATCGGGGAAATTGGAATGACACAAGCATGAAGTGCACTTGAGTAACTTGTTCATCACTCTGTTTCTAACCGGTATTCAGTGAATGCAGATTTGGAGTAAAACGCTTGAGATGCATAAAGGCGGAGGGGAAAGTGGGCTTGTGATGGCAGACGCTATCAAGGTGTTTATCGGGGAAATTGGAATGACACAAGCATGAAGTGCACTTGAGTAACTTGTTCATCACTCTGTTTCTAACCGGTATTCAGTGAATGCAGATTTGGAGTAAAACGCTTGAGATGCATAAAGACGGAGGGGAAAGTGGGCTTGTGGTGGCAGACGCTATCAAGGTGTTTATCGGGGAAATTGGAATGACACAAGCATGAAGTGCACTTGAGTGACTTGTTCATCACTCTGTTTCTAACCGGTATTCAGTGAATGCAGATTTGGAGTAAAACGCTTGAGATGCATAAAGGCGGAGGGGAAAGTGGGCTTGTGACGGCAGACGCTATCAAGGTGTTTATCGGGGAAATTGGAATGACACAAGCATGAAGTGCACTTGAGTGACTTGTTCATCACTCTGTTTCTAACCGGTATTCAGTGAATGCAGATTTGGAGTAAAACGCTTGAGATGCATAAAGGCGGAGGGGAAAGTGGGCTTGTGATGGCAGACGCTATCAAGGTGTTTATCGGGGAAATTGGAATGACACAAGCATGAAGTGCACTTGAGTGACTTGTTCATCACTCTGTTTCTAACCGGTATTCAGTGAATGCAGATTTGGAGTAAAACGCTTGAGATGCATAAAGACGGAGGGGAAAGTGGGCTTGTGATGGCAGACGCTATCAAGGTGTTTATCGGGGAAATTGGAATGACACAAGCATGAAGTGCACTTGAGTGACTTGTTCATCACTCTGTTTCTAACCGGTATTCAGTGAATGCAGATTTGGAGTAAAACGCTTGAGATGCATAAAGACGGAGGGGAAAGTGGGCTTGTGATGGCAGACGCTATCAAGGTGTTTATCGGGGAAATTGGAATGACACAAGCATGAAGTGCACTTGAGTAACTTGTTCATCACTCTGTTTCTAACCGGTATTCAGTGAACGCAGATTTGGAGTAAAACGCTTGAGATGCATAAAGGCGGAGGGGAAAGTGGGCTTGTGATGGCAGACGCTATCAAGGTGTTTATCGGGGAAATTGGAATGACACAAGCATGAAGTGCACTTGAGTAACTTGTTCATCACTCTGTTTCTAACCGGTATTCAGTGAATGCAGATTTGGAGTAAAACGCTTGAGATGCATAAAGGCGGAGGGGAAAGTGGGCTTGTGATGGCAGACGCTATCAAGGTGTTTATCGGGGAAATTGGAATGACACAAGCATGAAGTGCACTTGAGTAACTTGTTCATCACTCTGTTTCTAACCGGTATTCAGTGAATGCAGATTTGGAGTAAAACGCTTGAGATGCATAAAGGCGGAGGGGAAAGTGGGCTTGTGATGGCAGACGCTATCAAGGTGTTTATCGGGGAAATTGGAATGACACAAGCATGAAGTGCACTTGAGTAACTTGTTCATCACTCTGTTTCTAACCGGTATTCAGTGAATGCAGATTTGGAGTAAAACGCTTGAGATGCATAAAGACGGAGGGGAAAGTGGGCTTGTGATGGCAGACGCTATCAAGGTGTTTATCGGGGAAATTGGAATGACACAAGCATGAAGTGCACTTGAGTGACTTGTTCATCACTCTGTTTCTAACCGGTATTCAGTGAATGCAGATTTGGAGTAAAACGCTTGAGATGCATAAAGACGGAGGGGAAAGTGGGCTTGTGGTGGCAGACGCTATCAAGGTGTTTATCGGGGAAATTGGAATGACACAAGCATGAAGTGCACTTGAGTGACTTGTTCATCACTCTGTTTCTAACCGGTATTCAGTGAATGCAGATTTGGAGTAAAACGCTTGAGATGCATAAAGGCGGAGGGGAAAGTGGGGGCTTGTGACGGCAGACGCTATCAAGGTGTTTATCGGGGAAATTGGAATGACACAAGCATGAAGTGCACTTGAGTGACTTGTTCATCACTCTGTTTCTAACCGGTATTCAGTGAATGCAGATTTGGAGTAAAACGCTTGAGATGCATAAAGGCGGAGGGGAAAGTGGGCTTGTGACGGCAGACGCTATCAAGGTGTTTATCGGGGAAATTGGAATGACACAAGCATGAAGTGCACTTGAGTGACTTGTTCATCACTCTGTTTCTAACCGGTATTCAGTGAATGCAGATTTGGAGTAAAACGCTTGAGATGCATAAAGGCGGAGGGGAAAGTGGGCTTGTGACGGCAGACGCTATCAAGGTGTTTATCGGGGAAATTGGAATGACACAAGCATGAAGTGCACTTGAGTGACTTGTTCATCACTCTGTTTCTAACCGGTATTCAGTGAATGCAGATTTGGAGTAAAACGCTTGAGATGCATAAAGGCGGAGGGGAAAGTGGGCTTGTGACGGCAGACGCTATCAAGGTGTTTATCGGGGAAATTGGAATGACACAAGCATGAAGTGCACTTGAGTGACTTGTTCATCACTCTGTTTCTAACCGGTATTCAGTGAATGCAGATTTGGAGTAAAACGCTTGAGATGCATAAAGGCGGAGGGGAAAGTGGGGGCTTGTGACGGCAGACGCTATCAAGGTGTTTATCGGGGAAATTGGAATGACACAAGCATGAAGTGCACTTGAGTGACTTGTTCATCACTCTGTTTCTAACCGGTATTCAGTGAATGCAGATTTGGAGTAAAACGCTTGAGATGCATAAAGGCGGAGGGGAAAGTGGGCTTGTGACGGCAGACGCTATCAAGGTGTTTATCGGGGAAATTGGAATGACACAAGCATGAAGTGCACTTGAGTGACTTGTTCATCACTCTGTTTCTAACCGGTATTCAGTGAATGCAGATTTGGAGTAAAACGCTTGAGATGCATAAAGGCGGAGGGGAAAGTGGGCTTGTGACGGCAGACGCTATCAAGGTGTTTATCGGGGAAATTGGAATGACACAAGCATGAAGTGCACTTGAGTGACTTGTTCATCACTCTGTTTCTAACCGGTATTCAGTGAATGCAGATTTGGAGTAAAACGCTTGAGATGCATAAAGGCGGAGGGGAAAGTGGGCTTGTGACGGCAGACGCTATCAAGGTGTTTATCGGGGAAATTGGAATGACACAAGCATGAAGTGCACTTGAGTGACTTGTTCATCACTCTGTTTCTAACCGGTATTCAGTGAATGCAGATTTGGAGTAAAACGCTTGAGATGCATAAAGGCGGAGGGGAAAGTGGGCTTGTGACGGCAGACGCTATCAAGGTGTTTATCGGGGAAATTGGAATGACACAAGCATGAAGTGCACTTGAGTGACTTGTTCATCACTCTGTTTCTAACCGGTATTCAGTGAATGCAGATTTGGAGTAAAACGCTTGAGATGCATAAAGGCGGAGGGGAAAGTGGGCTTGTGACGGCAGACGCTATCAAGGTGTTTATCGGGGAAATTGGAATGACACACGCTTGAAGTGCACTTGAGTGACTTGTTCATCACTCTGTTTCTAACCGGTATTCAGTGAATGCAGATTTGGAGTAAAACGCTTGAGATGCATAAAGGCGGAGGGGAAAGTGGGCTTGTGACGGCAGACGCTATCAAGGTGTTTATCGGGGAAATTGGAATGACACAAGCATGAAGTGCACTTGAGTGACTTGTTCATCACTCTGTTTCTAACCGGTATTCAGTGAATGCAGATTTGGAGTAAAACGCTTGAGATGCATAAAGGCGGAGGGGAAAGTGGGCTTGTGACGGCAGACGCTATCAAGGTGTTTATCGGGGAAATTGGAATGACACAAGCATGAAGTGCACTTGAGTGACTTGTTCATCACTCTGTTTCTAACCGGTATTCAGTGAATGCAGATTTGGAGTAAAACGCTTGAGATGCATAAAGGCGGAGGGGAAAGTGGGCTTGTGACGGCAGACGCTATCAAGGTGTTTATCGGGGAAATTGGAATGACACAAGCATGAAGTGCACTTGAGTGACTTGTTCATCACTCTGTTTCTAACCGGTATTCAGTGAATGCAGATTTGGAGTAAAACGCTTGAGATGCATAAAGGCGGAGGGGAAAGTGGGCTTGTGACGGCAGACGCTATCAAGGTGTTTATCGGGGAAATTGGAATGACACAAGCATGAAGTGCACTTGAGTGACTTGTTCATCACTCTGTTTCTAACCGGTATTCAGTGAATGCAGATTTGGAGTAAAACGCTTGAGATGCATAAAGGCGGAGGGGAAAGTGGGCTTGTGATGGCAGACGCTATCAAGGTGTTTATCGGGGAAATTGGAATGACACAAGCATGAAGTGCCCTTGAGTGACTTGTTCATCACTCTGTTTCTAACCGGTATTCAGTGAATGCAGATTTGGAGTAAAACGCTTGAGATGCATAAAGACGGAGGGGAAAGTGGGCTTGTGGTGGCAGACGGTATCAAGGTGTTTATCGGGGAAATTGGAATGACACAAGCATGAAGTGCACTTGAGTGACTTGTTCATCACTCTGTTTCTAACCGGTATTCAGTGAATGCAGATTTGGAGTAAAACGCTTGAGATGCATAAAGGCGGAGGGGAAAGTGGGCTTGTGATGGCAGACGCTATCAAGGTGTTTATCGGGGAAATTGGAATGACACAAGCATGAAGTGCACTTGAGTGACTTGTTCATCACTCTGTTTCTAACCGGTATTCAGTGAATGCAGATTTGGAGTAAAACGCTTGAGATGCATAAAGACGGAGGGGAAAGTGGGCTTGTGGTGGCAGACGCTATCAAGGTGTTTATCGGGGAAATTGGAATGACACAAGCATGAAGTGCCCTTGAGTGACTTGTTCATCACTCTGTTTCTAACCGGTATTCAGTGAATGCAGATTTGGAGTAAAACGCTTGAGATGCATAAAGGCGGAGGGGAAAGTGGGCTTGTGATGGCAGACGCTATCAAGGTGTTTATCGGGGAAATTGGAATGACACAAGCATGAAGTGCCCTTGAGTGACTTGTTCATCACTCTGTTTCTAACCGGTATTCAGTGAATGCAGATTTGGAGTAAAACGCTTGAGATGCATAAAGGCGGAGGGGAAAGTGGGCTTGTGATGGCAGACGCTATCAAGGTGTTTATCGGGGAAATTGGAATGACACAAGCTTGAAGTGCACTTGAGTGACTTGTTCATCACTCTGTTTCTAACCGGTATTCAGTGAATGCAGATATGGAGTAAAACGCTTGAGATGCATAAAGACGGAGGGGAAAGTGGGCTTGTGGTGGCAGACGCTATCAAGGTGTTTATCGGGGAAATTGGAATGACACAAGCATGAAGTGCACTTGAGTGACTTGTTCATCACTCTGTTTCTAACCGGTATTCAGTGAATGCAGATTTGGAGTAAAAAGCTTGAGATGCATAAAGGCGGAGGGGAAAGTGGGCTTGTGATGGCAGACGCTATCAAGGTGTTTATCGGGGAAATTGGAATGACACAAGCTTGAAGTGCACTTGAGTGACTTGTTCATCACTCTGTTTCTAACCGGTATTCAGTGAATGCAGATTTGGAGTAAAACGCTTGAGATGCATAAAGGCGGAGGGGAAAGTGGGCTTGTGATGGCAGACGCTATCAAGGTGTTTATCGGGGAAATTGGAATGACACAAGCTTGAAGTGCACTTGAGTGACTTGTTCATCACTCTGTTTCTAACCGGTATTCAGTGAATGCAGATTTGGAGTAAAAAGCTTGAGATGCATAAAGGCGGAGGGGAAAGTGGGCTTGTGATGGCAGACGCTATCAAGGTGTTTATCGGGGAAATTGGAATGACACAAGCTTGAAGTGCACTTGAGTGACTTGTTCATCACTCTGTTTCTAACCGGTATTCAGTGAATGCAGATTTGGAGTAAAACGCTTGAGATGCATAAAGGCGGAGGGGAAAGTGGGCTTGTGATGGCAGACGCTATCAAGGTGTTTATCGGGGAAATTGGAATGACACAAGCATGAAGTGCCCTTGAGTGACTTGTTCATCACTCTGTTTCTAACCGGTATTCAGTGAATGCAGATTTGGAGTAAAACGCTTGAGATGCATAAAGACGGAGGGGAAAGTGGGCTTGTGGTGGCAGACGCTATCAAGGTGTTTATCGGGGAAATTGGAATGACACAAGCATGAAGTGCACTTGAGTGACTTGTTCATCACTCTGTTTCTAACCGGTATTCAGTGAATGCAGATTTGGAGTAAAACGCTTGAGATGCATAAAGGCGGAGGGGAAAGTGGGCTTGTGGTGGCAGACGCTATCAAGGTGTTTATCGGGGAAATTGGAATGACACAAGCATGAAGTGCACTTGAGTGACTTGTTCATCACTCTGTTTCTAACCGGTATTCAGTGAATGCAGATTTGGAGTAAAACGCTTGAGATGCATAAAGACGGAGGGGAAAGTGGGCTTGTGGTGGCAGACGCTATCAAGGTGTTTATCGGGGAAATTGGAATGACACAAGCATGAAGTGCACTTGAGTGACTTGTTCATCACTCTGTTTCTAACCGGTATTCAGTGAATGCAGATTTGGAGTAAAACGCTTGAGATGCATAAAGACGGAGGGGAAAGTGGGCTTGTGGTGGCAGACGCTATCAAGGTGTTTATCGGGGAAATTGGAATGACACAAGCATGAAGTGCCCTTGAGTGACTTGTTCATCACTCTGTTTCTAACCGGTATTCAGTGAATGCAGATTTGGAGTAAAACGCTTGAGATGCATAAAGACGGAGGGGAAAGTGGGCTTGTGGTGGCAGACGCTATCAAGGTGTTTATCGGGGAAATTGGAATGACACAAGCATGAAGTGCACTTGAGTGACTTGTTCATCACTCTGTTTCTAACCGGTATTCAGTGAATGCAGATTTGGAGTAAAACGCTTGAGATGCATAAAGGCGGAGGGGAAAGTGGGCTTGTGATGGAAGACGCTATCAAGGTGTTTATCGGGGAAATTGGAATGACACAAGCATGAAGTGCACTTGAGTGACTTGTTCATCACTCTGTTTCTAACCGGTATTCAGTGAATGCAGATTTGGAGTAAAACGCTTGAGATGCATAAAGACGGAGGGGAAAGTGGGCTTGTGGTGGCAGACGCTATCAAGGTGTTTATCGGGGAAATTGGAATGACACAAGCATGAAGTGCACTTGAGTGACTTGTTCATCACTCTGTTTCTAACCGGTATTCAGTGAATGCAGATTTGGAGTAAAACGCTTGAGATGCATAAAGATGGAGGGGAAAGTGGGCTTGTGGTGGCAGACGCTATCAAGGTGTTTATCGGGGAAATTGGAATGACACAAGCATGAAGTGCACTTGAGTGACTTGTTCATCACTCTGTTTCTAACCGGTATTCAGTGAATGCAGATTTGGAGTAAAACGCTTGAGATGCATAAAGGCGGAGGGGAAAGTGGGCTTGTGCTGGCAGACGCTATCAAGGTGTTTATCGGGGAAATTGGAATGACACAAGCATGAAGTGCACTTGAGTGACTTGTTCATCACTCTGTTTCTAACCGGTATTCAGTGAATGCAGATTTGGAGTAAAACGCTTGAGATGCATAAAGACGGAGGGGAAAGTGGGCTTGTGGTGGCAGACGCTATCAAGGTGTTTATCGGGGAAATTGGAATGACACAAGCATGAAGTGCACTTGAGTGACTTGTTCATCACTCTGTTTCTAACCGGTATTCAGTGAATGCAGATTTGGAGTAAAACGCTTGAGATGCATAAAGACGGAGGGGAAAGTGGGCTTGTGGTGGCAGACGCTATCAAGGTGTTTATCGGGGAAATTGGAATGACACAAGCATGAAGTGCACTTGAGTGACTTGTTCATCACTCTGTTTCTAACCGGTATTCAGTGAATGCAGATTTGGAGTAAAACGCTTGAGATGCATAAAGATGGAGGGGAAAGTGGGCTTGTGGTGGCAGACGCTATCAAGGTGTTTATCGGGGAAATTGGAATGACACAAGCATGAAGTGCACTTGAGTGACTTGTTCATCACTCTGTTTCTAACCGGTATTCAGTGAATGCAGATTTGGAGTAAAACGCTTGAGATGCATAAAGGCGGAGGGGAAAGTGGGCTTGTGCTGGCAGACGCTATCAAGGTGTTTATCGGGGAAATTGGAATGACACAAGCATGAAGTGCACTTGAGTGACTTGTTCATCACTCTGTTTCTAACCGGTATTCAGTGAATGCAGATTTGGAGTAAAACGCTTGAGATGCATAAAGGCGGAGGGGAAAGTGGGCTTGTGATGGCAGACGCTATCAAGGTGTTTATCGGGGAAATTGGAATGACACAAGCATGAAGTGCACTTGAGTGACTTGTTCATCACTCTGTTTCTAACCGGTATTCAGTGAATGCAGATTTGGAGTAAAACGCTTGAGATGCATAAAGACGGAGGGGAAAGTGGGCTTGTGGTGGCAGACGCTATCAAGGTGTTTATCGGGGAAATTGGAATGACACAAGCATGAAGTGCCCTTGAGTGACTTGTTCATCACTCTGTTTCTAACCGGTATTCAGTGAATGCAGATTTGGAGTAAAACGCTTGAGATGCATAAAGACGGAGGGGAAAGTGGGCTTGTGGTGGCAGACGCTATCAAGGTGTTTATCGGGGAAATTGGAATGACACAAGCATGAAGTGCACTTGAGTGACTTGTTCATCACTCTGTTTCTAACCGGTATTCAGTGAATGCAGATTTGGAGTAAAACGCTTGAGATGCATAAAGACGGAGGGGAAAGTGGGCTTGTGGTGGCAGACGCTATCAAGGTGTTTATCGGGGAAATTGGAATGACACAAGCATGAAGTGCACTTGAGTGACTTGTTCATCACTCTGTTTCTAACCGGTATTCAGTGAATGCAGATTTGGAGTAAAACGCTTGAGATGCATAAAGACGGAGGGGAAAGTGGGCTTGTGGTGGCAGACGCTATCAAGGTGTTTATCGGGGAAATTGGAATGACACAAGCATGAAGTGCACTTGAGTGACTTGTTCATCACTCTTTTTCTAACCGGTATTCAGTGAATGCAGATTTGGAGTAAAACGCTTGAGATGCATAAAGACGGAGGGGAAAGTGGGCTTGTGGTGGCAGACGCTATCAAGGTGTTTATCGGGGAAATTGGAATGACACAAGCATGAAGTGCACTTGAGTGACTTGTTCATCACTCTGTTTCTAACCGGTATTCAGTGAATGCAGATTTGGAGTAAAACGCTTGAGATGCATAAAGACGGAGGGGAAAGTGGGCTTGTGGTGGCAGACGCTATCAAGGTGTTTATCGGGGAAATTGGAATGACACAAGCATGAAGTGCCCTTGAGTGACTTGTTCATCACTCTGTTTCTAACCGGTATTCAGTGAATGCAGATTTGGAGTAAAACGCTTGAGATGCATAAAGGCGGAGGGGAAAGTGGGCTTGTGATGGCAGACGCTATCAAGGTGTTTATCGGGGAAATTGGAATGACACAAGCATGAAGTGCACTTGAGTGACTTGTTCATCACTCTGTTTCTAACCGGTATTCAGTGAATGCAGATTTGGAGTAAAACGCTTGAGATGCATAAAGACGGAGGGGAAAGTGGGCTTGTGGTGGCAGACGCTATCAAGGTGTTTATCGGGGAAATTGGAATGACACAAGCATGAAGTGCCCTTGAGTGACTTGTTCATCACTCTGTTTCTAACCGGTATTCAGTGAATGCAGATTTGGAGTAAAACGCTTGAGATGCATAAAGGCGGAGGGGAAAGTGGGCTTGTGATGGCAGACGCTATCAAGGTGTTTATCGGGGAAATTGGAATGACACAAGCATGAAGTGCCCTTGAGTGACTTGTTCATTACTCTGTTTCTAACCGGTATTCAGTGAATGCAGATTTGGAGTAAAACGCTTGAGATGCATAAAGGCGGAGGGGAAAGTGGGCTTGTGATGGCAGACGCTATCCAGGTGTTTATCGGGGAAATTGGAATGACACAAGCTTGAAGTGCACTTGAGTGACTTGTTCATCACTCTGTTTCTAACCGGTATTCAGTGAATGCAGATTTGGAGTAAAACGCTTGAGATGCATAAAGGCGGAGGGGAAAGTGGGCTTGTGATGGCAGACGCTATCAAGGTGTTTATCGGGGAAATTGGAATGACACAAGCATGAAGTGCCCTTGAGTGACTTGTTCATCACTCTGTTTCTAACCGGTATTCAGTGAATGCAGATTTGGAGTAAAACGCTTGAGATGCATAAAGGCGGAGGGGAAAGTGGGCTTGTGGTGGCAGACGCTATCAAGGTGTTTATCGGGGAAATTGGAATGACACAAGCTTGAAGTGCACTTGAGTGACTTGTTCATCACTCTGTTTCTAACCGGTATTCAGTGAATGCAGATTTGGAGTAAAAAGCTTGAGATGCATAAAGGCGGAGGGGAAAGTGGGCTTGTGATGGCAGACGCTATCAAGGTGTTTATCGGGGAAATTGGAATGACACAAGCATGAAGTGCCCTTGAGTGACTTGTTCATCACTCTGTTTCTAACCGGTATTCAGTGAATGCAGATTTGGAGTAAAACGCTTGAGATGCATAAAGGCGAAGGGGAAAGTGGGCTTGTGGTGGCAGACGCTATCAAGGTGTTTATCGGGGAAATTGGAATGACACAAGCTTGAAGTGCACTTGAGTGACTTGTTCATCACTCTGTTTCTAACCGGTATTCAGTGAATGCAGATTTGGAGTAAAACGCTTGAGATGCATAAAGGCGGAGGGGAAAGTGGGCTTGTGATGGCAGACGCTATCAAGGTGTTTATCGGGGAAATTGGAATGACACAAGCTTGAAGTGCACTTGAGTGACTTGTTCATCACTCTGTTTCTAACCGGTGTTCAGTGAATGCAGATTTGGAGTAAAAAGCTTGAGATGCATAAAGGCGGAGGGGAAAGTGGGCTTGTGATGGCAGACGCTATCAAGGTGTTTATCGGGGAAATTGGAATGACACAAGCATGAAGTGCCCTTGAGTGACTTGTTCATCACTCTGTTTCTAACCGGTATTCAGTGAATGCAGATTTGGAGTAAAACGCTTGAGATGCATAAAGGCGGAGGGGAAAGTGGGCTTGTGGTGGCAGACGCTATCAAGGTGTTTATCGGGGAAATTGGAATGACACAAGCATGAAGTGCACTTGAGTGACTTGTTCATCACTCTGTTTCTAACCGGTATTCAGTGAATGCAGATTTGGAGTAAAACGCTTGAGATGCATAAAGGAGAAGGGGAAAGTGGGCTTGTGGTGGCAGACGCTATCAAGGTGTTTATCGATGAAATTGGAATGACACAAGCATGAAGTGCACTTGAGTGACTTGTTCATCACTCTGTTTCTAACCGGTATTCAGTGAATGCAGATTTGGAGCAAAAAGCTTAAGATGCATAAAGGCGAAGGGGAAAGTGGGCTTGTGGTGGCAGACGCTATCAAGGTGTTTATCGGGGAAATTGGAATGACACAAGCATGAAGTGCACTTGAGTGACTTGTTCATCACTCTGTTTCTAACCGGTATTCAGTGAATGCAGATTTGGAGTAAAACGCTTGAGATGCATAAAGGCGGAGGGGAAAGTGGGCTTGTGGTGGCAGACGCTATCAAGGTGTTTATCGGGGAAATTGGAATGACACAAGCTTGAAGTGCACTTGAGTGACTTGTTCATCACTCTGTTTCTAACCGGTATTCAGTGAATGCAGATTTGGAGTAAAAAGCTTGAGATGCATAAAGGCGGAGGGGAAAGTGGGCTTGTGATGGCAGACGCTATCAAGGTGTTTATCGGGGAAATTGGAATGACACAAGCATGAAGTGCCCTTGAGTGACTTGTTCATCACTCTGTTTCTAACCGGTATTCAGTGAATGCAGATTTGGAGTAAAACGCTTGAGATGCATAAAGGCGGAGGGGAAAGTGGGCTTGTGGTGGCAGACGCTATCAAGGTGTTTATCGGGGAAATTGGAATGACACAAGCTTGAAGTGCACTTGAGTGACTTGTTCATCACTCTGTTTCTAACCGGTATTCAGTGAATGCAGATTTGGAGTAAAACGCTTGAGATGCATAAAGGCGGAGGGGAAAGTGGGTTTGTGATGGCAGACGCTATCAAGGTGTTTATCGGGGAAATTGGAATGACACAAGCTTGAAGTGCACTTGAGTGACTTGTTCATCACTCTGTTTCTAACCGGTATTCAGTGAATGCAGATTTGGAGTAAAACGCTTGAGATGCATAAAGGCGGAGGGGAAAGTGGGCTTGTGATGGCAGACGCTATCAAGGTGTTTATCAGGGAAATTGGAATGACACAAGCTTGAAGTGCACTTGAGTGACTTGTTCATCACTCTGTTTCTAACCGGTATTCAGTGAATGCAGATTTGGAGTAAAAAGCTTGAGATGCATAAAGGCGGAGGGGAAAGTGGGCTTGTGATGGCAGACGCTATCAAAGGTGTTTATCGGGGAAATTGGAATGACACAAGCATGAAGTGCACTTGAGTGACTTGTTCATCACTCTGTTTCTAACCGATATTCAGTGAATGCAGATTTGGAGCAAAAAGCTTAAGATGCATAAAGGCGAAGGGGAAAGTGGGCTTGTGATGGCAGACGCTATCAAGGTGTTTATCGGGGAAATTGGAATGACACAAGCATGAAGTGCACTTGAGTGACTTGTTCATCACTCTGTTTCTAACCGGTATTCAGTGAATGCAGATTTAGAGCAAAAAGCTTAAGATGCATAAAGGCGAAGGGGAAAGTGGGCTTGTGGTGGCAGACGCTATCAAGGTGTTTATCGGGGAAATTGGAATGACACAAGCATGAAGTGCACTTGAGTGACTTGTTCATCACTCTGTTTCTAACCGGTATTCAGTGAATGCAGATTTGGAGCAAAAAGCTTAAGATGCATAAAGGCGAAGGGGAAAGTGGGCTTGTGATGGCAGACGCTATCAAGGTGTTTATCGGGGAAATTGGAATGACACAAGCATGAAGTGCACTTGAGTGACTTGTTCATCACTCTGTTTCTAACCGGTATTCAGTGAATGCAGATTTGGAGCAAAAAGCTTAAGATGCATAAAGGCGAAGGGGAAAGTGGGCTTGTGGTGGCAGACGCTATCAAGGTGTTTATCGGGGAAATTGGAATGATACAAGCATGAAGTGCACTTGAGTGACTTGTTCATCACTCTGTTTCTAACCGGTATTCAGTGAATGCAGATTTGGAGCAAAAAGCTTAAGATGCATAAAGGCGAAGGGGAAAGTGGGCTTGTGGTGGCAGACGCTATCAAGGTGTTTATCGGGGAAATTGGAATGACACAAGCATGAAGTGCACTTGAGTGACTTGTTCATCACTCTGTTTCTAACCGGTATTCAGTGAATGCAGATTTGGAGCAAAACGCTTAAGATGCATAAAGGCGAAGGGGAAAGTGGGCTTGTGGTGGCAGACGCTATCAAGGTGTTTATCGGGGAAATTGGAATGACACAAGCATGAAGTGCACTTGAGTGACTTGTTCATCACTCTGTTTCTAACCGGTATTCAGTGAATGCAGATTTGGAGCAAAAAGCTTAAGATGCATAAAGGCGAAGGGGAAAGTGGGCTTGTGATGGCAGACGCTATCAAGGTGTTTATCGGGGAAATTGGAATGACACAAGCATGAAGTGCACTTGAGTGACTTGTTCATCACTCTGTTTCTAACCGGTATTCAGTGAATGCAGATTTGGATTAAAAAGCTTAAGATGCATAAAGGCGAAGGGGAAAGTGGGCTTGTGATGGCAGACGCTATCAAGGTGTTTATCGGGGAAATTGGAATGACACAAGCATGAAGTGCACTTGAGTGACTTGTTCATCACTCTGTTTCTAACCGGTATTCAGTGAATGCAGATTTGGAGCAAAAAGCTTAAGATGCATAAAGGCGAAGGGGAAAGTGGGCTTGTGGTGGCAGACGCTATCAAGGTGTTTATCGGGGAAATTGGAATGACACAAGCATGAAGTGCACTTGAGTGACTTGTTCATCACTCTGTTTCTAACCGGTATTCAGTGAATGCAGATTTGGAGCAAAAAGCTTAAGATGCATAAAGGCGAAGGGGAAAGTGGGCTTGTGATGGCAGACGCTATCAAGGTGTTTATCGGGGAAATTGGAATGACACAAGCATGAAGTGCACTTGAGTGACTTGTTCATCACTCTGTTTCTAACCGGTATTCAGTGAATGCAGATTTGGAGCAAAAAGCTTAAGATGCATAAAGGCGAAGGGGAAAGTGGGCTTGTGATGGCAGACGCTATCAAGGTGTTTATCGGGGAAATTGGAATGACACAAGCATGAAGTGCACTTGAGTGACTCTTTCATCACTCTGTTTCTAACCGATATTCAGTGAATGCAGATTTGGAGCAAAAAGCCTAAGATGCATAAAGGCGAAGGGGAAAGTGGGCTTGTGATGGCAGACGCTATCAAGGTGTTTATCGGGGAAATTGGAATGACACAAGCATGAAGTGCACTTGAGTGACTCTTTCATCACTCTGTTTCTAACCGGTATTCAGTGAATGCAGATTTGGAGCAAAAAGCCTAAGATGCATAAAGGCGAAGGGGAAAGTGGGCTTGTGATGGCAGACGCTATCAAGGTGTTTATCGGGGAAATTGGAATGACACAAGCATGAAGTGCACTTGAGTGACTCTTTCATCACTCTGTTTCTAACCGGTATTCAGTGAATGCAGATTTGGAGCAAAAAGCTTAAGATGCATAAAGGCGAAGGGGAAAGTGGGCTTGTGATGGCAGACGCTATCAAGGTGTTTATCGGGGAAATTGGAATGACACAAGCATGAAGTGCACTTGAGTGACTCTTTCATCACTCTGTTTCTAACCGGTATTCAGTGAATGCAGATTTGGAGCAAAAAGCTTAAGATGCATAAAGGCGAAGGGGAAAGTGGGCTTGTGATGGCAGACGCTATCAAGGTGTTTATCGGGGAAATTGGAATGACACAAGCATGAAGTGCACTTGAGTGACTCTTTCATCACTCTGTTTCTAACCGATATTCAGTGAATGCAGATTTGGAGCAAAAAGCTTAAGATGCATAAAGGCGAAGGGGAAAGTGGGCTTGTGATGGCAGACGCTGTCAAGGTGTTTATCGGGGAAATTGGAATGACACAAGCATGAAGTGCACTTGAGTGACTCTTTCATCACTCTGTTTCTAACCGATATTCAGTGAATGCAGATTTGGAGCAAAAAGCTTAAGATGCATAAAGGCGAAGGGGAAAGTGGGCTTGTGGTGGCAGACGCTATCAAGGTGTTTATCGGGGAAATTGGAATGACACAAGCATGAAGTGCACTTGAGTGACTTGTTCATCACTCTGTTTCTAACCGATATTCAGTGAATGCAGATTTGGAGCAAAAAGCTTAAGATGCATAAAGGCGAAGGGGAAAGTGGGCTTGTGATGGCAGACGCTATCAAGGTGTTTATCGGGGAAATTGGAATGACACAAGCATGAAGTGCACTTGAGTGACTTGTTCATCACTCTGTTTCTAACCGGTATTCAGTGAATGCAGATTTGGAGCAAAAAGCTTAAGATGCATAAAGGCGAAGGGGAAAGTGGGCTTGTGATGGCAGACGCTATCAAGGTGTTTATCGGGGAAATTGGAATGACACAAGCATGAAGTGCACTTGAGTGACTTGTTCATCACTCTGTTTCTAACCGGTATTCAGTGAATGCAGATTTGGAGCAAAAAGCTTAAGATGCATAAAGGCGAAGGGGAAAGTGGGCTTGTGGTGGCAGACGCTATCAAGGTGTTTATCGGGGAAATTGGAATGACACAAGCATGAAGTGCACTTGAGTGACTTGTTCATCACTCTGTTTCTAACCGGTATTCAGTGAATGCAGATTTGGAGCAAAAAGCTTAAGATGCATAAAGGCGAAGGGGAAAGTGGGCTTGTGGTGGCAGACGCTATCAAGGTGTTTATCGGGGAAATTGGAATGACACAAGCATGAAGTGCACTTGAGTGACTTGTTCATCACTCTGTTTCTAACCGGTATTCAGTGAATGCAGATTTGGAGCAAAAAGCTTAAGATGCATAAAGGCGAAGGGGAAAGTGGGCTTGTGATGGCAGACGCTATCAAGGTGTTTATCGGGGAAATTGGAATGACACAAGCATGAAGTGCACTTGAGTGACTTGTTCATCACTCTGTTTCTAACCGGTATTCAGTGAATGCAGATTTGGAGCAAAAAGCTTAAGATGCATAAAGGCGAAGGGGAAAGTGGGCTTGTGATGGCAGACGCTATCAAGGTGTTTATCGGGGAAATTGGAATGACACAAGCATGAAGTGCACTTGAGTGACTTGTTCATCACTCTGTTTCTAACCGGTATTCAGTGAATGCAGATTTGGAGCAAAAAGCTTAAGATGCATAAAGGCGAAGGGGAAAGTGGGCTTGTGATGGCAGACGCTATCAAGGTGTTTATCGGGGAAATTGGAATGACACAAGCATGAAGTGCACTTGAGTGACTCTTTCATCACTCTGTTTCTAACCGATATTCAGTGAATGCAGATTTGGAGCAAAAAGCCTAAGATGCATAAAGGCGAAGGGGAAAGTGGGCTTGTGATGGCAGACGCTATCAAGGTGTTTATCGGGGAAATTGGAATGACACAAGCATGAAGTGCACTTGAGTGACTCTTTCATCACTCTGTTTCTAACCGGTATTCAGTGAATGCAGATTTGGAGCAAAAAGCCTAAGATGCATAAAGGCGAAGGGGAAAGTGGGCTTGTGATGGCAGACGCTATCAAGGTGTTTATCGGGGAAATTGGAATGACACAAGCATGAAGTGCACTTGAGTGACTCTTTCATCACTCTGTTTCTAACCGGTATTCAGTGAATGCAGATTTGGAGCAAAAAGCTTAAGATGCATAAAGGCGAAGGGGAAAGTGGGCTTGTGATGGCAGACGCTATCAAGGTGTTTATCGGGGAAATTGGAATGACACAAGCATGAAGTGCACTTGAGTGACTCTTTCATCACTCTGTTTCTAACCGGTATTCAGTGAATGCAGATTTGGAGCAAAAAGCTTAAGATGCATAAAGGCGAAGGGGAAAGTGGGCTTGTGATGGCAGACGCTATCAAGGTGTTTATCGGGGAAATTGGAATGACACAAGCATGAAGTGCACTTGAGTGACTCTTTCATCACTCTGTTTCTAACCGATATTCAGTGAATGCAGATTTGGAGCAAAAAGCTTAAGATGCATAAAGGCGAAGGGGAAAGTGGGCTTGTGATGGCAGACGCTGTCAAGGTGTTTATCGGGGAAATTGGAATGACACAAGCATGAAGTGCACTTGAGTGACTCTTTCATCACTCTGTTTCTAACCGATATTCAGTGAATGCAGATTTGGAGCAAAAAGCTTAAGATGCATAAAGGCGAAGGGGAAAGTGGGCTTGTGGTGGCAGACGCTATCAAGGTGTTTATCGGGGAAATTGGAATGACACAAGCATGAAGTGCACTTGAGTGACTTGTTCATCACTCTGTTTCTAACCGATATTCAGTGAATGCAGATTTGGAGCAAAAAGCTTAAGATGCATAAAGGCGAAGGGGAAAGTGGGCTTGTGATGGCAGACGCTATCAAGGTGTTTATCGGGGAAATTGGAATGACACAAGCATGAAGTGCACTTGAGTGACTTGTTCATCACTCTGTTTCTAACCGGTATTCAGTGAATGCAGATTTGGAGCAAAAAGCTTAAGATGCATAAAGGCGAAGGGGAAAGTGGGCTTGTGATGGCAGACGCTATCAAGGTGTTTATCGGGGAAATTGGAATGACACAAGCATGAAGTGCACTTGAGTGACTTGTTCATCACTCTGTTTCTAACCGGTATTCAGTGAATGCAGATTTGGAGCAAAAAGCTTAAGATGCATAAAGGCGAAGGGGAAAGTGGGCTTGTGGTGGCAGACGCTATCAAGGTGTTTATCGGGGAAATTGGAATGACACAAGCATGAAGTGCACTTGAGTGACTTGTTCATCACTCTGTTTCTAACCGGTATTCAGTGAATGCAGATTTGGAGCAAAAAGCTTAAGATGCATAAAGGCGAAGGGGAAAGTGGGCTTGTGGTGGCAGACGCTATCAAGGTGTTTATCGGGGAAATTGGAATGACACAAGCATGAAGTGCACTTGAGTGACTTGTTCATCACTCTGTTTCTAACCGGTATTCAGTGAATGCAGATTTGGAGCAAAAAGCTTAAGATGCATAAAGGCGAAGGGGAAAGTGGGCTTGTGATGGCAGACGCTATCAAGGTGTTTATCGGGGAAATTGGAATGACACAAGCATGAAGTGCACTTGAGTGACTTGTTCATCACTCTGTTTCTAACCGGTATTCAGTGAATGCAGATTTGGAGCAAAAAGCTTAAGATGCATAAAGGCGAAGGGGAAAGTGGGCTTGTGATGGCAGACGCTATCAAGGTGTTTATCGGGGAAATTGGAATGACACAAGCATGAAGTGCACTTGAGTGACTCTTTCATCACTCTGTTTCTAACCGATATTCAGTGAATGCAGATTTGGAGCAAAAAGCCTAAGATGCATAAAGGCGAAGGGGAAAGTGGGCTTGTGATGGCAGACGCTATCAAGGTGTTTATCGGGGAAATTGGAATGACACAAGCATGAAGTGCACTTGAGTGACTCTTTCATCACTCTGTTTCTAACCGGTATTCAGTGAATGCAGATTTGGAGCAAAAAGCCTAAGATGCATAAAGGCGAAGGGGAAAGTGGGCTTGTGATGGCAGACGCTATCAAGGTGTTTATCGGGGAAATTGGAATGACACAAGCATGAAGTGCACTTGAGTGACTCTTTCATCACTCTGTTTCTAACCGGTATTCAGTGAATGCAGATTTGGAGCAAAAAGCTTAAGATGCATAAAGGCGAAGGGGAAAGTGGGCTTGTGATGGCAGACGCTATCAAGGTGTTTATCGGGGAAATTGGAATGACACAAGCATGAAGTGCACTTGAGTGACTCTTTCATCACTCTGTTTCTAACCGGTATTCAGTGAATGCAGATTTGGAGCAAAAAGCTTAAGATGCATAAAGGCGAAGGGGAAAGTGGGCTTGTGATGGCAGACGCTATCAAGGTGTTTATCGGGGAAATTGGAATGACACAAGCATGAAGTGCACTTGAGTGACTCTTTCATCACTCTGTTTCTAACCGATATTCAGTGAATGCAGATTTGGAGCAAAAAGCTTAAGATGCATAAAGGCGAAGGGGAAAGTGGGCTTGTGATGGCAGACGCTGTCAAGGTGTTTATCGGGGAAATTGGAATGACACAAGCATGAAGTGCACTTGAGTGACTCTTTCATCACTCTGTTTCTAACCGATATTCAGTGAATGCAGATTTGGAGCAAAAAGCTTAAGATGCATAAAGGCGAAGGGGAAAGTGGGCTTGTGGTGGCAGACGCTATCAAGGTGTTTATCGGGGAAATTGGAATGACACAAGCATGAAGTGCACTTGAGTGACTTGTTCATCACTCTGTTTCTAACCGATATTCAGTGAATGCAGATTTGGAGCAAAAAGCTTAAGATGCATAAAGGCGAAGGGGAAAGTGGGCTTGTGATGGCAGACGCTATCAAGGTGTTTATCGGGGAAATTGGAATGACACAAGCATGAAGTGCACTTGAGTGACTTGTTCATCACTCTGTTTCTAACCGGTATTCAGTGAATGCAGATTTGGAGCAAAAAGCTTAAGATGCATAAAGGCGAAGGGGAAAGTGGGCTTGTGATGGCAGACGCTATCAAGGTGTTTATCGGGGAAATTGGAATGACACAAGCATGAAGTGCACTTGAGTGACTTGTTCATCACTCTGTTTCTAACCGGTATTCAGTGAATGCAGATTTGGAGCAAAAAGCTTAAGATGCATAAAGGCGAAGGGGAAAGTGGGCTTGTGGTGGCAGACGCTATCAAGGTGTTTATCGGGGAAATTGGAATGACACAAGCATGAAGTGCACTTGAGTGACTTGTTCATCACTCTGTTTCTAACCGGTATTCAGTGAATGCAGATTTGGAGCAAAAAGCTTAAGATGCATAAAGGCGAAGGGGAAAGTGGGCTTGTGATGGCAGACGCTATCAAGGTGTTTATCGGGGAAATTGGAATGACACAAGCATGAAGTGCACTTGAGTGACTTGTTCATCACTCTGTTTCTAACCGGTATTCAGTGAATGCAGATTTGGAGCAAAAAGCTTAAGATGCATAAAGGCGAAGGGGAAAGTGGGCTTGTGATGGCAGACGCTATCAAGGTGTTTATCGGGGAAATTGGAATGACACAAGCATGAAGTGCACTTGAGTGACTCTTTCATCACTCTGTTTCTAACCGATATTCAGTGAATGCAGATTTGGAGAAAAAGCCTAAGATGCATAAAGGCGAAGGGGAAAGTGGGCTTGTGATGGCAGACGCTATCAAGGTGTTTATCGGGGAAATTGGAATGACACAAGCATGAAGTGCACTTGAGTGACTCTTTCATCACTCTGTTTCTAACCGGTATTCAGTGAATGCAGATTTGGAGCAAAAAGCCTAAGATGCATAAAGGCGAAGGGGAAAGTGGGCTTGTGATGGCAGACGCTATCAAGGTGTTTATCGGGGAAATTGGAATGACACAAGCATGAAGTGCACTTGAGTGACTCTTTCATCACTCTGTTTCTAACCGGTATTCAGTGAATGCAGATTTGGAGCAAAAAGCTTAAGATGCATAAAGGCGAAGGGGAAAGTGGGCTTGTGATGGCAGACGCTATCAAGGTGTTTATCGGGGAAATTGGAATGACACAAGCATGAAGTGCACTTGAGTGACTCTTTCATCACTCTGTTTCTAACCGGTATTCAGTGAATGCAGATTTGGAGCAAAAAGCTTAAGATGCATAAAGGCGAAGGGGAAAGTGGGCTTGTGATGGCAGACGCTATCAAGGTGTTTATCGGGGAAATTGGAATGACACAAGCATGAAGTGCACTTGAGTGACTCTTTCATCACTCTGTTTCTAACCGATATTCAGTGAATGCAGATTTGGAGCAAAAAGCTTAAGATGCATAAAGGCGAAGGGGAAAGTGGGCTTGTGATGGCAGACGCTGTCAAGGTGTTTATCGGGGAAATTGGAATGACACAAGCATGAAGTGCACTTGAGTGACTCTTTCATCACTCTGTTTCTAACCGATATTCAGTGAATGCAGATTTGGAGCAAAACGCTTAAGATGCATAAAGGCGAAGGGGAAAGTGGGCTTGTGATGGCAGACGCTATCAAGGTGTTTATCGGGGAAATTGGAATGACACAAGCATGAAGTGCACTTGAGTGACTTGTTCATCACTCTGTTTCTAACCGGTATTCAGTGAATGCAGATTTGGAGCAAAAATCCTAAGATGCATAAAGGCGAAGGGGAAAGTGGGCTTGTGATGGCAGACGCTATCAAGGTGTTTATCGGGGAAATTGGAATGACACAAGCATGAAGTGCACTTGAGTGACTCTTTCATCACTCTGTTTCTAACCGGTATTCAGTGAATGCAGATTTGGAGCAAAAAGCTTAAGATGCATAAAGGCGAAGGGGAAAGTGGGCTTGTGATGGCAGACGCTATCAAGGTGTTTATCGGGGAAATTGGAATGACACAAGCATGAAGTGCACTTGAGTGACTCTTTCATCACTCTGTTTCTAACCGGTATTCAGTGAATGCAGATTTGGAGCAAAAAGCTTAAGATGCATAAAGGCGAAGGGGAAAGTGGGCTTGTGATGGCAGACGCTATCAAGGTGTTTATCGGGGAAATTGGAATGACACAAGCATGAAGTGCACTTGAGTGACTTGTTCATCACTCTGTTTCTAACCGGTATTCAGTGAATGCAGATTTGGAGCAAAAAGCTTAAGATGCATAAAGGCGAAGGGGAAAGTGGGCTTGTGGTGGCAGACGCTATCAAGGTGTTTATCGGGGAAATTGGAATGACACAAGCATGAAGTGCACTTGAGTGACTTGTTCATCACTCTGTTTCTAACCGATATTCAGTGAATGCAGATTTGGAGCAAAAAGCTTAAGATGCATAAAGGCGAAGGGGAAAGTGGGCTTGTGATGGCAGACGCTATCAAGGTGTTTATCGGGGAAATTGGAATGACACAAGCATGAAGTGCACTTGAGTGACTTGTTCATCACTCTGTTTCTAACCGGTATTCAGTGAATGCAGATTTAGAGCAAAAAGCTTAAGATGCATAAAGGCGAAGGGGAAAGTGGGCTTGTGGTGGCAGACGCTATCAAGGTGTTTATCGGGGAAATTGGAATGACACAAGCATGAAGTGCACTTGAGTGACTTGTTCATCACTCTGTTTCTAACCGGTATTCAGTGAATGCAGATTTGGAGCAAAAAGCTTAAGATGCATAAAGGCGAAGGGGAAAGTGGGCTTGTGATGGCAGACGCTATCAAGGTGTTTATCGGGGAAATTGGAATGACACAAGCATGAAGTGCACTTGAGTGACTTGTTCATCACTCTGTTTCTAACCGGTATTCAGTGAATGCAGATTTGGAGCAAAAAGCTTAAGATGCATAAAGGCG
Source organism: Argiope bruennichi (assembly GCF_947563725.1). Taxonomy (NCBI): domain Eukaryota; kingdom Metazoa; phylum Arthropoda; class Arachnida; order Araneae; family Araneidae; genus Argiope; species Argiope bruennichi. Next base: position 14,867,729 of record NC_079159.1, read on the forward strand.
AAGGGGAAAGTGGGCTTGTGATGGCAGACGCTATCAAGGTGTTTATCGGGGAAATTGGAATGACACAAGCATGAAGTGCACTTGAGTGACTCTTTCATCACTCTGTTTCTAACCGATATTCAGTGAATGCAGATTTGGAGCAAAAAGCCTAAGATGCATAAAGGCGAAGGGGAAAGTGGGCTTGTGATGGCAGACGCTATCAAGGTGTTTATCGGGGAAATTGGAATGACACAAGCATGAAGTGCACTTGAGTGACTCTTTCATCACTCTGTTTCTAACCGGTATTCAGTGAATGCAGATTTGGAGCAAAAAGCCTAAGATGCATAAAGGCGAAGGGGAAAGTGGGCTTGTGATGGCAGACGCTATCAAGGTGTTTATCGGGGAAATTGGAATGACACAAGCATGAAGTGCACTTGAGTGACTCTTTCATCACTCTGTTTCTAACCGGTATTCAGTGAATGCAGATTTGGAGCAAAAAGCTTAAGATGCATAAAGGCGAAGGGGAAAGTGGGCTTGTGATGGCAGACGCTATCAAGGTGTTTATCGGGGAAATTGGAATGACACAAGCATGAAGTGCACTTGAGTGACTCTTTCATCACTCTGTTTCTAACCGGTATTCAGTGAATGCAGATTTGGAGCAAAAAGCTTAAGATGCATAAAGGCGAAGGGGAAAGTGGGCTTGTGATGGCAGACGCTATCAAGGTGTTTATCGGGGAAATTGGAATGACACAAGCATGAAGTGCACTTGAGTGACTCTTTCATCACTCTGTTTCTAACCGATATTCAGTGAATGCAGATTTGGAGCAAAAAGCTTAAGATGCATAAAGGCGAAGGGGAAAGTGGGCTTGTGATGGCAGACGCTGTCAAGGTGTTTATCGGGGAAATTGGAATGACACAAGCATGAAGTGCACTTGAGTGACTCTTTCATCACTCTGTTTCTAACCGATATTCAGTGAATGCAGATTTGGAGCAAAAAGCTTAAGATGCATAAAGGCAAAGGGGAAAGTGGGCTTGTGGTGGCAGACGCTATCAAGGTGTTTATCGGGGAAATTGAAATGACACAAGCATGAAGTGCACTTGAGTGACTTGTTCATCACTCTGTTTCTAACCGGTATTCAGTGAATGCAGATTTGGAGCAAAAAGCTTAAGATGCATAAAGGCGAAGGGGAAAGTGGGCTTGTGGTGGCAGACGCTATCAAGGTGTTTATCGGGGAAATTGGAATGACACAAGCATGAAGTGCACTTGAGTGACTTGTTCATCATTCTGTTTCTAACCGGTATTCAGTGAATGCAGATTTGGAGCAAAAAGCTTAAGATGCATAAAGGCGAAGGGGAAAGTGGGCTTGTGGTGGCAGACGCTATCAAGGTGTTTTTCGGGGAAATTGGAATGACACAAGCATGAAGTGCACTTGAGTGACTTGTTCATCATTCTGTTTCTAACCGGTATTCAGTGAATGCAGATTTGGAGCAAAAAGCTTAAGATGCATAAAGGCGAAGGGGAAAGTGGGCTTGTGGTGGCAGACGCTATCAAGGTGTTTATCGGGGAAATTGGAATGACACAAGCATGAAGTGTACTTGAGTGACTTGTTCATCATTCTGTTTCTAACCGGTATTCAGTGAATGCAGATTTGGAGCAAAAAGCTTAAGATGCATAAAGGCGAAGGGGAAAGTGGGCTTGTGATGGCAGACGCTATCAAGGTGTTTATCGGGGAAATTGGAATGACACAAGCATGAAGTGCACTTGAGTGACTTGTTCATCACTCTGTTTCTAACCGGTATTCAGTGAATGCAGATTTGGAGCAAAAAGCTTAAGATGCATAAAGGCGAAGGGGAAAGTGGGCTTGTGGTGGCAGACGCTATCAAGGTGTTTATCGGGGAAATTGGAATGACACAAGCATGAAGTGCACTTGAGTGACTTGTTCATCACTCTGTTTCTAATCGGTATTCAGTGAATGCAGATTTGGAGCAAAAAGCTTAAGATGCATAAAGGCGAAGGGGAAAGTGGGCTTGTGGTGGCAGACGCTATCAAGGTGTTTATCGGGGAAATTGGAATGACACAAGCATGAAGTGCACTTGAGTGACTTGTTCATCATTCTGTTTCTAACCGGTATTCAGTGAATGCAGATTTGGAGCAAAAAGCTTAAGATGCATAAAGGCGAAGGGGAAAGTGGGCTTGTGGTGGCAGACGCTATCAAGGTGTTTATCGGGGAAATTGGAATGACACAAGCATGAAGTGCACTTGAGTGACTTGTTCATCACTCTGTTTCTAACCGGTATTCAGTGAATGCAGATTTGGAGCAAAAAGCTTAAGATGCATAAAGGCGAAGGGGAAAGTGGGCTTGTGGTGGCAGACGCTATCAAGGTGTTTATCGGGGAAATTGGAATGACACAAGCATGAAGTGCACTTGAGTGACTTGTTCATCATTCTGTTTCTAACCGGTATTCAGTGAATGCAGATTTGGAGAAAAAGCTTAAGATGCATAAAGGCGAAGGGGAAAGTGGGATTGTGGTGGCAGACGCTATCAAGGTGTTTATCGGGGAAATTGGAATGACACAAGCATGAAGTGCACTTGAGTGACTTGTTCATCATTCTGTTTCTAACCGGTATTCAGTGAATGCAGATTTGGAGCAAAAAGCTTAAGATGCATAAAGGCGAAGGGGAAAGTGGGCTTGTGATGGCAGACGCTATCAAGGTGTTTATCGGGGAAATTGGAATGACACAAGCATGAAGTGCACTTGAGTGACTTGTTCATCACTCTGTTTCTAACCGGTATTCAGTGAATGCAGATTTGGAGCAAAAAGCTTAAGATGCATAAAGGCGAAGGGGAAAGTGGGCTTGTGGTGGCAGACGCTATCAAGGTGTTTATCGGAGAAATTGGAATGACACAAGCATGAAGTGCACTTGAGTGACTTGTTCATCACTCTGTTTCTAACCGGTATTCAGTGAATGCAGATTTGGAGCAAAAAGCTTAAGATGCATAAAGGCGAAGGGGAAAGTGGGCTTGTGGTGGCAGACGCTATCAAGGTGTTTATCGGGGAAATTGGAATGACACAAGCATGAAGTGCACTTGAGTGACTTGTTCATCACTCTGTTTCTAACCGGTATTCAGTGAATGCAGATTTGGAGCAAAAAGCTTAAGATGCATAAAGGCGAAGGGGAAAGTGGGCTTGTGGTGGCAGACGCTATCAAGGTGTTTATCGGGGAAATTGGAATGACACAAGCATGAAGTGCACTTGAGTGACGTTCATCACTCTGTTTCTAACCGGTATTCAGTGAATGCAGATTTGGAGCAAAAAGCTTAAGATGCATAAAGGCGAAGGGGAAAGTGGGCTTGTGGTGGCAGACGCTATCAAGGTGTTTATCGGGGAAATTGGAATGACACAAGCATGAAGTGCACTTGAGTGACTTGTTCATCACTCTGTTTCTAACCGATATTCAGTGAATGCAGATTTGGTGCAAAAAGCTTAAGATGCATAAAGGCAAAGGGGAAAGTGGGCTTGTGGTGGCAGACGCTATCAAGGTGTTTATCGGGGAAATTGGAATGACACAAGCATGAAGTGCACTTGAGTGACTTGTTCATCACTCTGTTTCTAACCGATATTCAGTGAATGCAGATTTGGAGCAAAAAGCTTAAGATGCATAAAGGCAAAGGGGAAAGTGGGCTTGTGATGGCAGACGCTATCAAGGTGTTTATCGGGGAAATTGGAATGATACAAGCATGAAGTGCACTTGAGTGACTTGTTCATCACTCTGTTTCTAACCGATATTCAGTGAATGCAGATTTGGAGCAAAAAGCTTAAGATGCATAAAGGCAAAGGGGAAAGTGGGCTTGTGATGGCAGACGCTATCAAGGTGTTTATCGGGGAAATTGGAATGACACAAGCATGAAGTGCACTTGAGTGACTTGTTCATCACTCTGTTTCTAACCGATATTCAGTGAATGCAGATTTGGAGCAAAACGCTTAAGATGCATAAAGGCAAAGGGGAAAGTGGGCTTGTGATGGCAGACTCTATCAATATGTTTATCGGGGAAATTGGAATGAAACAAGCATGAAGTGCACTTGAGTGACTTGTTCATCACTCTGTTTCTAACCGATATTCAGTGAATGCAGATTTGGAGCAAAAAGCTTAAGATGCATAAAGGCAAAGGGGAAAGTGGGCTTGTGATGGCAGACGCTATCAAGATGTTTATCGGGGAAATTGGAATGATACAAGCATGAAGTGCACTTGAGTGACTTGTTCATCACTCTGTTTCTAACCGATATTCAGTGAATGCAGATTTGGAGCAAAAAGCGTAAGATGCATAAAGGCGAAGGGGAAAGTGGGCTTGTGATGGCAGACGCTATCAAGATGTTTATCGGGGAAATTGGAATGACACAAGCATGAAGTGCACTTGAGTGACTTGTTCATCACTCTGTTTCTAACCGGTATTCAGTGAATGCAGATTTGGAGCAAAAAGCTTGAGATGCATAAAGGCGAAGGGGAAAGTGGGCTTGTGATGGCAGACGCTATCAAGGTGTTTATCGGGGAAATTGGAATGACACAAGCATGAAGTGCACTTGAGTGACTTGTTCATCACTCTGTTTCTAACCGGTATTCAGTGAATGCAGATTTGGAGCAAAAAGCTTGAGATGCATAAAGGCGGAGGGGAAAGTGGGCTTGTGATGGCAGACGCTATCAAGGTGTTTATCGGGGAAATTGGAATGACACAAGCATGAAGTGCACTTGAGTGACTTGTTCATCACTCTGTTTCTAACCGACATTCAGTGAATGCAGATTTGGAGTAAAACGCTTGAGATGCATAAAGGCGAAGGGGAAAGTGGGCTTGTGATGGCAGACGCTATCAAGATGTTTATCGGGGAAATTGGAATGACACAAGCATGAAGTGCACTTGAGTGACTTGTTCATCACTCTGTTTCTAACCGGTATTCAGTGAATGCAGATTTGGAGCAAAAAGCTTAAGATGCATAAAGGCGAAGGGGAAAGTGGGCTTGTGATTGAAGACGCTATCAAGGTGTTTATCGGGGAAATTGGAATGATACAAGCATGAAGTGCACTTGAGTGACTTGTTCATCACTCTGTTTCTAACCGGTATTCAGTGAATGCAGATTTGGAGCAAAAAGCTTAAGATGCATAAAGGCGAAGGGGAAAGTGGGCTTGTGATGGCAGACGCTATCAAGATGTTTATCGGGGAAATTGGAATGATACAAGCATGAAGTGCACTTGAGTGACTTGTTCATCACTCTGTTTCTAACCGGTATTCAGTGAATGCAGATTTGGAGCAAAAAGCTTAAGATGCATAAAGGCGAAGGGGAAAGTGGGCTTGTGATGGCAGACGCTATCAAGGTGTTTATCGGGGAAATTGGAATGATACGAGCATGAAGTGCACTTGAGTGACTTGTTCATCACTCTGTTTCTAACCGGTATTCAGTGAATGCAGATTTGGAGTAAAACGCTTAAGATGCATAAAGGCGAAGGGGAAAGTGGGCTTGTGATGGCAGACGCTATCAAGGTGTTTATCGGGGAAATTGGAATGACACAAGCATGAAGTGCACTTGAGTGACTTGTTCATCACTCTGTTTCTAACCGGTATTCAGTGAATGCAGATTTGGAGCAAAAAGCTTAAGATGCATAAAGGCGAAGGGGAAAGTGGGCTTGTGATGGCAGACGCTATCAAGGTGTTTATCGGGGAAATTGGAATGATACAAGCATGAAGTGCACTTGAGTGACTTGTTCATCACTCTGTTTCTAACCGGTATTCAGTGAATGCAGATTTGGAGCAAAAAGCTTAAGATGCATAAAGGCGAAGGGGAAAGTGGGCTTGTGGTGGCAGACGCTATCAAGGTGTTTATCGGGGAAATTGGAATGACACAAGCATGAAGTGCACTTGAGTGACTTGTTCATCACTCTGTTTCTAACCGATATTCAGTGAATGCAGATTTGGTGCAAAAGGCTTAAGATGCATAAAGGCAAAGGGGAAAGTGGGCTTGTGATGGCAGACGCTATCAAGATGTTTATCGGGGAAATTGGAATGACACAAGCATGAAGTGCACTTGAGTGACTTGTTCATCACTCTGTTTCTAACCGATATTCAGTGAATGCAGATTTGGAGCAAAAAGCTTAAGATGCATAAAGGCAAAGGGGAAAGTGGGCTTGTGATGGCAGACGCTATCAAGATGTTTATCGGGGAAATTGGAATGATACAAACATGAAGTGCACTTGAGTGACTTGTTCATCACTCTGTTTCTAACCGGTATTCAGTGAATGCAGATTTGGAGCAAAAAGCTTAAGATGCATAAAGGCGAAGGGGAAAGTGGGCTTGTGATGGCAGACGCTATCAAGGTGTTTATCGGGGAAATTGGAATGACACAAGCATGAAGTGCACTTGAGTGACTTGTTCATCACTCTGTTTCTAACCGGTATTCAGTGAATGCAGATTTGGAGCAAAAAGCTTAAGATGCATAAAGGCGAAGGGGAAAGTGGGCTTGTGATGGCAGACGCTATCAAGGTGTTTATCGGGGAAATTGGAATGACACAAGCATGAAGTGCACTTGAGTGACTTGTTCATCACTCTGTTTCTAACCGGTATTCAGTGAATGCAGATTTGGAGCAAAAAGCTTGAGATGCATAAAGGCGAAGGGGAAAGTGGGCTTGTGATGGCAGACGCTATCAAGGTGTTTATCGGGGAAATTGGAATGACACAAGCATGAAGTGCACTTGAGTGACTTGTTCATCACTCTGTTTCTAACCGGTATTCAGTGAATGCAGATTTGGAGCAAAAAGCTTAAGATGCATAAAGGCGAAGGGGAAAGTGGGCTTGTGATGGCAGACGCTATCAAGGTGTTTATCGGGGAAATTGGAATGACACAAGCATGAAGTGCACTTGAGTGACTTGTTCATCACTCTGTTTCTAACCGGTATTCAGTGAATGCAGATTTGGAGCAAAAAGCTTGAGATGCATAAAGGCGAAGGGGAAAGTGGGCTTGTGATGGCAGACGCTATCAAGGTGTTTATCGGGGAAATTGGAATGACACAAGCATGAAGTGCACTTGAGTGACTTGTTCATCACTCTGTTTCTAACCGGTATTCAGTGAATGCAGATTTGGAGCAAAAAGCTAGAGATGCATAAAGGCGAAGGGGAAAGTGGGCTTGTGATGGCAGACGCTATCAAGGTGTTTATCGGGGAAATTGGAATGACACAAGCATGAAGGGCACTTGAGTGACTTGTTCATCACTCTGTTTCTAACCGGTATTCAGTGAATGCAGATTTGGAGCAAAAAGCTTGAGATGCATAAAGGCGGAGGGGAAAGTGGGCTTGTGATGGCAGACGATATCAAGGTGTTTATCGGGGAAATTGGAATGACACAAGCATGAAGTGCACTTGAGTGACTTGTTCATCACTCTGTTTCTAACCGACATTCAGTGAATGCAGATTTGGAGTAAAACGCTTGAGATGCATAAAGGCGAAGGGGAAAGTGGGCTTGTGATGGCAGACGCTATCAAGATGTTTATCGGGGAAATTGGAATGACACAAGCATGAAGTGCACTTGAGTGACTTGTTCATCACTCTGTTTCTAACCGGTATTCAGTGAATGCAGATTTGGAGCAAAAAGCTTAAGATGCATAAAGGCGAAGGGGAAAGTGGGCTTGTGATGGAAGACGCTATCAAGGTGTTTATCGGGGAAATTGGAATGATACAAGCATGAAGTGCACTTGAGTGACTTGTTCATCACTCTGTTTCTAACCGGTATTCAGTGAATGCAGATTTGGAGCAAAAAGCTTAAGATGCATAAAGGCGAAGGGGAAAGTGGGCTTGTGATGGCAGACGCTATCAAGATGTTTATCGGGGAAATTGGAATGATACAAGCATGAAGTGCACTTGAGTGACTTGTTCATCACTCTGTTTCTAACCGGTATTCAGTGAATGCAGATTTGGAGCAAAAAGCTTAAGATGCATAAAGGCGAAGGGGAAAGTGGGCTTGTGATGGCAGACGCTATCAAGATGTTTATCGGGGAAATTGGAATGATACAAGCATGAAGTGCACTTGAGTGACTTGTTCATCACTCTGTTTCTAACCGGTATTCAGTGAATGCAGATTTGGAGCAAAAAGCTTAAGATGCATAAAGGCGAAGGGGAAAGTGGGCTTGTGATGGCAGACGCTATCAAGATGTTTATCGGGGAAATTGGAATGATACAAGCATGAAGTGCACTTGAGTGACTTGTTCATCACTCTGTTTCTAACCGGTATTCAGTGAATGCAGATTTGGAGCAAAAAGCTTAAGATGCATAAAGGCGAAGGGGAAAGTGGGCTTGTGATGGCAGACGCTATCAAGGTGTTTATCGGGGAAATTGGAATGATACAAGCATGAAGTGCACTTGAGTGACTTGTTCATCACTCTGTTTCTAACCGGTATTCAGTGAATGCAGATTTGGAGTAAAACGCTTAAGATGCATAAAGGCGAAGGGGAAAGTGGGCTTGTGGTGGCAGACGCTATCAAGGTGTTTATCGGGGAAATTGGAATGACACAAGCATGAAGTGCACTTGAGTGACTTGTTCATCACTCTGTTTCTAACCGGTATTCAGTGAATGCAGATTTGGAGTAAAACGCTTGAGATGCATAAAGGCGAAGGGGAAAGTGGGCTTGTGGTGGCAGACGCTATCAAGGTGTTTATCGGGGAAATTGGAATGATACAAGCATGAAGTGCCTTTGAGTGACTTGTTCATCACTCTGTTTCTAACCGGTATTCAGTGAATGCAGATTTGGAGTAAAACGCTTGAGATGCATAAAGGCGAAGGGGAAAGTGGGCTTGTGGTGGCAGACGCTATCAAGGTGTTTATCGGGGAAATTGGAATGACACAAGCATGAAGTGCACTTGAGTGACTTGTTCATCACTCTGTTTCTAAACGGTATTCAGTGAATGCAGATTTGGAGTAAAACGCTTGAGATGCATAAAGGCGAAGGGGAAAGTGGGCTTGTGGTGGCAGACGCTATCAAGGTGTTTATCGGGGAAATTGGAATGACACAAGCATGAAGTGCACTTGAGTGACTTGTTCATCACTCTGTTTCTAACCGGTATTCAGTGAATGCAGATTTGGAGTAAAACGCTTGAGATGCATAAAGGCGAAGGGGAAAGTGGGCTTGTGGTGGCAGACGCTATCAAGGTGTTTATCGGGGAAATTGGAATGATACAAGCATGAAGTGCCTTTGAGTGACTTGTTCATCACTCTGTTTCTAACCGGTATTCAGTGAATGCAGATTTGGAGTAAAACGCTTGAGATGCATAAAGGCGGAGGGGAAAGTGGGCTTGTGGTGGCAGACGCTATCAAGGTGTTTATCGGGGAAATTGGAATGACACAAGCATGAAGTGCACTTGAGTGACTTGTTCATCACTCTGTTTCTAACCGGTATTCAGTGAATGCAGATTTGGAGTAAAACGCTTGAGATGCATAAAGGCGAAGGGGAAAGTGGGCTTGTGGTGGCAGACGCTATCAAGGTGTTTATCGGGGAAATTGGAATGACACAAGCATGAAGTGCACTTGAGTGACTTGTTCATCACTCTGTTTCTTACCGGTATTCAGTGAATGCAGATTTGGAGTAAAACGCTTGAGATGCATAAAGGCGAAGGGGAAAGTGGGCTTGTGGTGGCAGACGCTATCAAGGTGTTTATCGGGGAAATTGGAATGACACAAGCATGAAGTGCCTTTGAGTGACTCTTTCATCACTCTGTTTCTAACCGGTATTCAGTGAATGCAGATTTGGAGTAAAACGCTTGAGATGCATAAAGGCGGAGGGGAAAGTGGGCTTGTGGTGGCAGACGCTATCAAGGTGTTTATCGGGGAAATTGGAATGATACAAGCATGAAGTGCACTTGAGTGACTTGTTCATCACTCTGTTTCTAACCGGTATTCAGTGAATGCAGATTTGGAGTAAAACGCTTGAGATGCATAAAGGCGAAGGGGATAGTGGGCTTGTGGTGGCAGACGCTATCAAGATGTTTATCGGGGAAATTGGAATGACACAAGCATGAAGTGCACTTGAGTGACTTGTTCATCACTCTGTTTCTAACCGGTATTCAGTGAATGCAGATTTGGAGTAAAACGCTTGAGATGCATAAAGGCGAAGGGGAAAGTGGGCTTGTGGTGGCAGACGCTATCAAGATGTTTATCGGGGAAATTGGAATGACACAAGCATGAAGTGCACTTGAGTGACTTGTTCATCACTCTGTTTCTAACCGGTATTCAGTGAATGCAGATTTGGAGTAAAACGCTTGAGATGCATAAAGGCGAAGGGGAAAGTGGGCTTGTGGTGGCAGACGCTATCAAGGTGTTTATCGGGGAAATTGGAATGACACAAGCATGAAGTGCACTTGAGTGACTTGTTCATCACTCTGTTTCTAACCGGTATTCAGTGAATGCAGATTTGGAGCAAAAAGCTTAAGATGCATAAAGGCGAAGGGGAAAGTGGGCTTGTGATGGCAGACGCTATCAAGGTGTTTATCGGGGAAATTGGAATGACACAAGCATGAAGTGCACTTGAGTGACTTGTTCATCACTCTGTTTCTAACCGGTATTCAGTGAATGCAGATTTGGAGCAAAAAGCTTAAGATGCATAAAGGCGAAGGGGAAAGTGGGCTTGTGGTGGCAGACGCTATCAAGGTGTTTATCGGGGAAATTGGAATGACACAAGCATGAAGTGCACTTGAGTGACTTGTTCATCACTCTGTTTCTAACCGGTATTCAGTGAATGCAGATTTGGAGCAAAAAGCTTAAGATGCATAAAGGCGAAGGGGAAAGTGGGCTTGTGGTGGCAGACGCTATGAAGGTGTTTATCGGGGAAATTGGAATGATACAAGCATGAAGTGCACTTGAGTGACTTGTTCATCACTCTGTTTCTAACCGGTATTCAGTGAATGCAGATTTGGAGCAAAAAGCTTAAGATGCATAAAGGCGAAGGGGAAAGTGGGCTTGTGATGGCAGACGCTATCAAGGTGTTTATCGGGGAAATTGGAATGATACAAGCATGAAGTGCACTTGAGTGACTTGTTCATCACTCTGTTTCTAACCGGTATTCAGTGAATGCAGATTTGGAGTAAAAAGCTTAAGATGCATAAAGGCGAAGGGGAAAGTGGGCTTGTGGTGGCAGACGCTATCAAGGTGTTTATCGGGGAAATTCGAATGATACAAGCATGAAGTGCCTTTGAGTGACTTGTTCATCACTCTGTTTCTAACCGACATTCAGTGAATGCAGATTTGGAGCAAAAAGCTTAAGATGCATAAAGGCGAAGGGGAAAGTGGGCTTGTGATGGCAGACGCTATCAAGGTGTTTATCGGGGAAATTGGAATGATACAAGCATGAAGTGCACTTGAGTGACTTGTTCATCACTCTGTTTCTAACCGACATTCAGTGAATGCAGATTTGGAGCAAAACGCTTAAGATGCATAAAGGCGAAGGGGAAAGTGGGCTTGTGGTGGCGGACGCTATCAAGGTGTTTATCGGGGAAATTGGAATGATACAAGCATGAAGTGCCTTTGAGAGACTTGTTCATCACTCTGTTTCTAACCGACATTCAGTGAATGCAGATTTGGAGCAAAAAGCTTAAGATGCATAAAGGCGAAGGGGAAAGTGGGCTTGTGGTGGCAGACGCTATCAAGGTGTTTATCGGGGAAATTGGAATGATACAAGCATGAAGTGCCTTTGAGTGACTTGTTCATCACTCTGTTTCTAACCGACATTCAGTGAATGCAGATTTGGAGCAAAAAGCTTAAGATGCATAAAGGCGAAGGGGAAAGTGGGCTTGTGGTGGCAGACGCTATCAAGGTGTTTATCGGGGAAATTGGAATGATACAAGCATGAAGTGCACTTGAGTGACTTGTTCATCACTCTGTTTCTAACCGACATTCAGTGAATGCAGATTTGGAGCAAAACGCTTAAGATGCATAAAGGCGAAGGGGAAAGTGGGCTTGTGATGGCAGACGCTATCAAGGTGTTTATCGGGGAAATTGGAATGATACAAGCATGAAGTGCACTTGAGTGACTTGTTCATCACTCTGTTTCTAACCGGTATTCAGTGAATGCAGATTTGGAGCAAAAAGCTTAAGATGCATAAAGGCGAAGGGGAAAGTGGGCTTGTGGTGGCAGACGCTATCAAGGTGTTTATCGGGGAAATTGGAATGATACAAGCATGAAGTGCCTTTGAGTGACTTGTTCATCACTCTGTTTCTAACCGACATTCAGTGAATGCAGATTTGGAGCAAAAAGCTTAAGATGCATAAAGGCGAAGGGGAAAGTGGGCTTGTGGTGGCAGACGCTATCAAGGTGTTTATCGGGGAAATTGGAATGATACAAGCATGAAGTGCCTTTGAGTGACTTGTTCATCACTCTGTTTCTAACCGACATTCAGTGAATGCAGATTTGGAGCAAAAAGCTTAAGATGCATAAAGGCGAAGGGGAAAGTGGGCTTGTGATGGCAGACGCTATCAAGGTGTTTATCGGGGAAATTGGAATGACACAAGCATGAAGTGCACTTGAGTGACTTGTTCATCACTCTGTTTCTAACCGGTATTCAGTGAATGCAGATTTGGAGCAAAAAGCTTAAGATGCATAAAGGCGAAGGGGAAAGTGGGCTTGTGATGGCAGACGCTATCAAGGTGTTTATCGGGGAAATTGGAATGACACAAGCATGAAGTGCACTTGAGTGACTTGTTCATCACTCTGTTTCTAACCGGTATTCAGTGAATGCAGATTTGGAGCAAAAAGCTTAAGATGCATAAAGGCGAAGGGGAAAGTGGGCTTGTGGTGGCAGACGCTATCAAGGTGTTTATCGTGTAAATTGGAATGACACAAGCATGAAGTGCACTTGAGTGACTTGTTCATCACTCTCTTTCTAACCGGTATTCAGTGAATGCAGATTTGGAGCAAAAAGCTTAAGATGCATAAAGGCGAAGGGGAAAGTGGGCTTGTGATGGCAGACGCTATCAAGGTGTTTATCGAGGAAATTGGAATGACACAAGCATGAAGTGCACTTGAGTGACTTGTTCATCACTCTGTTTCTAACCGGTATTCAGTGAATGCAGATTTGGAGCAAAAAGCTTAAGATGCATAAAGGCGAAGGGGAAAGTGGGCTTGTGGTGGCAGACGCTATGAAGGTGTTTATCGGGGAAATTGGAATGATACAAGCATGAAGTGCACTTGAGTGACTTGTTCATCACTCTGTTTCTAACCGGTATTCAGTGAATGCAGATTTGGAGCAAAAAGCTTAAGATGCATAAAGGCGAAGGGGAAAGTGGGCTTGTGATGGCAGACGCTATCAAGGTGTTTATCGGGGAAATTGGAATGATACAAGCATGAAGTGCACTTGAGTGACTTGTTCATCACTCTGTTTCTAACCGGTATTCAGTGAATGCAGATTTGGAGTAAAAAGCTTAAGATGCATAAAGGCGAAGGGGAAAGTGGGCTTGTGGTGGCAGACGCTATCAAGGTGTTTATCGGGGAAATTGGAATGATACAAGCATGAAGTGCCTTTGAGTGACTTGTTCATCACTCTGTTTCTAACCGACATTCAGTGAATGCAGATTTGGAGCAAAAAGCTTAAGATGCATAAAGGCGAAGGGGAAAGTGGGCTTGTGATGGCAGACGCTATCAAGGTGTTTATCGGGGAAATTGGAATGATACAAGCATGAAGTGCACTTGAGTGACTTGTTCATCACTCTGTTTCTAACTGACATTCAGTGAATGCAGATTTGGAGCAAAACGCTTAAGATGCATAAAGGCGAAGGGGAAAGTGGGCTTGTGGTGGCGGACGCTATCAAGGTGTTTATCGGGGAAATTGGAATGATACAAGCATGAAGTGCCTTTGAGAGACTTGTTCATCACTCTGTTTCTAACCGACATTCAGTGAATGCAGATTTGGAGCAAAAAGCTTAAGATGCATAAAGGCGAAGGGGAAAGTGGGCTTGTGGTGGCAGACGCTATCAAGGTGTTTATCGGGGAAATTGGAATGATACAAGCATGAAGTGCCTTTGAGTGACTTGTTCATCACTCTGTTTCTAACCGACATTCAGTGAATGCAGATTTGGAGCAAAAAGCTTAAGATGCATAAAGGCGAAGGGGAAAGTGGGCTTGTGGTGGCAGACGCTATCAAGGTGTTTATCGGGGAAATTGGAATGATACAAGCATGAAGTGCACTTGAGTGACTTGTTCATCACTCTGTTTCTAACCGACATTCAGTGAATGCAGATTTGGAGCAAAACGCTTAAGATGCATAAAGGCGAAGGGGAAAGTGGGCTTGTGATGGCAGACGCTATCAAGGTGTTTATCGGGGAAATTGGAATGATACAAGCATGAAGTGCACTTGAGTGACTTGTTCATCACTCTGTTTCTAACCGGTATTCAGTGAATGCAGATTTGGAGCAAAAAGCTTAAGATGCATAAAGGCGAAGGGGAAAGTGGGCTTGTGGTGGCAGACGCTATCAAGGTGTTTATCGGGGAAATTGGAATGATACAAGCATGAAGTGCCTTTGAGTGACTTGTTCATCACTCTGTTTCTAACCGACATTCAGTGAATGCAGATTTGGAGCAAAAAGCTTAAGATGCATAAAGGCGAAGGGGAAAGTGGGCTTGTGGTGGCAGACGCTATCAAGGTGTTTATCGGGGAAATTGGAATGATACAAGCATGAAGTGCCTTTGAGTGACTTGTTCATCACTCTGTTTCTAACCGACATTCAGTGAATGCAGATTTGGAGCAAAAAGCTTAAGATGCATAAAGGCGAAGGGGAAAGTGGGCTTGTGATGGCAGACGCTATCAAGGTGTTTATCGGGGAAATTGGAATGACACAAGCATGAAGTGCACTTGAGTGACTTGTTCATCACTCTGTTTCTAACCGGTATTCAGTGAATGCAGATTTGGAGCAAAAAGCTTAAGATGCATAAAGGCGAAGGGGAAAGTGGGCTTGTGATGGCAGACGCTATCAAGGTGTTTATCGGGGAAATTGGAATGACACAAGCATGAAGTGCACTTGAGTGACTTGTTCATCACTCTGTTTCTAACCGGTATTCAGTGAATGCAGATTTGGAGCAAAAAGCTTAAGATGCATAAAGGCGAAGGGGAAAGTGGGCTTGTGGTGGCAGACGCTATCAAGGTGTTTATCGTGTAAATTGGAATGACACAAGCATGAAGTGCACTTGAGTGACTTGTTCATCACTCTCTTTCTAACCGGTATTCAGTGAATGCAGATTTGGAGCAAAAAGCTTAAGATGCATAAAGGCGAAGGGGAAAGTGGGCTTGTGATGGCAGACGCTATCAAGGTGTTTATCGAGGAAATTGGAATGACACAAGCATGAAGTGCACTTGAGTGACTTGTTCATCACTCTGTTTCTAACCGGTATTCAGTGAATGCAGATTTGGAGCAAAAAGCTTAAGATGCATAAAGGCGAAGGGGAAAGTGGGCTTGTGATGGCAGACGCTATCAAGGTGTTTATCGGGGAAATTGGAATGACACAAGCATGAAGTGCAATTGAGTGACTTGTTCATCACTCTGTTTCTAACCGGTATTCAGTGAATGCAGATTTGGAGCAAAAAGCTTAAGATGCATAAAGGCGAAGGGGAAAGTGGGCTTGTGATGGCAGACGCTATCAAGGTGTTTATCGGGGAAATTGGAATGACACAAGCATGAAGTGCACTTGAGTGACTTGTTCATCACTCTGTTTCTAACCGGTATTCAGTGAATGCAGATTTGGAGCAAAAAGCTTAAGATGCATAAAGGCGAAGGGGAAAGTGGGCTTGTGATGGCAGACGCTATCAAGGTGTTTATCGGGGAAATTGGAATGACACAAGCATGAAGTGCACTTGAGTGACTTGTTCATCACTCTGTTTCTAACCGGTATTCAGTGAATGCAGATTTGGAGTAAAACGCTTGAGATGCATAAAGGCGGAGGGGAAAGTGGGCTTGTGATGGCAGACGCTATCAAGGTGTTTATCGGGGAAATTGGAATGACACAAGCATGAAGTGCACTTGAGTGACTTGTTCATCACTCTGTTTCTAACCGGTATTCAGTGAATGCAGATTTGGAGCAAAAAGCTTAAGATGCATAAAGGCGAAGGGGAAAGTGGGCTTGTGATGGCAGACGCTATCAAGGTGTTTATCGGCTAAATTGGAATGACACAAGCATGAAGTGCACTTGAGTGACTTGTTCATCACTCTGTTTCTAACCGGTATTCAGTGAATGCAGATTTGGAGCAAAAAGCTTGAGATGCATAAAGGCGAAGGGGAAAGTGGGCTTGTGATGGCAGACGCTATCAAGGTGTTTATCGGGGAAATTGGAATGACACAAGCATGAAGTGCACTTGAGTGACTTGTTCATCACTCTGTTTCTAACCGGTATTCAGTGAATGCAGATTTGGAGCAAAAAGCTTAAGATGCATAAAGGCGAAGGGGAAAGTGGGCTTGTGGTGGCAGACGCTATCAAGGTGTTTATCGGGGAAATTGGAATGATACAAGCATGAAGTGCACTTGAGTGACTTGTTCATCACTCTGTTTCTAACCGGTATTCAGTGAATGCAGATTTGGAGCAAAAAGCTTGAGATGCATAAAGGCGAAGGGGAAAGTGGGCTTGTGATGGCAGACGCTATCAAGGTGTTTATCGGGGAAATTGGAATGACACAAGCATGAAGTGCACTTGAGTGACTTGTTCATCACTCTGTTTCTAACCGGTATTCAGTGAATGCAGATTTGGAGCAAAAAGCTTAAGATGCATAAAGGCGAAGGGGAAAGTGGGCTTGTGATGGCAGACGCTATCAAGGTGTTTATCGGGGAAATTGGAATGACACAAGCATGAAGTGCACTTGAGTGACTTGTTCATCACTCTGTTTCTAACCGGTATTCAGTGAATGCAGATTTGGAGCAAAAAGCTTGAGATGCATAAAGGCGAAGGGGAAAGTGGGCTTGTGATGGCAGACGTTATCAAGGTGTTTATCGGGGAAATTGGAATGACACAAGCATGAAGTGCACTTGAGTGACTTGTTCATCACTCTATTTCTAACCGGTATTCAGTAAATGCAGATTTGGAGCAAAACGCTTGAGATGCATAAAGGCGGAGGGGAAAGTGGGCTTGTGATGGCAGACGCTATCAAGGTGTTTATCGGGGAAATTGGAATGACACAAGCATGAAGTGCACTTGAGTGACTTGTTCATCACTCTGTTTCTAACCGGTATTCAGTGAATGCAGATTTGGAGCAAAAAGCTTAAGATGCATAAAGGCGGAGGGGAAAGTGGGCTTGTGATGGCAGACGCTATCAAGGTGTTTATCGGCTAAATTGGAATGACACAAGCATGAAGTGCACTTGAGTGACTTGTTCATCACTCTGTTTCTAACCGGTATTCAGTGAATGCAGATTTGGAGCAAAAAGCTTGAGATGCATAAAGGCGAAGGGGAAAGTGGGCTTGTGATGGCAGACGCTATCAAGGTGTTTATCGGGGAAATTGGAATGACACAAGCATGAAGTGCACTTGAGTGACTTGTTCATCACTCTGTTTCTAACCGGTATTCAGTGAATGCAGATTTGGAGTAAAACGCTTGAGATGCATAAAGGCGAAGGGGAAAGTGGGCTTGTGATGGCAGACGCTATCAAGGTGTTTATCGGGGAAATTGGAATGACACAAGCATGAAGTGCACTTGAGTGACTTGTTCATCACTCTGTTTCTAACCGGTATTCAGTGAATGCAGATTTGGAGCAAAAAGCTTGAGATGCATAAAGGCGAACGGGAAAGTGGGCTTGTGATGGCAGACGCTATCAAGGTGTTTATCGGGGAAATTGGAATGACACAAGCATGAAGTGCACTTGAGTGACTTGTTCATCACTCTGTTTCTAACCGGTATTCAGTGAATGCAGATTTGGAGCAAAAAGCGTGAGATGCATAAAGGCGAAGGGGAAAGTGGGCTTGTGATGGCAGACGCTATCAAGGTGTTTATCGGGGAAATTGGAATGACACAAGCATGAAGTGCACTTGAGTGACTTGTTCATCACTCTGTTTCTAACCGGTATTCAGTGAATGCAGATTTGGAGTAAAACGCTTGAGATGCATAAAGGCGGAGGGGAAAGTGGGCTTGTGATGGCAGACGCTATCAAGGTGTTTATCGGGGAAATTGGAATGACACAAGCATGAAGTGCACTTGAGTGACTTGTTCATCACTCTGTTTCTAACCGGTATTCAGTGAATGCAGATTTGGAGCAAAAAGCTTAAGATGCATAAAGGCGAAGGGGAAAGTGGGCTTGTGGTGGCAGACGTTATCAAGGTGTTTATCGGGGAAATTGGAATGACACAAGCATGAAGTGCACTTGAGTGACTTGTTCATCACTCTGTTTCTAACCGATATTCAGTGAATGCAGATTTGGAGCAAAAAGCTTAAGATGCATAAAGGCGAAGGGGAAAGTGGGCTTGTGGTGGCACACGTTATCAAGGTGTTTATCGGGGAAATTGGAATGACACAAGCATGAAGTGCACTTGAGTGAATTGTTCATCACTCTGTTTCTAACCGGTATTCAGTGAATGCAGATTTGGAGCAAAAAGCTTAAGATGCATAAAGGCGAAGGGGAAAGTGGGCTTGTGGTGGCAGACGTTATCAAGGTGTTTATCGGGGAAATTGGAATGATACAAGCATGAAGTGCACTTGAGTGACTTGTTCATCACTCTGTTTCTAACCGGTATTCAGTGAATGCAGATTTGGAGCAAAAAGCTTAAGATGCATAAAGGCGAAGGGGAAAGTGGGCTTGTGGTGGCAGACGTTATCAAGGTGTTTATCGGGGAAATTGGAATGACACAAGCATGAAGTGCACTTGAGTGACTTGTTCATCACTCTGTTTCTAACCGGTATTCAGTGAATGCAGATTTGGAGCAAAAAGCTTAAGATGCATAAAGGCGAAGGGGAAAGTGGGCTTGTGGTGGCAGACGTTATCAAGGTGTTTATCGGGGAAATTGGAATGATACAAGCATGAAGTGCACTTGAGTGACTTGTTCATCACTCTGTTTCTAACCGGTATTCAGTGAATGCAGATTTGGAGCAAAAAGCTTAAGATGCATAAAGGCGAAGGGGAAAGTGGGCTTGTGGTGGCAGACGTTATCAAGGTGTTTATCGGGGAAATTGGAATGACACAAGCATGAAGTGCACTTGAGTGACATGTTCATCACTCTGTTTCTAACCGGTATTCAGTGAATGCAGATTTGGAGCAATAAGCTTAAGATGCATAAAGGCGAAGGGGAAAGTGGGCTTGTGATGGCAGACGCTATCAAGGTGTTTATCGGGGAAATTGGAATGACACAAGCATGAAGTGCACTTGAGTGACTTGTTCATCACTCTGTTTCTAACCGGTATTCAGTGAATGCAGATTTGGAGCAAAAAGCTTAAGATGCATAAAGGCGAAGGGGAAAGTGGGCTTGTGATGGCAGACGCTATCAAGGTGTTTATCGGGGAAATTGGAATGACACAAGCATGAAGTGCACTTGAGTGACTTGTTCATCACTCTGTTTCTAACCGGTATTCAGTGAATGCAGATTTGGAGCAAAAAGCTTAAGATGCATAAAGGCGAAGGGGAAAGTGGGCTTGTGATGGCAGACGCTATCAAGGTGTTTATCGGGGAAATTGGAATGACACAAGCATGAAGTGCACTTGAGTGACTTGTTCATCACTCTGTTTCTAGCCGGTATTCAGTGAATGCAGATTTGGAGCAAAAAGCTTAAGATGCATAAAGGCGAAGGGGAAAGTGGGCTTGTGATGGCAGACGCTATCAAGGTGTTTATCGGGGAAATTGGAATGACACAAGCATGAAGTGCACTTGAGTGACTTGTTCATCACTCTGTTTCTAACCGGTATTCAGTGAATGCAGATTTGGAGAAAAAAGCTTAAGATGCATAAAGGCGAAGGGGAAAGTGGGCTTGTGATGGCAGACGCTATCAAGGTGTTTATCGGGGAAATTGGAATGACACAAGCATGAAGTGCACTTGAGTGACTTGTTCATCACTCTGTTTCTAACCGGTATTCAGTGAATGCAGATTTGGAGTAAAACGCTTGAGATGCATAAAGGCGAAGGGGAAAGTGGGCTTGTGGTGGCAGACGCTATCAAGGTGTTTATCGGGGAAATTGGAATGACACAAGCATGAAGTGCACTTGAGTGACTTGTTCATCACTCTGTTTCTAACCGGTATTCAGTGAATGCAGATTTGGAGCAAAAAGCTTAAGATGCATAAAGGCGAAGGGGAAAGTGGGCTTGTGGTGGCAGACGTTATCAAGGTGTTTATCGGGGAAATTGGAATGATACAAGCATGAAGTGCACTTGAGTGACTTGTTCATCACTCTGTTTCTAACCGGTATTCAGTGAATGCAGATTTGGAGCAAAAAGCTTAAGATGCATAAAGGCGAAGGGGAAAGTGGGCTTGTGGTGGCAGACGTTATCAAGGTGTTTATCGGGGAAATTGGAATGATACAAGCATGAAGTGCACTTGAGTGACTTGTTCATCACTCTGTTTCTTACCGGTATTCAGTGAATGCAGATTTGGAGCAAAAAGCTTAAGATGCATAAAGGCGAAGGGGAAAGTGGGATTGTGATGGCAGACGCTATCAAGGTGTTTATCGGGGAAATTGGAATGACACAAGCATGAAGTGCACTTGAGTGACTTGTTCATCACTCTGTTTCTAACCGGTATTCAGTGAATGCAGATTTGGAGCAAAAAGCTTAAGATGCATAAAGGCGAAGGGGAAAGTGGGCTTGTGATGGCAGACGCTATCAAGGTGTTTATCGGGGAAATTGGAATGACACAAGCATGAAGTGCACTTGAGTGACTTGTTCATCACTCTGTTTCTAACCGGTATTCAGTGAATGCAGATTTGGAGCAAAAAGCTTAAGATGCATAAAGGCGAAGGGGAAAGTGGGCTTGTGATGGCAGACGCTATCAAGGTGTTTATCGGGGAAATTGGAATGACACAAGCATGAAGTGCACTTGAGTGACTTGTTCATCACTCTGTTTCTAACCGGTATTCAGTGAATGCAGATTTGGAGCAAAAAGCTTAAGATGCATAAAGGCGAAGGGGAAAGTGGGCTTGTGATGGCAGACGCTATCAAGGTGTTTATCGGGGAAATTGGAATGACACAAGCATGAAGTGCACTTGAGTGACTTGTTCATCACTCTGTTTCTAGCCGGTATTCAGTGAATGCAGATTTGGAGCAAAAAGCTTAAGATGCATAAAGGCGAAGGGGAAAGTGGGCTTGTGATGGCAGACGCTATCAAGGTGTTTATCGGGGAAATTGGAATGACACAAGCATGAAGTGCACTTGAGTGACTTGTTCATCACTCTGTTTCTAACCGGTATTCAGTGAATGCAGATTTGGAGAAAAAAGCTTAAGATGCATAAAGGCGAAGGGGAAAGTGGGCTTGTGATGGCAGACGCTATCAAGGTGTTTATCGGGGAAATTGGAATGACACAAGCATGAAGTGCACTTGAGTGACTTGTTCATCACTCTGTTTCTAACCGGTATTCAGTGAATGCAGATTTGGAGTAAAACGCTTGAGATGCATAAAGGCGAAGGGGAAAGTGGGCTTGTGGTGGCAGACGCTATCAAGGTGTTTATCGGGGAAATTGGAATGACACAAGCATGAAGTGCACTTGAGTGACTTGTTCATCACTCTGTTTCTAACCGGTATTCAGTGAATGCAGATTTGGAGCAAAAAGCTTAAGATGCATAAAGGCGAAGGGGAAAGTGGGCTTGTGGTGGCAGACGTTATCAAGGTGTTTATCGGGGAAATTGGAATGATACAAGCATGAAGTGCACTTGAGTGACTTGTTCATCACTCTGTTTCTAACCGGTATTCAGTGAATGCAGATTTGGAGCAAAAAGCTTAAGATGCATAAAGGCGAAGGGGAAAGTGGGCTTGTGGTGGCAGACGTTATCAAGGTGTTTATCGGGGAAATTGGAATGATACAAGCATGAAGTGCACTTGAGTGACTTGTTCATCACTCTGTTTCTTACCGGTATTCAGTGAATGCAGATTTGGAGCAAAAAGCTTAAGATGCATAAAGGCGAAGGGGAAAGTGGGATTGTGATGGCAGACGCTATCAAGGTGTTTATCGGGGAAATTGGAATGACACAAGCATGAAGTGCACTTGAGTGACTTGTTCATCACTCTGTTTCTAACCGGTATTCAGTGAATGCAGATTTGGAGCAAAAAGCTTAAGATGCATAAAGGCGAAGGGGAAAGTGGGCTTGTGATGGCAGACGCTATCAAGGTGTTTATCGGGGAAATTGGAATGACACAAGCATGAAGTGCACTTGAGTGACTTGTTCATCACTCTGTTTCTAACCGGTATTCAGTGAATGCAGATTTGGAGCAAAAAGCTTAAGATGCATAAAGGCGAAGGGGAAAGTGGGCTTGTGATGGCAGACGCTATCAAGGTGTTTATCGGGGAAATTGGAATGACACAAGCATGAAGTGCACTTGAGTGACTTGTTCATCACTCTGTTTCTAACCGGTATTCAGTGAATGCAGATTTGGAGCAAAAAGCTTAAGATGCATAAAGGCGAAGGGGAAAGTGGGCTTGTGATGGCAGACGCTATCAAGGTGTTTATCGGGGAAATTGGAATGACACAAGCATGAAGTGCACTTGAGTGACTTGTTCATCACTCTGTTTCTAACCGGTATTCAGTGAATGCAGATTTGGAGCAAAAAGCTTAAGATGCATAAAGGCGAAGGGGAAAGTGGGCTTGTGATGGCAGACGCTATCAAGGTGTTTATCGGGGAAATTGGAATGACACAAGCATGAAGTGCACTTGAGTGACTTGTTCATCACTCTGTTTCTAACCGGTATTCAGTGAATGCAGATTTGGAGCAAAAAGCTTAAGATGCATAAAGGCGAAGGGGAAAGTGGGCTTGTGGTGGCAGACGCTATCAAGGTGTTTATCGGGGAAATTGGAATGACACAAGCATGAAGTGCACTTGAGTGACTTGATCATCACTCTGTTTCTAACCGGTATTCAGTGAATGCAGATTTGGAGCAAAAAGCTTAAGATGCATAAAGGCGAAGGGGAAAGTGGGCTTGTGGTGGCAGACGCTATCAAGGTGTTTATCGGGGAAATTGGAATGACACAAGCATGAAGTGCACTTGAGTGACTTGTTCATCACTCTGTTTCTAACCGGTATTCAGTGAATGCAGATTTGGAGCAAAAAGCTTAAGATGCATAAAGGCGAAGGGGAAAGTGGGCTTGTGGTGGCAGACGTTATCAAGGTGTTTATCGGGGAAATTGGAATGACACAAGCATGAAGTGCACTTGAGTGACTTGTTCATCACTCTGTTTCTAACCGGTATTCAGTGAATGCAGATTTGGAGCAAAAAGCTTAAGATGCATAAAGGCGAAGGGGAAAGTGGGCTTGTGGTGGCAGACGTTATCAAGGTGTTTATCGGGGAAATTGGAATGATACAAGCATGAAGTGCACTTGAGTGACTTGTTCATCACTCTGTTTCTAACCGGTATTCAGTGAATGCAGATTTGGAGCAAAAAGCTTAAGATGCATAAAGGCGAAGGGGAAAGTGGGCTTGTGGTGGCAGACGTTATCAAGGTGTTTATCGGGGAAATTGGAATGACACAAGCATGAAGTGCACTTGAGTGACTTGTTCATCACTCTGTTTCTAACCGGTATTCAGTGAATGCAGATTTGGAGCAAAAAGCTTAAGATGCATAAAGGCGAAGGGGAAAGTGGGCTTGTGGTGGCAGACGCTATCAAGGTGTTTATCGGGGAAATTGGAATGACACAAGCATGAAGTGCACTTGAGTGACTTGTTCATCACTCTGTTTCTAACCGGTATTCAGTGAATGCAGATTTGGAGCAAAAAGCTTAAGATGCATAAAGGCGAAGGGGAAAGTGGGCTTGTGGTGGCAGACGTTATCAAGGTGTTTATCGGGGAAATTGGAATGACACAAGCATGAAGTGCACTTGAGTGACTTGTTCATCACTCTGTTTCTAACCGGTATTCAGTGAATGCAGATTTCGAGCAAAAAGCTTAAGATGCATAAAGGCGAAGGGGAAAGTGGGCTTGTGGTGGCAGACGTTATCAAGGTGTTTATCGGGGAAATTGGAATGACACAAGCATGAAGTGCACTTGAGTGACTTGTTCATCACTCTGTTTCTAACCGGTATTCAGTGAATGCAGATTTGGAGCAAAAAGCTTAAGATGCATAAAGGCGAAGGGGAAAGTGGGCTTGTGGTGGCAGACGTTATCAAGGTGTTTATCGGGGAAATTGGAATGATACAAGCATGAAGTGCACTTGAGTGACTTGTTCATCACTCTGTTTCTAACCGGTATTCAGTGAATGCAGATTTGGAGCAAAAAGCTTAAGATGCATAAAGGCGAAGGGGAAAGTGGGCTTGTGGTGGCAGACGCTATCAAGGTGTTTATCGGGGAAATTGGAATGATACAAGCATGAAGTGCACTTGAGTGACTTGTTCATCACTCTGTTTCTAACCGGTATTCAGTGAATGCAGATTTGGAGCAAAAAGCTTAAGATGCATAAAGGCGAAGGGGAAAGTGGGCTTGTGGTGGCAGACGCTATCAAGGTGTTTATCGGGGAAATTGGAATGAAACAAGCATGAAGTGCACTTGAGTGACTTGTTCATCACTCTGTTTCTAACCGGTATTCAGTGAATGCAGATTTGGAGCAAAAAGCTTAAGATGCATAAAGGCGAAGGGGAAAGTGGGCTTGTGGTGGCAGACGCTATCAAGGTGTTTATCGGGGAAATTGGAATGATACAAGCATGAAGTGCACTTGAGTGACTTGTTCATCACTCTGTTTCTAACCGGTATTCAGTGAATGCAGATTTGGAGCAAAAAGCTTAAGATGCATAAAGGCGAAGGGGAAAGTGGGCTTGTGGTGGCAGACGCTATCAAGGTGTTTATCGGGGAAATTGGAATGATACAAGCATGAAGTGCACTTGAGTGACTTGTTCATCACTCTGTTTCTAACCGGTATTCAGTGAATGCAGATTTGGAGCAAAAAGCTTAAGATGCATAAAGGCGAAGGGGAAAGTGGGCTTGTGGTGGCAGACGCTATCAAGGTGTTTATCGGGGAAATTGGAATGATACAAGCATGAAGTGCACTTGAGTGACTTGTTCATCACTCTGTTTCTAACCGGTATTCAGTGAATGCAGATTTTGAGCAAAAAGCTTAAGATGCATAAAGGCGAAGGGGAAAGTGGGCTTGTGGTGGCAGACGCTATCAAGGTGTTTATCGGGGAAATTGGAATGATACAAGCATGAAGTGCACTTGAGTGACTTGTTCATCACTCTGTTTCTAACCGGTATTCAGTGAATGCAGATTTGGAGCAAAAAGCTTAAGATGCATAAAGGCGAAGGGGAAAGTGGGCTTGTGGTGGCAGACGCTATCAAGGTGTTTATCGGGGAAATTGGAATGATACAAGCATGAAGTGCACTTGAGTGACTTGTTCATCACTCTGTTTCTAACCGGTATTCAGTGAATGCAGATTTGGAGCAAAAAGCTTAAGATGCATAAAGGCGAAGGGGAAAGTGGGCTTGTGGTGGCAGACGCTATCAAGGTGTTTATCGGGGAAATTGGAATGATACAAGCATGAAGTGCACTTGAGTGACTTGTTCATCACTCTGTTTCTAACCGGTATTCAGTGAATGCAGATTTTGAGCAAAAAGCTTAAGATGCATAAAGGCGAAGGGGAAAGTGGGCTTGTGGTGGCAGACGTTATCAAGGTGTTTATCGGGGAAATTGGAATGACACAAGCATGAAGTGCACTTGAGTGACTTGTTCATCACTCTGTTTCTAACCGACATTCAGTGAATGCAGATTTGGAGCAAAAAGCTTAAGATGCATAAAGGCGAAGGGGAAAGTGGGCTTGTGGTGGCAGACGTTATCAAGGTGTTTATCGGGGAAATTGGAATGATACAAGCATGAAGTGCACTTGAGTGACTTGTTCATCACTCTGTTTCTAACCGGTATTCAGTGAATGCAGATTTGGAGCAAAAAGCTTAAGATGCATAAAGGCGAAGGGGAAAGTGGGCTTGTGGTGGCAGACGCTATCAAGGTGTTTATCGGGGAAATTGGAATGATACAAGCATGAAGTGCACTTGAGTGACTTGTTCATCACTCTGTTTCTAACCGGTATTCAGTGAATGCAGATTTGGAGCAAAAAGCTTAAGATGCATAAAGGCGAAGGGGAAAGTGGGCTTGTGGTGGCAGACGTTATCAAGGTGTTTATCGGGGAAATTGGAATGATAAAAGCATGAAGTGCACTTGAGTGACTTGTTCATCACTCTGTTTCTAACCGGTATTCAGTGAATGCAGATTTGGAGCAAAAAGCTTAAGATGCATAAAGGCGAAGGGGAAAGTGGGCTTGTGGTGGCAGACGCTATCAAGGTGTTTATCGGGGAAATTGGAATGATACAAGCATGAAGTGCACTTGAGTGACTTGTTCATCACTCTGTTTCTAACCGGTATTCAGTGAATGCAGATTTGGAGCAAAAAGCTTAAGATGCATAAAGGCGAAGGGGAAAGTGGGCTTGTGGTGGAAGACGTTATCAAGGTGTTTATCGGGGAAATTGGAATGACACAAGCATGAAGTGCACTTGAGTGACTTGTTCATCACTCTGTTTCTAACCGGTATTCAGTGAATGCAGATTTGGAGCAAAAAGCTTAAGATGCATAAAGGCGAAGGGGAAAGTGGGCTTGTGGTGGCAGACGCTATCAAGGTGTTTATCGGGGAAATTGGAATGACACAAGCATGAAGTGCACTTGAGTGACTTGTTCATCACTCTGTTTCTAACCGGTATTCAGTGAATGCAGATTTGGAGCAAAAAGCTTAAGATGCATAAAGGCGAAGGGGAAAGTGGGCTTGTGGTGGCAGACGTTATCAAGGTGTTTATCGGGGAAATTGGAATGACACAAGCATGAAGTGCACTTGAGTGACTTGTTCATCACTCTGTTTCTAACCAGTATTCAGTGAATGCAGATTTGGAGCAAAAAGCTTAAGATGCATAAAGGCGAAGGGGAAAGTGGGCTTGTGGTGGCAGACGTTATCAAGGTGTTTATCGGGGAAATTGGAATGACACAAGCATGAAGTGCACTTGAGTGACTTGTTCATCACTCTGTTTCTAACCGGTATTCAGTGAATGCAGATTTGGAGCAAAAAGCTTAAGATGCATAAAGGCGAAGGGGAAAGTGGGCTTGTGGTGGCAGACGTTATCAAGGTGTTTATCGGGGAAATTGGAATGATACAAGCATGAAGTGCACTTGAGTGACTTGTTCATCACTCTGTTTCTAACCGGTATTCAGTGAATGCAGATTTGGAGCAAAAAGCTTAAGATGCATAAAGGCGAAGGGGAAAGTGGGCTTGTGGTGGCAGACGCTATCAAGGTGTTTATCGGGGAAATTGGAATGATACAAGCATGAAGTGCACTTGAGTGACTTGTTCATCACTCTGTTTCTAACCGGTATTCAGTGAATGCAGATTTGGAGCAAAAAGCTTAAGATGCATAAAGGCGAAGGGGAAAGTGGGCTTGTGGTGGCAGACGCTATCAAGGTGTTTATCGGGGAAATTGGAATGATACAAGCATGAAGTGCACTTGAGTGACTTGTTCATCACTCTGTTTCTAACCGGTATTCAGTGAATGCAGATTTGGAGCAAAAAGCTTAAGATGCATAAAGGCGAAGGGGAAAGTGGGCTTGTGGTGGCAGACGCTATCAAGGTGTTTATCGGGGAAATTGGAATGATACAAGCATGAAGTGCACTTGAGTGACTTGTTCATCACTCTGTTTCTAACCGGTATTCAGTGAATGCAGATTTGGAGCAAAAAGCTTAAGATGCATAAAGGCGAAGGGGAAAGTGGGCTTGTGGTGGCAGACGCTATCAAGGTGTTTCTCGGGGAAATTGGAATGATACAAGCATGAAGTGCACTTGAGTGACTTGTTCATCACTCTGTTTCTAACCGGTATTCAGTGAATGCAGATTTGGAGCAAAAAGCTTAAGATGCATAAAGGCGAAGGGGAAAGTGGGCTTGTGGTGGCAGACGCTATCAAGGTGTTTATCGGGGAAATTGGAATGATACAAGCATGAAGTGCACTTGAGTGACTTGTTCATCACTCTGTTTCTACCGGTAGTGAATGCAGATTTGGAGCAAAAAGCTTAAGATGCATAAAGGCGAAGGGGAAAGTGGGCTTGTGGTGGCAGACGCTATCAAGGTGTTTATCGGGGAAATTGGAATGATACAAGCATGAAGTGCACTTGAGTGACTTGTTCATCACTCTGTTTATAACCGATATTCAGTGAAATCAGATTTGGAGTAAAAAGCTTAAGATGCATAAAGGCGAAGGGGAAAGTGGGCTTGTGGTGGCAGACGCTATCAAGGTGTTTATCGGGGAAATTGGAATGATACAAGCATGAAGTGCACTTGAGTGACTTGTTCATCACTCTGTTTCTAACCGGTATTCAGTGAATGCAGATTTGGAGCAAAAAGCTTAAGATGCATAAAGGCGAAGGGGAAAGTGGGCTTGTGATGGCAGACGCTATCAAGGTGTTTATCGGGGAAATTGGAATGACACAAGCATGAAGTGCACTTGAGTGACTTGTTCATCACTCTGTTTCTAACCGGTATTCAGTGAATGCAGATTTGGAGCAAAAAGCTTAAGATGCATAAAGGCGAAGGGGAAAGTGGGCTTGTGGTGGCAGACGTTATCAAGGTGTTTATCGGGGAAATTGGAATGATACAAGCATGAAGTGCACTTGAGTGACTTGTTCATCACTCTGTTTCTAACCGGTATTCAGTGAATGCAGATTTGGAGCAAAAAGCTTAAGATGCATAAAGGCGAAGGGGAAAGTGGGCTTGTGGTGGCAGACGTTATCAAGGTGTTTATCGGGGAAATTGGAATGATACAAGCATGAAGTGCACTTGAGTGACTTGTTCATCACTCTGTTTCTTACCGGTATTCAGTGAATGCAGATTTGGAGCAAAAAGCTTAAGATGCATAAAGGCGAAGGGGAAAGTGGGCTTGTGATGGCAGACGCTATCAAGGTGTTTATCGGGGAAATTGGAATGACACAAGCATGAAGTGCACTTGAGTGACTTGTTCATCACTCTGTTTCTAACCGGTATTCAGTGAATGCAGATTTGGAGCAAAAAGCTTAAGATGCATAAAGGCGAAGGGGAAAGTGGGCTTGTGATGGCAGACGCTATCAAGGTGTTTATCGGGGAAATTGGAATGACACAAGCATGAAGTGCACTTGAGTGACTTGTTCATCACTCTGTTTCTTACCGGTATTCAGTGAATGCAGATTTGGAGCAAAAAGCTTAAGATGCATAAAGGCGAAGGGGAAAGTGGGCTTGTGATGGCAGACGCTATCAAGGTGTTTATCGGGGAAATTGGAATGATACAAGCATGAAGTGCACTTGAGTGACTTGTTCATCACTCTGTTTCTAACCGGTATTCAGTGAATGCAGATTTGGAGCAAAAAGCTTAAGATGCATAAAGGCGAAGGGGAAAGTGGGCTTGTGGTGGCAGACGCTATCAAGGTGTTTATCGGGGAAATTGGAATGATACAAGCATGAAGTGCACTTGAGTGACTTGTTCATCACTCTGTTTCTAACCGGTATTCAGTGAATGCAGATTTGGAGCAAAAAGCTTAAGATGCATAAAGGCGAAGGGGAAAGTGGGCTTGTGGTGGAAGACGTTATCAAGGTGTTTATCGGGGAAATTGGAATGACACAAGCATGAAGTGCACTTGAGTGACTTGTTCATCACTCTGTTTCTAACCGGTATTCAGTGAATGCAGATTTGGAGCAAAAAGCTTAAGATGCATAAAGGCGAAGGGGAAAGTGGGCTTGTGGTGGCAGACGTTATCAAGGTTTTTATCGGGGAAATTGGAATGACACAAGCATGAAGTGCACTTGAGTGACTTGTTCATCACTCTGTTTCTAACCGACATTCAGTGAATGCAGATTTGGAGCAAAAAGCTTAAGATGCATAAAGGCGAAGGGGAAAGTGGGCTTGTGGTGGCAGACGCTATCAAGGTGTTTATCGTGGAAATTGGAATGATACATGCATGAAGTGCACTTGAGTGACTTGTTCATCACTCTGTTTCTAACCGGTATTCAGTGAATGCAGATTTGGAGCAAAAAGCTTAAGATGCATAAAGGCGAAGGGGAAAGTGGGCTTGTGGTGGCAGACGCTATCAAGGTGTTTATCGGGGAAATTGGAATGATACAAGCATGAAGTGCACTTGAGTGACTTGTTCATCACTCTGTTTCTAACCGGTATTCAGTGAATGCAGATTTGGAGCAAAAAGCTTAAGATGCATAAAGGCGAAGGGGAAAGTGGGCTTGTGATGGCAGACGCTATCAAGGTGTTTATCGGGGAAATTGGAATGACACAAGCATGAAGTGCACTTGAGTGACTTGTTCATCACTCTGTTTCTAACCGGTATTCAGTGAATGCAGATTTGGAGCAAAAAGCTTAAGATGCATAAAGGCGAAGGGGAAAGTGGGCTTGTGGTGGCAGACGTTATCAAGGTGTTTATCGGGGAAATTGGAATGATACAAGCATGAAGTGCACTTGAGTGACTTGTTCATCACTCTGTTTCTAACCGGTATTCAGTGAATGCAGATTTGGAGCAAAAAGCTTAAGATGCATAAAGGCGAAGGGGAAAGTGGGCTTGTGGTGGCAGACGTTATCAAGGTGTTTATCGGGGAAATTGGAATGATACAAGCATGAAGTGCACTTGAGTGACTTGTTCATCACTCTGTTTCTTACCGGTATTCAGTGAATGCAGATTTGGAGCAAAAAGCTTAAGATGCATAAAGGCGAAGGGGAAAGTGGGCTTGTGATGGCAGACGCTATCAAGGTGTTTATCGGGGAAATTGGAATGACACAAGCATGAAGTGCACTTGAGTGACTTGTTCATCACTCTGTTTCTAACCGGTATTCAGTGAATGCAGATTTGGAGCAAAAAGCTTAAGATGCATAAAGGCGAAGGGGAAAGTGGGCTTGTGATGGCAGACGCTATCAAGGTGTTTATCGGGGAAATTGGAATGACACAAGCATGAAGTGCACTTGAGTGACTTGTTCATCACTCTGTTTCTTACCGGTATTCAGTGAATGCAGATTTGGAGCAAAAAGCTTAAGATGCATAAAGGCGAAGGGGAAAGTGGGCTTGTGATGGCAGACGCTATCAAGGTGTTTATCGGGGAAATTGGAATGATACAAGCATGAAGTGCACTTGAGTGACTTGTTCATCACTCTGTTTCTAACCGGTATTCAGTGAATGCAGATTTGGAGCAAAAAGCTTAAGATGCATAAAGGCGAAGGGGAAAGTGGGCTTGTGGTGGCAGACGCTATCAAGGTGTTTATCGGGGAAATTGGAATGATACAAGCATGAAGTGCACTTGAGTGACTTGTTCATCACTCTGTTTCTAACCGGTATTCAGTGAATGCAGATTTGGAGCAAAAAGCTTAAGATGCATAAAGGCGAAGGGGAAAGTGGGCTTGTGGTGGAAGACGTTATCAAGGTGTTTATCGGGGAAATTGGAATGACACAAGCATGAAGTGCACTTGAGTGACTTGTTCATCACTCTGTTTCTAACCGGTATTCAGTGAATGCAGATTTGGAGCAAAAAGCTTAAGATGCATAAAGGCGAAGGGGAAAGTGGGCTTGTGGTGGCAGACGTTATCAAGGTGTTTATCGGGGAAATTGGAATGACACAAGCATGAAGTGCACTTGAGTGACTTGTTCATCACTCTGTTTCTAACCGACATTCAGTGAATGCAGATTTGGAGCAAAAAGCTTAAGATGCATAAAGGCGAAGGGGAAAGTGGGCTTGTGGTGGCAGACGCTATCAAGGTGTTTATCGTGGAAATTGGAATGATACATGCATGAAGTGCACTTGAGTGACTTGTTCATCACTCTGTTTCTAACCGGTATTCAGTGAATGCAGATTTGGAGCAAAAAGCTTAAGATGCATAAAGGCGAAGGGGAAAGTGGGCTTGTGGTGGCAGACGCTATCAAGGTGTTTATCGGGGAAATTGGAATGATACAAGCATGAAGTGCACTTGAGTGACTTGTTCATCACTCTGTTTCTAACCGGTATTCAGTGAATGCAGATTTGGAGCAAAAAGCTTAAGATGCATAAAGGCGGAGGGGAAAGTGGGCTTGTGGTGGCAGACGCTATCAAGGTGTTTATCGGGGAAATTTTAATGATAAAAGCATGAAGTGCACTTGAGTGACTTGTTCATCACTCTGTTTCTAACCGGTATTCAGTGAATGCAGATTTGGAGCAAAAAGCTTAAGATGCATAAAGGCGAAGGGGAAAGTGGGCTTGTGGTGGCAGACGCTATCAAGGTGTTTATCGGGGAAATTGGAATGATACAAGCATGAAGTGCACTTGAGTGACTTGTTCATCACTCTGTTTCTAACCGGTATTCAGTGAATGCAGATTTGGAGCAAAAAGCTTAAGATGCATAAAGGCGAAGGGGAAAGTGGGCTTGTGGTGGCAGACGCTATCAAGGTGTTTATCGGGGAAATTTTAATGATAAAAGCATGAAGTGCACTTGAGTGACTTGTTCATCACTCTGTTTCTAACCGGTATTCAGTGAATGCAGATTTGGAGCAAAAAGCTTAAGATGCATAAAGGCGAAGGGGAAAGTGGGCTTGTGGTGGCAGACGCTATCAAGGTGTTTATCGGGGAAATTGGAATGATACAAGCATGAAGTGCACTTGAGTGACTTGTTCATCACTCTGTTTCTAACCGGTATTCAGTGAATGCAGATTTGGAGCAAAATGCTTAAGATGCATAAAGGCGAAGGGGAAAGTGGGCTTGTGGTGGCAGACGCTATCAAGGTGTTTATCGGGGAAATTGGAATGATACAAGCATGAAGTGCACTTGAGTGACTTGTTCATCACTCTGTTTCTAACCGATATTCAGTGAATGCAGATTTGGAGCAAAAAGCTTAAGATGCATAAAGGCGAAGGGGAAAGTGGGCTTGTGGTGGCAGACGCTATCAAGGTGTTTATCGGGGAAATTGGAATGATACAAGCATGAAGTGCACTTGAGTGACTTGTTCATCACTCTGTTTCTAACCGGTATTCAGTGAATGCAGATTTGGAGCAAAAAGCTTAAGATGCATAAAGGCGAAGGGGAAAGTGGGCTTGTGGTGGCAGACGCTATCAAGGTGTTTATCGGGGAAATTGGAATGATACAAGCATGAAGTGCACTTGAGTGACTTGTTCATCACTCTGTTTCTAACCGGTATTCAGTGAATGCAGATTTGGAGCAAAAAGCTTAAGATGCATAAAGGCGAAGGGGAAAGTGGGCTTGTGGTGGCAGACGCTATCAAGGTGTTTATCGGGGAAATTGGAATGATACAAGCATGAAGTGCACTTGAGTGACTTGTTCATCACTCTGTTTCTAACCGGTATTCAGTGAATGCAGATTTTGAGCAAAAAGCTTAAGATGCATAAAGGCGAAGGGGAAAGTGGGCTTGT